>NC_041407.2:24927378-25527378 GCF_900747795.2 Erpetoichthys calabaricus
TCTGCTGGAGCCAATCCCAGCCAACACAGGGCGCAAGGCAGGAAACAAACTCCGGGCAGGGCGCCAGCCCACCACAGATATATATATATAGTGTCTTGTTACACTGATGCACTTCATTCTATACATCTACTGACACTTTGGTGCTGTCTTGGGTACAGGTTTTTGGAACAGGGTCTTTGCCGCTATGGGGCACAGTGCACCTCAGCCCACTCAAAGGAGGAGCTTGCAGAATGGCAGAAGCGGTATGCTTCACGTTTGATTCGCCTGAAACAGGAGCAGGAAGGAAAGCAGCTCACGGGAAACTACATGGAGATGCTCATCGAGAAGTGGATGAATTCCCTGACTCCCGAGAGAGTGGTAAGTATGAACTCTGCAGATCACTTAACCTAGGTACCTGCTGTGTAGGCCCTCCTCCAGTAATGTTTAGCATGTTCTCCCTCTAATTTTTACCAATGCCCTGCCAGTGTTTAATTTTCTAATAGCTGCTTCTGTTTTTTTTTTTGTCTTGGCTTGCTCTGATACTAGTGCTTTTTCTTTGTACTTCCCATTTTGCTTTATTGACTATTTTACTAGCGGAACGTGCGAGGTAGAAGTACATTGTTTTGTAATATTAATACTTAGTCTCTTGTTTGTTTTTTTTCCTCAAGCTTAGTGACTATTTAGAAGGAGTCACTGTGGAGTCCACCCCAGAGCTGTCCATCACAGTAACTGCCAAAAAATCGTACCAGAATTGGACATTCTCACTTTTTTGTAAGGTAGGAAGCATCGTAACATGTGATTAAGAGACCTCGTGGCTAAATATATGGACTTTTTAGCATATTAGTGGGATATTTCGGGCAGCCACCAGCTTTCTGTTCATGGTGGTATTCTTTTTTATTTCTTTATTGTCCTCAGCCTGCAAGAACACTGTATAGAATAGCTCTTTTATATGATGCTCACCGGCCTCATTTCTTTATCACAACTGTTTCTGTGGGAGATGCAACCAAGCAGGTGCTACAAGATGTCCCAGACAACTGCCAGGAGTGGATTGGTGGCGAAGGCACAGAGAATGGACTTGATCACTGCATTTATAAAGTGGTGGTTGCATTTAGCACTGAAATATTTGGGACATTTCGGCAGACAATTGTCTTTGATTTCGGTACTGAGCCTGTACTGATGCAAAGAATCATGGTGGATGCTGCTTCAATTGAAGGTAAAAATTGCACTAGCATCAATCTAACAAGCAGCTGTGATATACACATGTATTCCTGTTACTATGCAGTCCAGGGTAATTGCTGAGTTTATTTTATTATAGCATATTTTACATGGTTACTAAGTCTAAAGAAAACATTTACAAACTCACTAACCTTACAACATTTGGTAGGTAGCATAAAATTAGCATATCTGTTCAATTACAAGGCAAATAAGTATTATGCTGAAAGTTATTTTTTTTCATTTTTTGGTTCTTATTTCTGGATGTTAGCTGAAAGGGGATTCTAGGTGCAAGACAGGTGTTAACAGATAGTTGTTGCTATTGTTACTGTAGGTTAGACAAATGAACTGTTTTACAAAGGTCAGTAGTTGGGGAAAAAATTAAACTTGCAGCTTCAGTCACCCCTGGAATTTTTCTGGTTTAGCATTGTGCTACATGGTGACACAGTAACCAGCATAATCATTATCATTTATGTGGATAGGTGCATTCTATTAAAATTTATGTCAGTGGTTGTAATTTCAGTGTAGTGTGAAATACTGTATAAGGGTTTCTCACTTCTTCCTTCAGTCCCTTCTCTTTATAAGAATAACTTGGCTTTCACTTACTTCAGGAGAGTGTCTTTTCTCTCTATATAATTCTATTGTATCAACTAGCCTCCTTTTCAAACTTATGCTGTGTAAGTTTTGAATGGCAATGGCAATGACAGTCTATTTCTTAGCCATTGCTGATCCATTTTTTGTTTTCTATTTGTGAAAATATTTCCTGGCTGGTTATAACGAGTTTCCTCTTCGGCCTTTCATTGATGATCCTTTTGTTATGTAACTTGTATTTTCATGGAGATTGTAAATGCACATAACCGCCAATTGTTGAATACATTGTGATTGCCTAGGCAAAACCCTAAAATTCTCTTAATAGTTCAGGCAGTTCCATTTCCCTTTCAGTCCCTGATGAGCTGAGGTAATTATTCCTTGCACTCTTTCTTTCCTTGTAGATCTAGAACATTTGAGACAAGCCCGTCAACAGTTACTCATCACAGCAAAACGGTGGGACTCCTCATGCAAAACAATAGTTGAATTTGAACCCAATGAGACTACTGAATTGGAGAGAAGCCTTCTGATGCGATACCACATCCCACTTTCAGCAGACCAGCTCTTTACACAGAGTGTCCTAGATAAAATGTTGACCAAGGACAACTACCAATCCAGGCTTCATGACCTCCTTTACATTGAGGAGATAGCCCAATACAAGGAAGTCAGCAAGTAAGTCATTTATCTAGAAAACCAGTTACTGTGTAATGTTTGCACTAATGTTAGAGAATTTTCTTGCAAGAATTTCATTTGCCTCTTTAGTGCAAGGTTCCCCCCCAGTATATGTTCCTTTCCAGATCAGTAAGCAGTTGTTTCCAAGCCCTTCCCTCAGTGTAACTTTGCTTGTCCTGTGACTAGGTCAAACACACTCAACTTCAGGATTACCGAGAGCCAAGGTATTCTCTCTACCAAATCACCATAGGTTTCGTAACTGAGATTTGAGCATTATTAGTTACAATTTCTATATTTATAGATATTTGCTTAAACCATCTATTGGATAATGTTTTTTTATTTTAAACTGTTGGTTTCTCTTTGGTGGACGGTGCATGTGCCCAAAAAAAAGTCTTAACTGTATTCTCGTACCATTGCTCACGTACTAAAGTGTCAGCAGGCATTTTTAGTGGCATTTACACATGTAATTTGTGAGCATGCCCTTGTTGATAAAAAAAGGAAGCTCTGCAGTCTACTTGTGACTTTATGCTGTATGAAGACAAGTAAATAAATCAAGATAAGTAACATTCGATCTGGCTTTTATTTAAGTAACATATAAATGCTTCTTATGTAAAGACCATCACAAAACATAATGGAGCGCATTTGTTCTGTTATACTGGTATCTTTTTATGAAAGTGCTTATTTGATATTTGGACATTAGTCTACCCATATTATACACTTCATGTCTACATTTTGTCGTTAGTACTAAAACATGGAAAAAGTTTGTCTTTTAGGTATGTGTTCAACATTTCGTGTCATCCTACACTTACACAGATCTTTGTAGACATTGAACACATGTGAAATGCATGTGTTCCGAATAAAGATACATTTTTTAGCCTAGGTACCAGACTCCCTGATAAACAAGGCTTCAGTTGGGAGAGAATTTTGCAGTTTCTCCGGCGGTGGGAGGGATGATATAGCAGGCTGCTTGGGATTATCAACACATTTACAAGACAAAAGACGCTGAATGGAGACATGCGAGTGGATTTAAGGTGGGCCGGATTTACGAGTTTTCTCGTAAGCTGTTGGTAATTCTAATGTTTTAAAAGTTCCTGGAACATTTTCCCCTTTTTATGTATTAAACTGCAGTCTTATAAGTTGGAAAGTATTCAAATGTTTTGAATACCACAAATTGTTGTAAATAGGTAATTCCTTTGCCCCCCTCCTCACTTTTTTGGCTCATGCAGTCCACAAATAGAATAGGAATTGATTTAAAGTCCTAGATATACAAAGCTCCAGGACCACTGTTATACAATTAAAAAACTAATAGTTTACAATAAAATAAGTTCAGAGTCATGGTCTTTTCTCCTTTTTAACTCCTTTTTTATCTCCTTGTGCTTAGTAGGCTTAAATGTTATCATTTGTATTTTAAATATAATTTAATGTGGCACATTTGTCATTTGGAAATGCATTTCTATAATTGTGTATTTTACCACCAGGTGGCACACAAGATCTGTTCCTCTATGTAGCTAAAAAGCTGTCGGTGAAACATTTTGCCTGTGCAAATAAATAAATAAATGCTAATCGTGGCGCGGCATCTGGGGAATTGTGCAGGTTGAACATTTAATGTTGAATGAAATGTGATTTCTTTGTAAATGGAAATGAGTTTCAATCTCCTGCTAATCAGCACCTGCTGTTTAGGGGATTCTTCAATTGGCTGTCTCATTCGCAGTGCTGCACAGCTGAAAAGGACATTATTCTTAATGTATGGAGGTGTGCTGCCTACATCTGATCTGGGGAAGGTCATAGGGTGCCAGCGAGGCATTATCCATACCTGGGCATTATGTGACCTAATTTCACTTGCCCTGTCCTAAATTTAATTTGTCTTATTCAAATTCTTGACCTCAAATTAAAAGTGAAATTAACATTGGGGTGTGTGTTGCAAGCACCCTGATCGTTTCACCAGATTTGTAGTCTTGGCTATAGATTAGCAACAAAGTGAGCACACATATCACAAATCTTTGGTGTGATTTTTTTTTCCATTTTCTAATGCAAGAAATGTTGAGCATGACTGTTTCACAACTACGTGCGTAGTTTTCACAAATGTTGCTTTACTGTTACTTATCAAATCTTGTTTTGAAATACAGAGGTATTCATATACCCATTGTTTTTTTGGTTGTGTAGTTTCTAACACGTTAGCTTTGGTATTGTTCAACCGTTTTTGCTGACTGGAACCTTGTTTAACTACCATTTTTACACTCCTTGTGGGTTGTTTGTGGTCTGCCTTGAAGGACAGACCTTCTCTCATTATTTGTGACATTTTTTGTATTGCTTTTTCATTCTCTTAAATTTACTTCAAGGACTCTGAACAGTAGCTTTATTGTTCTTAGTCATGCCCTTTGTTTCTTCTCAGTTTGAAGGGAATAATAGTACTTCAGATTATTTAGTTACAAATTGGACTTGTCCCAGACCTGCATGTCCTGATACTTTATATAAACACCTCTTCTTTCTCCAATATTCTTTTGGGAATATGTTCCTATTGTCTCTGATACAAGTCTGTTGTGTATTTAGCAATATTTCAAATGGAGGAATCTTTTTGTCATGATTTCAATATATTCTCAGTATATCCTCATCTATTGATACCTTTCTTTAGAGTTATACATCAGAGGTTCTTTGTCTAATATATTGGGCTTTGTCACACTGATAGAATGCTACCTTATTTCTCTCATTTGAAATTACTTGACTATCTTATTGAAGTGCTGTATTATCTCTACCTTGAAAAGATAACATTTGCATATCCACTTATGGAGGTTGCACAAAGAACGATAGACACTTGGAATAAGATACCAATTAGTGTGGTAGACAGTAAGACTTTAGGGACTTTCAAAACTCAACTTGATGCTTTTTTGGAAGAAATAACTGGATAGGACTGGCAAGCTTTGTTGGGCTGAATGGCCTGTTTTCTTCTAGAGTGTTCTAATATTCTAATAGATGTCCCGTTGACCAGGCTCTGTCATATTTTAAAGTCGTTTATGCACGTTGCATTAAACTCGCAAGAATATGAAATGCAATAATTATATTTTTACATGCCCAAGGATGTCTTCTTTCAAATAAATCAAGTTTCCATGTTGTCTGGTCTCTTTCATTAGTACAATACAGTATATGATTTGCACACATATGTGCCACGGCAAGCAGTTAGTCACAGATGAGTGAATCTGCTTTTATCAAAGATCTCACCTACGTCAAGTCGCAATCAGTGAAAGGCTTATTGCCACTCGGATAGCTGGGATTCGCTACATTCCAATGATGCAGAGTTTTTTTTGTGATTGATCATTCATATTACTTGTGACTGTGCATAAAAGAGAGGGAATGAATTGAGTGTGTGACAGCTCATCTTTATGTTCTCTTACACACAAGCTTGTTTGATTGACACACAATCAGACTTGAAGTTTGCACAAATGGTTTGCACATATGGTTGAAGAAGTACTAGAAAAGTTACAAAATTTTAGTCTGACTACATTTTTGACTCTATTAATATAGAGTGACACATTTGCTGATGGACTCAATGGTACACTTGATTGGTAAATATTTCTCTTGATATAACTTTAAAGTTTTGCAGCATGTAGTTTTACAGTTCAAGTGTCATGGATTCAATTACCATACCAGGAGGCTGTCTGCTGCATGTTCTCCCTATGTTAGTTTTCTGAGTAGTGGTCATTCTAGTTTTGACTTAAGGGTACTGATAATGTACCCGCTTGCAGTTTCACATAGGGGAACCCTGTTCCCACACTATCCCTCTCCAGAAATCCTGCCAAATGTCACTGAATCATGCTGCACAAACTTTTATGATGGACTAGTCTTCAATCAATATGTGCTTGTATCATGCCATGTGAAGACCCACTTCAATCCTGCCAACCCAACAGAATGTTACTAAATCACACCGCATAAAGTTTCAGGGTGGGGTGCTTTTTTACTTGTATTGTACAGAACCCTGCTCGCAAATTCACGTGGGAAACCCCCTCTTTCCCCAGTCAATTGAATGTTACTGTTCCACTGCACTGTTTTGAGTAACCCAGTTTTCAACATGCAAGGCAAAAAAGTACTGTTTAGATTGATTAGATGCTCTGTATTGTCCCCTGTGTAAATGGATTAAGTGTGTGTGTGAGACTGGCTCTGGGGCCCTGTCCAGGCCTGTTTTGTGCTCTGAACCTGACACTTCCAGAAGAGGCATTGCCTCCACACATTGACCAAGAACTGGAAGAGGCTGATATGAAAATAAATGTATTTACTTGGTTTATTCTCAATGTGAAATGCAAGAAAAAAGCAGCAAAATAATAACAGTAATAATAATATGAGCACTAAATCTTTGAAGGTAGGAGAAAATGTGTGAATTGCAGCATACAGTATAAACCCCAATCTATTGTACAAAATGTTACTCTGTGGCAAATAGAAATTGTTTCAAGGACTGGAATGAAAAAAAATATTTAGAGAAATTAAGTGCAAGACTAAATGTTTCCAAAATGGGTTACAAAATATATCCAAAAAGGCGGACACTTTGAGCCAAACAGTATAACTTTGCAGTGCTATGGAATATGACATCTAAACTTTGTACAGTGATAGTTGACAGATTTGGACAGAAAAGAAAATTGGTTCCAGGGTTGTGCATCATAAAATGTCTTTGTTATGTACTGTAAAATCTAGTTTTTTGAGAGAAATTCCTCAATTCCATTTGCAGCTCCTTTATTACATGAGCAGAATAATAGCCCTTCATTTTTGTGTATGTAATTTAGGCACAATAATCCCCCAAACCTCATAAAGCATAAGTGGTTAAGATGTTTCTGTTCACTATTTTACAACAGATTAATAGCACAATTTTACAGGAAGATCAGGAATATTCACAATACCTTAGTATGTTATTTATTGCTCTTTTACTAGTTTATTGATGTCAGTTTCAGTTTTTGGAGATAAAATTTATGAAAAAGTGTATATTTTAAATGAAGAAACAGTACTACAGTCTCTAAAGCTTCAAAATTTTAACTTGCTCTTCACCTTTTGTAGGTTCAACATTAAGGTACACTTGCAACTCTTGTCAAGCTTCATGCTCACCGGGGTCTCTGGAGGTGCAAAGTACGCTCAGAATGGACAACTCTTTGGCCGTTTCAAACTCACAGAGACTCTTTCTGAAGACACTTTAGCTGGAAGACTGGTGATGACCAAAGTCAATTCTGTTTTACTACTGCCGCTTACAAAGGAGAAGCCTGTGCAGTCCCCAGGAGCCAAAGAGAAAGTCTATGAAGCTGTGATAGAAGAGAAGACCAAGGATTATATTTTCTTACGAATGTGTAAGGACTGCTGTGAGGAGCTAAAGTTGCGCTCTGATCGGGAAGTGCAGGTAAGAAGATGGCTACGTGAGAACTGACCTCTCTTATACCAAGTAATGTTAGATACATGGAATGCGAATGGATGACTATTCAGTAAATAAGATTCCTATCCTGTTTAATGTCTGTGGTTGCTGCCTGTAATTAATTGCAGCTGGCAGGAATGTATTGTATAATGTGATGAGAGATAACTAGAGAACAGTTCACACATCTTAATAGAATTGTGTATTCAGAGATAGGTACTTGAATTAGATGTGCACTCTTTTGTAGTTTCACTTTTTTTATTGTTCCACTAAAAAAAAATAAATCTGTGTCTCATAATATGTGGTGTGGCTACATGTGTTTGTCCTAATATCTATTTGTGTGAAAATAATTCATCATTTCTACTGAAGAGAGATTTTTTATTCATATAATTATTGTCGCATTCTTTAATGAGAAAAATTTAGAACAGTTTAAACATCTATTGATATCAGTCTGCCATTCTCAATAATTTTAAATACTCAGGTAACATTCCAGTTAAAACAATAATACCAATAATATTTTTTACATAAGCAGAAAGAGAAAAAGAATGCTGGAGGGAGTTCTGAGTCACACATGAGTGACTTGTCATTCCTTGCTAGCTAGTAAAATCCATATTGGTTTTGTCAGGTGGTTCAGAATACAGCACTATCTTTAGAAGGCAGATTGGAGCTTGAACTGGATGCACTGGTGCACATACCATTGAGATGTTATCCAGCATGCAATTGTACATTGAAGCAGTAAGCTAACACGGTGTCTCTCTCTGAAGAAAAAAATATACACTTTTCTAGTACATTCCTTCAACTGTGGGAGGAATCCACCATTAAACCGGTATAGTGAAGCCCTTGCCATTCAGTGATTACATGGCTGATGTTTGGTGGGGTGGCTTATTCTCCTCACTAAAGGTTAGTGCATCTGTGGCTTTTCCAGGTTGAGCAACTCCATAGTTGGCATGGTAGGGCCCAGCATAAGTCAAACACTTGACCAAAAAATGACTTCTTATTCTATGTCATTACCATCGTAGATTTCTTGTCTTAAGTTTTCTGATACATTCTGTGCTGACAATTGTTGTTTTTACATTTTTCTAATAAACCTGCAGTTACAGGGTAAATATTATGCGTATGAGGTGCAATTTACAGTTTTGAACTGTTTGCTGCTTCACGCCCTTTTCTTTGCAATTTTTACCTCTTTGAAAGGAAGAATAAGTCTCCACTCAGAATGACAAGAAAATAAATTAGAACATTCCATTTTAAAGTCAGCTTATGGATGGCAAGGTCGGAGCCTTCCATTATCTATTCAGTATCAATGGGTGTACTATGTAGTTGTAAAAAGGCAAGCATTTTAATGAACTCGGTAAATGCTTATATCAGTTTAACACAACATTAACTTGCTAGAATGGTTCTTACAGTTTACATGGTCACATACTACCTTGTTGATACAGGTTGTATACAGCTCAAAAATACACTGAAGTACCAAAACATTATGACCAGTCCTGTATGAAATGAATGGCTTTGACTGTCTTGTGACAACAACACTTATCAAGGTCAGAGGGATATATTAGAGGGTAAGCTGGCATTAGATAATTTATAGCAATTATGGGACATACTTGAGTAAACACAGCCAAAAGCACATCTAGACTGTTAACATTTTTTGAGTCATCGGTCCAGGTCTTTTGACGGCAATGGGTGAACCAATTTACTATTAGGTTAGTTTGCGTAATAAAGTGGCCTCTCAGTGGATGTTGTAATAGGCATTACCCCACTTTTTGCTGCTATGTAAACCGTGTTGTAGCAACAGCCGTAAGTCGTTCCAACATGGTTCTGAACAAACTAATGCAGTTTATTACACCATAGTGGTATGAAAAGCTTTGTGAGTCTATTGAGTGGTACAGTTCTGTTCTGAAGGCTAGGGCCTTCTCAGTGAGCAGGATGATGTCTTACCTTTTCTAGATGCTTTGGTTCATGGATGGGATATCTAATGTAAAGTGAATTTGGGGTGTTTGGCTATCCTTTTTGTATATTTTTTTTTCTTTTTTCTATGCTGCCAGATAACTACAAAGGGGTGACATTTTACTCGAAGTGTGTAGAACATTGTGGTTGTGGGTTAGATTGAAATTAAAAACAATTTTCATTGATGAGTATTTTTCCAATTCTCAATTAAGGAGAATGCCGATAGTGAAGAAACAAAATGCTTTGAAGAGACAGCATCAGACTCCTATCAAACTTGGTTGATTAAGTCTTCAGTCCTTGGGGCACTTTGAAATCCTTAAATGGTTTTATTTGTCCCTTCTCTTTTCTTATTGCTGTTCTAAATAATTCAGCCTGCCAGGTTTTCCCAGAGCATCACATTGCTGTATACCAGATGTGACTGTAAAGTGCTTTTATGTGTCAGGTGGGGCATAGCCTGACGGGTATAATCAAATTGTGCTTCGCCCCCACAGAATGCTATAAGCAAACCGTGCATAAAAACAACACCCTCTTTCTGCTTCCACTTAGTCTTTTTCCTTGACCTACACATTTCCATGGCCAGTTCAAAAAGCATCACTAAGCTTCACTTTGTAGGATCACATTTGATGGCTCAGAAGGCTCTTTTTCCCTATCTGATCATTGTTTTTAGACAGAGTTTCTCGATTGGCTTTTCTTATGATTCATTGGTCTAATCTCCCCTCCTTACTTTTGCAGGTTGAACTCCAGTTCCAGCTAAATCGTTTGCCACTTTGTGAAATGCAATATGCATTGGATAGAATCAAGGACACTGATATTCTTTTTCCGGATACTAGTTTGATACCCACCATCCCTTGGAGTCCCAACAGGTGTGATCTTGTTCTTGGTAGCTATTACTTAGATGATGCACTGAATAGCCTTCTCATAATGATCAGCTATGGCTTAATTTACTCCATATCTGAAAAAGTGTTTTATGGATTGTTATATAGCAGTAACAGTCAAACGTAACCCATTTGACTCATCATTTAAATCAGTGGTTCTCAAGTTTTTTTTTTGCTCTGTGCCCAATTGTAATATGAAGGTTGTAACAGACCATATTAAACATTATTTCTTGCAAGGACTTTTTGACTCAAAATTTAACAAAGCAGTATCTCTCAAATACAAGTAGCTCAACAAACATCTATCAGCAATTTCATCTAGCAGGGACACAAATTGTTTGTCTTGTCAGGTCATCAATGGGTCACGCAAATATATCACAGAAATTGGCATTGTTTTCAAGCAGATAAGCAAACATATAGTGTAAGAGTACTCAATGCAATGTCAACTAGACAAACAAGGCTTTCAGCAATTGTGTATGGCTTTTTGTATTTCGCTATTAAGTACCTAATTTGGGCTTGATTAAAAAATATTGTTTGTTTGGTTTTGATCCTCTGCTAAATATGCAACTTTCTGTTCTTACAATGAAAATGTTATATTGTTTTTAGCATGTGTAGAGTGCCATGTTTCTACATTTTCTTGAGTTTAACCTGACTTTTTAAGCAGCCATGGGTAAGGAATTCTGAACACACAAAATAATTGATAGAGCTCTTCTTCAATAAGCAAGCATGTAAATTCATACTGCAGGAAATCAGCTTGATATTTCTGCTTTTTCACTCTATTTTTCAATAGGTTGCTTGCTCTTTGACTTTTGTATTTTACTATATGTTCTTGAGCAAACCATTCCAATTGGTTTTTTTTTTGTTTGGTTATTAAACATGTGTCACTGCTACATCTTTATTACCAAGTATATATAAAAATCATGAAACAAAAGTCTATAATGAATGTAACATCACTGTCTACAAGCTGGCAGAATAAAACAGTTAAAATCATAAAATGCTGCTTTTGCACTTCTTTCTGTTACACCCAGTTACTCCATACACTTTTACAAAAGCGTCGCAGCAGTTCATATGCACCCTTGAATTTCCCTTGTGTCCCCTGCTTTGAGAGCCACTGGCTTAGATGTATGAGGAAGCCTTTCTCGGGTTCAAACTCACTATTGACTATTATTCCTATGTCCATTTTTAGATACTTGGGCACATGCTCAAAGTGTTTGTGAAATTGGGTTTTGGTATTTTGTGTATCAGGTTTGTTGTCTACCTTTTTTGTTTATTTATTTTTTTATTTTTTTGAGCAGGCAGTGGGATGAGCAGTTGGACCCTCGACTAAATGCCAAGCAAAAAGAAGCTATTCTTGCTATCACCACGCCACTCACTATCCAGCTGCCTCCTGTTCTCCTCATTGGTCCCTATGGGACAGGCAAGACATTCACTCTTGCTCAAGCAGTCAAACATATACTGAAGCAGAATGATACTAGGTAAGGCATAAAATGCAGTGCATTTCCAGCAAGCTTTCTTTTTTGGACACCACTTGAACATATTAAAGAAGAGTGTATCACAGACGGATATTTTCCAGAATATCAAGCACTCAGCCCAAATGATACTTTATGGAGTAACTGTGTATTATGCCCTGCATTTCTGTTGTATTGAGAAGACTGAACTATTGTTAAGTCACCTATGCTTGTGTTGAAATTGACCCTCCATATGCACATTTTGTTGTGGTGGCTTGGGTAACCATTATTTCTACTACCTTCTTTTTGTGGTTGCCAGCCCATGCATTTTTAATATGCTGAGGATTTCTCATGTGAGTGGGTCAGTCTTGCTGAGCTCTCTTTTGTATTGTTCTGCCCACAGAGTCCTCATTTGCACCCACTCCAACAGTGCTGCTGACTTGTACATAAAGGATTATCTTCACCCCTATGTAGAAGCAGGAAACATTCATGCTAAACCTCTCAGGTAATTGTCTATTAAGGAGCAATCAGGGTCTATTTGTTATACTAACTAAATTAAGTTCTTTCACTGGTGCTATTGGTATGTTTGTTGGAAAAATGCTTTACCTTGCTTTACATTATTTGGCACAACTGAAAGGATAATGAGGAATTTAGCATTACAGACTGGTGCTGTCTAAAATGAGAAGCTCAACACAGACAGAAATAGCTGGAATCATCTCACCTTACCATGCAACTATGCTACTTTTTCTGAATTTTAGGGTTGTTTTTATTGTTTTTATGTCACACTGACTGGTGGCAATTTCTATCCTACTCTTCTTTGGTCACTTGATCTCATCAGTGTTTGTTAGTTTCTAGTGTTGACCTTTTAACCTTTTAATGGATTGGCTTGCATGGTGACATTGATCACAGAGGTTGAGCTTTGAGGTGTCTCTGTTATCCAGCACTCATTTCATTAAATTTTAAAATCATGGCAGATGTTTTTAAATCACTTCTATGGCAATGGGATAAAGACGGGTGTCTAATTTGATTTGTGTCACTCTTATAGTCATTGGGAAGATGAGCTGAGGTGTTTTACAAGATTGATTTCAGATTTTTGTTAATTTTATGGAAGTTGCTATTAACACAAAAATATTAGAGAAAGGCTTTGTTTATCAACATTTAACACTGATTTTTTTTTTTCTTACATCCTGATCAACTCAATCCCTCAACCTGCACACCCCATTTCTCTTCTGAGGATTGTTGCACTAGAAAATCACATCAGGCAGATGTCAGCATGAGACAGACTATTTCTCATGTTTTGTCGGACACATTAATTGGTATCTGGTACATTTCATCCAGTAAATTGGGTCGTGTTCCATTAACACCAGAATTACAGAGAATGTTTTAGTGAAGCTGTAACTTGCCTCATCGTTCTGCTTCTGTTACATAAGCTGGAATTGACGCAGATGCAGTTTACTGAGAGAAATCCTTAGACCACATATTTGTTACCTGCTTGTCTTCCTCTTTTCTCTTCTCATGGGATTCCATGTGTATTTGTGTTGGTTGTGCCCTAAACCTCAAGAAGTTTTTTTTTTTTTTTTTTTTTTTTATTCTGAGATTGAGTATTTCTTATTCAGTGTGTTCCATCATTGGATAAGTTTAGGAGTTCTTTTTCTTGCAAACATTGCCCCTGACTGTAGCTAGTAATTTCCTCAAATTTCATACCGATTTCTTAATATCAGCATCCCAGTTCGTAAGATAGATGTTTATTAAGACCAGCTGCCTGTCCCAGTCCTATAGCTGTTTTCCAGCTGTGATTGTGTGGTTGTGATTGTAAGCCCATTGTGGCACTCCTTGTGTGATTTTGGGCTATACAAAAATAAATTGTATTAAGTTGTATTCCAGTTTGGAACAGTTGGCTAAGTTCCTCCTCACCAGGCAATTTCTTTAAATGGAATACTAGGACTGACTAGGAAGTACGTCCTGTTGTTACTTCAGATGTCAAGGAAGTAAATAAATAATTATTGATTGTCATGAGCATCCATATCAACAAAATTTAAAATGAGTGTTTTTACTTTTTCACATTTTGATAAATGAAGAGTTCTTTGACTATTGCTCTCAATAGGAGATGATAATCATCTTTGAAACTTAAGCCATGCAACCTGTACTTTAGGAATTCATGATCAAGGTATCTGTGGTTTGAATTCTAAAGACCTTCAGTCCTATATTGCAGTTGTTTTATGGGTAGCAGGAGTTTGGAGAGCCTTACACAGAAATTAGAAGGTGCAGTACTATTAAAGCATGCAAAACCTGCAGTGGAAGACTGTGTTGTGATTTTTCCCATTTTTCTGTTTGTGTTTAAGTTTTATTCTAATCAAAGCAGGTACATCAACATTTTTCAGAAGCAGTTCTGCCATCAATACTCAAGCAGTATGCCATTGTCCATGTATTATCTGTAGGCAAAGACTATGTGTGATCCACAGCAGAGCATAAATGTCTTCCTGTTTATTTTCTGTGAAAAGTGGCAGAAGAGACAGTGTTCTCGCTCTTTTCGTATAATTTGCATAGCTTGTACATAAGTGGATGTTCAAGGGTTTCTTGTGTGTCATTTTTTCAAAAGTAAACTAAATACAGTGGAACCTCTAGATACGAGTTTAATTCGTTCCAGCACTGAGCTTGTATAGCGAATTTCTCGTATCTAGAACAAACATCCCCATTGAAAATAATGGAAATCCAGTTAATCCGTTCCGCATCCCAAATATATTAACATAAAAATCAATTTTCCTAACAAATAACACTGATAAATTATATAACTGATTATTAAAAGAATCAAAACAGGTGTCCAAAGTGCAGTAGAGCATTCAATAAATCTTTAAATAAATAATCCTTAAAACAGTTGTGAAGTGGAGGTTTAAAGTACATAAGAATAACAATCCTTTAACACGAGGTTAAAACGTCAACAGGAAGCAGTCTTCAAAAAACAGATGACAATCCCGGTGCTTCTTCTCTGTTAGCGTCTCACCTGCTTCTCCCATGCGGGCTCTGCAACAGGCGAGACACTTAATGCAGCTGACCTTCTCTACACCGTCCTGCTTCAGCTGTTTGGCTCGCCTGTTCAGCTACATGCGAGCCTGTACTCGCTCGCTGTCTCGCACCGACTTCCTACTGCTGCGGATTCCTGCCTCCTCCTGCAACCTCCGTTCTCTCTCCTCTCCTCTCTTTTCTTTTACTTCTTCTCCCCCTTAACCGGCTTGCGCTTCTCTATATATGCGGGGAAGACATGGCAGCTGCTAGGGTTACCACTTTTAATACAAAAAAATAAGGGACGCATACGTATTGATTCAAAACGGGACGCGCAATTTCATTCTCAAATACTGGACGATTCCGTATTTTAAAGGACGGGTGGCAACTCTGCCCAGCCCATCAGCCACAGGAAAAAATCATGGATGTGGGCAGTTTCCCACCTGTGCACTTAGGTGAGAAACGCAGACACCGCAGATCGCCCTCCGGCTCGCTACAGCTACCACGCCCCCCTTGCTAAGCCATGAGCTATACCCACAGCCTGGCTCGTGGCTCGTTACGTGAGCCAATGCTCGTATTTAGATCTGAATTTTTCGCTCATACTTTCCTCGTATTTTGAATTTCTCGTATACAGAGGTGATCGTATCTCGAGGTTCCACTGTAGTTACAAACTGCCAAGAGTGTCAGACTGTGTAAAAGATACTCTGGTATATGTCCTAAACAGCTAATTAGGACTGCCCCTTGGGGTAGAGACAAAGAAATAAAATATTAAATAAAAATTAAAGCAATGGCTATTTTAACTCCAAAATCTCAAAGGGGAGTCCCCCAGATACTGTATATCCAGCAGTTAATTCAGGGGTGTCGAACTCCGGGCCTGGAGGGCCGCAGTGGCTACAGGTCTTCATTCTAATCCTTTTCCTAATCAGTGAGTAGTTTTCACTGCTAATTAACTCCTTTTCCTTTCATTTCAATAGCCCTTTTTTTAAGGATTCAGTCCTCTGAATTGATTTATTTCTTCATTAAATGGCAGCCAAACAGAAATGAGATGTGAAACGAGCCAACAGATGACCAGCTAAACTGGGATGTCAAACTCCAACCAATTTCACTCCAACTAATCTTTAAATGAGAACCAGATTCTTGCTGTTAATTAAGCCTGTTATTTAATTCAATGGCTTGTTGCTGCTCTCATTCTGCCACAGCAGACATTTCCATATCTGTTGATTTTTCTGTTTTTTCTGTCATATGGTGGCTTGTTTGATGTCTCATTATTGTTTGGCTACTAATTAAGGAAAAAGAGACAATTAAGGGGCCTGAGTCAAGTTAATTAAAACTAAAGCAAAAGAAGTTAATTAGCAGTAAAAACGGCTCACTAATTAAGAAGATGGTTAGAATGAAAGCATGCAGCCACTGCAGCCCTCGAGGACAGGAGTTCGACACCTGTGAGTTAATTGGAAGTTAACAGTCATGAAGTAGTTAATAGTGAGAATTACTGTATGTGATGTTTATCATCACATTACTTAATCATGAACCTAGAATTGCATAATTTCCATATGCATTCCCACCTGCATCATTAGTAGGAGATGTTTAGATCAGGCAAAAGCTCTTGACCTGCTTTGAGCTACAACATGGGATTTCCTATTGGTTGGCATCAGCTATTGGTTGTGATTGTAAAGAAGTTGTACAGAGCAGACTGAGTTTGCCCTGTATGTCTTGTCTATCTTACAGGGTATACTTCAGGAATCGCTGGGTGAAGACAGTCCACCCCATTGTGCAAAAGTACTGCCTCATTTCAAATACACAGTTCACTTTCCAGATGCCCCAGAAAGAAGATATTGAGAGTCACCGGGTGGTGGTTGTCACTTTGAGCACCTCCCAGTATCTCTGCCAGTTGGACCTGGAGCCTGGTAAGTAAGCTACCACTGTCTACCTACTGAGTATATGGTGTAGCTGCATCTTTTTCCAGTTTCCCAAAATCAAGCAGCTACTGAGTTGGCAAGGTAGGATCCAGCATGAGTCAACCCCATAACAAAATAAATTTCTCAGTCCAATAAAGTTAATTTCAAAAATTCAAAACAAAGCAGTTTACACAAAAATAGAGACAAAATTTACTATATATGCAGGGTAAAAGGAAAAAATGTTTCTTCTACAAACTTAGATTTTTCATGATAAACTTCAGTTGCTTTCTATATATAAAGGTTATGTTATTTCTTTAAAGCAAACTTACATATACTTAATACATTCAGTACGTTCTATGCGTACGGTACATTCAATGTGGTCAATACATTCAATATGATATGTTAAGGTTTGAAAAGTGTTTGCCCTCCTTGCCTTACTAACTGCAAGGCAGATGACGAACTGGAACTAATCTGTAGTCAGAGGGACAAGAAATATTTAGAATATTCAATTTCAATTTAGATTGTTGAGGATATAATAGAATCTCCTCTAGACTATGCATTAATATACAGTATAGGCAAACATTTTAACATAACTAAGAAAATACTTCTGTCAATTTAACATAACCATACTAAATTACAAATGGCTCTTACATATGGGTTTTTATTTGGGTCAAGAGGTTCCAGCACAGCTTTTACATTATCACTGTAGTTAGTCAGGGTTTCACTAGTCCCCTATCCTTCAGAGATAAACAAAGAGAATATTTTTCATAGCATATGCTTTTAACATTTATGAAAAACTAACTAAACAGTGAGTCATATGATTGTTTTATGGGAAGGTTTAGGAAGGATGACTTGTACCTTTTTTTGCCAGTGACAGTTGAAAGTTGTTGAGAAGGCTAATGCGTTCATTTGTGGTCACTCTTCTCTTTTATTTAATTTAGGAGGCTCTGTGCTATTTTTTTAAACAACTCCCACACTCAGCCTGCACATTTGTACATTGTACCGCTTCTGGCTACGTCTCTTTTATCTTTCTGTCACAGCAAATCTAAAAAGCTCTTTAAGAGCTCTTATTAGCTCTTAAAAAGCAGTATGTATAGTTTATCAATAAAATAGCATAAAGTCTTGAACAAATCACATTATTACGTAATGTTGATTCTTCACAAATAGAATGTGTTAAGTATCGGCCTCACATCTGTACAAATAGGCCTGAAATTGGCATGGTAGCATAAGAGTTAATTAATTTTGATAATTTTCATTTTTCCCTGACTCCTAACTGTCATATATTGCCTTCACTATATTTAAGGATTCTATGTGTCTCTGTTACTGAAGGTCAATTTTCTCTTGAGGCTAAACTTAAATTTACCTCATTTACTGATTTCACGTTGTTTCCCTTAAAATCAATGCAGTAAGCTGCTTCAATCTATGTTCTTCTAAAGCATACCGGTCGTGAAGGGTGGCATGCGGGGAAATGCACAAGCACTCTGTGCCTCTTCATAACCAATATACCAGTGCTAACTTTCACTTTCTAGTGTTCCTTTAGCATTTAGCTCTATAACTGTCACATCCATCTTGGTGACTTAACTGAGCACTGGTTTTTTGTGTTTATTAGGTCTTTTTACACACGTTCTTCTGGATGAAGCGGCTCAAGCCATGGAGTGTGAAACCATTATGCCGTTTGCTCTGGCCAGCAAAGCAACACGTATTGTTTTAGCAGGAGACCACATGCAGGTTAGTTTTTTTTTTTTTTTTTTTTTTTTTTTTTTTTTTTTTTTTAAGTGGTAGCCTCATTTTTTATTCGGGTTATTTGAAGCATGTCAAAGGCAGACCTGTAAAATGGAGACTTCTTTGTGACGTTTACATCTGAAGTCAAATTTGCATTGTACTCATGGCAAGTTTTTCTTCAAGTGTATAGTTTGTCTTTGTGATAAGATCAGTAGGCACATGGACACATGCCTCTTATCACGAGGGTTGTAGCTAAGGGGCATAATAGAGAAAAGCTTTTCTGATGCAGTATGGACCCATGCCCAAATATATTTTTCATCAGTGGTAGCTATACTTTTCACGCTACTCATTTAACTGTGGCTTTCTTTTCCTGTGAATGTTTTTAGAAGCCCTGTTTAAATCCATTATAGTCCTGTCCTTAACTATCATCAACATCATTTCTTCTATCAATTCCCATACATTGGCTATTATCACAGTGTCCCTTGGTCTTTTACTTAATGATTTCTGTGCAGGTAAGCACAGCTGTATATTATGATATATTTGACACTGATGGCCTTGGAACCATTCATGGAGAAGGTTGAAACAAAAACTTTGGTAACAGAACAGAAACTGGACCACCAAATTTAAAACTTGAAGCTAATTACTAGTCATGCAAAGGCAATTGCCTCTATTTTCTAGCCGTTGGGATATTTGGTTGTTATTGGGTCAGCATGGTGCTGTCTGGAGAGTAGGCTTCTTGATTTCAACTATTTTCACGCTTTTAAAAGTGTCACTGGTTTCTTGTTTTTCTTTTCCAGTTGGATTGAAGTGAAAATTGAACTAAAGGCCAAGGAAATGTAGTACTGGTGTGTGTGTGTTTTTGGGGGGAGTGATAGAGCAAGTGTAGGCTGGCATGAAGCATAGGTTTCACTTTCACTACCGGCCTAGTCCTATAAAGTACAATTTCTAGACAATTTGTTGTGCATGTACTTATACTAGGAAGTAGAATAATAGTCAGGAAGGCAGGAATGTTTTGCTCCACACCAGTGACTCCGGCTGAAAATGTTGGCTGCTTCATGAATATATACCTTGATCTTATTTATAATTTATATTAAAGCTTTCGAGGTGTACTCTCCATAGAAGATGCTTAGAAAGGAGGCATTACTGTTGGTCTGTCAGATATCAAATATCATGATTATTCTCTGCCATTATTTCTCCTCAGATTGTACTTTATGAATTCCCCATTGAGAGACTGAGCCACAGTATTTTCTTCCACAGTTTTGTGGTTATCCTTTTTCTATCTTCTTATATATTCATCTGTACTTATCTCCTTAAAGTATAGCAAAACAACACCCAGATAACTATGGAAATTTGAAGTGCTCCTGAAGATGTTTAGAAAACCCAAATTTGGGCTACTCTGCGGAGAATCCCAAACCCCATGGTCACTTATTATTAGGAGAGAATATACTGTTGCACATCTTTAGATGTGAAATTCACTTCTCAGAAAAAAGGAGTTGCCAGTCCTGCCAATCCCCTCTTCTATATCTGTTTATACAGTATATTGCTAAATATTTGAAATGTCATTACATGTCATATTTCTTTTTTTGCTGCAGCTCAGCCCCTTTGTGTACAGTGAGTTTGCTAGGGAGCGGAACCTGCACATGTCCCTACTGGACCGTCTGTATGAGCACTACCCAGCTGAGTACCCATGCAGAATCCTGCTCTGTGAGAATTATCGCTCCCATGAAGCCATTATCAAGTAGGTATGCGCTGTCTAAATGGGACAGACAGTTCTAGGGCACTGCTTACATGCTATATTTGGGTCTTGTTCTAGTTATACATCTGAGCTCTTCTATGAAGGAAAACTGATGGCCAGTGGTAAGCAGCCAGCGCACAAAGAGTTCCATCCCTTGACCTTTTTCACAGCACGAGGAGAAGATGTACAGGAAAAGAACAGTACTGCCTATTACAACAATGCTGAGGTATATAGCACTAATTCCAATGTGTTAGTGGAATTGTGTCATAGCCATGATCATTGCCAAATTTTTCTCTGAAGCTTTTAGCCCCCAACAGCTTTTAATCTTTATTGTGTTCCTAAATTAACATGGGACTCGAACCACTTGTGTGCTCCTTAGGTGTTTGAGATAGTGGAGCGGGTAGAAGAGCTCCGTAAAAAGTGGCCTGTTGCCTGGGGCAAACTGGATGATGGAAGCATTGGAGTAGTATCACCATATGCAGATCAGGTGTTTCGCATCCGAGCTGAACTAAGGAAAAAGAGGATGTCTGATGTTAGTGTTGAACGAGTTTTAAATGTTCAGGGTAAGTAAAACCTCAGTACACTGTCTGTCAAAGTTTCCATTCAGTTTCAGCTTAGCTAAGTTTATCTGGAACTGGTTTATTTCTTGTTTCAGGTAAACAGTTCAGAGTGCTCTTCCTTAGCACTGTTCGCACACGGCACACATGTAAACATAAGCAGACGGCCATTAAGAGGAAGGAGCACATGCAAGAAGATTCAACAGAGGATCTTGACTATGGTTTTCTGTCCAACTACAAGCTGCTCAACACAGCCATCACCCGAGCACAGTCACTGGTTGCGGTTGTGGGTGACCCAATTGCACTCTGCTCTGTAGGACGTTGCAGGTACAGGTTTGAGGAAGAGTGTTGCTATTAAAGGTTCAGTGTGCATGTTTCAGGTATGCTATTTTAAAGAGATTGTGTGTAACACCAGTAAGTGTTGGCAGAAGTAATTACTAAATGCTAGCTCTTCAAACTGAAAAGACAAGCACCTTCATCTTTTTGCTGAACCAAGTAAGTACCTCCATTGATACTACTTACAATGTGAAACATATCAGGAGCCCAACAGTTAGACACAGAACACAACACCCTCAAGTATTCTGCAGCTAAAACAGATTTTTAACAATCTGTCCAGCCCCTTCTAATACTCTGCAATGTTCTTGACTTGTTTTAAATTGATGCTCATTTTTGCTAATAGCTGCACAAAACTTTTAAAAACACAGATCCATTATATACACAATTGGCCAGGCTAAATGGAAAAATTAGTATGACTTCCTCCCACCTGTTTAGGAAGCACACAGTTCAAATACGTGCTTTTTATGGACTCTTTATTTATTCCTGAAACAGAATAAATAAAGAGTTTTCATAACCTTGTATTTTCTAGAAGAAAGGGTTTGAAAACTGAAGGATCACATTGCAAGTGACAGCTTGTAACTGATGTCCACTTAGTGTCTCCATCCTTTTAATAATGCCTGCTGTTTTATGATATTCTTGTTTTTGCCTTTTCTTTTTTCTTTCTTGAGGACAGCTCGTTTAGTCCACACAAGAGCCAAGCGGCCTCTGTGTCAGGTTTGTAGTTCCCATGGAAACCTCATCTTGTCAGCCAATACCAGTGGCGCTTGAACGGTGTGAAGTTGAATGTCACTTAGCATTGCTGCTTGAATCAATCTGAACGCTATGTGAGATTAAGTGAACTGCAGACTCTGCATTTGCTGGAAGTAGCCATGCCAGATGTGTCCTGCAAAAGGACATTTTGTAAAAAAAAATAAAAAATAAAAAAAACCACCCAAAGCATAAGCATTCTACCAGCTCCCAGAAAGTATCCTGTTTCTCTTAACAGAGATGATTGTTCAGATGTGTGATTGGACAAATGTGCTACCCCTCAATAAACTGGAATTCCACATTTGCAATTGCATTTTACCTCACTTGCATTTGCATTCCCCTAATGTTTTCACATCCTCGTGAGACAAGTAGAAAATGCATTATGTCTACAACAATAATTAAAGAAAATGTTTGACAAACACCTTTTTGTCACCATGAGACTTTGCTATTCTACTTCAGTTGTGATTCTAACCTCACAGAAAGTACCCAATCTGAAAGCGTTATTTATTTCTCTTTGCTGCTGATTGACTGCTGCCCTGTGACGCGTCTCCAGCTAAGTGTCCTCGTGTTTTCCATTTTGTTATTGTATTCATTTTCTTATTCTTAAACGCACAAGATGTTGCTGAAATGCCCTGCACCTTCTAAGGCTTCTGGCACTGAGCCTAAGCGCCAGAAGACATTTAAAACACTCCAGGAGAAGGTTGAACTATTGGATTTGCTCCGGGAACTAAAAGTTATGCTGCAGTAGCGCGCCACTATGGCATTAATGAAAGCGCACCACTATGGCATTAATGGGTGCTCTAAGAACGTAACCCCCGCGAATTTTGGGGGTGTACTGTACTAGTGTTAAACTGTCTAGTCACCCAGACATTTTCATATTTTTTACAAAAATTGGTACTACACCATTAAATGCATTTAAGAATATAACCAAGACACTACTAAAGTTCCAAATGGCAGTTACTGCTTGAAATGATGTGATATATAATTTATTATTCTTGTACAACTGCAAAGCCCCTTTTTCATACTCCAGTGTCCTAATGTTGAGCTATCTTAGCTCATTCTTAATTAATTATGTTTAAATGCTAAATGGATATTAAAGAAACCTGTATAGTTATGTTAGCACAGCTGAAACCTGTTATTCAATAAAGCAAGTAAATGGTCTTTCATAGGATTGGTTCTTCTAAGAAACAATGCACCAATCATAATCATGTCATGCTTTGCAGGCAGACTGCAAGAGAAAAAAAATATATACAATAGTAACACAAAAATATTTAACAGCACATACAGTACAAACATACAACATATGTTGCACCCACACAATGTCATCTTCATTCAAAAATCTTTGAAAATATAATTATTTTTTATACAAGTTATTTGAAACTAAATTTTTGAATACTTTTTATGGAAGATTATTCTCGCACTTACAATCCAGTTAACATGTTGAATTGCACTTAATTTTGGCACAAATAATCTTTCTTAAATTTGACAGTCTTACAAAGGTTTATATATGTATTCACTAGCCTCCTGAAGCACTCTTAGATGAATGTTATCCAGTCCTGGCATTTTTTTTTTTTTTTTTTTTTTTGCTTTCAGCCTTTTTAATTCAAGCAGAACATGTCCCCCTTAAATTTCGAAATCACTAAGTACCATCTTAAATACTCCCTTTCGGCTTCAGCACATGTAAAGACTTCGGGGAAATGGGAATTTAGAACATTTGCTGTTTCTTTGTTGTTACATTTTAGTTTGCTTTACCATTGCTAATATGCTTCACCTTCTCCTTGACTGTTCTTTACAAGTAAAATGTTGAAAAACTCTTCTTGGGTCATCTTTTGTGTTTTCTGCAATATTTCTTTCCATCTGCCTTTAATTTTCCTAATATCCTTTCATCTTTTCTCTTGCAAGCCCTGAGATTATGTGTCTTACACACTTTATACCGCTAGTTTTATTTTTGTTTAATCTTTTAGGTCCTTATTTATCCACTATGGAGTTCTATACAGTTTACCCTGGTGTGAATGAAGGGGTGTGTGTGTGGGCCATGTGATTAACTGGTTGGTTTTTACCTTGTGTCCAATGCTGCTGGTATTGACTCTGGTCTTTGTGAGCTGAACTGCATTAAGCTTGTTTGATATTGGACAAATGGTTGACTTTAAGATAACAGTGGAGTATAATATACTGTTCTTGCAATTTGGTCAGATTTGGAAATTTCCCAGTTGCATTAAAACTACTGATTGTTCCAAAGTGTTCCTTCCTTGTTTTGTCTTTTCCCACTTTTACTACAAGATAATACTGTAGAGCTCATTTGATTGCATTATTTTTTCATGATTGTTTAATTCATTTTTTCTACATGTATTTATTTTTATTTCTTAGGAGGATTGTTCTCACTTATCTGTCTGGATTTTGATATCATTGCACTAAAGGTGGCCTACTGGTTGCACAGTGCTGAAGTTGCATAATGACGGTTTATTAGATTTAGAAATATAATAAGCTATAAAAATTGTTTATGGTTCTTTACATGGCATAATTTAATTTTGCAGATGTATTTAGTAATTACTGAAGAGTGTTTTCAGTGGGTGTTGAGAGTGTGTGTGTGTGTGTGTGTGTGTGTGTGTGTGTGTGTACCCAACATCTCAGATCTGGTCTGTGTTCGTTTTTTTTTTTTTGTTTTGTTTTTTTTTAAACATACTTCTGGTTAGGTAACTTATATGCTCCTTAGAAATCCATAATTGTAATTCCCAGCCACTTATTTGCAGGCTGATCTAATTGAAACAGCAAAAATATCATACATGTACAGGATTCATATTCACTCACAATTTATAATCACCATTTGACTTCACCTTCATAACTTTAGGATGGGGTGACAATAAAATGCTTCTAGAACAGAACACTTGCAGCATAAATTGTAGACTATCTGCATTTATACTAAACAATATATTATTAATGATCTTTTTAAAATTCCCTTTTGAATAAATGTTTTCACAATTCTACCTTGCCTATTATTACTTGATCTAATAGGGATTTATTCTTCTATATGTGATTCCCTGTACTCTCAATTTTTAGCAAACATTTCCAGGATCCCTTTTTTTTTTTTAAGATCTTATTGGATTAACATTTTGTCTTTTGGTGTGATCGTAAAATGTGCTGGGACAGTTTGCTGAACCTGATCTGAATATAAAACCAAAGTGGTATTTCTTGTTAATTGAATAATGTCTTTGCTAATAATTAGTTTTATGTATGCGTGCTTCAACTATAGATGTTGGCAAAGGTTATAAGTAATCTACATGTAAAAAGAGAAATGATTTATAGAATTAAAAAAAAAAAACTACAGAATATTAGAACATTTATGACATGAACAGACATTATAAAATTATTCTTTCTGGAATAGGTTATCATCTAGTGTGGTGTAGAATAGCAGTCTTGGATCTTTCAAAACTGTATTTTATGTTGTTTTGCAGGAGATAAATAGAGATGGGTGAGCTGTGTTGGGCTGAATGGCTTGTATAGAGATAGATATTCACTTTTAACTGAGCAAACAAGCATGTGCCCTCCTTCATTTTGCAGTGTCATCTGAAACAGGACTCTTTGGCTGTCACTTGCTATCACTTAAACTAGTGTACAAAATGGCATGAGTGATAGTGTGTTATATGTGAAATATTTTTTTATAAGTAAAATCACTATCAAATTTTAGCCTGTTTTGAGGTATATTTAGTGTTGTGCATGAGATACCAAATAGCTGAGTAATTGTCAATAAATCATTTTTAAGTACTAAAAATAATATTCAGTTAACCAAAACAATGACACTTAAGTTTGTTTGTTTTTTTTATGAATGGTAAGGTTAGAAGGAATATACATCAATGTATCCAACAGGTTTTTTTTTGTGTTTTTTACTTAAATAAAAAAAACAAAACAAACAAAGAACTAAGAACAGGCAGCTATCAGTAGACACTTCCATATTTGCTGTCAAAATCAAAGAGAAATTAACTTTTAAATGCTTGAATGAAGGCTCACCTGCCCTCAACAGCTGAATAGGCTGGAAAAGCAGATACTCTTAGAGTGTAAGAGAGCATTCTTTTTAGTGACATTTGTCAGTCCGCATCTGCTTGCTGTATCAGTGAAAATTGAACTGCGTGGAGGGACACTGCAGCTGTCATGGTTGCATGAACATTTGCTCCAAAAAGCCCAAGTTGAACAATAAAATGGCTTGTACAAGTATTATGAAATATTCAATCACTCTTTAAAATATATGTGCAGAATAATCAGGCACTAAAATACTCTAAATTCCCATTTATACTCATAATACCTATGAACTGAGCCATAATTTTAATATCAGCTTCTTCCTCTCTTGCCTTCTTGTAATCTTTGCTGTTAACTCTCACTGTCACAAGCATAACTGAATCTCATTCAATTACAAAATACCTTATATAAATCTTATTCAAAATGGTGTCAATAGAACTTCATTGTAAAGCTTCTTTTCAAATTCCCCAATTCATTCATTTTCCAGTGTTCTTAAATTTGTGAGTATTCTCCCATTGGTAATCTAATTTACAGTTGGACAAAAATGTAGAGCAGAATGTTGTTGCCAACTTTGCTAGCTTTTCAATAAGAAAAT
This sequence comes from Erpetoichthys calabaricus, assembly GCF_900747795.2. Classification (NCBI taxonomy): domain Eukaryota; kingdom Metazoa; phylum Chordata; class Cladistia; order Polypteriformes; family Polypteridae; genus Erpetoichthys; species Erpetoichthys calabaricus. Next base: position 24,954,072 of record NC_041407.2, read on the forward strand.
CAGAATCTGTAGAGTTTTTTCTTTCTTCTTTCTCTTTCTGTTTTAACTGGAAAAGAGTGAAATAATATGTAATTTATCACTCTTTGTCATGTATGGTGGTGCAGTGATATATCTAAAATCCAGGTACAGGAACAGCTGTAGCTGGAGTTGAACTGCATTATATTTTTTAACTTCCTAAGTGATTAATGTTTTTGTTGTACAATTTTGACATCTTCCCCCTCATCATCATTTCCTCCTTCAACTCTTCTTGCAAGTCACATAGCTTTGTTATACGTTTTATGGACATGCAGTTTTGTAAAGTATTCAGAAATGGTGTTCATTTTGAAAGGCACCATGTAAAATATGGATTATTTTTTTCTTTGCATGTTTCACTACTCCCCTCATGAGTTGCATTGTAATTTTCTTTATTATGAGCAGGTTTGTGTGAGGCTTCATGCTTCTTAGATTCCTAGTATCTGAGTAACATTACATCATTTCACCTATGCACACCCATACAAAACACTCCTAGGTTTTGGAGCATGTTAACCTTGGTTTCTTTGTTCCTTCTATCCCACAGGAAGTTCTGGGAGCAGTTCATTACAATCTGCCATGAGAATGGCAGTCTGCATGGTATCACACTACAGCAAATTCGTGCTCAGCTGGAGGCCCTCGAGCTGAAGAAGACCTATGTGCTCAATCCTCTGGCTCCTGAGTTCATTCCTAGAGCACTGCGACAACCAGGCACTGGAAATGGCAACAAACAGGCACAGCCATCACCACCGAAGGTATGTCAGTCGTTCATCATGATGTGAAGTAAGATTCTGAGATTTTTCTAACTGGCCCTAATTTGGCAGATATTCAGCTATATTCAAGATTTGGTATAGAACCTCATCCATTGGTACCAGTGGTAGGAAGCTGCAAAGAAAAACAAGTCAGCAATGTACAGAAACACTGTATCTATGCAAACATAATATATACACATCTTTGAGGCTGTATCATTTTTTGATACATTTAATTTATTTCTCTGAATTCAGTTAAACAGCAGCTTCTCTGTGCAGAAAAGAAAACCTGAAACAAAATTAAAGTAAGCAGCAGTTGGTTATTCAACTCTGTCCACAGCATGAGAGAGTTTAAGGTTCATTGAGTTACTTAGATGGGAATGAGTTGAGCAGAAGACCCTTAGGAATGTTTTGGTTTTAACATTTTATTGGTGCAAGGATGCTGTTTTCATTGTTTGGTAATCAGGATGGGTTTTGTATATTAAGAAAGTTCAGATGTATTGCTTTTGAGCTATGCAAACTACTACTTTATCATTTAAAAATGTAGGTATTAGTCTTTCACCCACACATTTCCAACATTTGCAAACCTGGAATACAAATATCTTTTTAAAATGCTTTCCAGAGCCTTATAGTTCTAAAAAAATGTCGGCTTGACATTTCAGTGTGGATGAGCAAAAAAATGTAGACTCTTAATTGCACTCTGATTTGTTTGTACTTGTTATGTATCCCTTCCCGGATTGGTGACCCTCTACAGAACAAACCATATTGCAGCATACCTGGCATAGAACAGTTGCTTTCCATTGTGCTTAGTTGTGTTTATTGTAGTGAAAAATTTAGAGCCCCATGAAAATGTTATTGTAAATAATTTAGTTAACAGCTTTTAATAAAGTGGACGGGTGTCCATTGTTTTTGTTTTGCAAAGTGTTGCTTTACCATTTGCAGTGTTTTTATTTAATGACAAGACTACTGTCAACAATTTGGAAGACTGTTACTTTTAACTGAGATCAGCGCATTAACATGATTTGGGGATAGTTCGCTTTCTATGCTGTGAGCACGCTATCAGAGTCCTGTGTGTGCTAATAGCTTTGAAAATGCATAGAGCACCAGGGAATTTGATTATTACAGAACTTTGAATTTTTTACTACACCATTCCTTCAATGATTTTTCAGCCCAATATGCACATGCCCAGTCTATATCATATGTGTTTTCATTTTAGTGTTGATGGTAGTACATTTATAAACAATGAGAAAACACTAGCAAGGATGGTAATCTATTTTGTTTAAAATTGCATTATTAAATGAAAATTTAATTGCGTGAACATAGCCCTAGAATACTGTCAACCTTATTTAGCATTTGGCTGCATTGTTGCTCACAATTTTTCTATCAGAATCCCTACTAATAAACTTCCAGTCATTGTTCACTTTAAGTTTGTATTTAAGATATTGAACAAAATGAGGGCATGAAAGGAATAGAAATTTTCATGTTTATGATTTCTGGCTGTCATTATCTTAAGAAATCTAAACAGATTATTGGGCTAAAGTCAGACAAGATAATAATTATTTGCATTGCTCATCACTCGGATATCTGAAGATATTTTGCTATTTTAACATCTGCCTGGGTTATTATTTTGCCTTTTGCCACTATCCAGGGCTGCCCTTTTCAAAATAGACTATTCTATCTTTAGTCTTTGTCACCTTGTTTTTTTCATTATAATAGATTATGACCTCCACATCTTAGTTTTCTTAAACTGGCAGCCATGAGAGAAAGAAATGAAATATTCCTTTACTGGTTCTTTGCATTGAAATACATGGGAGCATGAGTATGGGAACTTTAGCTGGTGTCTGTTGAAAAGCAGAGAAAAAGACAGTAAGGCACACAAAAATGTGGGGTCCTGGGTGCAACTGTAAAGGAAGCTGCTATATAATGTGAAGCTGTTATTAGTATTCAGCATCTGCTGACCCAGCACGTAGCAGCCCGTAAAATGTGTGAGAAAGAAGAGGCGCCAGAACTAATATAAAAGGTGAACTAACACAAAATAATATTTTCATGTTTTATCTAATTCTTGCTGTTCTGTTCATAATATTAACTATTGCTAATCCACCTTCTTGTTTTAACATTATACATTCACTAGATGTGGCTCACTTAGGTGTTTGTCACATAAATATATAGCAAGATTGCTCAGGAAGACTCTGGAAGTCATTGTCAGAATTGTGGTACGTTGTCTTAGCTTATTAACCATCTGTTATTTCATGGAAACACATAGGGAGTCACTCAGTATAGTATGAGGTACCTATATTTGCTTATATTTAATTTTCTCCGGGGCACCAAAGTATCAGTGACTAGAAATGGATGTCTTTGAAGATCTGACTCATGAATGTATTCCATGGCAGTCAATTAACAAGTAAGTATGTTGTCTTAACACATCAATACAGCTTACCTTCATTATTAAACTACATAAGGCCATTCTGAAAGTGACTAAGTAAGGTATCAAGTGGATTGACTTGCTGCAGGTTCTCTGGCTACACTGGGTAAAATTATTGCTTGACTTAAGGGCACACTTGGCAAACTCACTTAGTACATGAATATAAAAACTTTACTAAGTTAAACATTACCAGTTTATGACTATACTAGAAGGTATATATACTCTGTGAAATGACTAAAGGTAAAATTTTATATAAATATATATATATATATATATATATATATATATTAGAGAGAGGGATATACTGTATATATAGAGAGAGATATAGATATATGGATATATAGAGAGATATAGATATACCTTTTACTTATCTTGGCTTTTAAGTTTATTTAATTTTTAATCGGGTGTCTCAAAAGGATCTTATGATATAAGAAGGCATGCATTTATTTGTATAGTAGGCAGAGAAAATTACCTCTTTTCAATCTGCATTTGTATTATTCTCTCTTGCAGGGTAAAGGACAACACCAAAACCAGAACGATCATTTTCAAGCTGAGAGCTTTGGTAAGTGCTCCTTTCTATAAGTACATCAGTGAAATACAAGTGTTTGGATGGTATGTAATTGCTTACTGCCTGCCCAAATGTCTCCTGTACTTTACTTTTTTTAATGTGCAGAGTCATTTCTGTTTAATTTACAAATCACAAAAAATCTTCAGTTAGGGCCTTTCTTAAAAAAAAAAAAAAGGATACTCTGATAGGATCACAAGTTATCTGTCTGTGTTTAGCTTGTACTCATGTGTCACACCAAGGACACTAATCTATTGAATGACAAAAATTGACACTACAATAAATAGTTTCTTGGAAATATGGGAATGAATATTAAAGCCAGGAATCCCATATAATCTGCAGCTCAACAGTCTGTCTGTCTTGAGCCATTTATTTTCAATTTCGTCATAGCTGTTACAGTATGTGAAATTGCCCTTATCTCTACTAGTGTCTTGTGGATGCTGTTAGTTCAAATAGTCTTGTCCACTGATTGTTTTTCACAGCTCAGCCCAGTTCTTCAGTTCTAATTGGAAATCCAATCCGGGCATTTACTCCCCCACTGGGCACATCCGCCAGCATTGGAAATTCCCCAAGCCCAGTACAGCGAATTGATCCCCACACTGGCACCAGTATTCTTTATGTACCTGCTGTCTATGGAGGCAATATGGTCATGCCTGTCCCTGTGCCGGTGAGTACACTACATAGGAAACTCTGTCATCACTATGGGTCATTAAAAGGTTACACAGTTTATTTAACTGTCTCCAGTAATTGTGTCTGTAATTACTGTATTGTTGACTTTGGCTTTCAGGTCCCTTGGGCTGGCTATCAGGGGCGATTTGCTATGGATCCTCGCATCATGACACATCAAGCTGCTGTGGCATATAACATGAATCTCCTACAAGCTCATGGACGTGGATCACCTATCCCATATGCTGCTGGACACCCTTCACCAGTGGGCCTGAATCAGCAACAGGAAAAGGAAACCTCGGAACCAACTAGAAATGGTGAGTGACTAAAATATGTAGGACCATCACTTTCTCAAAAACACGTAGCTCAAGAGTTAGAAGATGAATGTGATGAGTATGCTGAGCTGTTTTTTTAGTTCTCTGTCATATCTTGATATTAGCAAAGTCTACGATCTCTCTGTCCACTTATACATACTGTATATAATAATGATAGTTTAACTTTACAACTTTCTTTTCCCTTTTATTATTATATATATTGAAATTCACATTATAAAGGCAAACCTGAAGGAAATGTGAAAGGAGAACAAAATAGATTGCAGACTCCTGAGAGGAAGCTTTCAAGCTCCAAAGAGAAACAGGCAAGTAATGTGTGTCTACATAGGTGTGTGTATGTGAGTTGGTTGCCCTGTGGAATCAGTGCCTTTGCCAGAGGGTACAAGAGTATTAAAACTGTAAGCAGAGAATCTTTGTATCATTACATTTGAACTGTGGATTTGTTACTAAGAATGTACAAGTAATTAACAAACAAATGTTTCATTGTCACATTTATTTTCCTACAAAAAAGGGTTTTAATTGTATTTTTTTTTTTTACTTACCACAATCGAATGTGATATTGAGCACAATTAGATGTTGCAGATTAAATTTGAAATTACATTTTTTTTTTATTATTTTCATACAGGGTTGATAAGTCATTCTTATGACAAAACAACCATCTTGGGCCCCAGGGCCTCCATCCTTTATTTTACAAACCTGTGTTCAGTTTTGAGTTTGGCATCCTCCAAAAGACACTGTGCTAATTTTAATTGATTTAAGGCAACATTTTAGTTTTGCCCCAACCAGAAAGCTTTGCAATTATTGGATCCTTACTATGGAAAATGTTGGTTTTTCAGTTGTCTCTGTGGTTTGGATAGTCCTTCTTCAGTCATGTCAAATCTCAGCTTTCAGCAATTTATGTATAATTAGAATATCAACTGAACTTTAGTTTGGGGGGTGGGAAGTTGGTGGGATCTTGTATAGCTTAATTGTATGTAAATATAGTGACAGAGCCATATATAGTTTTTCACTGCTCCAGTGTACATGGTTGTTTGAGTGAAATAGTCCTTGGGATTAGTTGCTTGTTAGTGTGTTTAAAATTGGTCTTCCTACTCTAGTAACATTGAGCTTGTAAATGTTTCTCAGTGGTCTAACTTTACTTTTTTCCCATCATTTCAGGAAGATTCTGAAACGGGACAAAATAAGAGCCCAGAATCCCAGGCCAGCTTAGGGTTCTCCAGTGCACGATTCCATCGCAAAGACAATCCTGGCCAGAGGCCAATGAACTTTCACCTGGCACCTCCCAGCCACCCATTTCCTCCTCACCCAAGTCGCCCACATCAATTCCCACATCAGCTTCCTGTCCCTCGTCAGCCCTTTAGGGCACCAGGACAAGTGCCCCCTCTTCCTCCACAACATTCACCTCTCTCACCGGGAATGTCAGGCGTGCACAACCCGTCTTTCTTCACCACTCCTTTGTCTGCTCGCAGTGTGCACTCTCCTGGTGTCGAAACCACAACACCAGAGCAGGGAGCTCCATCTCTAATGCAGGAAGAGATTGGGAATCAAATGAGACCAGTTCAGCAGACACCCAATCATTTGAGCAGCTTTGTGGAAGACAACTCAGAGTCATCCCTGGGAGAGGCATTGGGTATGTGGAAGGCACCAATAAATCATTCAACACCAGCATTTTGGAATGATGTTCTTAAAAACTGGCATTAGAGATGACTATTCTGCTAGTTATTCATATCTTGCTAGCTTCTGTTTCTAATCAGGTCTCTATCTTCAGTCCATAAAGGAACGCATAAGAATAAACTCCATTTTCCCATAATTTCTATTCTTTTTAGTACAGAATATATTGCTTTACAAAATAGTTTACATGGCAGTACTGTGTAGTGTTAAATAATAGATGCCAAGTTTCACTTGTAGTGTCGTGAAGTGCTACACTAAACCAACATCTATGTGTACAACAGAGACATACTGAATGCTTATTATGATATGTGTTTCATGTTCTTTATTTTCATTTTACAGATGTGCCAGCTGTTGCCAATCTGGAAGGGTTGAGCCAACAGACACGTTTGAACCACTGGAGCGAGCACAATCACTTCTTGCAGAGTGGCATGACCTTCCCTCTGCACCTGTCGCATCAGCCTTTCCGTTTTCCACAGCCGCTTCTTAGAGGGAACTGGAGGGTGGCTGGTGCCAGTGAAGAAGAGGTTACACCAGGCTATCCTAGGTAAGTGGCAGGTAGGGGGAGAGAGAGACAGAGTTGAGCTGGAATCCCCATTTCATTTGGAGGCTCATATCTGACTTTTCAGGTTTCCAGGCCTGCTGCGAGAGATACCACCTCAAGAACAGGCTGAGCTGCGAGACCAGTCAGAGATGCCTCCACCTCAGTCGCGCTTGTTACAGTACCGGCAAGTTCAGCCTCGGAGTCTTGGATCCCTCCAGCCTGTACCACACAATCACGGAACACATTTTCCAGGTGGCAGTGGGGATGTCAGCCAGGAGCTTGAAATGATCAACAGTCAGGGGTTTTCATCACATCAAGCACCGGTGTTTAACCCAGCTTTTCCAATCCCTTCTGGACGCACTACACCCCCAATGATGAAGTATGTGATGCCCGATGCACCATGGACGCACCCAGCCCTCCACCAAAACCACATGTTGGGTCAGGCCTTCCATTATGGTGTGCCACAGTTGGCTCACCGGCCTGATCAGGTGCACTTACTACAGATCCAGCAGCATCAGCAGCAGCCGCAGCAGTCATTGCCACCTCCTCCCCCACTTCATCAAGTCAGCAGCCAGGAAACGTTTCACCCATTATCCCCTCCAACTGTGTCTGCTTCCTCACTCCAGAATATAGAAGAGGTATGATTTGGAGGGTGTGGGTGATGGGGTTTGATTGTTCATGAACAGTTCAATAAGTTAGCCATTGGTCTCACATTAATAGGTCTCTTCCTTTTGATTTTCCTCTGATTTTTTCTTTATGAAGACAAGTTGTTGATATTTTCCTTTTAATGGTCATTTTGTTTTTGCAGTATGAGCCCCGAGGACCAGGCAGGCCGCTTTACCAAAGAAGAATCTCTTCTAGCTCAGCACAGATGTACCCTGAAGAGTCAGGCCCTCCCCCCAGCAATCTTGTTCAGTGTAAGGAGCTTCAGGACCATAGTAACCATCTTTCATTCAACTACTCGTCTCCAGAGCCATGGGCGAATGCCAGCTCTGTTCCATTTCAGAACATTCCATGCAATGGAGCCACCAGACTAGTTTTTCAAAGGGAACTTTTAGGTAGGTCACCTGGCATGGCATAAGTCATCAAAGCACCATCCAGCTTCAAACACTGCATATTCCTACCATATAGAATACATGTATTTGTTTTTTTCTTTAATACATCTTTGTACAGCTTACTATTCTTGTTGTACAGTTTACATGTAACCAACAGAAGTGATGATGCGTGTCTGCATCTTTTTCTTTTGATTCACTTTTTTTGAAAACCAAGATTTATCTCGTTAGGTTTCAGAAAATTATTACAGGCTGACGGTAAATGTTCATTAATTTTTGACACTTTTTAAAAGTGTTCTTAAACCAGTTGAGGCTCATCTTGTGATGTTCATTGTATTCTGTTAAAGACCTGCATTAATTAGAGTTCTATGAGGGATTTAGTGTTGCATTCTTCAGGGTGTTCTGGTTTTAATTTCAAGGCTCTTAAACGTTCCAAAGCAGATATGCCATGTAGTGCTCTGCTGAAATGAGTCAGGGAGAGTGAGTGAGATAGGAGGTTACTAGGCTTAACCATTGTCATTTAATTATTACATTAAAACAATGAAAATATTATATTAGAACTGTAATATCAGCACCATTCATCTTTTTAAGCTTTTCATTTTTGCTTTTTTAATTATGAATCTAACATCTCCGCTCTTAGTAAATGTAGAAATTAACACAATGAATTGCTTGCAAACAATGTACAAGTCTCTTTACGATTTATAAAAGGTGTCTGTTTTTATCTGCTTTTTTATTTGCACCTCTACATTTATATGTTTGAGGTAAAATATGAGAAAATATCTTAAAGCACTTTTAAATATTCTTGACCTCTCATAGTGTTTACTTGTGTACTAAAGAAAGTTGAACTAATATACAGTGAAATACGTTTAACGCGAAAACGCTTAAGATGAAATATCGGTTAACACGAAATAATACAACGGTCCCGACAAACTACTATGTATTTTCATGCATTTTTTTCTCTTAACACGAAACGAAAATCGCTTAACACGAAAAGATTTCCCTTCTGGGAAAGAACAAAATACGGAAAACACCAGCCGCGCAGGCGAGATTTAAGAGGGGTGTGAAATGAAAGAGAGGTGGTTTCACATGTTTCGTAGAAAGGAGGCAAACTTGGCTTTGAAATACCCTCGGAATAGCCTGTGACACGAGCCAATTTTGTTTATCTAAGCTACTTTCACCCTCCACCCCTACAAACGCCACACAAAAACATCTAATCTCTCATCAGTTAGCTTTGGAATTCGGTGACGAGTACATCGCAGTGTGAGTAAAAATCAGTGAGTTTGGTTCGCGTTTTTTTTTTTTTTATTTTAGAAGATTTTTTTTTACGAGCACAATGGCAAAGAGCTCAGGGGGAAAGCAAACTGCTATTTCGCTTAAAATGAAGATGGAGCTTCTTAAGGCTGTTGATCAAAAATAGAAGACGAAAACGGAAATCTGTAAAGATTTTGATATTGCTATCTCTACATTATCAACAATACAGTAATTAAAAAAAAGAGAGCAGATTACGGAAATGTTTGAACGGAGTAAGTTTGAGCCAGAGCGAAAATGGACGAGAACGGCCAAGCACGAGGATTTAGAGACGGCTTTACTTGTTTGGTTCAAACAAGCGAGATCTCAGAATGCTCCCATTTTTATTAAATACATGCATATATACATATCTATGTAAGTAAAATGTACTCTAATAAACTTAATTTTGTTGAATATACTGCATCTTTTTTTTTTTTGTAATATCCTTTAACACGAAATTCTTTTAACATGAAAAAATATTTCAGTCCCCTCAGTTTCGTGTTAAACGATTTTCACTGTAGTTTTATATTTATTCCATACATCGAGGAGTATTTTGGACAAAATTAAATAGACAAATATGCAAATAAATGAATGTATTGTGAAATGTGACAATAAATAGTAGCAAAATGTTATGTGAGCATAAATGTATGTATTTTGTTGCTTATTTCTCTATATATTTATTTATTCATTTATTTATTTCAGTGTCACCAAACCCAACGTGAAATAGGTCTTGAAATGAAAATTGTCTTTTTCTCCCATCAGCAGCATATAAGATTAATGATTGACTGATTCTGAGAGAGGCGGCACGGTGGCGCAGTGGGTAGCGCTGCTGCCTCGCAGTTGGGAGACCTGGGGACCTGGGTTCGCTTCCCGGGCCCTCCCTGCGTGGAGTTTGTATGTTCTCCCCGTGTCTGCGTGGGTTTCCTCCGGGCACTCCGGTTTCCTCCCACAGTCCAAAGACATGCTGGTTAGGTGGATTGGCGATTCTAAATTGGCCCTAGTGTGTGCTTGGTGTGTGGGTGTGTTTGTGTGTGTGTCCTGCGGTGGGTTGGCACCCTGCCCAGGATTGGTTCCTGCCTTGTGCCCTGTGTTGGCTGGGATTGGCTCCAGCAGACCCCCGTGACCCTGTGTTCGGATTCAGCGGGTTGGAAAATGGATGGATGGATGATTCTGAGAGACCCAAATTGAATGACTAAACTGTAGTTTAAAGCCACAGGATTCCTAAAGCAAGCCAAACCAATGCTCAGATTAGTGAGTCTATGTGTCTGTAACGTATAAGAGTGCAAGAAATGTTTGCCCAGAATTACTGTGTGAAACAGCCACTTTATTTCAAGAAGCTCTTGTGTCTGAAGTATTTTCTGTAAATATGACACTTGATGGCTAAAAGTCTATGTCAGCTTTACCGCAGATTTACCAATCAAAACTCAGTGTTCATTTGAGCTAACCTCCTCTTTTTGTTTCATGGCCTATTTCATGTTATGTGCCTCGTCATTGAAATAAACGAATGAAGAAATAATTAAATACATAAAGAAATAAGTATATAATATTTCATGATGCATTTATTTATTCCTGATCACATATCACTTTATTATTATTTTTTATTGTCACATTTCACAGTGCATTTATTTATTAAGGGTATTTTGTCTGAAGTATTCCTCCATATTCATAGGGCTCAGTGCACCTCACTGATCTTCAAAATATAAAGTTGTAAGTCAACAACAAATGATATATGCATGAGGCTACATGGTAAACAATGCAAAACATACATTAACTTCAATCTTTTGAAAATTGTAGAAAATAAAATCTCGACGGTTCATTGTCCTTTTGGAAAGCTATATTGTGGCATATCTTAGCCTCAGTGTCTGGGCTCTTCCCTGAGATATTTGGAATGATGTTATGATCTGAATCAAGTGCCACTAACGTTGCATGTACCCCATTTCCTGATTGACTCCCATCCATAAAAAACCCTCATATGTGCTCTTTTGTACATTTGCTGCAAAAACATGCTTTTCACAAGAGCACTAATCCTATCCGCACACCCAGACTAATACTTGATTTTGACTTCAACAATAGCAACATTTATTTCTATAGCACATTTTCATACAAACAATGTAGCTCAAAGTGCTTTACATGATGAAGAAAGAGAAAAAAGACAAAATAAATAATTAACATAGAATAAAAGTAAGGTTCGATGGCCAGGGAGGACAGAAAAAACAAAAAAAAACAAAACTCCAGACGGGTGGAGAAAAAAAAAAATCTGCAGGGGTTCCAGGCCACGAGACTGCCCAGCCCCCTCTAGGCATGCATATACATATATATATATATCCTCATATATGAAATAATTGACTTAACTAAAACTGTTCTGCAGTTTAAAAAAGAGCGGCTATTGTATCCCTGCATCTTCCAAGAATGTACGACTATTTATACAATGAGCCACTGGATCTGTTCCCCTTCCGCAGCCAATACCTGAGTGCAAGTTAAAACCTCTGCTGAGTTTTTTGTATTTTTCCTTTTTACAAGATGCAGGGGTTTTATTAACTAATAGCCTTGATTCAGCATTGTGTTTTTCTATGCATAGGAATGAAAGAAGAATTGTGCCTGAATAGTCCCCGTGATCCTGGCTGTCCTTTTGGGGAGTGGATTGCAGGCAGGTGTGATGAATATATGTTGTCAGGGCCCATCACATCAGCCTCTTTTTCTGTGGCCTTTGCAGGTTCTTACAAATGGCTTGGGTGTCACTTAGTCTAATAAGTTATTACACAGCAGTGGGCGCTGTGATCTTTGTCTGATTGTACAAGTCAAAAGCCATTCCTGAGGATGTCGTCAATCTGAGTAATCTCAGATTGCACCCCTTATTGTACAACAGGCCGTAATAACCAGTGAGGGATAATTGTCTAATAACCCTTTAAAAAGGATTTAGAAGTTGTCTCATCTTGTACACCTCCAGCTGGGTTCACCCGAGCAAAAGATTCTTGGGTCTTTTGTTTTGACCGGCAACATTTTATATATTAAATAAGAATTGTCACAATTATATGTTGAATTGCTAACATCAGAAAACAAAGTCACAGGGTGTTTTGATATTTAGTTACATTTCTGGAGTATGCTGCTGTAACCTAGATTTATTCTTTTCTCCCCAGCTTCTTCCTCAAAGGCACTACGCCCAGCTGAGGAGTGTGCAAAGGTGGAAAGCGTCCAACAACTGCCCAGCTCCTTCAACTGTAATACCCTGCAGCATCACAGCCAGTTTCCACCACTCATGCCCAACAAGCAGGCAACCTCTGAACCCTGTAGTGGCAGCAGCAGCAGCAGCAGCAGCAACAGCAGCACTACTAACAAACCCCCCACAATGTCATATGCCAGCGCCCTGCGGGCCCCCCCAAAACCTAGGCCCCTGCCTGAGCAGGTGAAGAAAAGCAGTGACCCCTTGTCACTGTTACAGGAGCTCAGCATAGGGAGCTCCACAGGTAGCAATGGATATTATTCCTATTTTAAATAAACAGAAAGAATAAGGATGACACCTCCGGGCTTTTTTTTTTTTTTTTAAATTGTTTTTATAGTTAGCATTTTGAGTTTCAATTTTTTTACTTGCATTAGTAGAGTCATATTCTTTGACAAGATTACATTTTTGTGTTGAAATAAAATGAAAAAAAAAAAATGTTAAAGTTAAGCATTTGGCTGTTCAGGTTGTCCTATATTTGTTCATCTTGGCTGCAGACTTGCACAGAACAATAACTGCAGCCTTGTATGATTTGCCCGTTCTCCTGTGTTTTTCAGTTTTAATTATAATACAGCAGTTGTTTCCATCACAGTTGGCAGCCAAATGGTTAACTACCAAACTCACAAGTCGCAGAATTGTATAGAAGTAGAGGAACCTTTTTTTCTGGTCTGTATATACAAATAAAAATGTGTAAGAAAACAAGAAATTTGACTTTATGTCACACATTTACCACTGCAGATTAAATGTTCATTAATATAAGACATGTTTCAATGAAACAGCAAGAGTAATGGGAGTGGGCTGTGATGGGGTGGAGATGAGGCAAGATGTTGCCCTTGGGGGTTTAGTCTTGTGATGTATTCACTGCCAGCAATAAGCCACCTGTGGTCATACTTTTGAGGTTTCATACACTGGCATCTGTGTGTTTTATTACCTTAGCTGAACCTTGTTCTTCTGCGTTTATTTTATAATTCATTTTAGGTTATGTTGTAGCGACAGAGACAGTTTCTCTCACATTCAGTCCCTTTTGTTTTCAGGTTACCTATGGTTGTCCTGGTCATTTGTTCTCGCACAAAGAACCATGGTCCTTGTTGAGGACTGTAGATTAAGATACTGAGAGAGATAAAGTACACAAATTAGCACTTGCTTAATTATTAGCCACATTACTTTAAAAATATTGTGTTGCATGTGCTTTGCCTTTCTTCTGCCCAACAACAAATCTAGCACATATCTGTTATTTGTATATTCATCAAAACTTTATAAAAATCATTTAGAAAACCTTAACTTTATTACAAGCAAGTCAGAATTATTTAATATAAATTAAATATTATGATGAACTGTATACCTTGTTTTTGCATGTTCTGTGTAGTTTTCTGCTGTTTTTGTTTAATAGCAAGCACTAAAAAAAAAACACTTCAGATGTTCTTTAGGCGTCCCCTCCAACCCCATTTTTCGTTGGCACTGCAGTGCTTATGGCCGAACTCTTTATATATATATATATATATATATATATATATATATAAAAATGTGGAAATCTCATCAAACTTTGGCATCTTTGGGGAAAATGAGTTGGTCAGTACTAAGCCTAAAGTGCTAAAGAAAACACCTTTACTTCTAAATGGAAGCATAGAGTGCCTATAAAAATATTCACCCCATGGTAATTTTCACATTTTATTGTTGTTCAACGTTGAATCATAGTGGATTTAATTTGATCTTTTGACACTGATCAACAGATAGTCTTTAATATCAAAGTGTAAAGAGATCTCTGCAAAGTGCTCTATGTTAATTACAAATATAAAACACAAAATAATTGATCTCATAAATATTCACCTATATCATATGACACACACCTACAGGAAGTTCTCCGTGGTGCAGCCAGTTGGTTTTAGAAGTGACAGAATTAGTTCAGTCTTTTGTGTCCATTTATTATAAAGGCACCTTATCTGGAAGGTCCAGCTTCTGGTGAGTCAGTATGGTGGCCTAACACAGGGGTAGGCAACGTCGGTCCTGGAGTGCCACAGTATGTGCAGGTTTTTGTTCCAACCCAGTTCCTTAACGAGAACTCAATTATTGCTGATGAAGCACATATTGCTTAAGTGACATTTTGATGCTTCATTTTAGTGGTCTCGCTTGTTAAGGTTCTCCAACCTTAATTGCTTATTTCAATCTTAAACTGCTGCATTCAGTGTTTTAATTGCTCCTTATTAGCAATAAGATGTAAAACAGGGGTAGGCAATGTCGGTCCTGGTGAGCCGCAGTGGCTACAGGTTTTCATTCAACCCAATTGCTTAATTAGAAACCAATCATTGCCAATCTCAGACCTTATTTAATTTTATGGCTTGTTAGTCTGTGCAATGTAAGGCTTTTATATCGTAGATTTTTTTCCTTTCCAAGGATATCATCCAAATGATTTGAAGCCTAAAACAGATCATTTTCAGTCTGTCACATTTTTCTGTTAAGTGTTTTATTAAATCAAACCGTGCATGATGAACACACACAGATGTAATTGGAAAAAAGCTAGCTGGAGAACTGCTGGCTGCTTTGTCTTTTACATCTTATTGCTAATAAGGAGCGGATTAATAAAGTATCTATCTATCTATCTATCTATCTATCTATCTATCTATCTATCTATCTATCTATCTATCTATCTATCTATCTAATTAAAACACTGAATGCAGCAGTTTAAGATTGAAATAAGCAATTAAGGTTGGAGAACCTTAACAAGCGAGACCACTAAAATGAAGCATTAAAATGTCACTTAAGCAATATGTGCTTCATCAGCAATAATTGAGTTCTCGTTAAGGAACTGGGTTGGAACAAAAACCTGCACATACTGTGGCACTCCAGGACCGACATTGCCTACCCCTGGCCTAACATACACAATAAAGACAAAAAAATCACAAGTCAGAAGATGTAGGACAAGTCACTGAATGTCCTTTGGAGTCCAGTGAAATCAATCATTAAGAAATTATAAGAGTATATCAGAGCTGTAAATGTGCTTAGCCACAGGCTGTCCACAAAAATGGAGTGATCGTACAAGAAGATACTAGTGAGGGAGGCCACCAAGAGACTTAAGAACTCTGCATGAGCTACAAGCTACAGAGTCTGAGAATGGAGAGACTGTGCAGACAATAACTTGCTCAAGTGCTTCACCAGTCATGGGAGAGTGGCAAATAGAAAGCCAGTGTTTAAAAAAAAATAATTAAATAAAAGTTATATTAGCTAGAGTTTGCCAGATGTTACATAGGAGACTCTGAAGTCAACTGGAAGAAAGTTCTCTTTTGTGATGAGATTTTTGGCAAACTGCCTTAAATGTCATATTACACACTGCACATTAAAAAATGGACCATCCCCGCCATCAAGCATGGTGAGGGCAGCATCAGGCTGTGAGGGTACAGGGGGAAATGAATGCAGCAAACCTGTGGCTTAGGAGATGATTTGTTCTCCAGCAATCATAACACCAAAGGTACACAGGAATGGCTTAAAGACAACAATGTTAATGTAGAGTGGCCGAGTAAGAGTCCTGATCTCAATCCATTTGAGAATTTGTGTCTGGACTTTAAAAAGGCTGTTCACTCACAACACCCTGTGAATTTTTAACATTGACATTAAAAGAGGTCTTCTGTTGATCAGTGCCAAAAGAGCTACATTAGATCCACTAGGATTCAAAATGTGAAAACGTCTAAAGGTTCGAATGCTTTTTATGGACACTGCAGTTTGAGTAAATAAATACACTCCATGAAAAGAACCCCTGAGCCAACCGGGGTGCATAACACACACTGATTAAATGAGAAGTGGTTCAGGCTGTGGTCACTGTAATGACAGAAAACTTTCTTTGTTCTAATCCAGTAGCAAGCAGTAAGGTGTAGCTATGTTTTTGTTGAGCTGCAGTGTCTCTGACCCGTTTCCACCAGTAACATTCATTTGTCTGTCTGTGTCTTCATTAGTTTCCACGTGTTACTGCAACCCCTACCCCCTCCCCAGACCACCTGGGCTCATCCTGCTGGAGAAAAGCTGCCATTTGAGTTCCAAGCCCTTGGATGGCATTTCTACAGAGGCCTGATATTAGCGGTTAAGCCGGGGGTGTAAATGTGTTGTCCTCTGTGGGGAAAATCACATGAAGAAGCAGAAGGATTCAGAATATATGTCAGGAAAGTCGGTATGATCTCATTTTTATATCTCCCATTGACTTTCTCTTCTTTCAAAATGCAGTCCAATCTGCTTGTGAGTTCAGATTAAGGAAGCCCCACTGGCTGCATGCAGAAGCAAGAAACACTTTATGTTGCTTCTTGTTTTACATGTTGTCATTTGTGCCCCCCATCCTTTATGGGATTTCCTTGTTTCTTTACTGTTGACCCATCACTTATTGACGTTTGACCATAAGTAAGTTAAATTATAACACTGTGCCCATAAGTATGTTACTAAAGCAAAATGTTTTGCCAAGTAAAGACTGAAGTGTGAAAACTGCCATTTTAAGGGCACGTCCCATATTCCCTGCCCACCCATCCCTTTTGTCATAATTTCATGTCTTGACATTCAGGCCAGTCCTGAGTCTCCTCTTTCATTTACTTTTATTTAGATTGAAATACAACAAAGTTTCTGATCACAGCCACTTGTACTGTCCAGGACTGCAGAGCATTTCAAACCAGACATGCACTAGGGCTCTCCCGGTCCCATGCCACACTACACATTTCTTACATTCTTAATAAAAACACAGACCGTCCCCAGGTGCCACTGCTGATTTCTAATCCTGTGATGGCACAATGACCGCCACATCCAATAAAACCCCCCACCCCTTGCCCGCTACGTATCTTAGCTTTCAAGGGTAGAATGAAAAGAAAAGGCGCTTCCTGCTCCGGACAGAGAATGGCTTCTTGGATTTTCAGTTACAGAGAGGAAAATAAATCATGGCTGCTTGTTTGCAATAAAATTTAAAAAAAAAAAAAAAGGGAAGTAAGCTCCAGTGTCTGTATGCCAATGTGCCAGCTTGGGCAGCTGCAGACTTTGAAAGGTTTTTTTTTTTTTTTATATATATATATTATAAAAGAAAAGAGCCCAACATCCAAACTGGAGAGACAGTGTGCTGAATCCTGGCGGCACCCCAGAGTCCTGCTGAGCTTTGTGCCTGTTTGTTTGCCTGTGTGTGCGTGTGATGCAAGTCACTGAATGGAGAAGGGAAGATGTGGAGGCTTTCAAGCTTCAGAGCAGGGGAACGTTTCACTTCGGAGCCGTGTACATTGGCCTCCTGTCCACACTGACCCTTATTTGGACAGAAGAACTTTTTTCCATGTGAAACACATCATTCAAAAACAACAAAAGAGTCTATTGATGATATGGGAGCTGTAGCCTTGTAGAAGCACTGGACATCTGTGCTCTTTCTTACTGAAGGTCACTCCCCTCCCCCCATCCTGTTACTACTCCTGGGTTTCTGGTTCTGCATCCATACATGTCTCCCAGGGGTTTCGGGGCATCTGGGGCATAGAGATGAGCAATACAGCGATTCCACTAAGGAAGAGCAGGACGAAGGCAGCACAGGCGCATGCGAAGGACCATGAGTAATAGTACTCGATCCATGTGGTCTCCTCGCTGTCGATCATCCTCTTCACTGACTGGCGCATCACCTCCACAGAAATGATTATGCAGAGGCCTGTGAGGACAGAACAACAACAACAACAACAAAAAATGTCTCGGCAATGGTGTCCAGGGCCGGTGGTCTGCCCTCGAAAGGCAGTCGGCCACATGGGGATTTGACAAAGGTATGGCTGAAATTCTTAAGCCGTGTACCACCTACCTGCAAACGTAAAGAACATGCCAGCTGGTTTCAGGAGGTAGTCCATGCCTTTACGGAAGGAGATTAGAATGCTGATTGTTCCTAGGATCATAAATCCTACGCCAATGATGGCAATTGCTGCGGCTGATATGCTGTATTCTAAGGAGAGAAGGAAAACAGTGAATAGTGCATTAGGGCTGGTTTCTAGTGACGTGGGTGGGTTTTCATGGTTATACAGTTATTTAGGAAACCAGTGGAAATCCTAAAGTCTTTCTTGAATCCTGTACCCCACAAAACCTCCCGTTGCAGAGCCTTTAATCGACCTCCAGTAAATGCCTCTGTCAGATTCTCTAGACTACTGATCGCTTGTCCTGTAAGGTGAATCTCCCTCCAGTTCTTCTGCTCATACTCCTCCACCCTGCTGATCTTATCTCTTGTCTAACTCCTCTTCTTTATCAACTCTGTTGTTTTATAAACCTGAAGCCTAAACCCTTCAATGGCTTTGACAACGATACCAGAATTGTGCCCGCTCTCTTCTCGAGTGTCTGCAAACTCTTTATACTTTTCAACCTAATTCTCTTTCCTCCCAACCTTTGCCCTGTACTTAAAGATCCACTGGTTCCTGTAACATCCCATCCCCATCTGTGTTTAGAATATTCTTCTTCATCTTTTCCTACTTCTGTATGGGGTCAATGTTCTTGATCAGTCTTCTCCAAACAGGTTGGCCCTGTACCTCCTCCCCAGTCAGACCCTTTTCCTTCAGGTCTTCTTTTATTTTATCTGTCCAAATCCACTTTGGTCTCCCTCACTCCCCCACTCCCATTCCCATCACTCTCTTGCCCACACACACACCTTGTCTTTCTTCACCACGTGTCCGTATGACTTCACCCTACTCTCCTCTCCTGTACTTTCTTAGACTTCTCTCCCACTTTTTGTTGTACCTGATGGTCTCATTTCTTGTTCTGTCCTTCATTGTAACTCCACACATCCATCTCAACATTCTCATTTCTGCCCCATCTTAACTTCTTCTCCAGCACTCTCTTTACTGCCCATGTCTTGTCTCCACACATTATCGCTGGTCTTACCAGTCTTAAAAACCTCACCTTCATCCTTCACCCTAATTCTTCACTCACACAACACTCCTGATACCTTCTTCAAATTGTTCGATCCACATCACACTCTATGGATCATCTCTGCATCTTGTTTTTCATCTTGGGCTACAAATGATCCTAGATATTTAAACTTCTCCTCTCCCTGCAGGCTAACATCTGAATCCCGATCATCATTCACCCTCATATATTGTCTTCCTCCTATTTATCTTCAACCCTCTATCTTCCAAAGATGGTGGCTAGATTCCCCATCTGTATTTAGAGTCATCCCCCATTTTAAAAAGTTCAGGCTTTTCCGTTAGATCCCATTCCTACCCCTTTTCTGAACCCGTCTCCCTCATCTTAATCATCAACCACTTCCTGTAAGATATCAGGACCATCTCTCTCTTGATTTTTCACCATTTCTAATGCTTCATCTTTCACTTTCAGTTTGATGTTTTTCTGTAGACTCCACTGTCATTTCTAGAGTCCGCTGCTTCCTGTTGGATCGTTTTCCTCAACTTCTCTCTGGAATCAAGAATCCATCAAGTCACTGTACATCCCAGCCCTTCCTTGTCCTTAAATGCTTCCCACTGCTCTTGAATGTACAACATTCTATGACTTCCAACTTCTCATTTCTAGCCCATCCCCTCCCCCCCCCCCCCCCCAATCCTAAAATCTCATCTGACTTGTGTTTGAGATCAGGAGATGGATGTAGTCAAAAGTTGAGCCAATTTCGTTAACCAGAAACTCTGTCGTCAAACACAAAACATGACCCAAGAATCAAAGTTTTTGAGCCAGAAAAATCTTTTTTGCGGAAGCAAAAAGAAACGAAATACTAAGGAATCACTAACCCGCACAAAATGTATCCTAATCTCGGATACTTGAGGTATGTGCATGCTGACCTTTAGATGGTTGTTCTGGTGATGTTGCATTCCGCGCACTCTCGTTTCCTTCTGGGTAGCGTCATCATGGTAACATCAGCGCTACCGTGCAAAAAATGGTGGTGTGATTTAATTGGTAAAAATTCGGTAATGGTCTCCCCCTAGACTTTCCATCCCCATATCTGAGTATTCGAGATATTTGAGGAGTAAACTGCAAGACAAGGATTATATTTTTATATTATTTACATTAAAGAACCATCAACAACAAATCATCCATCCATCCATCCATTATCCAACCCGCTGAATCCGAACACAGGGTCACGGGGGTCTGCTGGAGCCAATCCCAGCCAACACAGGGCACAAGGCAGGGAACCAATCCCGGGCAGGGTGCCAACAAATCAATTTATTTTTATAAAAGTAGAGTTTAATAAATCGGACTCTGCAGCTGCATGAATAAAAGGTAAAGTACCACTTTGGTTAGTGGAAATAGCTCAAAAGTTGATAGAAATGTACATTTTGTACCTAATACTTGTGTGCAAAATTTGGTTGACCTAAGTGAAAGCGTACTCAAGTTATCGTGATTGCACACAGACAGACACACACAGACTTAATTCCAAACATGGTATTTTCAGACTCAAGGAGGTCTAAAACGTCGAGATTCATCAAAATCTCGATATGGAATTTTTGGACGATTACAATACTGTCCCTATAATTCGTAAACGAGAAAGTCGGGGAGGTCTAAAATGTCAAGATTCATCAAAATTTTGATATCGAATTTTTGGATGATTACAATATTTACCCTATACGAGAAAGTAAAAATTACAAATTTTTCAGAACACTTCTAGGAGAAAAAAACAATTGTTAAAAATAAATTCCTTGGGCAGAAAATCCCCAAAATCGATGTGTACGTTTTCAATAATGTATTCCCCCACAAGTGAAAGTAAATGCCAGACTCATTTTCATCCTTTTAAGTCTGCACCTCTTCTGACCAGACCCCAGGACTTGTGTCTATCTAAACTCCACTCAGTATTTAAAGGTTTACGTCTTCCCAAATATCCACCACTCTCTTCAAGATTGTAGCCTTGAGCTTCTCGTCCTCTTCTGATAAAATGGTTACTAACTGCCTCGGACGTTCCAGTCACTCCACTTCCAGACGCCCTTTCCCTCCTTGCTTCACTCCCAGAATCCGCTGGGTCTGTTGTTGTGTTATGCTCAGACTATGTAAAGCACTATTGAGACCACAGCTGGAGTACTGTGTGCATTTCTGGTCACCATTCTAGAAGAAAAACATAGCAGCACTTAAAGCTGTTCAGATGAGAGCAACCAAGAGCATCATGGGACACGTCTTGCTGTGATCTCAATACACTCTCAAAAAAATTAAAGGAACACTTTTCTGGACCTGGGCATCACTGAGCTCCTGGACAGTCTGAGGTGCAACTTGGTGGTGTCGGATGGACCGAAACATAATGTCCCACCCAGTGGTGTTCTATTGGATTGAGGTCAGGGGAGTGAATGTGGGGGCCAGTCAATTTTATCAATTCCTTCATCCCCCAGGAACTGCCTGCATACTCTCACCACATGAGGCCGGGCATTGTCATGCGCACAGTCCAAGGTCCAAGGATTTCATCCCAATACCTAATGGCAGTCAAGGTGCTGTTGTCTAGCCTGTAGAGGTCTGTGTGTCCCTCCATGGATATGCCCCCCCACACCATCACTGACCCACCACGAAACCGGTCATGCTGAACGATGATACAGGCAGCATAACATTCTCCATGGCTTCTCCAGACCCTTTCACGTCTGTCATATGTGCTCAGGGTGAACCTGCTCTCTTCTGTGAAAAGCACAGGGCACCACTGGTGGACCTGCCAATTCTAGTATTCTATGGCAAATGCCAATTGCGCTCCACGGTGTCAGGCAGTGCACACAGGGCCCACTTGAGGGACTATCGGGCCCTCAGACCACCCTCTTGAAGTCTGTGTCTGATTGTTTGGTCAGAGACATTCACACCAGTGGTCTGCTGGAGATCATTTTGTAGGCTCTGGCAGTGCTCATCCTGTCCCTCCTTGCCCAAAGGAGCAGATACCGATACCAGTCCGGCTGATGGCTTAAGGACCTTCTACAAGGGGCCCTGTCCAGCTCTCCTAGAGTAACTGCCTGTCTCCTGGAATCTCCTCCATGCCCTTGAGACTGTGCTGGGAGAAACAGCAAACCTTCTGGCAATGACACGTATTGATGTGCCATCCTGGAGAAGTTGGACTATCTGTGCCAGCTCTGTAGGGTCCAGGTATGGCCTCATGCTACCAGTAGTGACACTGACCGTAGCCAAATGCAAAACTAGTGAAAAAACAGATGAGGAGGGAAAAATGTCAGTGGCCTCCAGCTGTTAAACCATTCATTCCTGTTTTTGGTGGTCTTCTCATTGTTGCCCCTCTAGTGCACCAAAGCAGCTAAAACTGATTAACAAGCCCCTCGGCTACTTAACTGAGCAAATCAATAGCCCACAAGTTTCAGTGACTTGATGCTATACACTCATTCAAAAGTGGTCCTTTCATTTTTTTGAGCCATATATTTTAAGATGGGTTGGCACGGTGGCGCAGTGGGTAGCGCTGCTACCTTGCAGTTAGGAGACCCGGGTTCACTTCCTGGGCCCTCCTTGTGCAGACTTTGCATGTTCTCCCCGTGTCTGCGTGGGTTTCCTCCTGGTGCTCCGGTTTCCTCCCACAGTCCAAAGACATGCAGGTTAGGTGTGTTGGTGATCCTAAATTGGCCCTACTGTGTGCTTGGTGTGTGGGTGTGTGTGTGTGTGTGCCCTACGGTGGGCTGGCGCCCTGCCCGGGGTTTGTTCCTGTCTTGCGCCCTGTGTTGGCTGGGATTGGCTCCAGCAGACCCCCGTGACCCTGTGTTAGGATATAGCGGGTTGGATGATGGATGGATGGATGGATATTTTAGGGTTGCTGCTGCCCCACTGCAAACTGTAATGGAGAAAGCAGTTTGGAATAATGGATGCAGATCTTTCCATTTCTTCCTTTTCAGACATTTCTTGGGGGGTTTAGTGGTATGTTTTTGGGGTCATTTTCATCTTGCAACGACCACTTTCGGTCGAGCAGATGGTCTCATGTTATCCTCGAGTACCCACTAGTATAATGAAGGCCCAAACCAGAGCAGTTCCACTACCACCACCACTCTTTACAGTTGCTGTCAGGTTCTTCTGCTCAAAGGTTGTCTTTGGTTTTCTCCAGACACGTCTTTTTGGAACTGTGGCTTATTAACTCTGTCTCTGCCTCGTCTCATCCAAAGCCTGACGTTCTTTCCAGCAAAGCGTTTCCTCCCAGCACACCTCCTGCATCTTTTTAGTGGTTGGCATCAACAGGTTCGGTCCTGCAATGATATGTTGGGGTTCATTAGAGAGGTGTCTTCAGTGTCCCTTCCTGAACTTGCTGAGGTGGCCTGGCTTGGACAAGTTGTCAGTTGTCTGAAATCTTCTCCATTTGTGGATAATCTTCCAGTCAGTGGAATGGATTGTTTCTGAATGTTTGGAGATCTTTTTATGGGGGTCTCTAACCTTCTTTCTGAAGGACTCAGAAAGTTCCTTCGATCTGGACGTGGGGATAATGACAAACAAAACGTCTGAGTTTCAAATAAGAGCATTGGGTCAGACGAGATCCTCTGGGATGATGTGCTCCCAATTTGGTCCACTTGATTCCAGGAGTGGGCTTTCTTTTGGTTTATTTAAAGTATACGATGGACTACAACATGTAAATGTGTTGTGAAGTTTGATACATTGTATCGCCTTTGACTAAAGACCCTCTTTAAGTGAAGATCAAATCTCATTTCATGGCACGGGCCTTCACCTGATGGCAAACATATCAGGACGAGCAGCTTGTGGCTGGTAATGGAAGGCCCGGGGCAGAGGGCATTTTCAGGGCAATACCTACATGAGAGGGGGCCACAGGTTTGGAGGGTTTGGAGCTTAGGGGGCGCCTTGACAGTTCCTGAGCTCTGGCTTGCAGCACTTCTGGGTGTCCTATCAAAGGGACCACCTCACTCCGTTGAGACTGAGCATTGTGTGCTTTGTGCTTGTCTGGATTGAGGTGGGCAATGAGGGAAACACGAGAAATAAACGGACTTGTGCCTCTGTGCCTGGCAGTGTCCGGGTTTGGGGAGCTGCACGCCCAAAAGCAGATGGGGTAAGATGGGACGTAGGAGGGTGCAGAACTTTCTCTATTGGGCCTTTCTTTATTTTTCTGTCCATCTGTTTCATTTACCAAGGTGATGGTCACGGGCAGAGCAATAGTGGGGCTGGTGAAATGGCTGGAGGATGGAAGAGACCAGAATGTGGGCAGGGAGGGTTAACAGGTGAAGCAAATCCTCTTCAGCTTCGTGCCAGTCAAAATGCCAACTGGGGGTTCACAGGTGCCCTCTTTAGCCCTCACAACGTTTGACATGAATGTCAGGTGTGAAGATGGAACAGTAGGGGTGAGGGGGAGTAGGGATGGCTGAGGGGTTCAGCAGGATTCAACGACCAAAAACAAATGGAGGCACAGGCTGAAAATAAGGAGAGAGGGGAAGGACAAAGAGGTGAAGTGAGGAAGTAGCGGGATGGTGAGGGGGGGTCCATCAAAAAGGGAGATGAATAGGGAATTGGGGCATCAACGGGCATAAAGGCACACGGAAAGAGGGAGTAAGGGCAATTTGGTAAGGTGAGTGTGGTGGCATAAAGAGGCAGGGTGGCATGGAGAGATACGAGGTGGGGGGGTCAATGAGTTGAGATGAAAGGAAATGGGGCGGTGAAGAGCAAACCAGGGGAGCGGATGGCTGACAGGTAAAAAGCATAAAGGGAGAGGCCCAGTGACGAGTAGATAGAAAGGTGAAAGGCGTGAGGGTCCAGGGGAGTGAGTAGTGGGCTAAGATGGCACCAAGGAGAAGAAGGAGTCGGTCAGACATCAACGCTGAAAAGGGAAGGTGCAGGATGCCTGAATACTCTCAGAAGTGCAGACTAACGGGGACAGAGTGGGCAACATAAAAATGAGGGGCAGTCAACTGATGGGGAATTGGGGGAAAGAAGAGAGAGCAGGAAACCTTTAAGGGGGTGTTGGCCGCTGTAACATTGAATGACTGGCTAAACAGAAGACATCGTCCTCTCCCACCAGACCTCCCACCAGACTTACCTTTCTGGGTTTTGACTTCAAACAGCTTTGCGTCTTCTCCGGAGGTGAAATGCTTGAAGTAGGAGCAGTTGTGTTCTGCATGGAGAATGAAGAGAACAAGATGAGCCTCGCTTGGTTAGATGGCAGCGTCTGATAGCTACACCCCACCTGGGTGAAATCCCCCAATGCACCCTCCAGCACTTCAGGTCTCAGTCCAGTAACAGGTCAGAAATAAAAGCGGCCAGCACTGAGCCTGTTAAAACGGTGGCCTACATACACCAGGCGTCCTTGATAATTTAATCGAAAGCCTACGAAAATGGAGCGAGGCGTCCCTGGGTAGCAGCCTGCCATCTCCTCTCGGTGGAGCTGTGCCCTATAATTGTGCGCTCAGCCTCACTGGCATTGCCAGCCTAAGGAAAGTGACCAGTCCGGGTCGGGTACCGGCATCAACACAGCAAACACTTTCTTATAAGGACAGCGCCCAATCTGGCCAGGGTGGGGTGGGGTGGGGGGGGCACTTGGTGTGCTTTGTAGGGCTCAGTCTTTACTTGGAATACTGGAGAGGTGGGCACTGCAGGTTGGTGAGGTGTTCACTGCAGTTAGGTGGGTGTTGAACAGGTGGGCACTGTAGTTAGGTGAGCGTTGGAGAGGTGAGCACTGCAGTTAGGTGGGTGTTGGACAGGTGGGCACTGACTGCAATTAGGTGGGCATTGGTGAGGTGGGCACTGTAGTTAGGTGAGCGGTGGAGAGGTGAGCACTGCAGTTAGGTGGGTGTTGGACAGGTGGGCACTGACTGCAATTAGGTGGGCATTGATGAGGTGGGCATTGCAGTTAGGTGGGCGTTGGTGAGGTGGGCACTGCAGTTAGGTGGGCACTGCATTTGGGTGGGTGTTGGACAGGTGGGCATTGCAGTTAGGTGGGCGTTGGTGAGTTTCAGTTGGGCGATGTACTGACTGCGCAGGGTGGTAGCGGATGTCTCAAATCAGGAGATTAAGCAAAGTCAGGAAAGCAAACTAAAGTCGTAACTGAGAGAGCAGCAATCTAATAAACTCAAGTCGGGACGTAACACAAACAGTCAGAGCGAAAGACTGAAGGACAGACGGGTACACGGGACCGGGCAAAAACAAGATATGAAATGGTCATGGAGAGAAAACAAAAGACAAAAGAGTCAAACAATAAACAAACAAAGCAGGTGGAGACCATTAAGACGAATCTGAGCTTGGATACCATAAGGTGAACGAAACCAACTGAGTGACATCACGAGTCACCTGACAAGAGCATAGCAACCATCAACCTTTCATACCTATCTGTTATATAGTGCCTTTCATATCTATCTATCTATCTATCTATCTGTTATATATCCATCCATCCATTTTCCAACCCGCTGAATCCGAACACAGGGTCACGGGGGTCTGCTGGAGCCAATCCCAGCCAACACAGGGCACAAGGCAGGAACCAATCCTGGGCAGGGTGCCAACTCACCGCAGGACACACACAAACACACCCACACACCAAGCACACACTAGGGCCAATTTAGAATCACCAATCCACCTAACCTGCATGTCTTTGGACTGTGGGAGAAAACCAGAGCGCCCGGAGGAAACCCACGCAGACACGGGGAGAACATGCAAACTCCACGCAGGGAGGACCCGGGAATCGAACCCAGGTCCCCAGGTCTCCCAACTGCGAGGCAGCAGCGCTACCCACTGCGCCACCGTGCTGCCATCTGTTATATAGTGCCTTTCATATCTATCTATCTATCTATCTATCTATCTATCTATCTATCTATCTATCTATCTATCTATCTGTTATATAGTGCCTTTCATATCTATCTATCTATCTATCTATCTATCTATCTGTTATATAGTGCCTTTCATATCTATCTATCTATCTATCTATCTATCTATCTATCTGTTATATAGTGCCTTTCATATCTATCTATCTATCTATCTATCTATCTATCTATCTATCTATCTATCTATCTGTTATATAGTGCCTTTCATATCTATCTATCTATCTATCTATCTATCTATCTATCTATCTATCTGTTATATAGTGCCTTTCATATCTATCTATCTATCTATCTATCTATCTATCTATCTATCTATCTATCTATCTATCTATCTGTTATATAGTGCCTTTCATATCTATCTATCTATCTATCCATCTATCTATCTATCTATCTGTTATATAGTGCCTTTCATATCTATCTATCTATCTATCTATCTATCTATCTATCTATCTATCTATCTATCATATAGTGCCTTTTATATTCTGCTGAGCGGTGCACTTTGTTTTTTTTAGATGGGCGCTTGGCACTGCTAAACTTGGCAGGTGGTAGCACAGGTGCAGTTACGTGGGCACAGAATGTGTTCATGAATCAGACCTGGCAGTTGGGTCCGTGCCATCTTGGGTGTTTCCCAACCTCCATTCTTCAGAGAGGTTTTATTTTTGCCACTGTGAACTTTTTTTCAATGTAAGATGGCGTCGCGTTTTCCTGGACACTCCCAGAGGGACCACCGCCCCCCTCGTCCACCCCACCAATCGCTAATCTAATGTTAGTAATCTGGACACTTAATCCTCCCAGAGGGAAGCCCCCTCTCTAATCTGGTGTTTGTAACTCTGGGCTCCATGAACAAGTCGGACCCTCAAGGAGCTCTGACTGTGCGCTGTTCCCCCTCAGGCTCTGGTCGCACACGTGGTGGTCCCGGGTAATCGAGTGTCATTTGTTTTTCCACCTCGTCTTCTGCTGGTGCCCATGTCAGAGGGTGCTGGGTACTGAGGTGTTCTCGCAGGGGGGCTCACCAAGGCTCCATGTCTTTCCTGCTGTGTCTGGACCGGCAGTTTCTTGAATGTTTGGCTGTAATTCTTCAGTTTAGCGGGGTAATTGGTGGTCTTCAGCGTTTGCCACCCTTATGTTTACTTGACTTTATTATCTGCCCCCTCAATTCTGAATGTTGATTGGACGGGGAGATGGCAGTGTGCCAATCCTTATTATTTCTCGAAGATCACAGCACAGTGGCTGCGCTTGGCATGAGAAGAAATTACAAATACCGTAATCCTGACGGGGTGACGCCAATCTCCGGACCCCCGTGGCTTCTTTTTCTTTAGGAGCTCCTCGTCACTTCCCTGTGACCCTCAGGTGGCTGGGAGCGCCAAGGACTGTGGCCCTGGAGTCAGAGGTCAAGTCAACGTCTCCACTTCCCCTTTTGCCCCCAAGGACTGGAGAGCGGGCAGCAAGGCAGGATGTGGCGGCAGATCAGCAGAGCCCCCCCCCCATGACCCACTTTCTCTTTTTCATCAACTCAGCAGCACATGGAAGTGCGTCGAAGCCTTTGATGCCAGTCTGCGTCCTTATGGATGGAGAAGCTTGGCACCCCGAGGGCCTGTGAGTCCAGGGGGTCCAGCAACCAGATGTTCATTATGGGGTGCACAGTGGGCTCTGACGGGGGCATTAGAGGCACATGTTGGGCAGGCAGTACACTTCAGCCTCTTTTTTGCCAGGGGGCCTGTGACCTGCTAACGGCTAAGAGCCCCCCAAACAGCAGTCAGCATTATCTGGACCTTCAGCAAGCCTGCCAGTAGTTGGCATCACCACTGGTCAGCCTCTCTGCGGCCCACCCGACCAACTTGGCCCCTTGAAAAACCTTAAGCAAGTCAGCCGCTTGGACAGCTGCAGTTCACTTTTAACCAGATGGCCTTCACGGCAGTCCCCTTAATGGGGGGGTCTCGCCATGCCTAGCCATTCTGAGGGTCTTTTTTTGGAGTGCTCCTTGGATTTTATTTGTTTATCTCTTTCTAGCAGTAAAAAGACAGCTGCAGACACCCCGGCCCCCCGGAGGTCAGAGCCGCCATCATGCTTGTGCACATTCCACCCATCCTTGTGGGACCCTCCCAAGCAGATGACAGGCAGTAGTCACTCAGGGGGGTAACAGGAGAACAGGCAGCTGGCACTGCCAAGGTCCATTAGCAATCCAGGGGGTCAGGTGTCAAGAATCGCAGTGGGGGGTAGGAAGTGCGTGTGTGTGAGGGGGGCCGCCGTCTAGATGTGACTGGCCTGCGTGTCTGCATGTAGCGCCTTCACAAAGTATTCAGACCCCCCCACTACTTTTTCACATTCTGTTAGGTTGCCGCCTTGTGCTAAAAATCCTTTCACTTCACTTGGTAGCCCCCCAGGACGTTAAAGCAAATCTCGGACTGTAGACATTTGTGCACTTTTATTACAA
Source organism: Erpetoichthys calabaricus (assembly GCF_900747795.2). Taxonomy (NCBI): domain Eukaryota; kingdom Metazoa; phylum Chordata; class Cladistia; order Polypteriformes; family Polypteridae; genus Erpetoichthys; species Erpetoichthys calabaricus. The sequence goes on from NC_041407.2 coordinate 24,983,695, forward strand.
ATTAAAAAACGGAAATCGCAAGTCGACGCAGTCGCTAAGACCCTCCGGTGTGCCCCCCTTGTCTCTGATGATCATCGAGATATTTGGGGTCCCCCCTGGGGTCAAGTCAGTTGACTGGACTGATTAGGACAGACACCCACCTGGCTCTGGGGGGGTCCCACAGGTGAGCAGCTGAGGGCTAGGGAGCGGCCTGCAGTGTCGGAGGGTCCCGAACAGGACACAAGTCGTAAATGGGAGGGGTCTCAGTAGGAGAAGTGACTGACAGCCCCCTTAGCTGAGCCCAGAAAAACTCCACCGACCAGGACATTATGGAGTGGGGGGCTCTGAGGCTGAGGAATCCACAAGGTTGTCGGTTCAAATCCCCATCACTGCTAAAAGAGATCCTACTGTGCTGGACCCTGGAGTGAGACCCTCAACCTGCAGTTGGTCCAGGGGTGCTCGCTGTACAATGGCTGACCCCAAGGGGTACACGAAAATGAACAAATTCCAAATACAAGAAATTGTGACATAAAGAACAACATAATGGCAGAGAAGTCAGGTGACAGCCAACTATGGCACCTAAAGGACCCTCAGACTGTGAGAAACGAGATTCCAAAATAACCGAAAATCAAACTGTAAGGTAAGGCCTCAGCTGTAGGAGGAAGCTGGGCACCGCTTGGCACCTGCGCAGTCCAATGGGTGGGCAGTGAGGAATGGCGGGAAAGCACAGGGACCTCCTCAATGCACAGACAAGGCAGGAGGGGCTTCTGTGAGCGTCCTTGAGTGGACTTGGACCCCAAAAACAATCAAACATCTCTGGAGACAGCAGACCACCCAAGGTCTGCCTCCAACCTGACAGAAGATCCCCAAATCCAAAGTGTGCACAGCTTGTTGCATCAAACCCTGTGAAGACCCCTGAATGGAACTGCTACTAAAGGGGGGGCTTCAGCTAAGAACTGAGTGAGAGGGTCTGACTACTTGTGTCGAGGGGATATTTCAGGTTTTTTATTTTTAATAAATTTGCCAAATGTTTTATTATCCGCTTTGTTATTCTTGGCTGTTGAGTAAAATCTACGAGCGTCAACAGCCACCAACAGATGGGCAGACGGGCAGATGGGCAGACAGACGGGCAGGCAGACGGGCAGACAGAGGCAGATGGGCAGACAGACAGGCAGATGGGCAAACAGATGGGCAGACAGAGGCAGATGGGCAGATGGACAGACAGATGGGCAGACAGACGGGCAGACAAATGGGCAGACGGGCAGACAGATGGGCAGAGCTTCACATGCACAACACTCACTCGTCTCATTCGCTGTTCCCCGTTTGAACTTCCACTTCACTCCCAGCCTGACAGACTGTAATTCAAAACACCACAAGGTCCACTTCTCCTCCTTCTCCTTCTTCACCTTCTCCTTCTTCTTCTTCTCCTTCTTCTTCTTTTTCTTCTCCTTCTTCTTCTTCTCCTTCTTCTTCTTTTTCTTCTCCTTCTTCTTCTTCTTCTCCTTCTTCTTCTTTTTCTTCTCCTTCTTCTTCTTCTTCTCCTTCTTTTCCTTCTCCTTCTTCTTTTTCTTCTCCTTCTTCTTCTTTTTCTTCTTCTTCTTCAGGTCTTCTGCCTCCCAACGCTCACTCCCCCTCAGTAGTGGCTGGTGCCCCTTTAGCAGGTCCTGGGGGTGTCCCAGGTGATTCACCAACATCATCTGGTATTACAGAATTAAACCCCTCAACTCCTCCTGGAGGCCACCACCGGAACCAACAGGACTGCACGGAAGCCTCACTCCCAATCTGCGCTGGTGGTCCCCGTGGTGACATCGCTGTCCCCTGAGTTGTCCTCCAGGTGCTCCCTCCCCAGGTCCTTCCATCCTGCTGGCCTCCTGGCCAAACACCCATTGAAGTCAACAGAGTGTGTGAAAGGTGACGGGGTCTGAATATGTTCTGAAGGAAGGCGCTATATAGAAGTGTGTGTGGGTGTGGGTGCCCACAGTGGTGGTCTTTCTGCTCCATACAGGTGTGTATTTTCTCACACTCTCTCCACGGTGTGTTGGTTAGTAGGTTACCAGGTGGGCATCGCATCTTCTTCCCAGCCTGCCTTCTTGAACATGTGGCTGAGCTCAGGACTGCCCTCCTGCCCCCCACTTGTGGCCTTAATGGTTTTTCGGCTCAACCCTAACTGGCTGTCACCCCCGTGGGCCCCTCATGCTCCTGCTGTCACACGTCCTTCTACTTTGTGTCCTGTCCTGCCCCGTCATATAAATCTGGAGGTCTAATGCTTGAGGACGTGCATGTGGACAGATATTCATTAGCTGGGTGGGGGTCCTGGGATTGAATGCAAAGCTTTAGAAAAATGAGTGAAAAGCCCCCGATGTGAGGAATGTGGGCTGCACTGTGGCCTATGAGCTGCCCGCTATCCTTGCTATGCCGGCCCTTCGCCACCTGTGCCTGTCACTTATGGTGTGCCCCCTTTGCGCACTTTCTTTATTGCAGACAGCTGGCCGCCCACAACAACTAAATTTATCTGCCATAAAAGTGCGTTTCCAGCAGACCCTCAAAGATCAGGAGGAAGGGGCGCTCTCTGGTCCCCCAACATGGGCAGCACAGCCAGCGGTGGTTGACTGAGTGCCCTCACCACACCACTGCATGAAGCCACTTTGACAAAGCTTGGGGTATTCTGCCAGGGGGGCTGCCATCCTGTATGGGGCACTTCAGTATGACTGCCATTGCCTTTGTGGCACTGATCATTCAAGGGCTGGCACCCCTTGTGAGGATCTTACCAGTCTTCAAAGGGACTGGCACACTCTCTGAGAGTGATCTAAGAGACTGGCACACTCTGGATAGATTTTAATGAATACTTAGACCGATCAGTCTTTAACGAGACTGGCTTGTCCAGTGTGGCATTCTGAATGGTAGACTGGCACACTCTTTAAAGCACTTCCCTGTGTTCTGTGGGACTGGCAGGACTGTGTAAGACTGGTAGGCCCTCATGTATTCTGGGGCTGGCATAAGCAGGATTCAGATAGATTGGTACACCCTATGAGGTACCCTCAAGTATTCTGAAGGACTGGCACATGTGGCAAGGCACATGTTAGTGTTTTGTGGGAGTGGCACTACTGTGGCAGACTGTTCAAAGTGCAAAGAGATTGGCCAGTTTTGCAAGGTCTTTTCTGTGCTGGCACACTCGGTGTAGTATTTTGATAAACTGGCCGACCTCGTGAATGGTTTAGGGTTGTGTCCCCCATCCGCTGATTAATGTTTTAACTGACTGGCAAAACCCAAAGGGGCAATTCTTAGCGTTGTGTAAACTATCGTTCCATTACAAGGCCAAAATCAGGGGTGCCAACATCTCATTAGATCCATGGCGGGCTCCCAAGTGCCCAGCTACTGTGTCCTTTTGTGGAAGAAATGTGACCCTCATGTCCCAGCATATGCTGCAGAAACTTTGCTGAGCATTGAACTCGTGGGGCGCTCCGTTCTGTGCCCTGCATACGTTGTCATCAGTCACACTCAGAAATTTGTGGTGGCACATTTGACGTGACACACAAATGGGGCAGAGATAGCGACTGTCCTAACCAGTGGTGCCAAAGGCTGGCGGCGCTCATCGTGGCTGAATGGCTCAAGCTGGAGCTGCCATGAATTCATTTGATTTCATCCCAGGACCTTTCAGTGTCCACAGATAGAGGAGAGTTGGCAGTGACGTTAGGAGACAATGGCACCGCCCGCTGCTGGGAGTGAGAGAGTGAGAGTGAGACACTCTTCATGTGTGAAGAGAATGGCACCTCGCATGTGGCGTGTGAAAACTCCTGAAAGTAGCAGTGCACATGGCGATACCACCTGGCTCTGGGTGGCACATCGTGCTGTATGGCAGTGAGCACTGAATAGGCATGAAGTTGTGCGCACTGCCTGTCACTTGTCATGGCCACCATGTGATGCCAACATAGCGCAGCTCTGGGTGTACCTTGATTTTGTTACCTGCTTTGATGTCATTGCTAGGCCCCATGCTACGTGTCATGTCCCATGTTAGGCTTGACCTATGTGGTGCCACGTGACCCTTAACATTCTTGTCATGCCATGCATTGCATGTTACCAGTGCCAGGTGCCCAGTACATTCACAAAGTTCCATTTACTTAATGATGTCATGTTGCTGATGCCACGGGCCCCTACAGTGACACTATGTTGCATGTCACCAGTGCCATTTACGTCATATGATATATTTTGAATTATGTTGCCAAAGCTGTGTACCCCCTACATGTACTTTATGTCATCAAAGCCTTGTGCCCGCTACACTCGCATCATTACATGTTCTGTATGACGTACGCTGCACTCCATGAATGCCACATGGCCGCTGAACGCTCATCACATCATGTACTTTGACACAGATTGCTGAAGCCGTGTGCCCCTGACATTATTCCATGTACCTTATCCTGTCTGGTGCCAGTCTCCTACATTCACATCACGCCACACACTTAATCAGATATGTTGGAGTCGCCGGTGCCCTGTGACCTTGACGTTCACATTATGCCGTATATTTTGACACATATTGCTTATCCTCAAAGCCTTGTGCCTCCTACATTCACACCATGCCATGTACTTTATGTTATGTTGCGTGTCGCCAATGCCATGCGCCCTCACATTCACATCATGCCGTCTATTTTGACAGATGCTGCTCGAGCGCTATGTCCCGTACACTCACATTATGTCATCTACTTTATGACACACGTTACATTTTGACATACATTGTTGAAGCCGTGTGCCTCCTACATTCATATATGTTACATGTCCCTGATGCCAAACGCCCCCAACGTTCACATCATGCCATGTGTTTTGACCTGTGTTGCATATCGTCAAAGCCGTGTGCCCCCTACATTGATGTGTCATATATGTTACGTGCCATGTGCCCCGACAGTCATGTCACACCGTCTATGTTGACTTACGTTGCTGAAGCTGAGTGCCCACTACATTCATATAATGCCATGTACTTTATGTTATGTTGCATGTCGCCAATGCCATGCGCCCCCACGTTCACATCTTAGCGTCTATGTTGACATACGTTGCTGAAGCTCTATGTCCTTCACACTCACATTATGTCATCTACTTTATGACATACGGTGATCATGCCATGTACTGTACGATGTGTTTCATGCCCCGATGCCATACGCCCCCAGCGTTCACAACATGCCATGTGTTTTGACCTGTGTAGCACTTTGGTCAAAGCCGTGTGCCCCCTACACTAATATCATGTAATCAGCTTTATGACATACCGTATATGTTACGTGTCACCAATGCCATGCGCCCTGACAGTCAGTTCTGAGTATTGTCAAAGCCGTGTGCCCCCTACGCTAATTTCATGTCACTTATTTTATGACATATGCAGGGTGTGCCTTACACTCCTTTATGACACGTTACATGTCACCGGTGCCATGTGCCCCCCTGACCTTGGCATCATAGCCGTGGTTTTGCTGAAGCCATGTAGCTTATGGTCTGTTGCATGTCACCGATGTCATGCGCTGCCCATCCCGACACTTCACAACACACGCTGTGTGACGCTGATATGCGGGCACAAACATTCCCACAACAACTCGGGGGACCCCCCTAAACCCCCCCCCCCCCCCGCACTTTCCCGATCCCAGCCCTTACCTCCCGGAAGGCTGATGGGCCCGCAGCCTTTTCCTTTGGGGTCCGGCTCCTGGATGTAGATCCGTTTCGTGCAGAGCCTCCAGAGCCCAAAGTGGGCAGCGTCACATGTGGTGTTGAGTTTTTCTACCCGTGGGCTCAGGACGGCCCAGTGGTCGGTCACGACGGCGGCAAACATGGACGAAATGCCCACCAGGATGACAAAGAAGGCGATCCTGACTTTGGTGTTCTTGTCTTCCAGCATGGTGTCTCCTTGACTTGCTTCTGCTGCTCACTGATCCCCCGTCCCATGTGCTAATGGCTCCTTTTGACAGACCTTCACAGCTGTTGTTGCACATCAGGAAAGTTGATGAGCCGACTCATTGCCGACAGGGGGTGGGGGGCCGCGGGGTGTGCGTGTGCGCAGCGCTCCATTCTATTAATGTGTGTGGTGAGTCAAGTTCTTGAGATGGCTCTTATCAGGTTACAGGCCAGCAGCGGGGTCCTGCAAGTGGGTTGGGGGGGTTAAGGCCACTCACTAGCAGCTCTCAATAGGCAGCCCATTAGTCTGAATGCCAGGTTAATGGTGCCCTCTGTCCTAATCTGCCTTCTTGAGAGTGCCAGCCAGAAAAGAGAGTTGGTGAGGAGTGTCAGGGCATGTCTGCTGCTGCTGCTGCTGGGTGGGCTGCAGGCACAGACACATCAAGACCCCCACTTCGTTTCCGTTTAATCCGTTTATCCTTTCATTGCTACGCAGTGAGCCCGCGTCTTGAGGCTTACAGACCACCGCTGGTCACGCTGACGGGGTGGACAGGCTGTCGCCCACCCCCATACCGCCATGACTCGGAGCTGACAGTCAGAACTTCACTGTGGTCCAGTGATGCCAGGCGCACAGACCCCAAAAGGGGGGGTTGGGGGTCAAGCGTCTAGGGTTACCACCTGTGACATGAACTTGCAGACGTGGGTGGAGGAGTCACTTGATTTGTTGGCGCGATTCATCTGAATAAGAGCCTTGCGTCTCGGAGGCAGAATGTTCTTCATGACTTGGGGGAGAAACGGAATAAATTAAAGTCTGAGCAGCCACTGCCTTGTGAACAAACCCCCGGTCAGATCTGCCAGATCAGTCGAGTGCATTTCAAAGGGTTTTGATTTCATTTTTGATTTTTGATTTTTTCAGCCGCCTTCCCAGAGGGGCCAGCGCTCGGCTGACAGAGCAGGTCCCCCACCGACGGAGATGCCGGTTGGGCGCTTGTCTCTATTCTTAGCCCCAGTTGAGGAGGCTGCTGTCCCGGCAGTAATGATGACAGGTCCTGCCAGGTCTCCCACCCACCGGACCCCCCAACTTTAGCCGGCCTTGGTGCTGGAGGAGAGACGCGGGCAGGCAGGTGGGCTCACATCATGCTGACAGGCCATATCATGTGCAGCTAAGGAGTTCCTGTGGACAAAATGTGGAAGCCATCACCGGCGTGCTTCACCTGCAGCTGGCCAGCTGAGACCTTTGAACTCCCGGGCACCATGTTCACACCGAGTGGCATCGATGCCCTGCTCTTCATCTAGTAGCCGGGCTTTGAATCTCCGTCGTCTGTCCTGCCAGAATTAATCAGACTCAAAAGATGCTTCAAGAAGCAAACAAATAAACGGAGATCACACTTGATAGTCTAAAGCAGCAGGATGGGAGAAAAAAAGGAGGAGGAGGAGGAAGAGGAAGAGTGGAGTGGGAATCTACAGGACGGTCCCCATGGGGTGAAGACGGAGGGATGATGGTGTTGTGCTCACGTTTCCTACAATGTCAGTGTCTTGTCATTGCCTCCATGTTTGTGTCTCTCCAATCTGTAGCTTGTAACTCCTTCAGAGCTCTCTCGGTGGTCTCTCGGTGGTCTCCCTCGCTAGTCCTAATCTCTCAGTTCATGATTGAGTCCAGGGCATATTCCATGACTTGGACATTTTCTTGTCTCCACCCTAGAGTCGCTCGGAGGGTCCTTTTGTCTTCGTTGTGTATGTTAGCCCACCAAGCTGGACCTTCCACATTCGGGTGCAAACCCCAGGCAGATGACCTCCATTGAGCTAATTCCGTAACTTCTACAAACCAGTTGATGACTCACCTATAGGTGTGTCACGTTCAAGAGGGGGGGGATATCTGCGCATGGTGTTAGGTGGTCCGCGGAGCTCTGGAGATTTCAAAGTGCAGGCTCAGATCGGGGGTCTTGATGGTGCTGCTCTGGCGCTGATGAACGCACACTCACTGTATATAAACGGGTGCCGCTTTCGCATTTTGGAGGGTGGAGGGTCACATCCGCGCCCAGTCAAGCTAAGTTAGAAGGAGCCTGCCTGGCAGACGGTTGGGGGGATAAGGGGGGACGGTTGAAGGAGAGAAAGAAAGAGAGAGAGAGAGAGAGAGAGAGAGATGGAGATGGATTTGGAAAAGCCAGCGTGTGGTATGGTGGAGGGAGACCTAGAGCTGGCGCTCGAGGGGGCTGAAGAGGGTCTTTAGGTTTTTAGGTAGCTGGAGTGACCCATTGCTCCCAGAGGAGAGGCTCGGTGTGGCGCACCGTTGGGACCTCAGAGAGCACCAAGGACCCCAGCCTGGGTTTAGATGGTGGGACGTCTCCTTGCGCTGCTGGATCCAAACAGGGTAACCCGGGGAGACTTTCAGGAGGACATGTCCCATTTGTGGATGTTCACCTCGTATTTATTCCTAGGTTTATGTCAACGTTGCCCAGTTTCGTGGCTTACTTATTTATGGTTTGATGCACTGCACTGTTTATCTGAGCGCTGGTTTTGAATGATTTTAATAAAAGCACCAGACACGTTTCCGCATGGGGAGTCGGGTTGAAGATGTGACCGGACGGGTGGAGCCGACCTGGACCACCTCGTCCAGTCGATTAGTGTGAGTTTTTGTTTGGTAATTAATTTGGAGCATTTTACAGAGAGCTGCCTCAGGAGACCAAGTCACAAATCAACGTGAAAGAGACCTAAACTGGGAAGAAGTTATGCGTCACCACACCGCTCCGAGGACGATGAAGGCCTATTCAAGTAGGTGCGTCGTGATGAAGTGGGAGTTACGAATTCTTTCGACCTTTGAGGGCCTTGCTAGTATTTAGTGACTTGACGTCATTCAGGACGCGGTTTGCTTTGTGCTCGTTGAGGTTCTCCATTGAAACTCCTTTCTTGTTTTTTTCTCAAACTTCAAAACAACAGAAATTCCTCCTCCCACCCCCTAATCCATATTATTAACCGAAGGTTGTAAACCGGATGGGCACAGGGCTCACCGGATGTACGGAATCCCCACAGGTCCATGCTGTGACAACGCGCGGGCCTACAACGTGCTTGCGAAAGGAGTCACGGCTCAAACCAAAGAAAACACAGTAACGAGACTACGACCTGTGAACTACACCTGAGGTCAAGCGTGCACGCCAGGGTGTACAGCCGCCTGGATGCGACCGCCCACACCACCGCATATACCTTCCATGATATGTCTTCACGCAGCGGCATCCCACCGAGGCGCATATTGCGGTGTGGCGCTCGCCCCACAGTCAGACGCAGCGGATTCCCAGAGTCAGTAGGTGGCCCCCAAACAACACAACCTGTTCAAGCAGTCGGTGTCAGCGAAGGCAACAGACTCACGTCTCCACAAAATTAGGGCGCAGGGCTCACCAGACGTACGGAATCGCCAAAGGTCCATGCTGTGACAACATGCGCGCCTACAACGCGCTTGCAAAAGGAGTAATGGCTCAACGAAACAGCTCAACTAACGGAAATACAAATCCGAGCCCATAGCTAATGACACAGCCACAGAGAAAACAAAAACGAGACGAATCAGCGCGTATTTGAATCACATTACAGTGTTACAGTACGGGAACCTCAGAGGTCCACACTACACAACATACAACAACGAGCTGCATGGATATACACAATGAACGCAGGCGCCTACAGTACCGACTCCAACACGAAAGAGCTCAACTAACAGAAATACAAAAACGAGCCCGCATGGATACCCGGACAGCATGTACGCCGACAAGTCATCATGTTGACATATTTAAACATTGACATAGAGTGCCTACACACCTCATGACTAGCAGAATCGTACGTCAACGTCGCCGCCATATTATGAGTGGCACTACTGCGGAGTGAAGTAATGAATAATGTGCTGCTTGAGATTGTACAAACTGCTGTACGCTCCAAAGCAAATCCCGGGGGATTACATTTCATAGGTAAGGCTGAACAATTGTTTTGGTTATATATGGCCGTTAGGAAATCCCGTTGTTTAATCGTTCCTTGAACTACGCCAGGCTCCGCTAGCAAAGCTATGCATTTAGGTGCTCAAGTGAGCCTCCAAACAACGTGTTGGCTAAATGTCTATAGTCTCTATATTGATTGTTGTTAGCTATTAACATGTCTCACACCTGATGATGTTCTTTCTCATTTACGAAACACACTGAAAGTGACAACCATCATATATGCTCATGTCTTTAGTTGTGTCTGTCCTCCACAAACTGAGGCTGCACCATAGTGCCAGACTGAATACTCTCATATTACAAGATCTGAGTGAGTGACAGGGGTATGAAAGCAGTCCCCAACATGTTACGTATATGGGAGAATGCTTATAAATAATTAGTATTATTATTATTTACTACTTGCCAGTATTGGTGTATACATGGATATGAATAATTGAATTTAAACAATTTGCCGTAATCTGTTGTATGTGAATAATACTGTTTTATACGTTATTGATTGTTCATCACCATACACAGTTTACACGTCTAACTGTATTAAACACCACAAGCAAAGGAGTCTCGGCTCCAAACAGAAATAACCAAGTGATTGCACTGCTTCCTGGAGAAAGCCGACTCTTTCTATGTACTGACAATGTTGATTCTGAAGACGTAACTGAGCATCTTAATTTCCCATTAGAATATTTGAACACTATTAACCCTGCCAGATTACCACAACACAATCTTAACCTTAAACTGACAACAATAGTCATGCTATTAAGACACCTTAATACTGAGGGTGCATCGAGGCGCACAAGCACTGCCACGCTGCGACGGTCCCGCCCATAGCTAACGACACAGCCATACAAAACACAGTGACGCCGGATGGACGCAGGGCACATCGAGGCACACGCGCACTGACAGCTCAACTAACGAAAATACAAATCCGAGCCCATTGCTAACGACATAGCCACAGTGAAAACAACAACGAGACGATTCACTGCGTATTTCAATCACATTACAGTGTTACTTTAAACAAACAAACTTTACTTTCAGTCATGCTATGAAGATACAGCTCCCACCCTACATCGTGTGTCATCCCTCCAACGATTATATGGAATGCCATTCGTTCTCTTGCGATTCGTTACAGAATCGGGGGTTTACTGGTGTATCATGTGATCAGCCGAGCCGCCAAAGCCCAACTGACCAATCAGATTGCTCGGATGGAACACACACACATACAGAGACACGCAGTAGTGTTTAATTATATAGCAGATAATCACAAACTAAATGAAAGACAAACAAATAAGCAAAGGGGATTTGCCCAAAAAAGACAATCCAAGGTAAAGGAGTCCAAATCTTAGAATCCAATGGCAAAATCCCATAACCGCTAGCAACATCTCACCAAAAAATTCCAAATCCAATAATACTCCCAAGAAAGATCTCAGCTCCACAGACTCCAACTGAGAGCAGCTCCTCAATCTCAATGCAAATGCTGAGGGCGGTCCCTCACCAGTGACATCATGGTGGCCCCGCCCCTTGGGGGTTCCACCCACAAAACACAAGGGTTAGATCCAAACTTCAATACATAAATGATAATAACAGTCAGTCAGTCAGCTAGTCATTATCCAACCCGCAATATCCTAACACAGGGTCACGGGGGTCTGCTGGAGCCAATCCCACCCAACACAGGGCGTAAAGGCAGGAACAAATCCCAGGCAGGGTGCCAGCCCACCGCAGTAATAATAACAGGCATTAATGTAATATAAAAACAAGAAACAGATGAAAATTAATAATTCAAAAACAACAATACAACAGAAAATGATGATAAGCTAGGAAATAAACCCTGGCTGAGATCTCCAGACGAGAGCTTCAGAGTCTGAGGTTTCATAAGTCGAAAGGTACAAAGCAACACTGAGACTACAGGAACGATCTCTGCAGGACTCAAGCCAGACAGCACAAAGAGAGTCCGTCTACCAGAGGTGAAGCTGGCGGCCAGCGAGACTGAACACAAGCGGGCGGCAAGATGTTAAAGTGAGTTGACATCGAGATCAAACAGAAGCCAACCACAAGAGATTAGGAGGGCGCGGAGATGTGATGGGATCAGACTGCGGGCCCTGAGGTAGGTGACCTAGTCGAGGACTCCGAGGCGCTAAGGTCTAACACCTTCTGAGTGCGAGGGGGAAACAAAGCATTCGAAAACCAGAATGCCTAAAATCTCAAATGTCTGCAGGGTTACTGACCTCTGACAGAACGGAACGCTTTGGAGTTACGGGTAGCTGGCAAAATCAAAGAAACGCCTCCTTCAGTTCTCTTGATAGGACACTCTGGGCCAACAGAGTGTAATTGCAGACCGCAGAACCTTTGAGGTCAGCCATGTAAAGCCCCCTCAACGTCCCTCACGTAACACCCATCGCATCAGACTGTAATTAGCATTAGGACCCTGTTACACTGTGGTTAAGATTAGGGTTGGAGGAGGCGTTTTGTGACTGACGTGATGGACATTACCTCATCTATGTCATACGTATTGCAGACTGCAGCTACGCCCTTCTCCTTTGGGCTCCTCCATGCGCCGGTGTGTGGATCTTCCAGGGGTCCAGAACTGCACTGGTGACACTGCTTTTAGATAAGAAATTCTGTCATTGGGTTGGAGTTCTGGTTATGGGCGTGGAAAACTCCATCTCAGGTGCTGCTGCAGAATCTCCAGATGGTGCTTAGCTGGGTTGAGATCTGCTGCCTTTGGAATGGGGGTGTAAGGGTTTTGGGGGATATTTTGGATATTTTACACCATTCACTTCAGTGATAATTTCGGTGCTGTGGTGGTCCCATCCTGCCATTAGTGTAGACATGCGAAAGCCCCAGGTGAGCCTGATGACTCCGATGACCTTGCTGTTACGTGACTTCCAGTCGTGTGGGGGGAGGGGGGGTATGTCAGATTGGCTGACCGCAGTTGTTGATCTTGTTGCCAGACCATATCAGTATATACAAAATAAAAAATTTCCAGGAAACCTGACTCCTGAACTCCCAGCACAGTCCTGCTCAACCCTTTGGCTGACAGTGAATAGCGTGCTGCCTGACGGGGCCGGAGCGGTATGAAGGGTTACTTTGGTTCCTGATTTTTCATGTTTTACTTCATTTATTGGCCGCTCTGTTACAGCTTTTTTTTTAATGGTTTTGTTGTTATTTTTCAAATATTTTCTGCCTTTTTGTGTTGTTGAGTATGTTTGTGGTTTTGATCTATACTAATAAAAGGCAAAGCCCTCACTCACTCACTCATCACTAATTCTCCAACTTCCCGTGTAGGTAGAAGGCTGAAATTTGGCAGGCTCATTCCTTACAGCTTACTTACAAAAGTTAGGCAGGTTTCATTTCGAAATTCAACGCATAATGGTCATAACTGGAACCTCTTTTTTGACAATATACTGTAATGGACGGCAGCTCGATGGCCGTGGGAGGCGGAGTTGACTGTCACGTCATCACGCCTCCCACGTAATCACGTGAAAAGACTGTGAATGCAGTAGGGAGAAATGAAGGAAGAGCCGCAAACAGCGAAGAACAAAAAATTCATTAAACAATTGAGAAGGGAGTGAAACAATAAGAAGCGAGCGAGTGAAGCATACAAGCATCTTCATAAGGGAAACAAAGCACGGTGTAAAACGTAAGTTTAAATTAAGTTTATAGAAACGCTCCCGCTGCGGAAGGCAATAACATATTCGCGAGATAAAACTTTAATGAGAAGACACGAGGTATAAACGAACCACACGCCGTAGTGCAACGTTAGGGGCTTCACCTCTGGCACTGACGTTCGAGATTCGATTCCCGAGAGGGGATGCAGTGAGTGTGTATGCCTGATGAGCCCAGAATTAGGGAGAAACACATGTCGCATACTCTTTGCATTATTTGAAAGTAAACTATTAAAACCATTCTATGATCTGCTTCTGGGAACAGAAAGAGGGCACGTGGCGGACGTAAGGCAACTTCCTGACCAACCACAAGCGTAACCTGGCAGGTAACCACCCATACAATCAGATTGTGATTCAGAAAACGAATGCCGTGAATGTAATTACCACGATCTACATACTGTCAAATAAACGAAACACACACCGTAGCGCGACAGCTGTGAAAAGGGAGGTTCACAAAAAAACAGATCCTTAACAAATTGTTATTGGTATATTTTCGATCCGTTTAAAAAGGTTTTCTTCTTAATAAAAAATTAAAAGCAGTACTTCGCCGCAACGAAGCGCGAGAATTTGGCTATATATATCTGCTTCTCGCAATTAAAAGAGGGCACGTGGCGGATGTTAGACGACTTGATGACCAGGCATAAGCGTTACCTGCCAGGTAACCACCCATACAATCAGATTGTGATTCAGACTAGGAATGCAATGAATGTAATTACCCCGATCTACATACAAGGCGAAAGTCTTGCAACATTCAAAGATGATGGTTTGGGATAAGTACACCATACAACATAAAAGAGCTTATGAAGCCTTGAACCGAAAAAAGCAAGATCTCAGAGATCGTAAAAAAAAAATAGGAGGTAATGTCGTTTTACTCGCTGTAGATTTTAGTCAAACATTACCAGTTATTCCACGAGGGAGACCAGCAGATGAACTCAACGCGTGTTTAAAATCCATGCTTCTCCCACGCTCGGTTATATGTCGCGTGTTCTCGGGTAGGTACACCAAAAAATGTATACATTTAAGCATGTAATGGGCAAACAAAAAATGAGGTATACCCGAAGGCACTGCAGTAGTACTCAATGTAACTTTACTTCATAAATGTTAATGTTTTACTGTTTAATAATTTATACACTTCTGATATGTTGTTCAAATTCTTTTATCAAAATGCCAGTGACAGCGCACTGCACGATAACATGGAGTGAATACACCATACACATCCGCCCACGGCCGCCCTGGTGTGCGCAGATAGGAGTTGATTCTACAATAAAATAAAATAAAGATAAAAAGAGTAATACATTCATCACCCATAAAGCGGATAGTAGACGTGACGTACTATATGTGTACCACATTTCAAGTGTATAGGTGAAACGGTTTGCAAGCTACAGGTGATTTAAAATCCTGGACAGACAAACGAATAGCCACGGTAGCAAATTACAGAAGAAGATTTTACTGTTTAATAATTTATATTTATATGAAATGTGCTTCTTATATATTACTTCATATTCTCATATGATAATGATGTTAATGTTGTTTATATTGATTTCTATGTTATTGTAAGTGCATGTATGTGTGTATATGTATATATATATATATAATATATGTGTATATGTGTGTGTTATATATATATATATAATATATGTGTATATGTGTGTGTTATATATATATATATATATATAATATATGTGTATATGTGTGTGTTATATATATATATATATAATATATGTGTATATGTGTGTGTTATATATATATATAATATATGTGTATATGTGTGTGTTATATATATATATACATATATATATATATATAATATATGTGTATATGTGTCATATATATATATAATATATGTGTATATGTGTGTGTTATATATATATATAATATATGTGTATATGTGTGTGTTATATATATATATATATGTGTATATGTGTGTGTTATATATATATATATATATATATATATATATATATATATATATATATATATATATATATATATATATATATAATATATGTGTATATGTGTGTGTTATATATATATATATATATATATATATATATAATATATGTGTATATGTGTGTGTTATATATATATATATATATATATATATAATATATGTGTATATGTGTGTGTAATATATATATATATATATATATATATATATAATATATGTGTATATGTGTGTGTTATATATATATATATATATATATATATATATATATATATATATATATATAATATATGTGTATATGTGTGTGTTATATATATATATATATATATATAATATATGTGTATATGTGTGTGTTATATATATATATATATATGTGTATGTGTATGTGTGTATATATATATATATATATGACAGCAACACTCATAACAATGACAACACAATTACATTAACAATCATGTTACGTTATTTTTAAAATGTTTCCTTTACTTTTTTATAACCTCTTTAACACACTACTTCTCCGCTGCGAAGCGCGGGTATTTTGCTAGTTTGTGATAATTATTACATTTTATAAGTGTATTTTTTTTTTGTTTTGTGGTTTTTAAGGTTCATAATTATAGAGTTGAACTCTTGAATGTATTTTGAGCAAGTCTGTTTTTTTACTGTCTTGTTCTTACTGTTTACACGATGGGCCGCGTACTGTCACATGACAGGTCGGTCACTTATCTGACCTCACAGAAAGTCAACACTACAAATATGGCTGCGGTCACCCTGGCTGTCCCTCAGTGAATACTCTTAGAATTCTCTACAAATCATAACGATGTTTGACTGGGATTTTTGGACGCCTGTCTCAGCTATGACTTTTTTATTTTCTTGTATACAAAGGAAAGAGAAAGTATAGGAATCATGAAAAAATTTCGACCTCGAGATTTTGATGAATCTCGATGTTTTAGACCTTCCGGAGTCTGAAAATAATGTTTTTGAAATGATGTCGGTCAGTGAGGTTTTGGACACCTGCTTTATATCAAAAATAAGGAATCCTATCAATGTTTGGGCCGCTTCTGCCAACCGGAAGTGGTACTTTAACTGAATAGTTTCGCAAATTTTCAAATAAACTATGGTTATAATTACAGATTGGTGATTCAAATTTTGTATCGATATTTATAATGATAAGCAAACAGAGATGACATTTGATAAAAATAACTCAACCGGAAGTAGTAGTTTATTTAACCCCTTAACCGCCCTCTGCCGGATATATCCGGCACCGTTGTTTTAAAGCTAACGCCATACTGCCGGAATTATCCGGCACATTTGCCTGTGGTTATATGAATGCCTGGCAAGTAGTATAACTGACGGTTTGGCGTGGGTATTATTACTACGTTGTATTTCGACAAGTCTGTGGTTGTTTTGGCCGGTCATGTGACGTGATTCGCATGTAACAGCTGTGAATATGGCGAAACGTAAAACTGACTTCAAGTGAGGCTTTGCAGGCGATTTTGGACAGTTCTGATCATGATTGTAGCAGTTCTGAAGAAGATTTTAGCAACAATGATGAGCAGCAACGTGCGCTGCATGATACTGTGAATGAAGACGCATCGGATGACGGCGCTGAGTGGGTGTATCCCCAGCATCTCAGCTGGGCTGCTGCCCGTGGTGAACTACCTTTTCTGCATTCGTTTGAGGGAACGTGTGGCTTTACTGTTGATGTGAACAATTACACTGCTGAGCAGTTTTATGAGCTGTTTGTGTCACCTGATTTGATCAGACATTTTGTTCATCAGACAAATCTGTATGCAGCACAGTTTATTGAGAAAAATCCCAATTTACCTCCACATTCCCGTGTTCGTGCTTGGTTTGACACTGATGAAAATGAAATGAAAAAATTCATTGGGATTTTGATGTTGATGGGAATAATCAGAAAACCAGATATTGAGATGTACTGGTCTACAGATCCTATGTATGCAACACCTATTTTTGCAGCTGTCATGACACGTAACCGATTCTCTTTGCTGCTGAAATTCTTTCATTTGAATGACAACAGAAACGAGCCAGATAAGAAAGATCCAAACCGCGACCACTTGTTCAAGCTACGTCCTTTGATTGATCATTTATTTGAAGCATTTCAGTTGCCCTACATGCCAGGACCGTCAGTTGCAGTTGATGAAAGTTTATTGTCGTGGAAGGGCCGCTTACAGTTTCGACAGTATCTACCATTGAAAAGGGCACGGTTTGGTATCAAGATGTTTTGCTTAGCTGAGAATTCAGGTTACATTTATAGATTTCGTGTATACACTGGCAACTTGCACAACATTTAGTGGTCAATACTGCTTGAATAAATGTAAAAAATGTAAAAAAAATGTAAAAAAGTAAAAAAACGAAAATTGTTCAGATTTCGCCTGGCGTGGGGAATATTTAGGGAGTTGGCGGTTAAAGGGTTAAACAACCATCCGAATTTTTTTGTATCATGGAAATGTAAATGTGCACACAATATTAAAAACTGTATTCAATATAACACATATTCTTTCAGTAACTTTTATTAATTTTATTTTAATTTATACGTCATCAGTTTAACAATAACGTGTAAACATTAAACATGCCATGTAAATATCAAGATGTCATGGGAACAATAAGCTGCTACGTCCCCGTCGTGTTCCTGGTAATACATTGAATTTTGTGATATTCTATTTTTATTTCCGCCATCATTATCATAATTAAATGTAGCTTAATGTAGTTTCACCTGTAGCAATTTATTGCAAGAAATCTATACTAATAAAAGGCAAAGCCCTCAATGACTGACTCACTGACTGACTGACTGACTGACTGACTGACTCACTCATCACTAATTTGAATGGAATTACTGAAATAAATCAACTTTGTCTGATATTCTAATTTTATGACCAGCACCTGTATATATATATATATATATATATATATATATATATATATATATATATATATATATATATGTGTGTGTGTGTATGTATGTATGTGTGTATATGTATGTGTATATATATGTTGATACTGTATATGTATATATATGTGGATGTGTAGATATGTATATATAAGTATATATGTTTATGTATATATATGTTTACATAACCTCTTTAACACACTACTTCTCCGCTGCGAAGCGCGGGTATTTTGCTAGTATATATATAATATTAACACTTTTTCTATGTTTTTTGGTGACTATAATTCTTGTTATTTTGCATGTAATCGAGGTAATGCATATGTAATTATGACAAAATTCCACTACCGCTTTCGACCTCCCTAAGTGCGACAATATCATTTTAATATAAAGGTTGATAATAAATAGAGCTACAGTGCATCCGGAAAGTATTCACAGCGCATCACTTTTTCCACATTTTGTTATGTTACAGCCTTATTCCAAAATGGATTAAATTCATTTTTTTCCTCAGAATTCTACACACAACACCCCATAATGACAACGTGAAAAAAGTTTACTTGAGGTTTTTGCAAATTTATTAAAAATAATAAAACTGAGAAATCCCGTGTACATAAGTATTCACAGCCTTTGTCATGAAGCTCAAAATTGAGCTCAGGTGCATCCTGTTTCCCCTGATCATCCTTGAGATGTTTCTGCAGCTTAATTGGAGTCCACCTGTGGTAAATTCAGTTGATTGGACATGATTTGGAAAGGCACACACCTGTCTATATAAGGTCCCACAGTTGACAGTTCATGTCAGAGCACAAACCAAGCATGAAGTCAAAGGAATTGTCTGTAGACCTCCGAGACAGGATTGTCTTGAGGCACAAATCTGGGGAAGGTTACAGAAAAATGTCTGCTGCTTTGAAGGTCCCAATGAGCACAGTGGCCTCCATCATCTGTAAGTGGAAGAAGTTCGAAACCAACAGGACTCTTCCTAGAGCTGGCCGGCCATCTAAACTGAGCGATCAGGGGAGAAGGGCCTTAGTCAGGGAGGTGACCAAGAACCCGATGGTCACTCTGTCAGAGCTCCAGAGGTCCTCTGTGGAGAGAGGAGAACCTTCCAGAAGGACAACCATCTCTGCAGCAATCCACCAATCAGGCCTGTATGGTAGAGTGGCCAGACGGAAGCCACTCCTTAGTAAAAGGCACATGGCAGCCCGCCTGGAGTTTGCCAAAAGGCACCTGAAGGACTCTCAGACCATGAGAAAGAAAAGATTGAACTCTTTGGTGTGAATGCCGGGCGTCACATTTGGAGGAAACCAGGCACCGCTCATCACCAGGCCAATACCATCCCTACAGTGAAGCATGGTGGTGGCAGCATCATGCTGTGGGGATGTTTTTCAGCGGCAGGGACTGGGAGACTAGTCAGGATAAAGGGAAAGATGACTGCAGCAATGTACAGAGACATCCTGGATGAAAACCTGCTCCAGAGCGCTCTTGACCTCAGACTGGGGTGACGGTTCATCTTTCAGCAGGACAACGACCCTAAGCACACAGCCAAGATATCAAAGGAGTGGCTTCAGGACAACTCTGTGAATGTCCTTGAGTGGCCCAGCCAGAGCCCAGACTTGAATCCGATTGAACATCTCTGGAGAGATCTTAAAATGGCTGTGCACCGACGCTTCCCATCCAACCTGATGGAGCTTGAGAGGTGCTGCAAAGAGGAATGGGCGAAACTGGCCAAGGATAGGTGTGCCAAGCTTGTGGCATCATATTCAAAAAGACTTGAGGCTGTAATTGCTGCCAAAGGTGCATCAACAAAGTATTGAGCAAAGGCTGTGAATACTTATGGACATGGGATTTCTCAGTTTTTTTATTTTTAATAAACTTGCAAAAACCTCAAGTAAACTTTTTTCACGTTGTCATTATGGGGTGTTGTGTGTAGAATTCTGAGGAAAAAATTGAATTTAATCCATTTTGGAATAAGGCTGTAACATAACAAAATGTGGGAAAAGTGATGCGCTGTGAATACTTTCCGGATGCACTGTAAATGATTGTGTATCAATATCATCACTTAGTTATGAACAAATGAGAAATATTGTGCCATTGGAAGTGCTTCTGATGACCTTTTCTTCTGTCTCAGTATATGAGAAAGTCGCGGGGCACGGACTCCCGATTTTCGATTTTGGTTTTGGTCACCCAATCGTTTTCTGGCTCCGTTACAAGCCCCGCCTGTCCTCAGTTACAGTTCAGCGTGCCACATCTCAGTCATGACTGGTCCATTCAGTTGGTGTTAGAAGTCACAGATTTAGGTCAATGGAGGTCACCTGTCTGGAGTTTCAGTCGATTGTGAGTGTGGAAGGCAGAATGGTGGCCTAACCTCGACAGTGATGACAATAAGTGAACTGTGTGAAGAGCACAAGTCAGGAGATGGAGATGGAGATGTGACGGTATCCAAGTCTCTGAATATCCACTGGAGTCCTGGTAAATCAATCACAAGGAAATAGAGCTGGAAATCCGCTACAGCAGAACATCCACAGAAACGGAGAAATCGTACAAGAAGAAGACGAGTGAGGGGGCCACCAACAAGCCTGTGAGAACAGTGGCGAAGATGCAAGCTACAGTCTGGAGAGACTGTGTGGACATCAGCTGTTGACTGGTCCCTCAGTAGCCACTGGTGGCAAAGAGGGAAACCCCACAGGACATGTCGGTGCTGGGAGAAGATTCATACGGCCTGATGAGATCAAGATTGAGTTTTTTGGCCATCAGAGTATACACATTATTTGAACACTACACATTATCATAATCACACCATCCCCACCGTGAAGCACGAGGGTGGTAGTGCCATGTTGTGAGGATGCTTCTCTGCAGCAGGCCCTGGAAGGCCTGCCAGGAGGAAAACCTGATGCAGTCCTGAAGGAACCCGATGTGTTCTTCAACAAGTCAACGACCTCAAGCCTAAGCAGCACAAGAATGGCTTTAAGACAACGTAGATATGTCCAATACCCGTATTTATTGAGCATCTCAGAGTAGGATGAGTAGTGTGATGCAGATGAGGTCCTACTAGTAGGGGTTGAGTAAGGGCGGTTTTTCAGTTCGCCTAATTTAGGGAACTCCTCGTAACGTCACCAGGATTCAGGAGAGCTTGTGAGCTGTCCTAACTGACTAGGAGCCTCCAGCAGATGGTGCTCATGCAGAGAGCGGTGCTCACATTGCAGAAATGTGGACTATTCTGGAAACGCTGGACAACAATGAACATGTGATGAACTTGTAAATGTGCATCGATTTGACAGAGATGGGGTGATACTCGTAATATTATAACATCCTCGCACATTATCTGATCGATCCTTCAGCATGGAGAAGCCGTGCGCCGTCAGTGGAAGTTAAAGTGTTGGTGACGTGACACTCTTTGGCCACAGCTTTGCAATAGTGATGGTTTGGGTGTGTCAAAACCAACCATTTCTCAAATTGTTTACCACACTTTTAACTCCCTTAAAACATGTGAGGTCCTATTTAGTGTATGCCATGAGCTGGCATCCCGACTGGGGCAGGGCATGATCCATTACCCAGCTGGGTGGCCAATAATAATAATAATACATTACATTTATATAGCGCTTTGAATGTAAAAAGGAACAGGGGGAGACAATGTATTGAAGCTACACGCTCCCCCAAACTGCTGGGTGGCAACAACCCTGGAGTCAGGTACTCTAGGAAACGCCAACAGGGCATGCTGGGAATTGTAGTGCCGTAGAGCAGCCTGCAGTGTATGCAATAAGCACAATAAAGCAACTCTTTGTCTTCTCTTTGTCTCTCTCTCGGTCACTTGTCTCCTCCACTCCTCTTCACTCCATTGTCCACCTTCCTCCCGACTCTGGCTCTTCAATGTGAGGCATGCAGCTCCTTTTTATCTCCCACCCAGGAGTACTTCCAGTCTTCCATACATGTGGTCCGAAAGAACTTCAGGGCCCCCCAGTCCCTGCAGCACCCCCTTGTGGCACCCACAGAACCCAACAGGGCTGAGTCAAAGAACTCCATGTCCCATGCTGCCCTGTGGACCTCACTGTAACCCCTTTGTGTGTGTGTGGAGGGGGACTGCCATCTAGCACTCTGGGGGAGATAATGCTCTGTGCACACTCTCTCCCCTGGTCCTTCCATCTCATGGAGGTCCCAGCCGTCCCTTACAATAGATATACATGGAGCCTAACCACTTAAGGTGGCTTGAATGGCCATGAAGAAATGTGACTGCAAAGCATCAAACAGATCTTTCTTTCTTTCTTTCTTTCTTTCTTTCTTTCTTTCTTTCTTTCTTTCTTTCTTTCTTTCTTTCTGCTTATCAGCACAGGCGTCCCCCCCTCACAGAACCTGCTGGCAATCTCTGAGTTCCTTATTCAAGCACTCCCCAGACCGTGAGGGTCTTGTTCCTGTTGTTGCCCCCGAGATGCACCTGTGCCTCTGTCTGATGCCAGTCTCAGCTCACTACTTCAGATCTCTCAAAAGCCATTTATATTAATCACTTTATTTATATTCCACGTTTCCGACGGAGTCATCCATTCTCCTCTTTGCAGGCATGCCGGCCTGGCACCAAGCCCACTGCCACTACAGCTATACCTGCTCTCGCCATGCTTCACTGAGCCATGAAAGGGTGCCAGCAGACATGATAGGATCCTCTCACTGTAACCAATCGTTGACATTCGTGGTGCGGGCGGGCAGGCAGGTGGGCTAATTGCCTTCAAAAACTAGGCCAGAGAGGGAGGTCACCTTCATCGGCAGTGACTTGGAAGCTCTCCATGTATGTGTTCCTGCTCTTCCATGTTGTGCACAGGTGCGCACACACACGCTTGTCTTCTTGGCTCCCCAAGACGTGCCACGTTCACATCAGTGTAGACCACGTGTTCTGGTTTCAAAGGAGATAATCATGAGGTGTCCCACCATAAAACCCCTGGGTGACTGGCAGGACCTCACGTCACTATGTCCTGATGATACAGGTGGTGGACAGCAATAGCCAGAGGTGCCACCCGAGACTTTACATGGCACCTGTGGACAGGAATGTCCCTCTTGCAGCCACTGTAACCATCACTCCCACCCCCATACATGGCACCCATGTCCACTAGCCAGCCCTGCAAATAAAACACCAAAAGGGACCAGATAGCTTTGTCCAGTATGTTTTACTGGTTTAATTGACTTCTGTAAATCTGAGATCACATGGAAGGGACACGTACCAGAAGGGACACAGGAGGAGAATGGCACAACACATAGCGCTGAAGGACATGCCGGTGAATGGGAGAACAAGGAAACCAACGACCAGCAGAGCCGCCGAGAGGGAGGCACAGCAGCACAACTCGCCTCTTCTCTCAGCGCTGCACTGACCTGGCACATCCAGAGCTGATGTTAACGGGTCATGCCCACTGGCACTGGCAGGTACTGGAAAAAGAAACCAGACGGCCCTTTCAAGCCATCCCTGTGTTAGCCTTGGGCCACAGGTCCTCTCAGCATATCTCCGTGGCTGTCTGAACCTCTGTCTTCTTTGCCTAATTCTGATCCCCCCTAACCCAAGTTCTTCTTGCCAGCCTCACTCAAGTCCTTTCCTTCAAAGTCCTCTGCTTCAGAGGCTTTACTTCCATCATTAAATAACCAAGGCCAGCTTCCTCTGCCCAGGCTCACCTCCCAGACATTCTTAGCCTTATAACCCCTTTCACTTGGACTGCCTTCTTACTTACTGACTCGTGGTCTCCCACCAGCCCTGATGTCTCATTCCTAGGCTCGTCCTCCTCCTCTTCCCATTGGTGTCACCTGCTCACTTCTCTCAAATGCTTGACCTGTGTTTCTTCACTCAGAGGCCCTTCATCTTCCTCCTCCCATGACTCTCGGCTCCTCCCACCAAACACAAATCTGTACTGTCACCGCCAGTAGAGCAACCTCCTTGCTCTTAGGACCCCCTCCCTGACTCGCTCATATGCTTTGACTTCTCCTATTCTCACAAGGCCCCCGTCCTCCCTTATATGCTTTACCTACTCTTCTAATTAGTCCCACCTCCTCACTCTTAGGCCATGCCCTCTTCTAATTAGCCCCACCCTCTTAGTCATAGTTCCTGCCTTCACCTTTAGTGACCCCTATTTTGTCACTCATAGGCTCCACCTTCTCTCTCTAAGACCCTGTCCTGTCCTCTAACTAGCACCTCCTTCTCATTCTTAGGCTCTACCTCCTCCTTTAATTATCCCCACCCCCTAACTTATAGTCCCTGCCTTCACCTTTAACGAGCCCCACAGGTCCCACCACCTCCTCACTCTTAGGTCCTGCCCCTCCTCTAATTAGCCTCACCCTCTTACTCTTAGTCCCTGCCTTCCGCTATAACAAGTCCCACTTTGTCACTAACAGATTCCCACCTCCTCCTCTTCTAATTAGCCTCACCTCCTCACTCCCAGGTGCTGCCTCCACCATTAATGAGTCCCAACTGCTCACTCATCGGCCTTACCTCCTGCTCCACAAATTAGCACCTCCTCCTCACTCACTCAAAGTTTCTGCCTTCACCTATAATGAGCTCCACCTTCTCACTCATAGGCCCCACCTCCTCTAATAAGTCCATCACTCTGAGGCCCTGCCTTCACCATTAGCAAAGCCCACCTACTCACAGGCCTTATCTCCTCTTCTCCTAATTAGGCCCACCTTCTAACTCTTAGTCCCTGCCCCTCCTATAATTAGCTCCTCCTTCTCATTCTTAGTCCTTATCTCCTTCTCTGCCTTAGAGATCTTAGCTCCTCTTCTAATTAGCCCCAGCTTCACACTCACAGGTTTAACCTCCTTTTCCTTTTTTTAATTCGCCCCACCTCATCAATCCTATGCCGTGTCTCCACCATTAACAAGCTCCAACTTCTCACTCGCAGGCCTTACCTTGTCCTGTAATTAGCCCCACCCCTTACTCATAGTCTATGTCTTTGCCCTTAACAAGCCCCACCTCCTCCTTTAATTAGACCCACCTCCTCACTCTTAGGCTCTTCCTCCTGCTCTAATTAACAACACCGCCTCACTCTTATGTCTTACCTTCTCCTCCTCTAATAAGCCCCACCACTTCACTCGTGGACCCTGACTCCACCTTTAACAAACCCCACCTACTCATTCACAGACCTTATCTCTTTTTCTAATTAGCTCCCCTCATTCTTTGGCTCCACCCCTCCTCTAATCAGCACCACCTCCTTAGTTATAGACCCTGCCTCCAGCACTAATGAGCCCCAACTTCTTACTCATAGGCCTTAACCTCCTCCTCTAATTAGCCCACCCCCTCATTCATAATCTCTGTCTTCACCCTTAACAAGTCCCACCTCCTCATTCTTAGGCCTTTCCCCTTCCTTTATTGAGCCCCACCCCCTCATTCTGTCTCTGTCTTCACCCTTAACAAGCCCCACCCCCTCATTCATAGTCTCTGTCTTCACCCTTAACAAGCCCCACCTCCTCATTCTTAGGCCCTTTCCCCTCCTTTAATGAGCCCCACCCACTCATTCATAGTCTCTGCCTTCACCTTTAACAAACCCCCATCCCCTTCCTCACAGGCCACAGCCACCCGAATTGGCCCTCTTTATCCCAATTGGCCCAATCATTCCTGGATGCATCCCTTGCACCTCAAACTGAAGAGGAGCTACTGAGCAGTGGAAGGGGCGGCCACAATTCTGGGACATCTCCTGAACCCACCTTTGTAGTTTCGAGTCACCTTGGGCCTCCAGCAAATTTTTATGAAGACAGAGTAGGAGAGGGTCTGGCACGTCAGGCATGTGCTTTGTGCTCCCACTTTCACATGATAATCTCTCCCTGCCTGGCACGGAGCAAGCTTTTGAAGTCCTCAGCAGGTCATGGTGGCCCACCTGCCATTCAGATACCCCCCTGTGTAGCAGCAGCTGCAGAGGGTGCTAAGGACGCCATACCCATGCTCCAAGGAATGACCTGGGTGAATGGAAATGAAGCTATGAGATATGCAGAAGGACCCCCCCTTAGTGCTGAAGCGACTGGAAGGACAGGTTAATGGGGTGCCCCTCAAATGTTTAGTGAAAGCATGCTTGACTCAGTCCCCTCAGAATCCTGTAATTGTCCATTTATGGTAAGGGCAAATGGGCAAAAGAAGAGCCCAACCGTGGACCAGTTCCTTTGTAATCTGATGTCCTATACTGGATCTGAAAGGCAGACGGAGGGTCCCATGTGTGAGGGGGACATTACTGCTACACATGCCGTATCTTCAAACCTCCCCAGGGGTCCGGAAAAGCAGGGTGGCATGGCCTCCATCCCTGTTAGCACCAGTTGAAAGGACTCTTCTGGGGGGGGCTGAATACTTTTTAGACGGGGACAGACACAGCAAGAACGACACTTGTGGGGAAAGACACGGGACATCTGCGCTTGGGGTACAAGAATATTGCTACCAATTCTGGCTCAATTGGAACTTCTCAGGCGTTGTCGCAAAAAAAAGTGCACCTGCAGGAGTGTGCCCAGCAGCCCGTGGGCGTCACGCCGGGCCCTCCCTCGCCATCTCAGGGAGGGGCTGTATCAGTACTTCACCAGTCACGGCGCCTGGTGACTCAGACAGGTGTGGTCCTCCTGTTGACGCCCTCCTTGAGGTCCTTCTGAAAGCAGTTGTGGACCTGCAGGAAGCCCGCATCCTGCTCAGAGCTGTACGTGCCACTGGTGGGGCTCTTCAGAGGGTCTCGCGAGAGGGTGTACATGGAGATTTCAGTCATGGGCACGGAACCCAGCATCTTGAGTCCCATGGGTGACGTCTCCCGAGAAGGGGAGGGCTCTGTGGAACGGGAGCTGGACGTTGACCGTCTCCTCCGATACCTGTAGCTGGGCATTCTGGAGTACGGGGAGGAGGATGACGAGGCCTTGATGAACTCCCTGCGCGTCTTAAAGCGCGTCTCCTTGTTCTTCTCAATGTAAATATTGACGGCCAGCACGCCAATGGCTTCGGCCACTATGAAGGACAGGGCCCCAAAGTAGAAGGACCAGCCATAGTTGTACTGGTTCTTTCTGTCCTCGTCCTTTTTGTCACTAGGGTCCCCTGCGTTGCTCGAGATGTACACGATGATGCCGATGATGTTACTCAGACCTGCAAGCGAGAAAACACAGAGGCCATTAGCAACCTGCCAGCAGCGCCCTCACCGCCATAGCAATGTCACCCGTGTCACGCGTCCACTTGGATACGCACCTGCGGCTACAAAGAGGATGCCGGCGCTCAACAGGATGTTGTTTTTATTGCTGTAGATCCTCCCGGCCCCCACACAGAGGCCTCCGAGGAGCAGGAGGATGGTGCTCAAGATGGGGAAAACGCTGGAGGCGCGCACGATACCTGCGAGGAAGAGGAAGAGGAAGGAGCACAGCTGGCATTTACCGACAATATTTGATTGTGTTTATTTTTTACTTAAATTGCTAACTTTACATTTGGACAAGCTGATGATCTCAAGTCAAAGGCCCGGATGAAAGGCAGTGGCTTACGTATCACATGTCAAATGTGGCACTGTCACCGCTGTCCCAGTGTGTTCCTACCAAGGTTATTATAGTTAACGAAAACTAAAATCAAAACTGAAACTATTATTAAATAAGAAGTTTCATAAACTGAAATAAAATAACAAAACCGAAATGAAAAACTAAACGAAACTATTAAAGAAGCTTAAAAGACTATGCATCGATCATTCGATCCTCCAACCCGCTGAATGCGAACACAGGGTCACGTGGTTCTGCTGGAGCCAATCCCAGCCAACACAGGGCGCAAGGCAGGAACCAATCCCGGACAGGGCGCCAACCCACCGCAGGACACACACGGGACAATTTAGAATCGCCAATCCACATGTCTTTGGACTGTGGGAGGAAACCGGAGCACCCAGAGGGGAGAACATGCAAACTCCACGCAGGGAGGACCCGGGAAGCGAACCCCGGTCTCCTCACTGCGAGGCAATATAGCTACCACTGCGCCACCGACGGTGGAAAGACTAGGTGAAGTAAAATAATAATTTACTAAAATAATTTTAGTTTTCGTTTTTGAATGAATATTCTTGCTGTTAGTTTTTAACTCTTATAAGTTTTAACTCTAAAACTGAAAGTCATCCACCACGAGCCGCCCGCACATACTCATCCAGTGACCGGCGGCTGGTGATGGAGGGCGGCTGTTCACACAGCATTTGCGGTGACAGAGCGAGCTGAATGCACGCGTAAAGCCTGTGGAATAGAAAGCGAGTTATGTGCCTCCTTTCTTTGCATTTGTTGTATATCAACATGCAATTGAAACGCCTGAAATCGGAATGTGGTGGTCAACAAAACCTTTACCGTATGGACAGAAAAATCACGAGTGAGTAACGGTTCAGTTCGTTTCTCAGGTGCCTGCTTTTTGTTGACAGCAATTCACCTGCCACTTCGCACATGAAGTATACGAAGTATAGAAAAAGTAATCATGACCCCGAGATTTTGATAACTCTTGACGTTTTAAACCTCCTCGAATCCGAAAATACCTGTTTTTGGAATAATGTGTGTGTGTGTGTAAACACGATAACTCAAAACGCAACTAGATAGACGGATGACATTTGGCATGTGTTTGTTACACCAGAATTGTAGATCTGCATTAACTTTTGGGCCAAATCCATTAACCAGAAGTGGTACTTTACCTGAACATATACTCGTTTTTTTTTTATTCATGCAGCTGCAGAGTCCGATTTATTCAACTTCACTTTTGTAATAATTGTTTGGTATATTATTAATTTGATTTGTTATTGATGTTTCTTTAATGTACATAATATAATCATTGTCATGCGGTTTATTCCTCAAATATCCATCCCCATATCCGAGTACTGGAGAAAGTCTAGTCTCGCGATTTTTGAAAATAAAACGGCGCTGGGGCGGCACGGTGGCGCAGTGGTAGCGCTGCTGCCTCGCAGTTAGGAGACCCGGGTTCGCTTCCCGGGTCCTCCCTGCGTGGAGTTTGCATGTTCTCCCCGTGTCTGCGTGGGTTTCCTCCCACAGTCCAAAGACATGCAGGTTAGGTGGATTGGCGATTCTAAATTGGCCCTAGTGTGTTTGTGTGTGTCCTGCGGTGGGTTGGCACCCTGCCCAGGATTGCTTCCTGCCTTGTGCCCTGTGTTGGCTGGGATTGGCTCCAGCAGACCCCCCGTGACCCTGTGTTCAGATTCAGCGGGTTAGAAAATGGATGGATGGATGGATGGAAAACGGCGCTGACCGAGAGACTGACTGGGTCATCATACAAGAGCAGCATATTGTTGCTGACCAATCACATTTGCTTTAAAAACGTCGTTTAACAACAAAGAGATACAAACTTTGTAAAATTCCTGAGCTGCCAACGTCTCTACTGAGCTACAGAAGAGAGTCTGCCAGGTGATGGAAAGCTAAACATACTAGTGTGTTTTTGTATTTATTCTAGATTTATTAATTTCTCTTTTTTAGTTAATATTCATCATTCTTAATACCAGATATTGTGAAAATAATCCAGTAGCAGAATTATGTTTTAAAATATCTGTCCCCATTTTTTCAATGTTTCTCTCAAAATAGTTAGTTGAAATATCATATTCTTTTTGCTCTTAACATCAGCCATATCACATTTATTGCATAACGGAGATTTTTCCTGCCTTGCATCCAAACCTGCTGGGGTTGGCTCCAGGTTCCTGTGATCCTGCTCTGGTTTAGATAATGTATATATTGTCTCTGTCATTTTGTGCCCATCCACACTCCTATTACCTGCTCTCGCTCTGCTCGTTATGGGTTTACTGTTCTTATGGTGGGCTCTCACTGCCCCTAACCTTCACACCCATCCATTCATCCATTTTCCAACCCGCTGAATCCGAACACAGGGTCACAGGGGTCTGCTGGAGCCAATCCCAACCAACACAGGGCACAAGGCAGGAACCAATCCCGGGCAGGGTGCCAATCCACTGCAGGACACACACCCACACACCAAGCACTCACTAGGGACAATTTAGAATCGCCAATCCACCTAACCAGCATGTCTTTGGACTGTGGGAGGAAACCGGAGCGCCCGGAGGAAACCCCTTCACACCTCATGCTTGTTTTTTTTGTTTCCCTCAATACAACTAGGTGGGGTCTACACACTCCTTCAAGCCTAAGACCCCTGTTCTCCCTAAGCCCCTGTGATTTTCATGATCACACCTGTCAGAACACAGTAGATTGTGTTTTCTGATTTTTGATCTTTTCAGGCCGGCGGCTGGCCAAATTGTGTCTATAAATTATTTGTGCCTGAGATGGAATCAGAGATCATATGGCTGGTAGAAAATAACAAAGCTCAGTATTTGAGATTTTTGAATGCGAGATTTTTGAATGCAATATTGAAGGCATTCATTATAAGCACATTGTTGTTGGAGTAGGATATGTGGTGTGCTGTGGATATTTAGAGTAAAAAACCCTCACACCTTAAAATTCACTTAAAGTTCATTACAAATTGGCCCATTCTGGGCAATAAAAGGAAAACAAAAAAAGTGCTAACAGTCAGCGCAGATTTGTTCAGCACAAATGACATAGAAAATATTTTAAAAATTAAAAAAAATTGTGTAAAACTGATCATATTCGGTACCTGGTTTTGATTATGCTTGTTTTTATCAGACAAAAACAAAACCAAATAGTAAAGTGTAGTGCAGTAAGCTTCCACTAACATTAAACTCATATCTAAACCCGCTAAGTGTACAGTTCTGTCTCATTGTGACACAAAAACTAAACTCCATAGCAGCTCTTTAACAGTACCATAATTACTAAAACTAAAACTGAAACTAATATATATATATAAATAAAATAGAAATGTCTTTGTAAAATAAAAAACTAAACTAAAACTAAAAATACACGATGAAGGAAAACTAAAACTAAACTGAATTTCCAAGTAAGGTCAGAAAAAATATAGAAATAAAAACTAATATAAAAAGTCTAAACTATAATAACCTTGGTCCCTACTATTCTCAAGTGTGCAGAGTGCGACGTTGTCACTGTGTGGTTACTAACAGCCCATAAGGCACCAGGGGGACATCCCTCGCTGACATGAAGCCCTCTGGCTCGGGGCCAAAAGACTCCATATTGAGAAGATCCTCATGCAGCTCACGTCCCCTCGTGCTACATGTCTGTGATGACACCATGCCAGACCCTATAGATAACCCGCTGTGACCCCCGAGCATGTAGCTCATCTACAAACCATTGACATGGCCGACATCTTCAAGTTACTGACACCCCACGTCTATGATGTTACATTGTGCTCCATGTCACTGATGCCCCGGTGTGCCACAAGTCAGCTCCATGTCCCTCATATTCTCAAGTGTACTGAGGTGCAGAGGGTCACCTGTCACTGTGTGGTTACTGAAACGCCATGTGGCACCAGGGGGACATCTCTGACATGATGCCCACTGCTCAGCAGCCTACGAGTCACTGTGAGTGAGCATGTCATGTGCTACTGATATGCCAATGTACTCCATATCCTGAAGACCTCCACACACTTGACGTCACCGTGCACGGCGTCTTTGATGACACCAGATGGTGTACCGTATGGATAAGCCACTGTGATGACACACTGACCCCCATGTGTTGCTCATCAATCTATAGACCACTGGCATCCCTTTATGCCCAGATGTCACCAACATCTCCAAGTTGTTGACATGCCCATGGACCACATGCCATTGATGTCAGAGTTTACTCCTTGTCACTGGTGTCCCACATACTGTCACCAATATCTCTGAGTGCTACATGTCCCTCGTGTTCTCAAGTGAACTGATGTGCAGAGTGCCACATGTCACTGTGTGGTTACTGATACGCCATATGGCACCATGTGGACATCCCGTGTGCTACGTGCTACTGACATGATGGCCACACCTCAGCCATCACTGTGACGTGCTACGAATATGGCAATGTACTCCATACTGTGAAGATCGTCATGCACTTGACGTCACCTTGTTCAACATGTCTCTGATGACCCATTGTGATGACACCCTGACACCCTAGCGCGTAGCTCAGCAGTCCACAAATTACTGGCATCACTAACGTCACCAACATCTTCAGTAATTGACACCCCAGTGGGCCACATGCAACTGATGTCACAGTGTGCTACCGGTTACTGATGTCCCAGTACTCCACAAATCACCGGTGTCCCTGCACGCACGTCACATTGTGAACATGTCTCTGTCACCCCTGTGAGATCCATATCACGAGTGTCTTCTGCAGTCTTTATGTCACTTCATGCCAGAAGCCATAGCACCTGCACTTCAGAGTAGGTCCTCCAAGTTGAAGCTAAACACGGTCAGGCCCGGCCAGTACTTGGATGGGAGACCATTTAGGAAAAACTTGGGCTTCTGCTGGAAGAGGTGTTGGTGAGGCCAGCAGGGGGCGCTCATCCTGTGGTCTGAATGTGGATCCCAATACCCTCCAGTGCAGTGATGAGGACACTGAGCTCTAAAATGATGACACGTAAAACCGAAGTGCCGACTCTGATTGGTCATAAAAGATCCCTGGGCATCCTTCGTAAAGAGCAGGGTGACCCTGAGGTCCAGTCTGAACTGCCCATCACGGCCACTGTGACCCCCAAATCATCCCCCGTCTCTGACTGGCTATCTCTCTCACTCCTTCACCTCCTAATAGCTAATGTGTGGTGAGCATACTGATGAGATACTGGCTGCCATCCCATCATCCAGGTGGGTGCTGCACATTGGTGGTGGTCTAAGTAATGTGCTACATAAGTGTAAACAATTATTATTATTGATGTTACTGGGGTCTCAGTGTGATATCAGCAAGACCCCAGTGCTCAGTCTTTAGTGACATCACATTGTGGCCCATGTCACAGAGGTTCACAACATGTCACTGAAATCCCAGCAGTCCGCATGTCTCAAGGCCCAGGGTGACATTTATTAGAGCATTAGAAACATTTTGACAAGGTCAGCCACAAAACTTCTGTCCACCTAATTTCTCCAAAGTAATATCGTCTACTTTTGAAGGTCACTAATGTCCTGCTGTCCCCCACACTGCTTTGTTGTTTATTTCAGGTCTCTTTAGTTGTCTGCACGAAGAAGAACTCATTTTAATGTCACCGTCTCAATCTACTGGACTAATCCCCTTCATCATTTTAAAAACTTCAGTCAGGTCACCTCTTAGTCTCTCCTCACGGCTCATTCCTCTCAGTCCTGAATCAGCCGAGTCGCTCTCCTCTGGGCTTCCACCAGCACTGCTGCGTGGGAAATCACAACTGAACACGGACCTCCAGGAGAGGCCTCAACCAGTCAGATCGATGGAAGGAGCAGAACCTCCACTGACTTGTACTGCACACGTCAGGGCGCTATATCACCTGAAATTCTGTTAGTCTCCTTAATGGCTTCTGTACTCTGTCTGGATGTAGACAATGACCACCTCACTGGGACGCCCAGCTCCCCCTCCTAATAAAGGACATCTGTCAAGCTGGAGATCTCCCATTGACTCACATCAAAGTATATCAGCAGGATCCTCTGCAACCTCCATGTTTGTGTGCTGTCAGTGCCAACCAGGACCATCCCAGCGCTAGAGAGCAGGACTTGAGGGAGCCTCCAAAACTTAACATGTCGTTACTTCACTACATTTAGGTGGGCCGGGCGTAATGGCCTGCTCTCTCATCCAAATTTATCTGTCTATTTATCTATAGTGCCTTTCACATCTATCTATCTGTTATATAGTGCCTTTCACATCTATCTATCTATCTATCTATCTATCTATCTATCTATCTATCTATCTATCTATCTATCTATCTATCTATCTATCTATAGTGCCTTTTATATTCTATCTATCTGTTATACAGTGCCTTTTATAATCAATCTATCTATCTATCTATAGTGCCTTTCACATCTATCTATCTGTTAAATAGTGCCTTTTATATTCTATCTACTGCGGTGGGTTGGCACCCTGCCCGGGATTGGTTCCTGCCTTGTGCCCCGTGTTGGCTGGGATTGGCTCCAGCAGACCCCCGTGACCCTGTGTTCGGATTCAGCGGGTTGGAAAATGGATGGATGGATATTCTATCTATCTGTTATACAGTGCCTTTTATATTCTATCTATCTATCTATAGTGCCTTTCACATCTATCTATCTATCTATCTATCTATCTATCTATCTATCTATCTATCTATCTATCTATCTATCTATCTATCTATCTATCTATCATATAGTGCCTTTATATAGTATCTATCTATCTATCTATCTATCTATCTATCTATCTATCTATCTATCTATCTATCTATCTATCTATCTATCTATCTATCTATCTATCTTATAGTGCCTTTCACATCTATCTATCTATCTATCTATCTATCTATCTATCTATCTATCTATCTATCTATCTATCTATCTATCTATCTATCTATCTATCTGTCATATAGTGCCTTTCACATCTATCTATCTATCTATCTATCTATCTATCATATAGTGCCTTTATATAGTAGCTATCTATCTATCTATCTATCTATCTATCTATCTATCTATCTATCTATCTATCTATCTATCTATCTATCTATCTATCTATCATATAGTGCCTTTCACATCTATCTATCTATCTATCTATCTATCTATCTATCTATCTATCTATCTATCTATCTATCTATCTATCTATCTATCTATCTGTTATATAGTGCCTTTTATAATCTATTTATAGTGCCTTTCATATCTATCTATGTTATACAGTGCCTTTTGTATTCTATCTATCTATCTATAGTGCCTTTCACATCTATCTATCTATCTATCTATCTATCTATCTATCTATCTATCTATCTATCTATCTATCTGTCATATAGTGCCTTTATATAGTATCTATCTATCTATCTATCTATCTATCTATCTATCTATCTATCTATCTATCTATCATATAGTGCCTTTCACATCTATCTATCTATCTATCTATCTATCTA
Source organism: Erpetoichthys calabaricus (assembly GCF_900747795.2). NCBI lineage: Eukaryota > Metazoa > Chordata > Cladistia > Polypteriformes > Polypteridae > Erpetoichthys > Erpetoichthys calabaricus. Next base: position 25,018,895 of record NC_041407.2, read on the forward strand.
TCTATCTATCTATCTATCTATCTATCTATCTATCTATCTGTTATATAGTGCCTTTTATAATCTATTTATAGTGCCTTTCATATCTATCTATGTTATATAGTGCCTTTTATATTCTATATATCTATCTATAGTGCCTTTCACATCTATCTATCTGTTATATAGTGCCTTTCATATCTATCTATCTATCTATCTATCTATCTATCTATCTATCTATCTATCTATTATATAGTGCCTTTATATAGTATCTATCTATCTATCTATCTATCTATCTATCTATCTATCTATCTATCTATCTATCTATCTTATAGTGCCTTTCACATCTATCTATCTATCTATCTATCTATCTATCTATCTATCTATCTATCTATCTATCTATCTATCTATCTATCTATCTGTCATATAGTGCCTTTCACATCTATCTATCTATCTATCTATCTATCTATCTATCTATCTATCTATCTATCTATCTATCTATCTATCATATAGTGCCTTTATATAGTAGCTATCTATCTATCTATCTATCTATCTATCTATCTATCTATCTATCTATCTATCTATCTATCTATCTATCTATCTATCTATCATATAGTGCCTTTCACATCTATCTATCTATCTATCTATCTATCTATCTATCTATCTATCTATCTATCTATCTATCTATCTGTTATATAGTGCCTTTTATAATCTATTTATAGTGCCTTTCATATCTATCTATGTTATACAGTGCCTTTTGTATTCTATCTATCTATCTATAGTGCCTTTCACATCTATCTATCTATCTATCTATCTATCTATCTATCTATCTATCTATCTATCTATCTATCTATCTATCTATCTATCTGTCATATAGTGCCTTTATATAGTATCTATCTATCTATCTATCTATCTATCTATCTATCTATCTATCATATAGTGCCTTTCACATCTATCTATCTATCTATCTATCTATCTATCTATCTATCTATCTATCTATCTGTTATATAGTGCCTTTTATAATCTATTTATAGTGCCTTTCATATCTATCTATGTTATATAGTGCCTTTTATATTCTATATATCTATCTATAGTGCCTTTCACATCTATCTATCTGTTATATAGTGCCTTTCATATCTATCTATCTATCTATCTATCTATCTATCTATCTATCTATCTATCTATCTATCTATCTATCTATTATATAGTGCCTTTTATATTCTATCTATCTATTATATAGTGTCTTACATGTCTATTTATCAGTCTCTCTCTCTCCATGTCACTCACTTGATTGATTTGTCACCATTCGACATGTCCACACATTCCCAGTACTCAGTTGCCCCCGACTCATCACACCAAGCAGTCGAGTGTCCCCTCTGACGCTGAGTGATGTGTTGTCAAGGCGCTATATACACTACACCACCCTGTCTGTGTCATCATCACGCTGCTGTCTTTGATGTTGTGCAGTGTGGCTGGTATCTCAGAGACCCCAGAGAGTTAAACATTTATGACTTTTCAGATTTCTGTGATATTTCCGCTGCTGGTCTGTCATGGATACCCAGCCATGTGCGTTGTGCTTTTCACGACTGTTCCATGTTTTCACGACTATGGCAGTTAAACAAGCGCTTCTGCCACCAGTAAGGTCTCATCGTCCTGGCATCACGCTTACCCCACTATCCTAGACTTGCCCACCCCAGCAGGTACTTGAGCACTGTACAGTACATATTTGTGTTTCCACCACCTCTTGGTCCTGTCATCCCCCATTTAGCTCTCTTTAAATGTGGTGACACCCCAGACCTAACCTAAGGGAGGTGGTCCTCTCATCTCAAACCCCCAAAAGCAGTGAGCACTCCTAGTAGATGTGGCCCATGACAGCCATACTTACGCAGCAGGTACTCCGAGCTGTCGGTGTCGTAGTCGTTATCCTCAGGGAAATGGTTGATCCGGTAGCAGCTTCCTCTGTTGAGACCTGGAAGTGAACAGAAGACCCTGAGCAAAGGTGACACAGAGTGATGGGCGTTAGGATGGGGGGTGGGCAGTTGGGGGGTCACAGATTGCAGCACCTTAGTATCAGTAGTCATATGGTGATGTGGACAGAGTACAGCACAATTCTCACACGCACATCCAGTCAACATGCGACCTGCCACCCCCCTCCGGTCACATGAGGAGGAGAAGGATGGAGTGGCGGTGCTCAGATGGAGGAAGAGGAGGAGGAGGCTGTGACTCTTGTGCTCCACATCGAGGAATCCAATTGACTTGTGTGGTGACGCCTGCAGTCGGTGGACTGGGGTGCAGAAAATGCATTTGAGGGCTGCCTGGGTTTATGTTTTATGCCCTATTGTTCGTTTTTGCTTTTTGGTCACTATTATGTATGTTAATGTTGTTATTTATGTTTATTATTTGTATAATTATGTATTTTTTATTAGTGTGGTTTATTGTCTGGTTTCTAAGCTGGTTCTGCCTTGTACATTGTGTTGTGTGGGTGTTTCCCTATGAGGCGTGACCATCTGTCAATCTCAGCTGAGGGACCGCCTCCAGCCTTATGAAGGCTCATGGGAATTGCAGTCCCTTGTGGTACCTTGTATGCGCTTGACTGTTGATGAGTTTTCCATCCTTTTATTTTTTATTATTGCTGTTTGAATTTTTTTTTTCTCTGTTTAAGGATTTTGGTTTATGGATTGGGGCCTGGTGACTGTAGATTGCCGGTTTTTTTAGGCAACTCCTTTTTGGTTCCTTTGAGCCTTTTGCATTTTGGTTAATAATCCTTTGAGGGACTTGTCTCTGCTCTAGCTGGAGTTTCTTGGTTCTGCCCCTAGTGAGACATTTTCAAATGTTTGAATTTTAAGGCTTTAAGCCTCCCATTTTTCTGGGTCAGGCTTTCCTTGGCTGAGATCTGTTCTGCGGACTTTACAGAGGTCTCACCCCTCCGCCATTTTGTGACAGGGGCACCCTCAGATTTTCGTCATTCAGGAACTTGCTCAGGGTGATGCCATCAAACCCCTGGCAGTATCGGTGAACTTGGGATTACAGAACGTTCCTGTCAGCCCCTGTGGCTAAAGGAGACCTCCGGTTGTTAGATTGACCAATAAGAGGCATGTCCCTTACACAGCAGTCACCCGCCCAGTTTTACATTCACCTCACCCCCATTTATATCTGCTGAGGAATTCACTCAGGGTGACATCTTCCTTTCAGCTGCTCGTGCTCTCCAATAAAGGGGCTTACTTACATCTCCTACCCACCCTGGGCCATAGGTCCCCAACAGATGTCCTCCAGGCAGCTCTGTCCTACACTTAAGTGAAGTCCAGGGCTCAGCACCGTGTGTTTCTTGGCCTTCTTTTCTTCCTTGGGTCACGGACCGTTTGGTGATGCTGGTGGGACGCCTTCCAAAGGCTGCTCAAATCCACCACCATTTCTTCTTTAAAATCTCCGCTTCTGCAGGCATCCCGTGTGTTCTCTGCCAAAGGTAACTGCGGCTGACGTGTCTGGAGGATCCTTCATAGACACGTGTTGATGAAGATCTGAACATTCTTAACTGGTTGTAACAGTCATTCTCCAGGTCTCAGCTTCAGAAAGAAGGACCGACGTCACTTTGGTACTGGGAATCCCTTCACCAGCTCCTTGGACCTCCAGATGTTTCTCAGCTGCAGACATGCTGTCCTAGCCTTGCTGGTTCTGGCCTAACATCGGTATCTTGGTCTCCCTACTTGTCAGTGAGACTCCCAAGTTGGTGAAGGTTTGCACTTCTAGTGATCCAGGGTTGGTCTTGTTGGTGTTGATGAGTTTCACCTTTCATTTGTTAATGGAACGTCAAACTTTGGTAAAAGCGTTTGCCAAGTTATTGGTCTTATCTTGTATCTGCCGATGCACATGTGACAGGAGCACAAGGTCATTGGAGAAGTGAAGATCATCCAGCTGCTTCCAAAGAGTCCATTGGATAAGAGGAATCAGATGTCACACTCTGGTCCTTGGGATTACAGGACAGCATCCTATGCCATCTGTGCCACAGGAGAACTCGTTCTGCTCCTCAGCCAATCAGGTTCAGTCTGTGAGGGCTCCTCCCTCTTAGCCTCGTTCTGCTCACCCCATTCACTGCACTCATCCCGTCTGATGGTGTATCCAGGTCACGTCACCATTTGACACTCAGGGTGATGCCTCCCCAGCTCAGCTCTCCCTCCCAGTGACAGCAGCAGGTGGACTTTGAATTACAGGACGTCTCCTTTGGGCGACTATGGCACTCTGCAAACTCTAAGTTCAAGTTGCACTGCTATCTCAGGAAGGATGAGCAGACGAAAGTGGGCTGCCACACTGAGTGAATTCCAGACGGACCCCCTCCTGATTATTTATTTTGTGCCACACGTAACATTTGAGAAGGGGGTCATTTTTGCTTTTATTTTTGACAAAATGGAACGGCCATTTCTGTGCATTACTATCTGCCATCCTTGATCACCCAACTTGCGAATGGTGAAGGCCAGGGTCTGTTCCCTTGTGTTATTCGTCTACCAGATTGTGTTTCCTGATCCCTACTTTTGTTTATTTTATATGTTATTGTAATTATTTAATGGATGCATTAATATATTTCTATGACAATGAATTGTTCTCCTATGACTCTTGTGTTGGGGGTGCCATGGTGGCGCAGTGGTAGCGCTGCTGCCTCGCAGTTAGGAGACATAGGTTCGCTTCCCGGGTCCTCCCTGCGTGGAGTTTGCATGTTCTCCCCGTGTCTGCGTGGGTTTCCTCCCACAGTCCAAAGACATGCAGGTTAGGTACATTGGTGATCCTAAATTGTGCTTGGTGTGTGTGTCCTGCGGTGGGCTGGCACCCTGCCCGGGGATTTATTCCTGTTCCTGTGTTGGCTGGTATTGACCCTGTGTTAGGATATAGCAGGTTGGATAATGACTGACTGACTGACTGACTGACTGACTCTTGTGTTGTGCGGGTGGCACCCCAGGAGGCGGGGCCACCCTGATGTCACCACACCGCCGTCTGGCTATTCAGGTGGTCTTTCTTATTGGATTTTCTAAATTGTTGATAGTTTACTGCTTTGTTTTTGGTTTATGACATCTGGATCACGCCTTGGCAGGCTGAGGACTGCCTTTTAGGCCGCTCTTGTTCAATTTTTTGAGCTTTGTTGTTTTTCTCTTTTGCTAAGTAAACACCTTCATGTTTATAAAGATCCCTTATTTTACTGTAGACTGGCTCTCCAAACACTGGAGAATGGACTGAAGTTGTTAGAATCTACTCCTTGTGTTCTTTGGGTGGAACCGTAAGAGGCGGGGCCACGATGACATCACTTCTGTGGGCCCACCCCCTAACTTTATATTCAGAGTCTGTGTGAGGATTGTTTTGATTTTTCTATTTTTTTTATGGATTTATTTCTTCCATTTTTAAATTCTTTCAAGAGAGTTTTCATAGGTTTCCTCTCCCTTGAAGGGCATTTTTGGGGAGCTTTTAAACATTTATTATTATTAATTATTATTTGGCTGATACCTTTATCCAAGGTGACGTACAATAATTGATATACAACTGCTTACATTGTTTTTAATGGGAGGATTTGAACCCACAACCTCAGTGGTTACCGTACAATGGATGGACTGATTTATAGACGTACTGATGTTTAAATTACACGGTGATTGTGGAGAAGGGTTCAACAGGAAAGATTACTGACTGAGTGATTGGTTTGTAAATTACATGGCTATTGTTCAGAAATGTTCAATACATAAGAAAATGAACTGATTATTATTTGGCTGACTCTTTTATCCAAGGTGACTTACAACATTTAATATACAACTGGTCACTCAATGTCAGTAACAGAATTTAAACCCACAACCTCAGAGTTTTAAGTCCAAAGCCTTAACCACTACTATACCAGCGCCAGGCAAAATTTAAAGGCACTACCTCGTTTTGAATCTACACATGTCTGAAGGCTTGTCTCTTGAGCTTGGGGTCTGGCTGCCTGGGGTGAGACCTGCTTGAGAGGCTGACCAGTGACGTCCTGATACTGTCAAGGATTCTTCATCCCTTTTTATCAAAGTTCTTACACAAAAAATCTTACACAATCACCCCAAAAGTGCACGCAGTGCCTTGCAGTCCTTACTATTCTCTTGACTAATATTAGATAGATAGATATGAAAGGTGCTATTTAACAGATAGACAGATATGAAAGGCACTATATAACAGATAGATAGGTAGATAGATAGATAGATAGATAGATAGATAGATAGATAGATAGATAGATAGATAGATAGATAGATAGATAGATAGATAGATAGATATGAAAGGCACTATATGAGATAGATATGAAAGGCACTATATAACAGATAGATATGAAAGGCACTATATGAGATAGATATGAAAGGCACTATATAAGATAGATACTGTAGATATGAAAGGCGCTATATAACAGATATATATGAAAGGCACTATATAACAGATAGATAGATAGATAGATAGATAGATAGATAGATAGATAGATAGATAGATATGAAAGGTGCTATATAACAGATAGATAGATGTGAAAGGCACTATATAACAGATAGATAGATAGATAGATAGATAGATAGATAGATAGATAGATAGATAGATATGAAAGGCACTATATAACAGATAGATAGATAGATAGATAGATAGATAGATAGATAGATAGATATGAAAGGCACTATATGAGATAGATATGAAAGGCACTATATAACAGATAGATAGATATGAAAGGCACTATATGAGATAGATACTGTAGATATGAAAGGTGCTATATAACAGATATATATGAAAGGCACTATATAACAGATAGATAGATAGATAGATAGATAGATAGATAGATAGATAGATAGATAGATAGATAGATAGATATGAAAGGTGCTATATGATAGATATATATGAAAGGCACTATATAACAGATAGATAGATGTGAAAGGCACTATATAACATAGATAGATACATAGATAGATATGAAAGCACTATGTAACAGATAACTAGATAGATATGAAAGGCACTATATAACAGATAGATAGATTACAGTGCCAGTGAGGCATCATACTGGCGTAGTCGGTAGGACTGCATTTATTGCAATATTCACTCCACGTTTATGAGGTTTTTGCTGCCCGATGCTGGTGACATGTGGCATGTTGGTCTTACACACACCTAAGAGTTTCATGAGCCTCTGTACCTGTGTCAATAAGCTCGGGAGCTGGACTCATCCAAAGATGACCTTCAGAAGATGGCGGCCCCAGTTCGGCTTCATACTGTGAAGGTCAAGCTGGCTTAGTGCCCCCCAAGTGTTCTAGCTTTACAGGACAAAGACACATCTGATGAACATCAGGACAACTCCTTTTAATGGCGGCCCTACGTCCCCAATCAGCAGACCTGGCCTTTCGTAGTCTTTCTCCATTGAACATGGGCTGCGTGTGGCTGCGTGTGGCTTCATGAAGCCCTCCATTCTCTTTCTGCCCCCCACGTGTTGACATGTTAATTATTAAATGATTTCTGTGTCCTGCCCTCCCCCCTAACGTGCTTTGAAACTTTCTCCCAAACGCCCGCCCCTCCCTGCGCCGTCCGCTCTTATTAAAAGCTGTGATCCATTTTTCAGTGGCCGGTTAATTACGGAGTCTGCTATCTGCCCCTCTTTGCTTTCCCACATGCCTTTCGGTTTCATTGCCTTGTTAATTAGCGGATGTGACAGCTTGCCTCTGGAAGAAGCGGCCTCCTCCCTCAGTAATGAACCCTGTCTGGTGGCACGGCGGGACGCGGAGGGGCTTCCTCCCTACCGCACAGTGCAGCTTCTCCATGGCAACCTGCACCGGCTTCCAAGAATCGCATTTCCATAACGTCTCCAAGGATGCCTTTGACATCTTCATTGTTCCTTCATACAAAAACCCCTGGTCGTTGCCAGCCAGGCTTCTGGATTGAAGTGAGCAATACATCGGCCAGGCCGGCAGACTCGCTGCTAAATTACGAGTCAAAACATGCCAACGCACCGCTTGTTAGAGTCGGCTAATAATTCGATTAGTAGCAGTAATAACAGAGCGGCGCCACAGGGGCCCGGCTAGCGCCAACAACTACAAAAGACGCTGTGAGCTGGCAATCCCCGGCTAGCACCTTCACCACCCACACAGAATGAGAGCAAGACGCTGCGTCTCCCAGTGATGCACAAGTGCCAGAAGAATTGGGAGAACGAGAGGTGACTGGCATCAAAACACACCTAAGATCGATTGGCACCTGCCCATCTTCTCGAGCCATCAATGTGAAGTCAAGTCTCATGCATGTGGGCACCTCTTGACGGGGAGGGGGGCCACACAGGGAGCCGTCCACAGCCACCTGCACTCCCTAAACGCTGCGTCCAGCATCAACAACACGCACCTCCTGTTCATCAGTGGACTGTGTAGTATAGCGCCTCACACCCAAGCCTCTCTCCAGGTTAGAGAAGCAGCAGAGACCCTTTTACAACCATCCTTAGACAGTAACATACAGTGGCTGGAAGGCATGAGGGTCTTACCTCTGATGCAGTACAATTTCGGCCCATTCAGACCTCCACACCAGTGCTTCAAAGTTTCAAATGGTTTTTATAATCACCCGCCATGCATGCACACACCTCACCTTGACGTAGAGCGATCCGGGGCACTCTCAGGGAAACAATTCCTGTGGGATTTGCAGGTTCTCCACGTGTCTGTGTGAAGCTCTGATTTTCCTTCCGTATCAAAAACACATGCAGGTCAGGTCTGCACTGACCAGGAGTGAGTGTGGGTACCCCGTGCTGAACGACACCTTTGTCTACACTCTTAGAAAAATAAAAGGTGCCAAAGTGGTTCTTCAGAGTGATGTCGTAGGAGAACCATTTTTCGTTCCCAAAAGAACCATCTACATGAAGGTTCCAGAAAGAACTTTCATTTATGCCGATCCATAGCAAGCTGTATAAATAACCATGAGTGGACAGTAACATGGGCTGAGATGAGGATTTCTTGATCGGCCTGCGTCCTGCTGGCTAGCCTAGTAGACATTAAAGATTTCCCGCTTGGTCCACATATTAGGAATGCTTTCTAAGCCCAAAGAACCAACTTCATCTGCAAAGAACCCTTCCAAGAATGAAAAGGCTCTTAGTTATGCAGTATGTCTACGAGGAACCACAAAGACCCAACCGAGCGTCTTTACAACTGTTATTTTTAACAGTGCGGCGTTGATTCCAGCCCTGTACCCACCTGCTTGGGCAGCTCCGAGACCCCAGGAACCTAAAATTGATCTAAGTGGACACAGAAAACAGGTAGATGTCTGCACCTATAGCGTCCCGCATTCCGTATGTGTACGTGGATCGGGGTATCTGGGTGTGCTCCCCCATCAGTGTGTCTCTGTGTACGTCATGGTGTACACACCTTCCCCTTACCCAGAGACACACCACATCCTGCCACCCATCCACTCGGCTATTCGGTAGGCTGAGCTCCAGTCTGAGTGCTGCCTACCGCCCCTGGGGGGACATTCCGGTACACCCCCATGTGTAGCACTGCCCTGGCAAACAATAACTCTGAAGTATTAAAGTTGAAATAAAAATAAAAGATTCTGGCACCCCGGACTCCAAACATCTTCTGCGAGACGTTCTTCTGCATTTCATAAACACAACATCAGGTTAACTGACCACCCAAAAGTGAGTGAAGGTGACAAGACTGGCATCCCATCCTGGGTGGGTTCCAGCCATCTACACTTTGCTTTAAGGGTACACTCTTAAAAATAAAAGTGCCAGAGTGGTCCTTCAGAGCGATGCCACCGGGTATCCTCAACACAACTCTCCACATGAAGGTTCCAGGAAGAACTTTGAATTATTTCGATCCATAACAGACTCCACGAATAGACGATGACAAAATCTGTGAAATCCCAAAAGGCTTCTGATTTTAAAAGGACACACAATAGCACAAGTTGAGTTTGGGTTTTCATCATCTGTTATATCTTGCTTGGTAGTCTAAGGATTTCTATTTTGTTTAATTTTTAGGAACCTTTTGAAATCTCAGAGACCCAATTTAATTTACAAAGACCCCCACCTACAATGAAACGGATCTTTGTCAAGCAATGGTAGCACTAGCCCCCGTATGTGTGTTCACCCTGTGATGGACGGGTGGCCCGTCCACGGATTGTTCCTGCCTTGCACCCAGTGCTTGCTACACAGGCTTCAGCTCCTCAGCGTCCCTGCTCAGGATAAGCGGGTATGAAAATGAAAGGATAGCTGGAGTTAGGAGAAACCACAAAAACTAGTAATGTGACATTCATGGGGTGAAGATCTTTAAGAGTGTACGCTTAAGATATGACCGGGGACCAATGGATATAAAAATGGACGGAGACGCACACTCTTCGTATTCAACGGCCCTCCGTTTAGTTCGGGGGACTGGCGTCCCTAAGAAATCGAACTGTGCTCTAAAATGATCAAACACTGCATGAAGGAAAAGGAAAAATCGTCGACCCTAAGCGTTCCACCCAGGCCGCAGCCTGCATGAGCCCACTTCAGTCGACCCCGCCGACGAGTTCAGCACTTGGACAAAGAACAGCGCCTGTGCCAAAGGGGACAAGTCACTACTGGTAGACCCCCTCCTCCCACTCCCCACCCCGTGGCTCCTTCTGCCGTGGAAAAACGGGCAGCAGCGTTGACCCCGGCGATGTATTCAGGGCTTTGAGGAACCGCTGGGGGTCCGTCGACTTGCGCCGCGGGAGATGCAAAGAGCTAATGAGCGAGCGGCTCCTCATGCATTATTACCGAAGAAAGAGCATCGGAAAGGGCCGTCGCTTAGGGCAGGGACGACAGCGAGAACCGGCCGATCCAGCGCATGCAATCAACAAAGAGAAATCGGCATTGAAGAGCGCGGAGCGTACAGGACCGGAGACCTCATTAAACCGCACGACACGCGGCCCATTTGGACGATGAAGTGAGTCGTCTGTCAAGAAGGGAGAACCGAGAGCCATTAAGGACCCCCCTCTCGGCTTCCGACTCGTTTCAGTAATCAAAAGTGGGGGTGGGACTTGGAGGACAGAGTGTTAGGGGCCGAGGGCCTTTGTGAAAGATGGTGAATTGGGGGGGTGGGGGCTTTGAGATACAGCTAACACTGAAATACAGCGTGTGTCCATCACTCAGACCACCTCTTGGAGCTCAATATATAGTGCCTTTTATAATCTATCTATCTATCTATCTATCTATCTATCTATCTATCTATCTATCTATCTATCTATCTATCTATCTATCTATCTATTATATAGTGCCTTTTATAATCTATCTATCTATCTATCTATCTATCTATCATATAGTGGCTTGTTCTATCTATCTATCTGCTATATAGTGCCATTCATATCTATCTATCTATCTATCTATCTATCTATCTATCTATCTATCTATTATATAGTGCCTTTTATAATCTATCTATCTATCTATCTATCTATCTATCTATCTATCTATCTATCTATCTATCTATCTATCTATCTATTATATAGTGCCTTTTATAATCTATCTATCTATCTATCATATAGTGGCTTGTTCTATCTATCTATCTGCTATATAGTGCCATTCATATCTATCTATCTATCTATCTATCTATCTATCTATCTATCTATCTATCATATAGTGCCTTGTTCTATCTATCTATCTATCTGCTATATAGTGCCATTCATATCTATCTATCTATCTATCTATCTATCTATCTATCTATCTATCTATCTATCTATCTATCTATCTATCTATCTATCTATCTATCTATCTATCTATCTATCATATAGTGCCTTGTTCTATCTATCTATCTGCTATATAGTGCCATTCATATCTATCTATCTATCTATCTATCTATCTATCTATCTATCTATCTATCTATCTATCTATCTATCTATCATATAGTGCCTTGTTCTATCTATCTATCTGCTATATAGTGCCATTCATATCTATCTATCTATCTATCTATCTATCTATCTATCTATCTATCTATCTATCTATCTATCTATCTATCTATCATATAGTGCCTTGTTCTATCTATCTATCTATCTATCTGCTATATAGTGCCATTCATATCTATCTATCTATCTATCTATCTATCTATCTATCTATCTATCTATCTATCTATCTATCTATCTATCATATAGTGCCTTGTTCTATCTATCTATCTGCTATATAGTGCCATTCATATCTATCTATCTATCTATCTATCTATCTATCTATCTATCTATCTATCTATCTATCTATCTATCTATCTATCTATCTATCATATAGTGCCTTGTTCTATCTATCTATCTGCTATATAGTGCCATTCATATCTATCTATCTATCTATCTATCTATCTATCTATCTATCTATCTATCTATCTATCTATCTATCTATCTATCTATCTATCTATCTATCTATCTGTCTGTCTATCTATCTATCTATCTATCTATCTATCTATCTATCTATCTATCTATCATATAGTGCCTTGTTCTATCTATCTATCTGCTATATAGTGCCATTCATATCTATCTATCTATCTATCTATCTATCTATCTATCTATCTATCTATCTATCTATCTATCTATCTATCTATCTATCTATCTGTCTGTCTATCTATCTATCTATCTATCTATCTATCTATCTATCTATCATATAGTGCCTTGTTCTATCTATCTATCTGCTATATAGTGCCTTTCATATCTATCTGTCTGTCTAATTAGGTAATATGTCTTACACTATTATCTGCCTATCTCTCATGTCTATTTATCTATATAATATTGTGTCTTACACTAGCGGTCATCTATGTACTCTATGTACTGTATTTATCTATATAGTATAGTATTATGTATATAGTATAGTATCTTTCAAATCCGTTTCATATCTTACATATACGTGTGTGTACAACTGACTTTAAATCGGTTCACTTTTTCATACCCTCATCTTTTATATTACTTTTAAGATGAAACAGATATGTAGAAGTCTCAGGCGTTACAGTTGCGAAAAGCACAATATGATTGATAGAGGTGAAAGGCATTATATGACAGACAGACATGAAAGGCAACATATGATAAAAAGAAGAGAGATACGAAAGGCACTATATGATAGATACACATGTGTGAACGATGCTATATGATAGTTTTACATTTGTTTACATGGCTGACGCCTTACAACATTTGAGATAATATTGGTTACATTTCTTTTACTTTTTCCAGTTGGTGCACAGGCAGGTGAAGTGTATTGCTCATGATCGTTGTCAGTAGCAGGATTTTTAACCGACAGCCTCAGATTTTAAAGTGCAAAGCCATCACCACTAAGGCACACTGTATGGCCAGATGTAAAAGTCACAATATGATAGATAGATAGATGTGAAAGGCACTATATGATACAGATTTGACTCGTATGCTCCCATAGCTCATCTCTTTCTCGACCCTCTCTGCACCACGAGGTCTCACCCGATGACTGTTTTATCTAAACGGATTCCGACAACAATGAGACCCCCCCCCCCCCCCAAACACTCCCCCTCTTTCTTCCAAACACACACACACACACTCACGGACATACTTGTTTAAGGCAAACAGACAAAAGGCGGAGATGAAAGGACAAGCCAAACCTACGTGACTCCGTCGTCTTATAAAGTTGAATTGAAAGTAACATTGCCGAGATCGCGAAGCCCGTTCTCGGCGTACTCCACAGATATATTTGACAATACATTTGAATATATTTTAAGATGCCCTTCCAGCCGTCTATTTTTATACCTAGTTCACGTTTCCATAGCAATTTCACAGATGCAGTTACCAGGCAACGGCGTCAAATACAATAAAGCCTCAAATGAAAGGCGGCTGGTATACGTGCGCCCATTTATTATTAATCTGCGCTCTCTGACCGCACTTCATGCCGCTCGACTCCGTTCACATGCGTTCGCGCACAGCCATAAGCTTCCCGGTACCCCCGAGGCCGCCGTGCCCGTGCAGCTGTATGCCCCGCGCGGGCTTCAGTTCCCATCCCTGCACCCTGGTCAAGTACAGCGCCTCTGTTGTCTCCCTTCAGACTAACCCCCCCCGCCCTTCTCCTCCCCTAATTTCTATCGGCAGTCACTGGAAGGCGATGTACGCGCCGATGCGTCGCTTTGTTCCTAGCAGACCGTCGCCCCCCGCCTAATCCGCCGCTCAACTTTTGAGCCTCCTCCCCGACACCTCCGAGTCCTGTAACCGCCTGTGCTGCTCAGCCCCCTGTAGCAGGAGGCGCGCCAGCGGTCTGCACGCCCGGCATACCTTCGATACAGCAGATCCTCCAGAGCCCGGAGTGGGTCAGGTCTCCTTTAGTTTTCTTGGGTTGGTTTTGAGTTTCGTCGCTCGTGATGTTGGTGGCATTGCAGATGTGCGCTCTCGAGTAGAGCCAATAGTCGGTGCCAATCGCGATGGTCATCAGACTGAAGGCGGCAAAAGCCCCGACTGTGGTCAGTAGCGTCTGGACTCCGCGGTCACACCAAGCCATAGCGCTGCATAATAATCCAGATCCCCCCAGCTAGAGAGAAACGCTCCTCATTTCCGAGGCCACCAGTCGGCGCCCCGGGGTGCGAAGCTTTCCTCCGCGCCCCGTGCGGACTCTTCGGCGACACTTTCCTGTCGTCCGGATCGCCTCCTGCCAGTTGAAGCTTTTTCACAAACTCGAGTGATTTGATTCAGAAGGCACTCCGCCAGTTTCCACCCAGACTCCACCTTCCCACGCAGTGGCCAATTGGAAACAAACATGTCAATAGGCAGCAAGAAAAGGGGGGAAAGAGCCAGAGAAAAAGAAAGAAAGAAAGAAAGAAAGAAAGAAAGAAAGAAAGAAAGAAAGAAAGAAGACTATACAGGTTGGAGGTGCCCACACTTGTAACTACATTGGCAAAGCGGTACGGCGCACAGATTGGCACTTAAAGTTGACCAAGTTCAACACGGACTGTCCAGTGGTCTACTCTTTAGAGCAGTTCCCCATTACTGGTTTAAAAAGTGCGACAATTGCCCTTTTGGTTTGTGAGTATCTCAACATTAAAGCGACACCCCAGCTTGCACTGGCTTAGTTTCGGGGTCCCTGTTAAATCTGAGGTCCAACGAGGCGCAGTACCCGCTATAAAGAAGGCGGCACTGAAGCGCAACAACCGGCACAGCGCAACTGGTCGACTCGGAGCGCCGTCACCGCACATTAAAATCTACAATTTAAACCACAGGAATGAAACGTGCGGCGCCGTCAAAATACACGGCGAGCAAAGCGGCCTCTTCATGCGCAATTAATCTAACGCGATAACAAGGGGGGCTCCAGGAGCGGCAACGAGATAGAGAGGAACGGAGTGAGGAGTGGGGTCAAAGTCCCACAGTGTGCACTCGGAAGTTCATTCAGCCCTGGATCTTTAACAGCTGAAAGCGAAACACAGCGTCCACCTTGACTGACCTTCACGCGATGCACAGGAGGCCCTATTTTTATGTAATGTCCACCTCCGGACATCACTTGCGCCTGCTGTCCTAATGGAGATGTTCAGCTGTATGTTTTTCGCTCCCCTGTCTTGTCCAGTTCATTTTTTTTTTGTATACCGGGCTGCGTTAATTCGGTTTACCCAATGCCAACTCCGTCCAATTCAGGAACACTGGCAGTTGGCACAATGTGGGTAGGAGCTCTTGATGGGATGTCACTCCATCACTTGAGACTATGACACACGTGTCCTCAAGCTGCAGGGTCAGGTTAGAGTTTGTAACTGCCCGTTTATCTGAGGTAGAACACAGTCAGGGTGGGCAGGCTGGGGTCAGTATGGGGAAGGAAGCAGCAAGGGTGGGCAGGCTAGGGCCACTAATAGATGATAAGAATCAGAGTGGACAGGTTACGGTCAGTATGAGAGGACAGGGCGCCAGGCAGAGATCAGTATGGGAGATGATAAGAATCAGGGTGGACAAGCTGGGGTTCAGGCAGAGTGGATCGGCTGAGCGGAGAGAGGGTCAGATAGAGTGGACTGCTCCTGACAGTATTCGGGGGAGAAAAAGTGGGCAGGCAAGGGCCACTAATAGATAAAAATCAGAATGGACAGACTGGGCCAATATGAGGGGGGCTAAAAGGGCAAACAGGCTGAGGTCAGTATGACAGGAGGGACCAGAAGCAATGGATATGCTGGGTTCACCAAGATGATGAGTTAGAGTGGACACCGTGGGGAGAGTATGAGAGGAGAGGGGGCCAGACAGAGTGGACAGGCTGAGGTCAGTATGACAGGAGGGACCAGAAGCAATGGATATGCTGGGTTCACCAAGATGATAAGAGTTAGAGTGGACACCGTGGGGACAGTATGAGAGGAGAGGGGGCCAGACAGAGTGGACAGGCTGAGGTCAGTATGAGTTCAGAAAAAGTGGAGAGCCTGAAGTCGCTAAAAGCTGAAAGGAGGTCAGATAGATTGGACAGGCTTAGGTTAGTATGAGATGAAGGGATGTCCCAAAAGGGTGGACAGGCTGGGGTCATCAAGAGATGGTAAGAGTCCGTCTGGACACATTGGGGTCAGAAAAAGCAGAGGGAGGGTCAGACAGATTGGCCAGGCAGTGGTCAATGACAGAGTATGAGAGGAGAAGGGGCAGATGAAGAGGACAGTAAAAGCTGAGAGAGGGTCAGTCAGAGTGGACAAAGTTTACTGTCAAATAATAGGAGTCAGAGTGGGCATACTGGGGTATCGTGAAAAGAGAGGGGGTCGAGCAGAGAAGACAGGACGAGGCCAGTTAAAGCTGAGGGGATGCCAGACAGGCTGGAGTGGACAAGCTGGAGTAGCTATGAGCTGTAATGAGTTAGACTGGACAGACTGGACTCATTATGAAGGTCACTGTGAGTTGAAGATATTTAGAGTGGCAGAGGGAGATCATTTTAATCTGAGAGTGGACAGACAGAGTGGACAGACTGGGTAGCGTGAAGTGAAATGAGTCAAAGTGGACAGACTGGGGCTCAGTATGAACTGACAGGCTGAGGAAAGGGTGAACTGAAAGAAGACAAATGAGTGGACAAACCGGTGTCAGTATGAGCTGAGGAGGGATCAGGTAGATTGGACAGGCTTGAAACCCTATGAGATGAAAAAACTCAGAGTGGACAATGGGGCCACTGTTAACTGAAAGAGTACAGACTGAGTGGACAATCCAGGGTCAGTATAACTCTACAGGCCTCAGGCAGTGTTGACAGGGTGAGGTTACTACAGCGTTGTGGCCTTTTCAAGTGAAATGTTTTTTAATGAAGCTGACTGGTGGCCTTTCTGGTGGACGCCTCCAGCCCACGGCTGATTTAGGGGTTTACTGGTCACTCGCTTTGGGGTTCCCAGTGACTGAGTCGGCCTCCACTCATGCACTTCTCAGACTGTGCCATTGTAGATTCTGCTGCTCCCAGCACCTCCCTCTGGCCGGTGAGTGTACAGGTTAGCTGGCAGACCGGTGCCCATGCATTAGCAGAGACATCGCACAAGGACCCCCAGTCAGGCAGCTGTGTGGCTGTCTCTTTATTTCATGTTAGCTGGATTCATAGCGGTGGTCTGACCCCAGGGCCACCTGTGTGGGTGTCGCTGTGGGAGGCGTCTCTTCTTGGGAAATCAAAATTACTCATAATTATTATTTGTTGGCCATTAACTATTTGAAGGGAGAAGCCGAGGAGAAGTTCCACTGGTTACTGAGAGACAAGATGAGGAAAGACAGAGATGATCAGTGAGAAGGACAGTGGACAGTCACAGGTCAGACTCATCAACCCTAACTTATGAAACTAAGAGTTCTTAGTGACTGCTTCTTGGCTGGGTAGCTGCGTACTTTAGTTCACCCTTCAGCCTATGTGTACCGGGATGTTGTTTGCCAGTCGGTGGTCAACAACACTGAGTGGATGCAAAAGGACCTACCAGTGTACTGGCCAGTGTTTGGGTGGCAAGCTCCACAGAAGTAGCATTTCAGGCACTGCAGATCGACCCTTGGACTCCCATGCCGCATCTGTCGGATGAGATCACTCCTCTGCCATGGACGACCAGTCACTGTCCAGCCGCTCGTTTGGCTCGGAGACACTTGCCTGTTAAATTAAGCGTGACAGCGTAATAACATGAGGTTAATAGTGAGTGACTGGCAAGCGGTTGCTTAGCAACCTTCATTGACATCAATTAGCAGCGCAAAGGAAGTCGGCGCGAAGGTGGGCACAGCCAAAGTTGGGGGGGGGGGGGGGGGGGGAGGGGGGCAGGAGAAGCGGCAATCATCAAAAGTCTCAGAGTGGTTGTTTGGTCACCAGGAAGAGGATGGGAGTGCAGGAAGGGATATAATGGAACACTTCAACCTCCAATTAAACACAGGACAAGACCAGATGATCACCCCCCCCTCGCCCCACACTATGTCCTAAAAGTTCATTTTGTCCCAGGACTTGGCTACTTTAAGGGTCAGCGGGTCCAGTTCCTTAACAGGCATCGGTCAACTTCAAAACATTCTTGGTTTGGCTCCTTTTGTAAAAGCAGCTCAAATTTGGTGTGGTCCCTCTTGAATCCTCAGGTGATTCTGGTTGCCCTGTGAAGACCTTGCTACTCCCGAGTTGAGTTGGGCTTGCATTCACCACTGGTTTCTTTGTTTGGGTTTCTTTGAAGTATTGGTTTCTCTGTGACAACCACTTTACATCCTGACTTGGTTCTCATTGGTCAATCCTTGTTTTGGCTCCTACTGAAAGCCCAATAGCTTGCTGGATTTGGATTCTCTACTGGATTCAATCGGTCAGTTCCTAATTGTGGTCACTCTGCAGGACATCTTTGCACCTTGAGTTGGCTTTCTTTAATGACTTAGTCAGACCATCCCTTCAAAATGCCGCATCTCCTGGACATGGTCACTTTAAAAGACTCATAATGGTTCTGCTCCATCCCTTTTGGATGTGGTCGTTTTCAAGACTTGATCAGCTCTGTTTTGGATCCCCTTGATGCCCCCGATCCTTCCCGCCTTGCTTTTTTTAGGGCTCAGGTCAGTTCTGGTATGGTTCTATTCTAGATAGGATTGCCTTGAAGGGCTCAGGTCAGTTCTGCAAATTCCCCTAGTCTTAGGTTACTTCTTATTTCGTCCTCCCTTAATGACACTGTTCTTAACTGGTCATTTTTGCTTCCTTCAGACTGTGGTCACTTTACAATTCCCATTCACATTTGCTTCAGCTCAGCCAACTCTTAATTTGGTTCTGCTTGACCACTTTAATCCTTGAATCCATTCTTCTTGAACGTTCAGTCAGGTCCAGTTTTGGTCCCCTTGAGAGCTCTGCTGCCCCAAGTTTTGGTTTGTGTTTAGCTTGGCTTTGCTCCTTGAATTAATTTACCTTAATAATGTGGTCGGTTTCTGCTTCTCCTGGACATTCCTTTGGTTGTCTGTGGTCAGTCCTTGGGGCCTTCATTTTCTTCTTAGCCTACCTCTCCATGCTCGGTTTGGTCAGCAGCTGGTTTACTTGTGCTCGGGTAGGTTCCCCATGAGCACCTCAGCTGTCCAGGACTTCTGAAGTGCAGACTCACTCTGTGCCTGGGGTTCTGTTGCCAGTGTTTCTCATTTACTGGTTCCTTGGTCTGGTTTTCATCTCCGACTTCCTCATTTGGTTCCATCCATCCATCCATCCATTTTCCAACCCGCTGAATCCGAACACAGGGTCACGGGGGTCTGCTGGTTCCACTCTTGGATATTCCTTTTCTTGCTGGTCTGCCCGTAACCAGAGTATCAGCCCCTTTGAACTTTTGTTCCCTGTTCGATCCCAGGTTTGTTTCCACTTAATATCATGGTCAATGCAGGGTTTGGCTCCATGGCTTGGTCTGCTGCTTCATTTTCATTAACTTTTGGTTACTTCTGATTTAAGGTTCTCTATGCTGGACACTTAATTGCTACTACACTTTGATTTTCTATGACATTTCTTATTTTTGGTTCAGTATGAAAGCTTGGTCATTTTTGGATTGTCTTTCATTATTTAGTTTTGTCTCTCGTGCCCACAGTTTGGTCATCCTTGGGTTGTCTTGGCCATAGGTTGGACCTTATCTCTGTTGACTGTAGGTCAGACACTGTTGGGTCTTTTTGCTCTTGGCCACAGCTTGGTTATTTTTGGGTTGCCTGTTTTGACTATAGATCACTCAGTATTTAGTTTTGTCTCACTTGACTAGAAATTAGGCATTCACTGATTTCATCTCCCTTGGTAATAGTTTGGTCTTTCTCCAGCCTTGTCTCTTTTGACAACAGGTCACATTGTTGGACCTTCTCTTTCTTGGTCATTCTTGGGTTGTCCATGTTGACCATAGGTCTGTTTTTATTTGGTTTTGTCTCTCTTGATTTGGGATTACTCATTCTTGGGCCTTGTCTCTTTTGACCATAGGTTGTCTCTTTTACCTACACAGCTTCAAAAATTAAGGGAACACTTAATCATCAAAGTCTAACACCAAGTCAATTAATCTTCAGGGATATGCAATACAATACAATACAATACAGTTTATTTTTGTATAGCCCAAAATCACACAGGAATTGCCGCAATGGGCTTTAACAGGCCCTGCCTCTTGACAGCCCCCCAGCCTTGACTCTCTAAGAAGACAAGGAAAAACTCCCAAAAAAACCTAGTAGGAAAAAATGGAAGAAACCTTGGGAAAGGCAGTTCAAAGAGAGACCTCTTTCCAGGTAGGTTGGGCATGCAGTGGGTGTCAAAAGAAGGGGGTCGATACAACAATACAATGCACAGAACAGAACAAATATATTAATATGTCCAGTTTGGAAGCATAAGCCATTGTGAATAAACTTCACCTGCTTTGGTGCAAATGAAAATGACAAGAGGTGCACTGTTGTAATGCCCGTACTAATCTGTACTATTCTCTGCTGTATTTTCTGGCTCTTCTCTGTTGGCGATCTGCGCCACCACCATCTGATCAAGGTACCATGCTGCCCCACTGCGTTTATGGATTGAATGTCGGGTATCCCAGATGTCCACATGACCATCATCATCAAATTCTTCCATGTGAAGCCTTAAAACCATGAGGACTGATATAGACCATCTATGTCAAGTAGAATGCCCAGTGAGGACTGGGTGGTCTTTTGACATTGGAACCCCTGCAGATTTTGTTTTTGTCTCCAGCCTAACTAGAGTTGTTTTTTGTTTTTTCTGTCCTCCTGGACATCTGACCTTACCTTTTTCTTTGTTACATACTGTATAATAGTATTGCCTAATCTTGTTTTATGTTTTATATATTAACTTCCTTTTTCTTTCATCTTGTAAAGCACGTTGAGCTACATTGCTTGTATGAAGATGTGCTACATAAATAAATGTTGTTGTTGCTTTCTGCTAGTGTCCCTGTCACTGCTGGTAGCAAGAGGTGGTACCTGCAAACGATTCAGGTTGCACATTTAGTTCAGCTCCTCCAGGAGGGCACATGTTCCTTAAATTGTTATGAGCAGTGCATATCTTGGTCATTTTCTAGTTTTCTCATTCTGGACCATCTGGCTTTGTTGCATTTCATAAAACTAGACCTGACATCAGAGACACAGGAGGAAAGGCACCTAAAAATTGCAGACCCCAAGATGACTTGGGGATATCTTTATTGAGAGGGAGCCAACCAAGCCACCCTTGGGATGAGCAGATAACAAACTGTGGCTATGAAGAGAAGTGATGTTATGACAGAAGAATGAGGGAAAGATAAAGGACTGAACAATGGGACCACTGATTTTTATTTTGATCGATCCAAGTTAGTGTGAGCAAATGAGACAGAGCAACCTGAGCCTTCTTCATGGGGCAGGCATAGATGCCCTATGGGAGATACTGAATGTGGTGCAGATTCAGAATGTGTCGTTTCAACTCCCCTACAGCCTCCTGTACTGTGAGACACCTGCACCAAATCTGGGGCAGGCAGGCAGGCAGACAGACAGACAGACAGACAGACAGACAGACAGACAGACAGACAGACAGACAGACTGACTGACTGACTGACTGACTGACTGACTGACTGACTGACTTGTGTTATTGCCTTCTGTTGTTTGTGCTACTGAGGCTCCTTGTCTGCTACCCGCTGGACATGCCATCCTGGCTCAGTCGTCAGCCTCTAATAAAATCTTTGATGTCTCAGTACTGTTGCTAAACAATTAGCTTTTGCTCGTGTTCTTCAGCTCTCATGTTTGGATTACCTTTGTGTTTTCAATCATTGTATGTTCTTGTTTTTGATTTTTTGGTGTATGGACACTTCGTTTTGGCTTAAAATTGTGCTATTAGAATTTTGTTTTTGGATTTGATCCACTTTGCAATGCCCTTTGTCAATCAAACTGATCTTTTTTGTCTTTCAAGTCTTGCTTTGTTGTTCAATAAATTTTATTACTACATGGGATATTTTGCTTTTTCTTGTGGGCCAGGTGTTTTACAGTTCCTCTCTCCCTTATGGAGATTCATAGGCTTTGGCTCCATTTTAGGTGTGTATGCTGCAAGCCTGCTTCCTGAGCTTGGGGGCCTGCCTTACTTTGTATTTGTGATGTCTGCGATTTTTATTGTGCGTTATGCTGCATAGCTGTGTGAAACTGAACACGTCCAGTGTGTCCATGGATCCCCAAAAGAAATCCCTTTTGTTTTCTCATTGTGGTACCTCTTGACACCTACAAGAAGTGAAAACAGCTAAGTATAATTCACAAGTCTAAGTGGCACCTCTGGTTAGTTTAGCCACTCAAGTCACTAGTGCCCCCTGTGCCAAGTGTCCTCACTCCCCTCACTCCTCCGCCAGTCACACATCAAGACCCAGTCTGCTCACCTTCCAATTCTGCCACTAGCACTTACTGTGTCACCACATCCCTGCAAAACCACTCAGGCCAACTTGGCTTCTATTGTACCCCAGTTAGGTCATTTACTGTATACCCCCAGTACCTTCCAGTCAGCTCATTTAAGGACTGTCCACAGGTGTCCCCCAGTCCACTCAGTTCCCAGTGCCCCTGTTGTGATTTCTGCCACAAGACAGCTAAAACACAATGGGTGCAGGTCTCAAAACTAACTCAAAACAGAGCTGCCCTCTTTACAAATCTGTGCCCACCATTACGGTATAGCCCTAAACTCAAATGGCAGGCTTCAACCTAACAGTCCCAAAAATGTTGCTAAGGTTTTTTTAAAGTTCAAAGTCCCAAAATATCAAGAATGGAAGAGACGGAGACCACATACTTCTGGACCAAGGGCAGACAAAAATAAAGTTTGTTTAATTAAAGATTACTTCATTAAGAATTCAAAAAGGAATCACAAAAACAGAAGGAGCAAAACAAATCAAATGCAGAACCAGTAAACAATTCTTTAGAATGAAGCAGGTGTCCAAGTCAGTAATTCCAAATATCAAAAAGAAGAAAAAAAAATCAAACACAAAGACACAATGTGGAAGCTGCTACTCCATCTGCAGCTGCTCCTTAAACACTGCTGGGGCGGACCTCTAGCTGCACCATCTGCCGGTCGAGCCCCCTTAGGCTCTACATAAAGGGGACAGGGAAGTGAACAAAGAAACAACATAATAGAGAGGTTAGGAGCAGGCGCTGAAACAGCGCATTGCCGCACCCACCGCATGACAAACCAACTCAGGATCCCAGATTTGGACCAGTGTGCAGCCTTGCAATGGGTGACACCTCAGCAGCACGCTAGTTCAGAAGGAATGGAACCGTGTGAGGTTTTTTATGGTGGCTGGAGTGCCAATTGTGCCACCAACCCCCAGGTTGGGGGGCCTACATGCAGGACTGGATGCAGATTAACGTCACACCCAGGATGGAGCAATTGCAGGTTAAGGGGCCTTGCTCAAGGGCCCAACGAAGTAGAGTCACTTTTGGCATTTATGGGATTTGAACCGGCAACCTTCTGATTACCAGTGCAAATCCCTAGCCTCAGAGCCACCACTCCGCCACGACCAGAACATAGAGCTGAAAAATAACATAGCATACAAAACACATTGTAAATAGATAGCCCCCCCACTCAAATAACCTAACATCCCAGTTTAGACTATTATTCCCAGTGCCTTCCAGTCAGGTCACTGAACTTTCCAGTTAGGGCACTATCCCCAGTGTTCCCCAGTCATGTCTCCTAATGTTGCAGGTTAGACTCAGTCCCCAGTTTCCTGAGGTCAGACCAACATCGTTCCCAGTTTAGACTCCCTCTCCCAGGGCCCCCAAGTCTGTTCATTTATCCTCCTGCTATGGTACTGCCAGGGCTTCATATTTTATTATTAACTAGCAAAATACCCACGCTTCGCAGCGGAGAAGTAGTGTGTTAAAGAGGTTATGAAAAAGAAAAGGAAACATTTTAAAAATAACGAGAAATCACCCCGTAAATGCACACGTTTAATTCCACGTGTTAATATGTATGCTTACACAGTATTAAAAGACACTCAACAATTAACGTCATTTACCTTCGTTCCCGCGTTTGACTCGTGCTGTAAATCTCTTTCTTGTTTTCAGTTCACGTGATTACGTAGGAGGCATGATGATGCGATACGTGACTCCGCCTCCTCCATTAGAGTATATGGACAAAAAACAGGTTCCAGTTATGACCATTACGCGTAGAATTTCGAAATGAAACCTGCCTAACTTTTGTAAGTAGGCTGTAAGGAATGAGCCTGCCAAATTTCAGCCTTCTACCTACACGGGAAGTTGGAGAATTAGTGGTGAGTGAGTGAGTGAGTGAGTGAGTGAGTGAGTGAGTGAGTGAGTGAGTGAGTGAGTGAGTGAGTCAGTCAGTCAGTCAGTCAGTCAGTCAGTCAGTGAGGGCTTTGCCTTTTATTAGTATAGATTGGTTTTTTTTTTAAATTTTTTATGAGGTGGAGTCTAATACATGACAAAGGAGGTGTGAAGCATCTTTTGGCTTCAGTATCCTTAACCCAGAGCAAGAAAATCAAATCCCCAGACAATTCCAAGAAGGAAATACAATACTTAGTGAAACTCTCCAATCATCTAATGACCTCTGGCTCTCAAGTCTTCTCCACAGACTTATAAAGCCAGAGAGACGGCTCAGAAGTGATGACGTCAGGGAGGTCCCACCTCCTGGGGCTCCACTTACAAAGCACAAGGAGCACATGCACTTTTAAAGGGAGAGAACATAACTGTAGTTGAAAAAAAACAAAACAAAAACAAAACAAACATAAAGACATGAGACATAACTCAAAAACAACACTAACATATAAAATACTAGGGGGTGGCACAAAGCTACGCGCCAACCACTTGGCATCTCTGCTGCTCGCGTTGTGAAGAGGGCGGCTGAAAGAACCCCAAGGAGACGCGGTTTCTCCTCCGAAACTCCCTCTTAAAACTGTGATACAATGGGAAACACATACAACTTTTTTTACCTCCTCTTTGCTCAGTCAGCTGCTGGCTTGCCACCACTGCCCCCCGTGATCTGCATCTCGCACAGCACATTTCTGTCATATCACCTATGTCCATATATTCAATCTCTTTTCGCTTTTACCTTTTCGTCAATATCACAATGAATTTTGATTCCGTGTTTGGAATTACATCGTGACAACGCAAAGTATAACTGCCCGTGAGTGAATATTGTTTCTTTCTCTCTGCAAGAAATGTGTCTGACATAACCACGCAGGACTTTTCCAAATCTCTTTGCATAAGCTCTTGTCTCTTGGGGCGTCCGGGCCCCAGGCGTGGTTACATCGCTTGGCACGAAGACTCATTTCATGGGACGTGAAAGTGTCTCCTTCCAAGATTTTTTTTTTATAATAGAGAGACATACAGTCATATGAAAAAGT
The DNA here is from genome assembly GCF_900747795.2 of Erpetoichthys calabaricus. Classification (NCBI taxonomy): domain Eukaryota; kingdom Metazoa; phylum Chordata; class Cladistia; order Polypteriformes; family Polypteridae; genus Erpetoichthys; species Erpetoichthys calabaricus. The sequence goes on from NC_041407.2 coordinate 25,044,514, forward strand.
TTGGGAACCCTTCTCAGCCTGCATAATAATTTCTCTACTTTCAACAAAAAAGATAACAGTGGTATGTCTTTCATTTCCTAGGAACATCTGAGTACTGCGGTGTTTTCCGAAACAAAGATTTTTAGTGACGCAGTATTTAGTTGTATGAAATTAAATCAAATGTGAAAAACTGGCTGTGCAAAAATGTGGGTCCCCTTGTAATTTTGCTTATTTGAATGCCTGTCACTGCTCAATGCTGATTACTGGCAACACCAAATTGGTTGGATGAACTCATTAAGCCTTGAACTTCATAGACAGGTGTGTCCAATCATGAGATATAAAGGTATTTAAGGTGGTCAATTACAAGTTGTGCTTCCCTTTGACTCTCCTCCGAAGAGTAACAGCATGGGATCCTCAAAGCAACTCTCAAAAGATCTGAAAATAAAGATTGTTCAGTCTCCTGGTTTAGGGGAAGGCTACAAAAAGCTATCTCAGAGGTTTAAACTGTCAGTTTCAACTATAAGGAATGTAATCAGGAAATGGAAGGCCATGGGCACAGTTGCTGTTAAACCCAGCAGGTCTGGCAGGCCAAGAAAATACAGGAGTGGCATATGGGCAGGATTGTGAGAATGGTGACAGACAACCCACAGATCACCTCCAAAGACCTGCAAGAACATCTTGCTGTAGATGGTGTATCTGTACATCGTTCTACAATTCAGTGCAATTTGCACAAAGAACCTCTGTATGGCAGGGTGATGAGAAAGAAGCCCTTTCTGCACTCACGCCACAAACAGAGTCGCTTGTTGTATGCAAATGCTCATTTAGACAAGACAGATTCATTCTGGAACAAAGTGCTTTGGACTGATAAGACAAAAATTGAGTTGTTTGGTCAGAACAAAAAGCACTTTGCATGGCAGAAGAAGAACACCGCATTCCAAGAAAAGCACCTGCTACCTACTGTTAAATTTGGTGGAGCTGTGGGGCTGTGTGGCTAGTTCAGGGACTGGGGCCCTTGTTAAAGTCGAGGGTCAGATGAATTCAACCCAATATCAACAAATTCTTCAGGATAATGTTCAAGCATCAGTCACAAAGCTGAAGTTACGCAGGGGTTGGATATTCCAACAAGACAATGACCCAAAACACAGTTCGAAATCTACAAAGGCATTCATGCAGAGGGAGAAGTACAATGTTCTGGAATGGCCGTCACAGTCCCCTGACTTGAATATTACTGAAAATCTATGGGATGATTTGAAGCAGGCTGTCCAGGCTCGGCAGCCATCAAATTTAACTGAGCTGGAGAGATTTTGTATGGAAGAAATGGTCAAAAATACCTCCATCCAGAATCCAGACACTCATCACAGGCTATAGGAGGCATCTGTTATATTTACAAAAGGAGGCTCAACTAAGTATTGATGTCATATCTCTGTTGGGGTGCCCAAATGTATGCACCTGTCTAATTTAGTTATGATGTATATTGCATATTTTCTGTTAATCCAATAAACTTAATGACACTTCTGAAATACTACTGTTTCCATAAGGCATGTCATATATTAAAAGGAAGTTGCTACTTTGAAAGCTCAGCCAATGATAATCAAAAATCCAAAGAATTAAGAGGGGTTCCCAAACTTTTTCATATGACTATATTAACTAACACTGATGCATAAAAGGTTTCATATTTTTATAATATTATTATAGTTTTACTCATTATTGTGTACTTTAGCTTTATGTTAACATTGTGAGTATTTATTGTTTGTCGTCTGCCTTGTAGCTGCTGGACTGCCTCAGCAGTATAAATGGAGAAGCTACTGTGAGGACATTGCTAGTTTATTCCTGATTTTTGATCACAGCTTTGATTATTAAGGTGCTAATATTAGTTTGCCGGACTTGTTAGCTCTAGGTTCTTGTCTCATCTCAGTTTCTTAACTGCTTTTCCTACTGAGGGTTATGGTGGCAGTAGACCAAACAGGTCAGCCCAGACTTCCCTGTCCCCAGCTACAGATTCAAGCTATCCCCTTGGGAATTCCTGGGTGTTCCCAAGCTAGCCGGGAGTTATAATTTCTCCAGGGTATCCTGGGTCTGCTGCAGGGTCTCCACCTTGCAGGACATGTCTGGTGTAACTCTAGGGGGATTCTTCTTGGGGGCACTATTACAACATGCCCAAACCACTTCAGCAGGATCCTCTCGATCCAGAGGAGTGGCGGTTCTACTTTGAGGTTCTCCTAAACCAGTGAGCTACCACAGAGTGTCAGCCCAGCCACTCTGGGAGGTTCTTGTCTTTAAGGCAAAATTTATTTTTGCTCTTTTGTTTCTAAATTACCTTTAGTGCTATTTTTAAAATATACTATAATAAATATTTAAAGTATTCAAGGAACATTGTTTTTTGTTTGGACAAAATTCTTTTTTCACCCTCGCTTACTGATATATGTGAGCATTCTGAAATTTGCTGAACTTTTAAAGCCCTTTTTTTGGCCTGTGCAGGCTGGGAAGTTTGAGTTTGGGGTTAGGCAGCCCCCGGCTGAGGCCTTTTCAATATGCCCAGACCAATATTAAGGGCAGGTCTGGCCTTTTGTGTGGCTCTTTTTGAGCTACTTGTGGCAATAATCACAACACCTTCCAGGTTAGATTTAGTCCCCAAGTTCCCCCAGTTAGGTCACCTTATTTCCAGTTTAGACTCTCCCTTCTCCCACTCTCCCCCAGTCAGGTGGTCATGCTTCCAAGTCAGTTAATATATCCTCCTTGTTCAGGGTCTCCCTCCCTCTCAGTGACTCCCTGTCAGGTCACCTAATCTCTCAGTGAAGATACCAATTACCCTGGTGGCACCCAGACCGGGCACCTCACCAGTATTCAGACTCTGACTCCTGGGCTGCCCCTGTCAAGTGTGCTCAAAAGTTTTCTTTACTTTAATTCAAATAGGATCCCTTACTGTAGTGGACACAATGGATGTCGAAGATGGGGGGATTTTTCTGTCTTATTGTGTAAAACTGAATATCAGCTGATTTCCCCTGAGGTGCTCAGATTCTAAACTCTCCACAGGTTTTGACACCATTGTGGGGCAGATGGGCTATGTTGATAGAAGCCATGAATGCCTCTTTGTCAGAGCTCAGTGAAGAGAATGAATTGCAGCTATGTAGATCTGCAGCTCTGACGGGCCGGTGGAGGCTCACCAGCAAAGGCTTTCTGAAAATCTCCTCAGCTGCTGGCTGCTGCCTGGCAGCATCCCCACTTTGCCACCTGCAGGTTCCTGACCTTTCCACCAGACTGTGGCGGGCTGTCTCCTACCAGCGTCATATTTTCTTTTCTTCCTTTCAGTGGGTTTAGTGGTGTAGGGGGTAATGCTGTGGGATTTGTATCACTTGGATGCCTGTGCCATTTGTGTGGCCCCTCATGTTTTTGTGCATTATGGTCAATTAGCAAGTGATGGATGGTCATAATGCCCAGGGTGCTGTCTTGCTTCATGCCTATTGATTCCGGGAATAAGGCAGTAAAAAAAGGAAAACAATCCGTCTCAGCAGTTATCTATCTTGATTCATACTCTGGTCACCCTCATTGGCAGCATATTTATGCCCCAAGGTTCAAATTTATACATAACAAAGCCAACACCATAGGTGGGTGTTGTAACATAGCTATTGACGATGCAGTTTCATGGTCTGGGTGCAACTGTACCTTGTTTGTATGGAGTTTACAAGTTCTTCTTGTGTTGGCGTGGGCTTTTCTCCCACAATCTGCATTTCATTGTGTAGGAAGGCAGCTGGTCACTTATGTGGCTGCTTCATAAGGTGCCACCCTAAGCCTCTGAGCCCACTGTGACATTTTAAATTGGAGGCTTTAGATGATTTTTAATTGCATAGATGGCAAATTTCAACCTCATTAGACTGGTTTGAGACTACACAGCTGGTAGTGTACGGTGGTGCAGTGCTTAGTGCCAACATAGCCGGGCATGGCAAGGCAGCATGGTGGTTATTGGGAGTGGAATGGTGATTTGTGGCTACATAGTCAGGAGTGGCATGGTGACACAGTTAGTGCTGCCGCCTGACAGACTCAGAGTCCCAGGTTCAAACACACCCTGTCTTTGCCACTGTGGGGTCTGCTGGTTCACCTCATGTGCCACAGGGCTTTTCCTCCCACATCCTCAAAAACTTGTTGGTCAGGTTGACTGATGACTCTGAAGTGATCCTTATTGTAAGACAGATTGGCATTATCCATTTTGCCAGGCTGGAACACATGCCCAGGCTTAGCAAGCCGCTTAACTTTTTCACTGGCCCCGTCTTTGGAAAGCACCCTCTGTGCCTTATCTGATTAAATGATCAATCACCAAGTGACATCTTAGAGCCATCTTCTCATGGTATCAGTTAAATACTTGGTCAAACAAAGAGGTATAACTCGAGGACTGGCAACCCTGAAGGACAGACCTTTGCATCAATGCTAACCCTAAACGTTTGGACTTACAGTATGTGCAACCAAAGAAAACCAATTGCAAGATGTCCACTCCTCCCTCAAAAACACCCAAGCACAACCTAACTCTGACCTATTCTATCAGCTCATTGCTCAGTCTGACAAAGTAGAAACACCAGGGCTTATCAGGTGTGACCTCAACAAAGAGCAATCACCAGGGATGGAATGGAAAAAACGGAAGATCGTCCATAACAGGAGCTAGACAAGGGGTGCCATTAGTCCAAACTTTGCTAAAGACAGCAAGTGTAAGGTAAGAGGAAGACCATATAAGTGAAACCACCAAATCAAATTGCTAATGACAGGAGCCGGCTGATTAGCAGCCAACCCAGCAGGCGAAAATTTGCTAGCAACAGGAGGACTGACACAGCGTTTTTGAACCTCAAAGACAAACTGCAGTAGTGCCCACAACCAGAAGATGTGACCAAGGCGAAGAAGGAAGTGAACTCCTAAAACAAAGAAAGAAAGCATGCAGAAGATTATTCCATATGTCTGGAGAAAGCCAACCAGAAAAGAAACAAAATATCGCTTACGCCAGACCATAAGTATGCCTACCTTGATTCAGTGAACTATTCATTGTAATTTAATAGATTGGATAAAACCAGCTATGTTTTATGGCATTGATGTCACTGTAGCTAGAAGGTGAAGGATAAGTTCTAGCTGTTATGAGGTTCTCCTCCTAAATCCTGTAAGAAAGTGCAGAGCAACATCTCACACGCACACACCTACACACACACAGAAACGGGGGTAAGCAAGTACAGGCTAGCTGTGAGTATGCTAACACCACCCTCATGGTGCAGGCACTAGAAGCTTAATAACTAGAATTGAAAAATCAGCATTCATAAGTTATGTGCCTTTTATTTTTACAAGACAGAAAAAGTTCAACTAAGTTATCATAATTTTATATTTTGTGTTGTGTTTTTTGTCTATATATCTTTATACATATACTGTATTTCTATATCTGTCTATATATACCTGCATATATCAATTTTCTATTATCCTTATGTTATAAATAAACTGTACTATTATGTTTATTTCAACAAGCGCATTTAGTTTTATTGAAAGTAAGTTTATCGCCACATTCAGATCACAACAGATTTTTGCTGATCTTAGAACTTCATTCATAAACTGTACAGATATCATATTTCTGGCATGCCATCTGGAAAGTTAAACAGAGATCCCTCACTCAACCTACATTAATTTCATGTCCCCCTTTGTGGGCGTCTTAAAAATGGTGTTAAATCATTACCAGCATTGCCAAAGGCAAAACGGATAATTAGCTATGCAGTTAAGCCCTCTTTCCCACATTATTTTGACTTCCCTGGGAGTGGGCAAGTTAAAATCACTCATTTACCTACACCGTACTGTATGAGTGGACATGTGGGTCCCCTGTATTGCACTGGTGTCCCATCCGGGGTTGGTTAGGCAGTCCCACTGGGATAGTCTTCTGCTCTCTTTGTCCTTGAACTGGATTAAAGGGGTTTGAGAATGTTATGTTACAAATTCACAAAAGAGATCACAATGTCCATTACGTGCAGGGCTATCTATCTTCAGCTGGATACAGTAGACAATGTCGGTGGTTTGAATTTGTTTCCCCAGGACTTTAAAGTAATGCAGCTGAAAGTTTTACATCTGTATTGGTATCATTTGGCTGTAAAGTGAGGCCACCGTACTGTAGATGGCCAAACCTCCTTCTATGGAAACCCATAAAATAACAAAAGACGAGAGACCCGAAAATGGTTTGAACAAAATTTGTGGAACTTTTCACTTCTTACCACTTTCATTTCCTCTTCTTTGAAACTCTTAACAGTTACTTCAGGCAAAAATGCTGTGTTGGCATCACATGGTTAGTATCACTGGTCATGGTGTTCTTCCAGTTTGTTTTTATGAGTTTTATCATGTATTTTACCATTTTGTTGCACCACATGTGACATCACTAATAGCCAGCTCTACTTAGGCTTTGGATATACTTAATGCAATGTGACGCATGAGCTTGAGGACGCTGCTTCTACGCAAGCAGTGTACTGACTATACTTGCGTGCATACTTTAACCTGGAGGATTCCAGCAGGTGTCAGTGTGAGAAATCATCACAGGGGAAAAAACGGATTTGCTGTGTTGTGAGTTGAGGGAAGAAAAATGTTAAAAAAAGAAAGATTCTGATGATGTTGCAAAGGTGCCAGTGACAAAGACTGTCGGGACAGTATCTGATACTTTTAAATGTACGGCGTCATTACAATGGGGAATATGCAATGCTTGTATTGCCTATTCAAGAAATGGATGAAGACAAGCACCATGAAGACATTTTCATGTCAGCACTTAAGTTTGATAATTTGCTTTGCATCTAACCATTCATAAAACATTAAAGCACACACATTGATCCTGTTAGAGCTGCAAGCTTGCCATCACATGTTGATAGTAAACACGGATGCTGACGTCACGTACCAAAACTTGCACACTCATGCTACCCATATTTTTGGTGGAATTGCAACTCATGCATGTGTCGCGTTAATTTCTGAGAACATGCTCAGAGGACACGTCAAAAGAACGCATGTGTGTACGTGTTTTGAACGTGAGGTATAAACCAGCCCTTAAAGGAGAAGTTTGCTAGTTTAGAAGTCAGTTATTTCTTATTTCATGGTATGTATTAATTTGCACACATAAAATTACATTCTAAAGTGAAGCAATTTTTCTATAAATTTAAAAAAATAACTAGCCTGCATATGCATTTTTAATGAAGGTTATGGGAACCAAGGCCCCATGGTGAAGATAAAAGCCCTAAAACTTACCAAATATGTCCACTTTGACGTGGAAAAGTCTTCAATTTAAGAGAACAAGTCGCATGAGTTTCTGAGGCGTGCTTGTGACGACAAAAATAAACTGGAAATAATACATTTATTCAGAGCTTCTTGCCACTTTTCTTTGAGGTAAAGATACATTTCTTGGCACAGTGGGCACCATGGGTGAAGTTTTGAAACAGCCATAAAAATGTCATTGTGCTTAATACACATAAATTTGAAGTGAACTGATTACACTGCATTGTATTTTTATGAAAGCTTTAGAATTTTGAAAAAGCCAAGCCATCTGCACATCATTACAAAGTTCACAGGGCCAATCAACACTTAGGATTACGCAGTTTCTGTGGCAAGTTGTGAGCATGCATGATAACTAATACTGAGAAAACGAAAAAGACAGAGTATGCAATAGAGCCAAACCAGGATGAAACCACGTGACAAGCCAGTTATTTAATTTTATAGCACATTCTGAGTCTTGCTGAAGATAATGGTAATAAAAGAACAGAGGACCACATTTTTGAGTGAGTACACTGACTGATACCCATAAGTACATGGGGAGTACCTGCAGACGCCATACAGACCCGAACACTATGAGGCAGGAATGGCAGCTCTGCGTTGTCTATCTACCTATGTGTATCCACCGGGGGGCGCTAACTCCCTTGTTGGAATAAGTTCTTTTGTAATTGCGGCATGTTACATAACCCAAAACTATATACTGTAGATATAATACAAAAAGGCGATACCCCCTTAATGGCGTAAGGAATCACATAGGAGAAATAAATTAGCTTTCTTTAATGATGGATTATACTGCATAACAGACGAAGGAAGCCATAACAAGACCTTCGGGAGTGGGGGCCCGATGTATAGAGTCTGTAATTTTCATCGCTGCGTTGGAAGGATTTTCCGGATCGGATGACGTTATCTACCATCCGTCTGTCGGCTTCAAAGGTGTGCCGGGCAATGTTCCAAGGCTTTATACTCTTTCTTCATCTGCAGGCCCCCACTTAGGTGAATCATGCCATTCCAAACAAGGCCAAGAGGATACAGTTTCATGCTGAGTTTGACACACAGAAATAGGGCACAATGGTCGTCAGTCTGACTGCCCATTTCGCAGTTGTCCTTGTCTCATCTTAAAATGCTTGCCTAGCAGTTCTTATATGGTGAACTCCTGTGCTAAATCTGGCTCTGTACTAGCTGTGCATGTGAGTAGAAAGAAAAGTAGATTTATAAAATATTTGTACAGAGCACAGTGACATGTTAAACATATACACTTGTTACACTATGTTAAAACATTGGCACGGAGAGTACTAAACTTTAACCTACTTGTTTGCCTATAACATCTGTTTAGCTTGTCACTTGATTGTATGTTACACACATGCTCATTCTTTCACTGCTAGAACATCAATGCATATGCATGCACTATAATACCTAAGAGAGCAGGCAATATCTTTTGAAATAACACAGTATTTTTTTATTTTGAATGGGGGAAATAAGCTTCCATATAGAGAAAGACTGAGTGATTGTAAATGTGGCTTACCTAGTTGTCTACAGAATAGAGACAGCAATTCATGTCTGGGGATCAACATTTAATAATGTCAATAACGGTGCTTCGTGATGTCCTTCCATGTCCATGGCCCTGAAGGTTGCTGCAGCAGTGAGGTGGACCACATGGCAGGTCTCGATTTGAAATGGCTGAACCTCACAATAGTGCTTTTCCTTTTGCCTTCTTAAAAAGACACAAGTATTCTGTTTTATGTTGTAAAAGAGGCACCTTATTGTGCCCAACCCGGCACAGACTCACACGGAGGCATGTGTAAAAATAAATAAACTTTTTATTTTCTTCACCTGTGGGGCACGTCTTTCCTGTGAACCCCACAGGCACAACACAGTCCAAAACACCAACACAAGCACTAAACACTTCTTCTCCTTTCTGGCACTGCCACTCCTCCTCTTTAGCTTCGTCCTCCTCCTCCTCCCGACTCTGGCCACCGAGTGGTGGTTTCTGGCCCCATTTACAGCCCACCCAGAAGCGCTCCACATACTTGACCACCTGTTTCCAGTTGCACTTTTCGGGTTGGGGCTGAAGATTCGTCCAGCCAAGCTCAGGGCCCCATGCAGCGCCCCCTGGTGGCCACCCCAGATCCCAACAGGGCTGTGGAAAACTCCGTCTCCCATGGAGCCCTGCGGGAAGCTGAGGCACCACTCCAACCCAGGGGGGCGGCCATCCAGCGTGCAGGGGGAGGTGTTGCACCATCCAGGGCTGCTCCCCCTGAATATACAGCGAAGGGGCGTCCCAGCCGGGCATGGGACCCGGCTGTCCTTCATAATGTGCAATCACAAGATGCAGATCCATCCATCCATTTTCCAACCCGCTGAATCCGAACACAGGGTCACAGGGGTCTGCTGGAGCCAATCCCAGCCAACACAGGGCACAAGGCAGGGAACCAATCCCGGGCAGGGTGCCAACCCACCGCAGGACACACACAAACACACCAAGCACACACTAGGGCCAATTTAGAATCGCCAATCCACCTAACCTGCATGTCTTTGGACTGTGGGAGGAAACCCACGCAGACACGGGGAGAACATGCAAACTCCACACAGGGAGGACCAGATGCAGATCAATACTTGATAATACTTTTGGCCTGAAAGTTCAACATATTCAGTAAGTTTTGAGACTTTTTTTTTTTTTTACCTTTGGGACCTCTGTACTCTTTATCTCAATCATAAAATGTAAGACCATATAAAAAAAAACACTCCAATTAAAAAAAATATATACTATGATTGTGAGAAAATAACTTTGGCTTAAAAATGCCAAACTTTTGCTTTAAAAGGGCATCATGGGCTCATGTTTCTAATCTCATTTTGAGACAGTCATATTTTTTTTTTTTTTAGTGTTTAGGGACTTCTGGCCGGAGTATTGAACTTTTGTCAATCTGATCTTAACTACAGCTTTTGTGTGCAGTTTTCAGTTTAACCGTCAAGCATTTTTGAGCACCTGTTAATAAACTTTGCTCCGTGTCTCTTCTTTTGTGGTCACATTAAAATTCACACATTTGCCAGCCATTGTACCATCTTGGCATTACAGGCAGGTGTCATGGTCTAGCTCTTTTTATTCTACTGCTCTTTGGTGTCTAAAAATGATTTGAGTATGGTTTTCAGGATTTCTGAGGCCAAGGGATCAAGTCGTCACATTCGTCTTTTATTTCCTTCCGTTCTCCCACTGTGCTAACTAGTTTTCCTAGAGACTGGTGGCTAAGACGTGACACCCTGAAGTCATGCATCATGTCATTACTAGTGTCACCCTTTAAAAGGCAACAACACACGTTCGTTACGGTATAAGACAAGATTTACAAAACAAATTTTGAAATTACTGTTCTGTAGAAAATTCTGCCTCCTAATTACGATTTATGTCTTGCATTTCTTGGCTCTGGTTATGTGTATCCTTTAATGCTTACAACTTACTGCTCTGTTGTTGAACTACGATTTTGGCTACAAATCCTGTGCTTTGTTATTTGATTATAGTTTTCTCAGTTATAACTCCTCTGTATTCTTTGTACCATCTTCTGATTCCATTTTCTCAAATGTACAACATTATGTGAATGCATTTCCTGTTCATGAGGCAAACTGCTTTGTCAGGAATATAATTATTAATAACATTTTAATAAGAATTGCATGTGTTTGTGCATGTGACTAGATAACTGGTGTGTAGAATATGCAAAACAAGTAACGTGACTTTTTTTTTTCCTTTTTCGCCCTCCCCCACCATAACCTATCATCTATGGGGAGGAGCGAAAGCTTTAGATTCATCAAAAATTTTGATTTCCGGTTATCGACGGATCTCGACATTTTAGGGTACAAAAACGTCAATATCTCGATGATGGGTGTGTGTCTGTCTGTGTGTCACAGTTTCTGGAGGACAGTCTGGAGCTAAAATGGCTGGATGGAAAAACACCAAACTCGAAACTTAAGCCTGTTATTTGATGACGATGTGCTCATTAGTTTTTGAGCCAAATCATGTAAGAGAACCCTGGAATACCGGAATTCTGCAATTAATTATGAATTTTTCTCATCGATTGCTATAGTAATTAACTATTTTATGATCAAAAAATCAGCATCAGAGCAGTAAATAAGTACTGAAATGTTATAGAATAATTTGTGTAACTTGGAATCTAGGGCACAAAGCCTACTGACGCTAAAATTCAAATTTTTCCATGGATGTTTTTCATATTGCTTGCCATTGTACAGCACTGGTCACCTTTGGGTCTCGTTATGCAATCAAAATTTTCTCTACTTTCATTACAGAAAACACGAGATTAAAATATTCACTTGACCATCACTAAAAACTACCTGAGGTAAGTAACATATAAAAAACTAGGGGGCTTTGCCTGCTGCTCGCTTCGCTAGCCAACCCCCGTGTTTGTTTTTCCAGATACACACTTTTAAGATTTTTTTTTCTTTGAATTGCTGCTATTTCATTAGTTTCACTTTTATTTCAGAACTTCTGTAAAAACAATTTTTGTAATGTTGCGAGTCCCAATATGCTGAATCTTTTTAATGAGGTCAGGACAGGTTACTCTGTTTGGAATTTCAGCACAGAACAAACGATCGACATCATCAGCAGTTAATCATTTTTTTTTATGAAGTAACAAAGTAAGTAGAGTTCTGCATTGGACTCCTGTCTGTAAAGTCGTGCTATTTTCCTCTCACAGTTCCAAAGGTACATGGGGTTACCAAGGTGATACCCCAGCTTTTGTCTAGGTTTTTGTACAAGGGCTAGACAGAACGTTTTTGACTCCTGGGGTAAATGTAGCTTTTTAAATAAGCAGACAGATAAATATATATACATGAACAAAGTAACCAATAAATGTATGTGTGGTAAACTCCGATTTTGAAATTCTTAAGATTCTTTATTTGTCACATGCATAGTTATACAGGACAACACGGCGTGAAATGCGTCCTGATCTGCTTATCAAAAACTGTGCAAAGTTAACTTAACTTAAAGTTAAATTAACAAAAAGTCATAGATTGAAAGATAACAGTATAGCAGAACATACTGTAATAAATAAGTAAAATTATGTGAATAAAGTAGAATTAAGTGTTAAGGTGCAATAGTGTAGTAATTATTTTGCAAAACCAAAGTTAGACTGGTGCATAGTTACATGAGGCAGTTTGTTCGTTTGCGCTACTGCGATCTTTACTTTCTTTTTTTATATTTTCTAATTTTCCTACTTTCATATCTTTTAACTTTCTCCACATGTGTATAGCGCCGTTTTTTGTTTTTTTTTTGAGCCTTTCTAATTTCACTGGTTTCATAGTCTCTAACCTGCTCTACATGTGTTTAGCGCCAACATTTGTAAACGTCTTCATGAAGTTCCACTTTGTCATTTTACTCACTGTCTTTTAATTCTGAGCCGGATTGGACGTGCTTTTGTTTCAATTCCACTTGTTCCGGGCTGATAATTACTTTCCTTATTTTCTGAATTTGCACCTCGATTATTCTTTTTTGTTCTTTTGTCTGTCCAATGCATCTGAGTCTCTTTTCTCCGCGCTGCTTTCTTCTTCGCTTAGATGTCAACATTTAATTTATAACGTACTGTCCTTATACGCTTTATATGCGCTGAGAGCCCTGGATCTGTGTGTGCTCAAATCCTTCACATGACTGAATGTTTTGCTGCCTATTGTCCTATTTAATAGATTGTAATTAGGGCGTGTCTTTGGTCTCACGGGTCTTTAAAAAGTCTTCCGAGAAGATAACGTATAGTAGACTTACTTCTTGCTTTCCAGGACAGGATTTCTTTTTATAATAGATAGATATCATTATTGGGTGGAGCGTTCCTTTAAAATGTTGTTGCCTTGTGCAATAGGATTTTCCTTCTGCTCTTTTCCTTTCCTTTGTTGTCTTTTTCACTGTTTTCATCTTTTTTCCTTTGTATTTATTTTTGTTACATACTCTTTGTCAGTAATTCTAAATTACAGTAATCCCTCCTCCATCGCGGGGGTTGCGTTCCAGAGCCACCCGCGAAATAAGAAAATCCGCGAAGTAGAAACCATATGTTTATATGGTTATTTTTATATTGTCATGCTTGGGTCACAGATTTGCGCAGAAACACAGGAGGTTGTAGAGAGACAGGAACGTTATTCAAACACTGCAAACAAACATTTGTCTCTTTTTCAAAAGTTTAAACTGTGCTCCATGACAAGACAGAGATGACAGTTCCGTCTCACAATTAAAAGAATGCAAACATATCTTCCTCTTCAAAGGAATGCGCGTCAGGAGCAGATAATGTCAGAAAGAGAGAGAGAAAAGCAAACAAATCAATAGGGCTGTTTGCTTTTAAGTATGCGAAGCACCACGGCACAAAGCTGTTGAAGGCAGCAGCTCACACTCCCTCCATCAGGAGCAGAGAAAGAGAGAGAGAGAGAGAGACAGAGTTTGTTTTTCAATCAAAAATCAATACGTGCCCTTCGAGCTTTTAAGTATGCGAAGCACCGTGCAGCTTGTCGTTTCAGGAAGCAGCTGCACAAAAGATAGCAACGTGAAGATAATCTTTTAGCATTTTTAGACAAGCGTCCTTATCGTCTAGGTGTGCAAACAGCCCCCCTGCTCACACCCCCTACGTCAGGATCAGAGAAAGTCAGCGCAAGAGAGAGAGAGAAAAGTAACTTGGGTAGCTTCTCAGCCATCTGCCAATAGCGTCCCTTGTATGAAATCAACTGGGCAAACCAACTGAGGAAGCATGTACCAGAAATTAAAAGACCCATTGTCCTCAGAAATCCGCGAACCAGCAAAAAATCCGCGATATATATTTAAATATGCTTACACATAAAATCCGCGATGGAGTGAAGTGCGAAAGGCGAATCGCGATATAGCGAGGGATTACTGTATTCTGTTTTAGTTTATTATTGTGTGTTAAAATTAAGTTCTGCATTTTCACACATTCTTGTTTATCATGGTGCCTGAGAGTAGTGACCTGTATTTAAGAGTTGGACACGCAAGTACAGATTTCACTATGTTCTGTACATGTGACTACTGCTAATTAACTTCAATTGTATTATGTTAATTTGTGAGTGGGGTTCTGAATTACACTCCTACCCTCAGGTGCTGCTGATATTGGGGCTAAAGTTCTCAGAGGGATACTAAAGACACCTGCAGCCTCGGCTTCTTTGCTGTGCCATAAGTTTTTTGTCACTTACTCTTTGGATTTTGTTTTGCTCCACTCTCATGGTTTACCTTCTTTTAGATTTTTCTGTTTTTTCACTTAATGTTCATTATTAGGTGTTATGTCTGCAGTTGTGCAGGACAAGCCTGACAAAATCTAGGCTCAGGATTGCTAAGGCTTAGTGTTCAAAATGGCCAAGGCATAAAAAGTTAAGCAAACTTCAGCCTACACTAGCAACAAGACAATCCTTTATAATCTTCCATATGAAATACTAACAAGGAGGGAGAGAAGAAATGTGAAAATTCTGGTACTTTGAAAATAAGATTTATCTCTCTATTATAAAAAATAAAATCTTGGAAGGAGACGAGACGTGATTTTCTCAGAGAGACACTTATATGTCCCGTGAGACGAGTCCACACCCGGGGCCGGAAATGAAGGACACAAAGTAGAACGTTGTAAAGAATTCAAAAACGGTGCGATACACATGCAGAACAGGTTAGAGGTAATGGAAGTACGAAAATTCGAAAGTCTCAAAAAAAAGGATAGGAAAGATCGCATTAGCGCAAACAAATGGAAATTATTACTCAATGAAATAACGGAACAGTGAAAAGAGATCGAATATATTGTTCGGATTTAAACTTTAAGTCAGAGACTTGTAGATCGTCTAATAATTCATGTTGACAGCGAGAATTAAAAGATTCCAAAAACATTGGCATGGTATGAAGTCCCGTGAGACGGAGACTTTAAACATGAGACTCTTTCAAGTCACACCCTACTTACGACTATTTTCAAACAAGACCACAGTCATCTAACCTCAGTCGTGTGAATGCTTTTGGCAGACACATTTTCTGTGCTCTCAGCTCTTATAAATATTATCAGGACAATAATATTATACATTCTAGATGAAACGTCAATGACTAAGCGAAGAAGAAAGAGCAGGGACAAACAATCGAAAAAGTTGTTTTATTTATTAGAGAGAAAGAAACGATGTTCACTCACAGGCAGTGATATGTACAGTAGTGTTGTCACAATGTAAGTCCAAACACAGAATCAAAATTCAATGTGATCTTGAAGAAAAGTTAATTCCAAATATTGTTTTTACTAAATTTTTAAAGCAAAAGTGAAAAAAATGCATATGTAACAAATCCCATGAAAATAACAATCTCTTAAAATTGTATATCCGGTTAACGAAACCCAGGGGTGGGCGAGCGAAGCGAGTTAACAAAAAGAAAATACAGTGGAACCTCGGTTCACGAACGTCTCGGTACACGTACAAATCAGTTTACGACCAAAAAGTTCGCCAAACTTTTGCATCTGTTCACGACCACACACTCGGTATACGAACAAGCCAGGTTCCCTTTCGGTTTGTACATGTCCAGTCTCTCCCTGTGCATTTCCTGTGCATCGAGCAAGAGAGAGAGAGCGAGAGCGCGCGACACACACACGAGAGAGAGACACACACACACAGGCACACACGAGCGAGAGAGAGGGCTGGATTCATAAGGCAGAGAAGGCAGTTAAAGAATGCACTGGGCTTGATTTTGTTTTCACTTCTGTTTACAGCGATCGGTTCGTAGCCTGCATTGTTGCAATGTTACTTTTCTTGGTGGTTTATTAAATTACAGATTTTTTTCAAATGTTCATTTTTTCCCTGTGCTTAATACTCATTAAAAAAAAAGTGTTTTTAGCGAGCGGTTGGTAACGCTGTAGCGCAAACTATTGCAGTGTTAGTTTTCTCTGTTGTTCAAGGTTTTCTCAGTGCTATTCAATGTTTTTACATTTAGTTTACTATTACGCTGTGCATTCTATGGTTTAATTAACTATATTTGTGCTTAAAAACTTAAAAATATATATATATATTTACATACAGTTCATATGGTCTGGAACGGATTAATTGTATTTACATATGGGGGAAATTGCTTCGGTTCACGATCAAATCAGGTTACGACCAGAGTTTTGGAATGAATTATGGTCGTGAACCGAGGTTCCAGTGTATATTAAAGCAACAGCAAAAAGATGGCCAAACACAGGGGTTGCCTTATAATGTTGTAATGCAGGTTTGATAATTTTTTTCTGAATTTACTGTTATGTTTTTCTAAACTTTTTCATGACCATTTTGGATTTTGAAACATGTAGATTTCAGTTTAATAATAACTATTTTAAGTTGTTTAATTATTTGTGCCATTCTGTTTAGTACGTTTCCTATGATTTTGTAGAGTGGTTGGAATGCCATTGCTAGGGACTCATACAGAGAGGTTGTACCCTGTGATGTTACTGGTGCAACAGTTTAAAGGTTAATGCGATGCACTTCCTGGTATCTGGGATTCTGGACAACTTCCTTGAGACTATGTGTTGGAATTTCTTCTATCTAGTTTATCCTCTGACTTTGATTTAGGGTTTGTTTTTTGGTTTTGATGACAGTACAGTTTGATCTTTGTGTGTTTATTTTGACTTATGTTTCGTCTCCTGACCCTTTTCAGTTTAAATCTGCTCTCTCACATTTACGGCAGAACAAAAAGGGAGTCCAAGCAACAAAACCCACTAAAAAAAAAAAAAAAATAAAATAAAGCAAGGGAACAGAATTAAAAAAAATCCACAAATGTCCTCACAAAGGATCTCACAATGCTGATCTGGAGGATCTGACCCTTTGGATTGAACTATATAGGAAGGAAGCAGGTAAGGTGTCACGGTTGCCTATCCTCTGAAACGCAACATAAAGGGGAAGAGCATATAACTACAACTAAAAAAACAGAATACACGCACAGTTAACAAATAACCAAAACAATAAACAGGACGCAAAAGATATAATTAATAGCCAAAATAATATTTAACAAATAACATAGCAAATAAGAATTTACTTGAGCTAGAGACAGATCTCTGGCTAAACCATTGCAGCCATGAAACAGACAGGGGGAAAAATAGCGACCTGGAGATGAAGATGGTAAAAGTGATTTAAGCCTAATTTTGATAACCAAACGTCTGTCCTTTCTTTACACGAAGCCAAGAACTGTAACTGAAAATGAAAGCTAGAATTCTTTGAACTGGAAAATCTAACACAATAGCATATACCAACAAGGAGATTTTTATTGTTTTGATCCAAACACAGATACGAAGAAATTAGTAATGCTAGCCTTTATACATTTATTATGATCTCTAAATTTTATATATTTTTTTGTGTAAAACCATGTGTATTTCCTATAACCTTATGGATCATAAGGTTTTGAGACTTAAGGAATTGAAATTTGGGGTTTAATTTTGTTTGATTCTTTGATCATGCTCTATTGCAGTGCTATTTTGTTTTCTGTTTGGGTTCCTGTTTCTGCAGTCTCATCTTCAACAGAATTCCCCCGGGAGCATTCATTTGTGACATCAGTTTTGTGAAGATACAAACGTCATCCTGGATGTTTCTGGGGTACTCAAGCATGATATATAAACTGAGTTTTGTTGCGTCAAAAGATCTTTGCTTAGTCTTTCTTGGTTTTTGAATGCCCAATATTGTTTATGACTCTGAATTTTTCAATCAAATTTTAGATTCAATTAAAGAGTTCTTAGACTCCCAGTCTTGACTTTTGGATTTCCTATTCACCTGGGGCCTCATGTATAACGCCGTGCGTAGAACTCACACTATAACATGGCGTAAGCACAAAAGCGGGATTGTGCGTACGCACAGAAAAATCCAGATGCAGGAATCTGTGCGCACGTATACTTTCACGTTCTTCCACTACATAAATCCCGACTTGCGTGAAAAGTAACGCACGTGCACGCGCCTTCTGTCCCGCCCCAACTCCTCCCAGAATTACGCCTCTTTGAATATGCAAATCAATATAAATAGCCTTCTGTGAAAAGACAATGGGAAAAGCACGGGAGAAAATATAAGAATTTCAGCGAATACCAAGTGGAGGCAAATGAAAAACGTACTATTTGTTGGTTTAAACAGTGGTATAATCAACAAAAGGAAGCTGATCGAGTGACAGAGTGTCGGAGAAACTCGAAGGCTCAACTTCACAAAGTCGCACAGTGCCCGAAATAAAAAAGAAATCACATATCAAAGTCGCCGTGAAAAAGCGAGTCGTAGCCCACCGTCTGAGTGTCATATGAAAGCTTATTAGGGTACAGACAAAAAAAAGGCACACAGTGGGGAAAAAAGCACGAAATGTCAACTTTAATCTCGAAATTTCCACTTTAATCACGTAGTTTATTTTGCCATTAAAGTAGAACATCATAAACTTCATCTTAAGATCGTTTAATTTACTAGTTTCTCAAATCCTATTGTAACTAAAGTGGCATGTTAAATGCTTTGTTCTGTATTTGATCTTCTATGTGCTCTGTGTGTATGAATCACTACCTGCTTTTTAAACGGGCTTTCTCTTTCTCCGACGGGACACATACTCCATTACATTCTTGATATTACAGCTCTCTGAATAATTAAAATACTGAGATGTATACGTGATATCTTTTTCATGATGATAGGAATGAAAGCATGTTATTAAACATGGGAACACGGTGGCGCAGTGCTTGTTCATGTCTCACGCAAGAGGCTTGCTGCGCCATGCGCAACCTTCAGTTAAATAATTTATCACAGCAGTACTGTCTCTTTCAAACGTACTAACCTCCAATTCCTGTCCTTACTTTTCTTTCTCCAAAAACTCAATCGCCACACAATAAGCTATGTAATAGACGTGAAGCCATCTGTAAGCTTAGAACTTCGATTCTTCAAAACTTTTAAGGAACATTGAAATATCTTAGTAGTACGTGTTTAATTATTATATCCGTCTATCTTTCCAGTGTCGCGTCAGCATCAGCAATAATACAGCGCAAGTCAGTAACAATTACTGAACTAGCTAGCGCTGCGGCACCGTGTCCTCACATGTTTAATTATAAACAATACAGATTATTTAAATGAAGTTAAAGTTTTATCTGTATAATATAATCAACATGTTTTGCTGCATTTCGTCTTAGAAATGAATACCGTCATCACATGTAAATACGCGCTTTATAAAGTGGCGCAGGTTGTGCAATATTATAACTGTAGTGCAAGTTTACAGTGGGGTAATTGTACTTATAAGTCCAAATATTTCTACAAGGAGCACTTGATGGACTGATTTAGTGCGTTTAGAGTTCTTGGGATGAAACTGTTTCTAAACTGCGAAGTCCGTACAGGGACTAAAGCGTTTGCTGTGGCTCAGGCAGCATCTGCTTCATGCTGTGTACCGATAATTCTCTTTCCAATCAGCTGCTGCTGTGATTCCCCACTCAGATACAGTAATATAAATACTCCGAGTGGTGCAATGAGAGTAATGTGGAAAAAGATGATCTGCTGTGGCAACCCTTAACGGGATCAGCTGAAAGAACATGCAGTGAGAGTTACAACGCTAAAGCAGTTATGGTATTTGGAATACTATGGCTATTCCCTGGACCATTATATTGCTACAGGTTAATTACAATCAGATGCATTACACTAATAAACAATATGCAGTTAATTTCAGTGTATTTATAAAGCCGCGCCAGGAATGTGGATTTAAGAAAGAAAGAGTGATCACACAGGAACAGTAGCACTGCTTTGACACTGGGTGCCGCCAGTCTGCAAAACCGGGCGGATAAATTGCGTACGCCAAGGAATGAGTTACCGTGGAAATGTGCGTGGCTTTACGCCAAGTTTAGGTTTTATACATCGCGATTTGAGCGTGGAAAGGTTCGTACGCAACATTTCTGTGCGTACGCACCGTTTATACATGAGGCCCCTGGACATTTTCATTTCCTTTTTACTGTCTCTTGCAAGTCAGTATACTATTGAACTAATGACCTCCAGTCAAGCAATGATAGCAATGGTATAAGAAGAACCAACATCAATTTGAAAAGAGCTCCAGAAAGGTCTGGAAGAAGCAGGTATATTTGTCACAGAGGAAACAATAGGTAATACTAACCACTTTGGAAGACTCCATTACTGAAGAAAAGGTATATTAAAGCTCATTTGAGGTTTGCTGCACAACATTTGATGAAGCCTGTAGATTACTGCGAGAACGTAGTATTGTCAGATGAGAGAAAGATCAAACATTTTGGCAATAATACAACGCACCATTTGTGGAGGAGGAATGTCTCTGTGTATGACCCACAGAATACCACACCTAGAGTGAAGCTTGAAGGTGAACTATGACGGTATAAGGCTGTTTCTCTTCTCATGGTACTGGGGGATTCCACAATATCAAAGGGAAGATGAAAGGAGACATGTACCAGAAAATCTGTTACCATCCACCAGGACAATGAGAATTAGACATAGGTGGAACTTCCAAAAGGACAACGATCCTAAACATACTGCAAAGGAGATTCTAGTTGGTTCCAGAGGAAGAAAATAAAGATGTTGGAATGGCCCAGTTAATCACTAGACTTAAACCCAATAGAATATTTGCAGAAGATACTAAAGAGTGTAGAAGAATTTGACAAAATTCCACCTGAACACACTGTGAGAGATTAGTCTCTTCATAAAGGAAGCATCTTGAAGTTGTCATTACAAACAAAGGCTTCTCCACCAAGTATTACATACATTTGTGTTGGCATGTTCAAGTTTTTTTCCTGTGTCATTCTACTTTAACGTACCTAACTTTTTTATGGAAATTTCTTTGGTTTTGTCATTTTATGAATACCAAGGTCTGGTTTAAATTTCATGTGCATAGTTGCATTGCAAATATTTTTATTGAGAAAACGTTGATGTTTTGACTTTAACAATATTAACAAAAATTGCATAAAAACAAAAAACACAAAAAAATAATAATTAAAAAATAACAACAACAATAAAATGGAAAGTAAACATAAGTCTGGGAAAAAACTCTGGCTTTAACATGACAAAGTAAACAAGACTCTCCATCAGTGTTATGCTAGCAAGGACTGTTAAGATGAAATAAAGTGACCATAAGATAAGATGTAGTCAATTAACAAAGCAAAAGTCATAATTGTGAAAAGCATGCAATTGAAAAGGGCAAAAAACAGAACGTTAAACCAAAACTGGAGTCGAGAAAATAGAACAAGACTTCAAAACCAGAGAAATGTTTTTAGAAAGTAAATTCAATCACAAAAGTTTGTGTTATCCATAGTCTTCAATATGGAAACATTGACTAATGACCTTTTAAACTTTTGAGCCTGCCACATGAATGGTGTTATAATACTATGATAAAAATACAGTATGTTCCTAAAAATATAGTACTTTAGAACTTACTACAGAACAAAACTAGTAGTGATAAAATCTCAGAGATGGACTAATCAGATAGCCTGGAGGAATACAGGTCATTAAGAGGCCATGGCTGAATAGAATTAGTATAAAATAGGGAGTCGTCTTATCCCATTTGTCCGAAGGGTACGTGAAGAAAGCTGGACTAAGATGACAGAGGTTACAAAGAAGCTTAGTCTCTCTGCCATTATTTCCATCCTGAGAATTCGCCATGTCATTGCTCTCCCCATTGAAAGGCCATGCAGGAGCAAAGACCAAGACACAGCCACCTGGTAGTTTAAGCAAGAAGAACTGATTATTACCAAGGTTGTATTACTTTTACTTTGCCAACGCTCATATATAAACTGCAAGGGTGCGGAAATCCAACGCCCGACTCATCCGACACGGGTAAATTGACCGTCGGACAAGCGTGTTTTTCTGTTTCAGTTGTCCGCGGACAAGTGCAGTTTTCTGGAGAAAAATATATGTGCTGTGCAGGGTACATTTTACCACTACTTTCACATTTTGAACATTTGGGTACGTACTTTGTGCGGAAACAGTCTACTTAGGCATGTTCTTCATGTCTCAAATTGGTCTTCAATATTGTTTACAAAATGACGGCTGATTTTTCAAAGGGGAAGCACTCTTACGGTCTTACATAAGTATTTTACCCTAATACGTACACGCTTGGAGATGCGGTCATTTTTTTCATTACGATGTAATCTGATGATTTTTCATTATAATCAATAACTTTTATATATTACCAGTAACGGCATACTGCACGATAACATGCAGCGAATAAATACACTTGACTTGAGCATTCCTAGTTTTCATCCTCTTTCTCTGTATGTTTAGCATTCGTTTGCTCAGAGGTTGATGCGCTTGCTGCTTCCTGAGCAGCTCTTCTTTTCTCCACCGTAGCGGCCCGCTGCTTCTCTTCTTTCGTCGGCATCTTTTCGCGTTAAAACTGATTAAGTTAGTTTTTGTGTTGCAATTACTTAGTACGTTTTCTTTAATTTTTCACTTAAACTGGCACTTAAGTCTTCAATCTGCCTCAAGAATGATTAGCGAAGGTGGTGGGGAATGAGAACGGCTCCCATACGCATGTGCCGCCCTGCTGCCCACTGCCGAGAGTTGATTCAACAATAAAATAAAATAAAAATAAAGAGTAATACAAATCATCACCCCGAAAGCAGATAGTAGATGTCACGTAGTATACTGTATGTGTACCAAATTTCAAGTCAATAGGTGAAATGGTTTGCGAGCTACAGGTGATTTAAAATCCTGGACAGACAAATGGACAGCCATGGTAGCGTATTATAGAAGAAGACTGATAAAATTCATTGCTTCTACATAAAAATGCAGTCATTTTACTTATAATACAATTGTTTTCACCACATAACAAAGCTTGTTAGGCAGTTAATCTTTCCTGAAATTTGCGATTTCGTGTAGGTTATGATATATTGAGGAGTTAACAAATTTATTGCGTGACAACATCAATTTTGATGAGCTGTCAATAGATAGTTTTTGATTAGCGAATATTTCATATAAAACAAGTTGGTTTCGCGCTGTCAGTTTATTAAAAAATAAAGAAGAAAACATTCTAACGGTTTCCAAAGGTTATGAAATATGTATAAAAATCTTCACTGCAACTGTAGTATGTGAAACAGAACTAGTGTAGCTATAATGAAGGCATTGTTTATTAGTGAGTTAAAATGATAAGGGGATCTTTTATAAAATGTTCCAGAGCAAGATGGCAAAATAATACTCCCTGAAAGAACTTTTTTCAGTTTTAAAATGGAAGGCAGTTTTGGTATCAATAAAAGAGATCAGAAAAAATAAACTATTTTTCACTTTTGTTGTTTGTTTATGGACAAGTGAATTTAACTGGCGGACAAGTGGATTTTCTAAGTTTACTTGTCCGTGGACAAGTAGAAAAAAAATTGATTTTCACACCCCTGAACTGTATATTATAATGTATTTCAGCTATATTATCTATAATACATCAATAAATGCATAAGTGTAACTTTTTCTCTGC
Source organism: Erpetoichthys calabaricus (assembly GCF_900747795.2). Lineage (NCBI taxonomy): Eukaryota > Metazoa > Chordata > Cladistia > Polypteriformes > Polypteridae > Erpetoichthys > Erpetoichthys calabaricus. Next base: position 25,068,137 of record NC_041407.2, read on the forward strand.
GGTGGGATTGGTTCCCTGCCTTGTGCCCTGTGTTGGCTGGGATTGGCTCCAGCGGACCCCCGTGACCCTGTGTTCGGATTCAGCGGGATGGAAAATGGATGGATGGATGTAACTTTTTCTTTGTGTCCTGCTCTGGTACTCTAATTGCCTGGGGTTACAGATGCAAAAAGAAGGGGAATTGTTGTACCTGACAGTGTGATAACAGTATAGGATTTGAGGCATTCTTTTAAGGTTTAGATAATAAAGAGTATAGAGGTGAGAATAAGATCACCCAAGGTCCCTACCATGACAAAACAGTGTCAAAATGACAAGGTCATGACCTCCGGGGACATGCCCCCTGAAACCACGAGACACATTCTAATGACGAGTAAACAAAAAGGCAGTTCCCAATATCAAAACAAAAATGACTTTAGAAACAATACAAAATAAAGTAAAAATTCTTACAATAAAACCAAAAATATAACCTTTATCCTGGAAGACCCCAATTAGGCACAACAAATCTGTAAAAGTACTACAGACAGGCCTCCAAAGGTTTAGAACTGAATATAATTATAAGAACTAGACAGACAGGGCTGCACATCATCAAACAGGCAGACTCAGTGAAGCAGCCATAATAATGTAAAGGTTTCTTTCATTTGTATTTCATCTCCTATTTTTAAAAATACTGCTATCGAAAACACTCTTTTTTTTTTTTTTTTTTATAACTCTGAACCCCTGGACTTTTATTCAAATTTTGGGGAAAACTCAAGAGGCACCCCAAACTGATTTGTGGATAATAATGCCCCATTATCGGCCAATTCTTTTTGTTATGGCTTTTTCTTTATTCTTACGACTCACTTGAAGTTTAATGTCTATGAGAGAGACAAACCTTTTAGCTCATTAGAATGTTTTTCATTGCTATATTTTCATTATTTTGTACATGACCCTTTAAAGGTTTATAATAAAATTGAATAGTCTGCAGTTGGGTGCCATGAAAGACCATGGTTTAAATTCCAGTAAAAACTAGGGGGAGGTCATTCAGGGGAGCAGCACACTAATAGATATTGAAATATGAAACATTACAGGCGGGTCTGTTGTGCCTTCTAATGCATTATTTGTGGAGATGGGGGGGGGGGGGGCTTGTGGTGGACATGACTTAGTAGCCCCCACTGAAAGCACAGGCACACATCCTTGGCTACAAAGTGTTTACCTCAGATTATGCAAAGAATTATTATTATTATTAGGTGTTGTCACACATGTGTGCATGGGAAACAGCTAAAGGGCCTACAAAATGGTAATTATACACCAGACCAGGGGGCGGCGGAGTGTGCTAACTGTCTCTCTCAGTCTCTAGCAGACCATTGTCGGGAAATCCTATTTGGTTTCCGGCGCCGAAAATGACGTCACTTCCAGTTCTGTCACGGATGATGATGCCACTTCCAGTCTTAGTGACATCACCTTCGGTTCCAGTGTCAATGACGTAATTTCCCGTTTGATCAGTTAAAACTGCCATCTTGTCTCCATGCAAACAGTTCTGTTCTGGACTCTGTTCTATGCACATGGTGCTACTTTAAATCAACTTTTGCAGCTGGGAAAACAATATATGGCTGGCTGCCCCAAATCTTTATGATGTCTTTGACTCTTTCTTATTACAGTGTGAATCTGTGATCTAAAAAAATAATGAAAAGTAAACTTGTGAAAAATGAGTGAATGTAGCTGAAAATACAAAAATGCACTTTAAGGGAGAGGATGACTTTAAACCTCTGGCTTGATAAGACAATAGTCTTTATAAATGAAGAGTTTACTTAAATAAACAAACAAAAGAAGCAGAGAAAGTGTCAAAACAGCAAAATAAGGTAAAAGGATTTGCCTAAAAAGGCAATAAAAGTAAAAACAATTCCAAAACATTAACCAAAGAAAAAAAACGCAGAAACCTGAAGCAAAATACGATAAACCAGGATTATCCAAAGAAAACAATACACACAATATGGATTGCACAATACAAATTATTTTTTGGGTAATGCTCTTCACTGAGTAGACGCAGAGCGCCGTGAACTAATTCTCAATTAAAATACAAGTATAGATTATACTAATTACTATACATGGAATAAGATACAGATTTGTTAAAACACTCAGAAAACAAAGTATAAACTAATTAACATAAATGGAAACCAAAAATATCTGTCCATAAACTAGTTGATGAACTATGGCCAAAAGACAATGAAGGAAACTAAAATTGTTAAAGAGAAAGTCAAAGACAAAGTGAGACACAGTCACAGTCCTGGAGACCTCGGCCATCTGGCCACCTACCTCACCTCCTGCGTTTCGGTGATCCAGTCTGATGACAGAATCTTTCCATCCGACGATTCCAATACCCCTTTATCTGAGATGATTTTTCCATACGCAGGAGAGCAGATTGCCAGTCGATGCATTCTACCATAATGAATAGACCTCTGAGCAACTGAGGGTGATCCTTCAGCAGTGCCATCATGGTAGACCCACTTCTTGAAGGTTTGACCCCAAGAAAACTAAAAATATAGGCCAACAGCATAAACACGCAATACCTAAATACCAAGTCATAAATAAACATACAACAAATGTAACAAAAATTACATAAAAATAATCATTTTGAAACAACAATAAAAGGAAAATAAATATAAACCAGGAAACAACCCTTGGCTGTAAGATAACAACTACATATTTAGCACTATCTGCTGGGAGGTAGGGTAGCAGGTATCCTTCAATAAGGGTGCGCACAAAAAAGAGAGCTTTAATAGGGCGACCTCAATTGAGCGCGGCAAATAAAGGCGTTCGTAGATAATTTAGATAATAATAGATAGATAATAATAGTAGGTAATAATAAAATATCTACGTGGCATTGCACATAATCTACAGCTTCAAGTGTAACACAACAATGAGTAAGAGCAGAAAACAACGAAATATAGAGAGCTTTAGAAATAGTTCGTTAGAAGTTCATGCATTAATTAATTGGATGTTTTAATATTCTTGCTTTCGCCTTTTTATACGTTCAATCATTGCCTTTATCTAATAAATTTTCTGCAATAATTTTGTTGCGTTTGCCTTTATTCGCTGCGCCCAATTGAGGTCGCCCTTTTGAAGCTCGCCTTTTTGTGCGCGCCCTTATTGAATAGAACCGGGGTAGCAGTGTCCCACCTGCCCTGAATGCTGAGATGCCAATGATGTTGAAATGTAAAATTTTGGACAAGCCCCTACTTTTAAAGTATATCACTCAGTGCTGCTGTCTGTCCACTGTGACTAGAAAGAGTACAGTCAGGTCAACCAGTACTTGGCCCAGGGTGCAAACTCTCAAGTCTCCGGTGGAGCATTAGCTAGACAGATGAGCCCTATCTGGAGTCTGAATGCAGAAGAGTGACAGCTCATGTTCTGGTCAGTAGGTCAGGTTTGATTTGCCCGCTAATCCACTGCTGGCTCCTATACCTGCAAAGCTTCATTGGAACAGGTTAAAATAAGAAATTGAGGCCAGTTTAACACCTACTCTGCCGGGACTGAGCCCCTCTGGTTTAATTGGATGGCTGAAACTTTGAAAGCTCAAGTGATGGATTTCTTTCTAAAAAAAAAAAACCAAAAAAACAGCACAGCTCACAACCCCCCACCAGGTAGAAGACAACTGCCGAAATCGGAGTATTCCCAGGCTCCCAAATCTCCTGACCCGGACAGCACAGCCAAGGTTACTTGGCATGTTCTTATTTCACATTTCATGTTGTGTGCTGTTAAAGCCACGGCTACTAACTGTGATCCACTAGATGGACGCAGCTAACCAGTTAGCCACCAGTCAGACCCTCATCATTCATTTCGGTTCAATTTATTTTTATTTACCTGTCAAAGTAGGGAGACTGAGAATGTAGTGCAGATCGTCCAAACAAAATTAATCAAATGTAAAAATAACCTACAATAAAATGTGTCACATGCTTAATAAGTTTAAGACCAACTCTCACAAGAAGAGAGGAATTACAAACAATTGAAAGAAATGAGAAAAGTCCTCCAAAGTAAGTTGTGATAGGGCACTACATTGGCGCCCGACCCGACACAGACTGACAATGGAGGCACAGGTACAAACCAAAGAAAATTATATTAGTTTTTTTCTTCACCACGTGGGAAACGCCTTCCCCGTTTCCCACAGGCACAACACAGTCCCACAAGCACGCAAAAGCAAAACAAAAAGCACAACTAAAGTTTCTTCTTCCACTTCTCCCAGGCAGCTTCGTCCTCCTCCTCTTGACTCTGGCACCTAGAGTACTGGCTGCAGGCTCCTCTTATAGCACCCCTAGAAGTGCTTCAGGTGCTCGTTGACCTACTTCAGGCTGCACTTCCAGGCCACACGGGCTCAGGAAGCCATACAGCTCCCCCTGGCGGTGGCCACAGAGCCCAACAGGACTGAGCTCCGGTGTTGCATGATTGTGGCCCCGATGCAACCCAGGGGGGCTGCCACCAAGCATTCCAGGGGACGTAGTGTGCGGCCCATGTCTTCTCTCCCGGATTCAGTGGCAATGGGGCGTCCCGGCCGTCTGCCACAAAGTTATAAGCTAAAATCTGGTGGGCTAAAGCCAGCTGAATGCCCAATCTATAATGTACCAAGGATGGAATGTTAATGGGCCATTAACAGCTGGTCAGTGTCTTAGTCACAGTGATCAAAAGTCGGACAGATGATATGCTTCATGGCTGTCACCTATGGCTCTAGGGAGTACTTTCTCCCATTGTGTCCATCTAACACCTTGACATCATTTAACAAGGACTGGCAGGGATCTGCCAAAAATGTGCTAATATGCACGCACGGCACAATCTGGTGGACAGCCCACATACGCATGTCCCAATGTTCAAATGATGGTGGATTGCAAACATTTTTGGGAATGACACTCATGCAGGGTGTTCTTTACATTTGTGGAGAGCTAAAAGACGAAAGGAGTGAGAAAATAATCAATTCAAGGCCAATGTCAAGAGTGCTGCTGCATAAGATGGCTGTATATTTGTGCCCTGGATTTTAACCTTGTGCTAATTAGTAGTGAACAAGGCTACACAATCAAGTGTGTACACAGTCTTGTATTGTGAAAAGTGCCACCTTAGCAGCCCAGCAGAGGGTGAATGTCAGTAATCAGTTACCCCCAGGAGTTGTTGTTGGGGATTTCCAACTTTTATACTTCAGCCTGCAGCAGATAACAAATATTCCTTTCAGTTCTCGAATCATCCCGAAAAAAGTATAAAAGTATAAAAAACACCCACAAAATGCACATGAGATTAGCTTATCAAGAGAGAAAGGACACTTCAGCAATCTTGACAAGCACATATTTTACCAATTAATAAAAACAAAAACTGTCAAACTCAAATATTTAAGCTTGGGATTATGTTTATCCATAATAACAGCTTGTTCCTGATGCTGTCAGGAAAGGACACAGTCCACCATCAGCTATTTTGGAATAATAAGAATTGGTAAATAAAGGAAAGAAAAATTGAATTAATATATAGTGCAGAGGCGATACAAACCAAAAAAGTCCCACAAAACAGGCCAAGGCCTACACCAGCCTGCTCAGATAGGATCTTATCCAAAGCAGTCAGCCTCCACCACCACAGGCAGGCTTTGGCCTGCACAGGCCTTAAATATCTTAAAAAATACACCAACATGTCATTCAATGGGGAGGAACTGTCAGTGGCGGGCCGTCAGGGCCTTCAAGGCCTTCTCTGCTGGCCTAAAAAAATATCTGAATCACAAACTGATGTTAATTATATTTTGTCCATGAATACTTATTGAATAATTCCAAATAGTCTGTCCGCTTCCTTTCATAGCTTTTCCGATGGCTGTGCTGCTTCCAGACATGTATTTTCGTATTAAAGCATTTAACCAATCACATTTCAGCCATCATTTGTTGCCAGGCAGGGTCAAAGTCAAAGAAGTCTGCCCCGAGGCCTTCACAATCCGTTCTGCAGGCCCTCTAACACAAAATAAATGTCGATTAAACCGTCGCTTCAACCAATCAGATTTTGAGTTGGTTTCACTAGGGCCCTTTAGCAGGCGTACGGCAACGTCACCGTATTCAGACCTGTTGATTGGATAGGATGGTGCGGATGGTGTAATATAAAAATCTGAATGAGAGCATCATGGGGCAGCTGTACACATTGGTATGTTTGGCGGTGACCATTCCCGTGTCCACTGCTTCTGTCGAGCGGACATTTTCAGCCCTAAAGCGAATTAAAACTTATGCCAGAAATACGACAGGGCAGGTTCGACTTTCAGCATTAGCTTCGATGGCGATAGAAAGGGACTTCGTGATGGAACTGAAGCGCATGGATAATCTGTACGACAGAGTAATTGAACTGTTTTTGAGGAAAGAGAGGAGGATGGATTTTGTTTAAAAATAATCCAAATTTTTGGTGAGTAAAATGTTGCGATTTTCCTAAATAATATTGCAAGTTTATGAGTTATTATTGATGTTTTTTATGTGTGTCGCGGCTGTAGCTGCAGTAGAAAGGAACTTGTTCACCCCTGGTTTGTCTATTCAATAAAGGCATTTATTGTGGCTACAGGAGTTATCTATCTGCGATGTAATGGCTCTTTATACTGTATTTCTGCATATTAAGATGGTTTTTATAACCATAAATTAGTTTTTGAGGGGCGGGCTGATTCAGACGGAGCACTACTGAAGGCCTAGGTGTGAAATGCACGGTCCGACACTGGGAACTGTAAAACCTCTGGCTTGAAAAGCTACACACAAAATTTTTTAAAAAAATAGGAAATTGGTTTGGTTTTTAACAAAAATATCAAAAAATGTCAAAAAAAACAGAAAAAACAAAAAAGTTCTAAACGCTAAATAATCAAACAACACAATTCACATAGTCATTCTCTAAACATTAATGAAACGCTGAAGGTCCAGTTTCCCAGCCTCAAATACAAAAGCTATTCAGCAATGACATCAGGCTGCCCTCGCCACCCAAAAAACACATGAATACATTTAACTACACAATAAATACTAAATAATAAATAAACATAATAGAAATGACAAAAATTTAGCAATGACACATGATTGTACATGTAAATAATAAAAGTAACATTAACGTATATTTAGTTTCTAGGCAAGTAGGTCAAGTGCTGGAATTGTTTCGGCATTTGAACGCCCCTTTGTGTCTTTGATTTTCAATTCTCTGGTTTGCCTTTGTGTCTTGTTCACTCTGTCTCTCTGATTATTCTGGCTTTGACCCCTCTCTGTTCCTTGTTTAGCTGCACATTTAATATCTCATAGTTATCTATTTTCTTCTCACAATAATACCTGGAGACAAAAGTTTCACTACAATAAAAACATGGAAAATACGTCTAAAACAACTGTAAAAAGGAGCAAAATGCATCAAGCCTGGCAGTAACATAACAGAATGAATGAATGTTCTTTCCAGTTCATGGTAACCCATATAATGCGTATTATCGTCAGGTGAGTTCGACTCACCGGATTTGCTATTGGTTGGTCTACTCCTGCACACCCTGAACACAAACACGCTGATTGGTGCCTGCCCCGCTTAGCACTCCTCTATTACTTCTGATAGGGATTCACTAGCATGAGCTAAAGAGCAAACAGGTGTCCCCAAGACAATGGAGGCTAGTCCCTTACTGTCACAATGGCACTTTACTCCTTTCTGTGCTGTTTGCTATGAGTATAAGCAGCCGTCTCTCCTCATCTGCTAACCCTGTGGGAGAGAAGTGACAATCCACCCACACTAGGTGGCCTGTATTTACTTTATTTCCTCAAACACGCAGGATCTGCAGACAAAATACAGGAGTTTAATGCAAAGCGGTATGTATTAGCAAATGAAATAAGCAAAGGTAGCAACAAATAAAAGAATAACACCAAAGTCTCTTTGTAAATCCCTTATGAAAAAATACACCCTTGTCTCAAAATCAAAAAGCTTCACATTCATCAGATAAAAAAATGGATACGTCCAGTAAAGATATGAAAGCTGATGAGTAGTGCCTATAAGGGATGCACCTGTGTGAGAAAGAGCATTTTCAGGTGGCTTGCATCAACAGGATGGCCGATGTCCAGATGGATGAGCTCTTAGACTTGGGCGATTCATCCTTTATGCCATGTTCCTCATGTGGTGTTCTGGACCTCATGAGTTTACCAACAGATAATTGGCTGGTTGCTCTGAAGATGGATGGCTCAGCCAAAACGCTTTAATCTTGAAAGTATGTGCAAGACACCATACATTTTCAAGGGTGTCTGTCTGTATTGCATCCATTTCCTAGAGAGTGATGCATCCCACCTGATCTTTGAGTTACAAACTGACCAGTCACTCTAACTGTTAGGGACCCAAAGCACATAGTCCCAAAAACACTTCCAGAAATGGCCACTAGAGGTGGTATCACCATCAAACCCCGGCTAGTAAAAAGGGAAAATGCAGGATTTTAAAAAAATAAAAGGTTTATTTCACAAAACACTTCTACAACGTGAAGCTCGGAAGAGCACAAAAGATGCCTGTAAAAGGCAATTCCAAAATAAACCAAGTCCCACTACAGGTTACAAAGAACAGTCAGAAAGCAAAGCAAAAAAGGTCAGTAATCACAAAAAGCACACAAGACTCACCAACACATTCTAAATGAACTGCCAAGAACTGTGGGGGACCCTCTGGATTTCATGGTGATGAGTGCCTGGTAGCCCCATCTTTTGGGGGACCACCCACAAAACACATGGAACATAACACAGGCAATGTAAATGCAACAGATAATACACAAAAGTAACCTTAACATAAATAAACGGCTCAACATTTGAACTACAATTTGAACCACAGCCAGTTGAAGAAGCCTGCCTGAAACATAACACTAATGTAAGATTATCCTGTGAGTTATGCACTGAAACAAAATATGTATAAACTTGGAGAAAAGATGTATATTATTTTAAACTATAATGCACAGCCATTTTTCCAAGTATGAAACATCTGTGAGTACAGGTTCAAATTTGTTGGTAACGATATTACATTTCACTGAAGCTTACCTGAGCAACTTGGAGCAAAAAGCAGTTCATTGTAGCTTTACACAAAATATCAGTAGTCACAAAATGGAAAATTGTCTCTCCAGCACAAAATAGAATACTGTTGGCAGGTTTGTTCTTCCTAGTACCTGGTGACTTTGATAATAAAGTAAGCAGGTTTGATTATATGGGTGACAGCACCCCATGTAATACTGTAAATAAATGAATGATAGTGCTTCCTTGTCAATGTATCCTCTCTATTCACTGTTACACAGAATATTAGGGATTTGTGCTGATGCCTTTCTTAAAATATTTTTCCTTTATTAAAGCTCGATTCAGCTCTTTTTTGAGCTTGGATTTTATCCAATAAGCACCACTGGGCAGAAGAAACGATCCCTATTTCAGTGGCATGGTGTTCAAGGCATAAATCAACTTTGGACACCCAGTCAAACACTCAACACTCTCTTGCTCACATGGGGTCAGCTGACATGCACAAGTGAGCTTAAACGGCAAATCTGGGATGGGGGAAAAAAAAATCAGGAGTACCTGGAGAGAATAGTACCCTGACCAAACCATGCGAGCCATCAGTGCAGCCGGTCCTAAATTGCTAATGTTCAGGTTTATTCACTGACATAGGAGATATGACCACAGTCCCTATGAGGTAGTGTGGGCCACCAGACTCAAAGGACTCCTTATTACATCTACACAATGTCTGTATCAAAAAAAAAATATATTATTTTATATATATATGTTGCATAGTTTTACTGTCAAATAATGCAAAGAGTATGCGACATGTGTTTCGCCCTAATTCTGGGCTCATCAGGCGAACACACTCACTGCACCCCCTCTCAGGAATCGAATCTTGGACGTCAGCATCAGAGGCGAAGCCTCTTTACGTTGCGCCACGGTGTGTGGTTCATTTATTTGACAGCATGTAGATCGGGGTAATTACATCCAACCACAAGTTACAAATTACAAATAACTACGTTACTTGGTAGGTAACCACCCATACAATCAGATTGTGATTCAGACTACGAATGTCATATATATATATATATATATTGTGGGACATGGCCAGCCTTTTATCGCGGCCAATACCCCCAGGCCGCCAGGTGGAGCCCTTCATGCAACATAGAGGTGCCCCGAGTTCCAGCAGGGCATCATGGACAGTGGAGTTTTTCATCACAGCCCTGCTGGATACCAGGGGAACCTCCAGGGGATGCTGCAGGAAGGTCCAGAGACTATTATGTGCCCTATAACCCGGAAGTACATCATAGTCATAGCGACAGGAAGAATGATGTGCTTCCAGGGTGAAGAAGAAGAGTTTTTATATGATCCCGGAAGTGTTCCTAGTCACGTGGACAGAGAGGGCGAAACACTTCCGTGTCAAGGACTATAAAAGGACTATGGGAAATCCCAGACGTCGAGCTGAGCTGGGTGGAAGGGTGGCAACGCGTCTGGGAGTGTGGAGGATTGTATTGATTGATTATTTGTGTATTATATGAGTATTGTGGAGAGGAGGGTGCTTTGTGCACTGTATTGTCCGAATAAATATAATTATTGGACTTTTACCTGGTGTCTGGAGTCAAGTCAGAGGGTTCAAGAGGACGACAGCACCCTCTATCTGTCACAATATATAGTGGTGGACGGTCCAGGCCGGGACGCCTGGAAGGACTGGGAGAGGAACTACACCTCCCCCGGACCACAAGAGGGCAGCCACTCTGGTCTGTATGGGGGCCATGGGAACCGAGTATGGAAGCTCAACCCTACTGGGGTCCGTGGCCACCACAGGGGGATGCCCGGGAGGATTGTGGAGCCCTGGATGTCAGCACTTCCACCACACCTGGAATGGGAAACAGGAGTGTCTGTGTGTAAGGTATGTGGGGCTAAATGTTTGAGTGTCAGCTATCTTCATCCTTTAAATCTGAAGGGTCCGCAAAAGAAGGTAAAGGCTTTTATATGAAATGAATAAATTGGAACCCCACGCAGGTGTTGCAGTGTTGCTGTAGTTAATTGTTCCATAACTAAGCCAGTTATTAGGATGATGCAGTAGCAGTGCTGCCGGGAAGACTTCAATTCCCCACAGTAAGCAGGAATCTGCAGAGGATGATGGGAGATTTCCGCGCACTTTAAAATAAATTGGCGTTTAACTTCAGAGAGAAAAGAAACAGTCCAGGAGAAGCTGCAGAGGTCTTTGAGAGACAGAGTTTCAGTTATATATGTCACAAAAATGGGCTTTTCCTTGTAATGCTGCCGTAGTTTTTGTTTGTAGACCATGTATCTGTATTTAATACAAGCTGTGCACCGGAGATATACAGTACATACAGTATCCTAACTGATAACATTTTCCATTTCTAATTTATCATGGATTCGTCGGTATGAGAGTAAGACTTCAGTGTTCAGCCAGCAGGGCTCCTTTAATTACCCTGAGATATTTCACACACTGACCATGAGCCTAATAATAAAGATGTGCCAAGCAACCTGACATCCCCGGATCCAGGAAGAAATAATGACTTGCAGTATTTGAACAAAAAGAAGTAAATGAAAACACTGAAGTCTACAAATGTTTCATTATTAAAAACTGTTGATTTGACTTGTTTGTGACTTCACCGGAAAGGCAAGCCGGTTTAAAACAAATACTTTTTTTCAAGAGGAGAGCTCATGTTCCTCCATTACATTTCAGAGGTGGCTTTAGGGGTGTGCGGGGCCTAGGGATGACCAACCCCAGTCGGGGCTGGTTACGTCAAAAGTTGTTACCAGTATGTGTGGACTTTATAAACTTGTGTGCAAATTTAATACAAATAATGTTGACATACACCGAATTTTCTCATTACAGTATTCAGCTAAATTTTTTGCAAGATAACACGCGGACTTTATCAAAATATAACTGGAGAATATAACTTGACAAATCCGCTCAACCAGGGCACCCAGACCTCAAAAGCAGGACCCCCTTAGGCTTAGGGTGGTCGCCCCAATTGCCACCCCCAAACGCTGCTCTTGGGGGGGGGGGGTGGGCACACAAATTTTGCACTACCTCAGTGGGTTTATTACTGCACAACATCAACACCACCTTCTGAATGTCCTGGGCTTTGTTAACACGACTTCTGAAGCACTCTTAGCACAATGTTAACAGACTTCAGTTTACCTAAAAAGAAGGATGAGGATAAAATTAAGAAACTAACAATATGTTCGAAGGGTGGCATTCCTCGTCTTGTTATCAGTCAGCAAACCTAATCCTAAATGTCGGTCCTAGAGATAATCTTCATTTGTAAGGCTCCATAAGCTGAACTACCGACTTTTAGGTTCACCTACAGCAGGGGTCGGCAACCCGCGGCTCTGGAGCCGCATGCGGCTCTTCAGCCTCCTTGTAATGGCTCCTTTTGGCCTTGACAAAAAAAAAAAAAAACATGAAAATGAATAACGGCAATTTCTTAATTTAATTTGTATATAATATATGTAATATATATAATGTTTATTTACTACTACTACTGTTATACACTTTAACATCTAATTTTTATTTTTATTTATAATTTGTCAACTAAAATATGCGTCACATCTACGTCTATAGCCCTCGCCTTTACCTGCAGGTGGCTTCTGGAGTGTGCGACCCCTGCACTAACCATGAATAAATCCCAAAAATGAAAAATCCCAGAAGAGAACAGAGAGTTTAATTCTGCGTGGACAGAAGCATTTGCCTTCACCGCCAACGACGCTGGCTTACCGGTGTGCTTAATATGTGGCGATAAATTATCGAACAACAAAAAATGTAACGTTGAAAGACATTTTCGAAACAAGCACTCAGCATTCACTGAAAAATACCCAAGTGAAGATGAGCGAAAGAGAGCAATTTCGGAACTGCAACGGAAAGCTGAACAGAGCAAACATACTTTCAAAAAGTGGATCACTTCTCCACAATCAACTACAGCTGCTAGTTTTGTGGCAGCTCAAGAGATCGTAAGGAGGGGTAAGCCGTTCACAGACGGAGAATACATGAAAGAATCGTTCATAAAAATATCAGAGCATCTATTCTCTGACTTTAAATGTTTTGGTGTTTGAGCGCATGATGACAGTGTTTGCCAGAGATGTACAGAAAGGTACACTCTCTCACTTCCCCTCCCTGAGAGAGTTCAAAGCAGTGAACATTCACATAAATTGTGATTATTTCCACCGTACAATTATTGCAATGCAAGCTGCATTTAGAGAAAGATTCAGTGAGTTCAGAAAGAAAAAAAACACTCTCTCCTTCCCTGGACATCGACCCATCCCTGCTGAACACATCCGCATTCACAGGAGTAAGTAAGCCCGATCTAGAAATTGAACTGGCCGCATAGCGGATAAAGATTTATGGGTGTCCAAGTTCAAATGCCTGACAGCGGATCTTGAAGAAGTCGCCCGTCAGAAGGCTACTCTCGCTAAAGAGCACAAATGGACTGATATTGAAAACCTCCCCAAACCCGACAAACTTGTTTTCAATACATGGAGTGCCATTCCCGAAACATATATGAACATGAAAAAATATGCATTTGGGGTCCTGTCCATCTTTGGCTCAACATACTTATGTGAGCAAGTTTTCTCAAGAATGAACTTCATAAAGTCCAAATATCTCTCCCACCTCACACATGAGCCTGCAGTCCTGTGTGAAGGTCAAAGTCACATCGTATAGCCCCGACATAGAACAACAACAACATTTATTTATATAGCACATTTTCATACAAAAAGTAGCTCAAAGTGCTAGAGATGATCTGCAGCGAACTTCAGAAACAGAAGTCACATTAAACAGGTGAGAACAATAGCATTTAATAGGCTAATATTTAAAAAAAAAAAAAAAAAACACATTCATTTCAGACCCGGAGCTGATGTAGGTTTTTTTGTATGTTCAGGTGCTTCAGTTGATTGCTGGCTGAGAGGGAAACCTGAAGAGGATGAGAGCACACTGAAATGGAATTTTATGTTTACTTTTTTAAAGCTGCTAAGCTACAGCTAAATGTTTTATTTATATTAAAGTGGGCTAGTTTTTATTTTAATTTTATACAGGTATAGGAAGGACTCAAATAGGCCTGCAGAGTTCAGTTACATTTATTTCAAAGTAGGCCTACACATGCACACTGCACTTCTGTTTGTTGTATTCCGTGGTTGTAACATGTAAAATCTAAAAAAAGATTAAAACTTTTAAAAGTTTATAAGCTGTGTTATGTTTTGCGGCTCCAGACTATTTTTCTTTGGAGGAAGAGGGAGCAAAATGGCTCTTTTCATAGTGAAGGTTGCAGACCCCTGACCTACAGTATAAGACACTTTTGACAAGAAATGAGGATGTCTTTACTGAATTCATCTTGGTGCAATATGTTCACCCTACTTAAGGGGACTGCGATAGAGGAAGCAGATGAAAATAAAATCACACAAACATGAGGAGAACAAAAACATTTCATACAGAAAGCACTTGGAGTCCACATCTATTTCAGGCCCTAAGTGCTGTAAGGGAGCAAGTGACCCGCTGAGCATCACTGAATCGACATCATCATAAAACAGAACTTAAAAAAAGAGTTTACAAGAAATATAGCTTGAGGAGGAATTAATAATTTAGTACAGTACGACTCAAGAAGCTGAATGCATAAATAAATAGATAATTACATAAATAAAGAAATACTCATCCTAACCTGCTTTATCCACTCATGACTTTCAGATTCCTATTTATTACAGCATATAGCATTCCAGATTACGTTTTTACCGTGTATTTCATAGTTTACTGGAATGCTTATGTTTTGTGTTCATGTGCCACACCATATAACCCTGGCAGGAAACATAAACCTGGAGCCACCACTACAATACAAGATTGTTGGGAGCTGGAGCCCATCCTATTAGCAGCAAGTGCAAAGCAGGAACCAGCTACGGAACGGATGCCAATTAATCTGACTTCACCTGATAGAAACAGGCTGTTAATCAAACCCAAATGTCAAGAGCTGTGAGGCATCAACATTAACCACTTCAACAACACTATGCCCTAACAAATAAATTGATAGATAGATAGATAGATAGATAGATAGATAGATAGATAGATAGATAGATAGATAGATAGATAGATACTTTATTAATCCCAATGGGAAATTCACAATTGGTGGTTTCACAAATTGGTGCTTACACTAGCGTTCAAAAATTTGCAATCAGTTGAATTACTCGCGATTTTCATGTTTTTGAAAGAAATTGATACCTTTTTTTTATATAAAGATACCAATAAATTGAAAAATAATATTTTAAAAAATGCAGACAAGACATTGCTAATGTTGCTAATGGTTATTACTACTTAATGACGGCAAAGCCCCATTTTCAGAAGCCATTCCTTCAGTACCCTAATGGTCAACTTCTCTGCTTATCTCTTGTATTTGACAGAGGGAAGACGAGTGCAGGATACTTCATGGGGCCTTAGTGGCAAAATTTCGAAGAAAAAAACATATGTCAAACTGGCAAGTAAACAGAAAACATCAATATAGGCAAAAATATGCAGAGATTGCACAGAAGATCAGTAGAAATGTATATTATGGTTACCATCCCGGAACTGTCTTTACACTGTTGCAGATGACAGTAATATTTGGTGTGTATTTAAGGAACAAACCAACTGAGGATCTCTAAGGCATTTGTTTCTCAAACTACAAACTCTGATGTCCTTCTCCTCTTACGCACCTTCTCCTTCATTTTCTATCCTGGTTAGATCCAGTTTGGACATCTTCTTGCTAGATGGTAAAAGATGCTGTCGTGCATGTGCATCTGAGGGTCACCTTCTGGGTTTGTCTGAGGTGTGCACTACCACCATAGGACACCAGGGGCATGAATACTCATTCTCTTGGCTTTTTTTTTTTATCACCCACAGCTCAGAGAAAATGCCCACTGAAGGCAAATGACTTCGCCCCCTTCCGGTCCAGGACCTAAAAAAGCAAGGTGCTCCTAGAAGGTGGCGCCTCATTCAGGAGATGAGTTACCTGCACTACGGTGCTCCAACCATAAAACTAGACCACTCTGCAAAGCTTATAAATTTGAAACAAATGGATACAGATTTATATTGTTGATATATTGTGCTATTAGGTGCTAGTTATTTTCAGTTTCTTTATTTGTCAAGTAAACAAGGTGGCCAGGCTGGCACCCCCAACATTTCTTTTTGACTCCTGTCCTTTGCTCGACTGACAACACCTTTGTATGAAATCTTCAGTTTCCTGGCGATTTGTCACATGGAGTACCCTTTAATTCTGCAAGAAAACAAAAAACTGACAAGTTTCTTGAGAAAGCTGTTTCATTTTGGCCATTTTTGAACCCATAACTGTACTTTAGGAAACCCAGTACTTTGCCACAAAAGGGAGGATAATTTACTGCCTTTATTGAAAAGACTAATAGGTGTTATCTGTGCTAATGTAATTACCGAGTTTTCTCTAATAACCAATTAGTATTTAAAGATGACTAATGAAGGATAAGCTATGGGAGTTTACCATTAGAACACTTAAGGACTGGCAGCAGATAATGGGACTCATCATTTCAAGTAGTAATAGCCATTCGCTAGTAATGTCTTGGCTGTATTTTTTAAATCAATTTAATGGTATCCTGATAACAAATGACTTATTCTATCAAAAACATGACAATTTCTCGGTGGCTAGTGAATATTGAACCACTCAGTTTTCAACTCAGAACATGAAAACTTCACACAAGCGGATTATTAAAGTTATAATTATAAACCAAATCAAACCATGTTGACAAAGATAAAATAAAATCTTTAAAATAAAAGTTAAATAAAATAAAGTTTGTTTGATGGAACGCAACATGCAAAACAATAACATAATCTGGTAGAAATGCTACTGTCACCTGCTACTTCTGTTCTCTCAGTCAATGTGGCACCTGCAACACGTTTTGACACTTACAAAGTTTCATATAAAGTAAGCTCAAAATATCCTCCAGATATCAAGTGCTGTAGGGAATCCTTCGTAGTGCACTTGAGCTGCTCAACTATATCCGCGGACGCGAATTGCGCACATGTAAAGGCAGACAGCTTCCTCCTAGGAACCGCAAAGCCTGTACCTATCTGCAGTCTGCACATGCGCATTTGTGGTTGTGCCAAAAACGCTCGTACCATCTGCAGCACATGCGTCGTCAACGTGGTGCGAACGCCTAACCTCGAAGGCGCCCAATACCTGTGCGAACAGTGGCAGCATTTGTATGGGGGCTCACACGAAAGGTACCTGCAGCGAAGGAAAGACTTCTTGACAGTTATATTGTATATTATATGAGCGGACAGAGGTCTCCATTCCAAGCGAGGTGAGGAGTCCGGTTTTTGTTTTGGGATGCCAGCATGGACGCGATTGATAGTACAAAGAGCAGCCGGCACCGAAATGGCGTTGTGAGGAGTGCGAATCCTCGTAGGCGTGAAACATCCAGGCCATCCACCCATACTGAAATGACAGTTTCAGTGACCTAAAACGAATTACAGTGGAACCTCGGTTCAGGAACATCTCGGTTCACAAACAACTTGGTTTACGACCAAAATGTTCGCGAAACTTTTGCGTCGGTTCACGACCACACACTCGGTATACGAACAAGCCAGTTTTCCTTTCGGTTTGAGCGAGCAAATGATTTCCGCACGTGTTGCATTGTTCTCGGTCAGACGTGCGTGCTTTACCTGTTAACTCTGTTAACTAGTGTGCTCTACAGTATTTCGTGTGCTTTTGCAGTTAACCATGGCTTCTAAGCAAGTGAAGAGTGGTGAGAAGAAAGTGTTGCAATGTTACTTTTCTCTTTTTTCAAATGTTCATTTTTTTCCCTGTGCCTAAAACTCTTTTAAAAAAAGTGTTTACAGTGATCGGGTTATAATGCTATTAGCGTGAACTCCTGTAATGTTACTTTCTTGGTTGGCTTTTAAATAAAGTTCGGATTTGTTCAAATGTTCCTTTTTTTCCCCCTGTGCTTAAAACTCATTTTAAAAAAAAGAGTTTATACAGCGATCGGATTGTAAGGCTGTAGCGCGAACTGCTGCAATGTTACAGAGATAGAGGGGGCTCCATGCTGCTGAGAGAGAGAGAGAGAGAGAGAGAGAGGGCTCGCGTGCTGCTGAGAGAGAGAGAGAGAGAGAGAGAGAGGGGGGGGGGGGGCTCGCGTGCTGCTGAGAGAGAGAGAGAGAGGGGGGGGGGCTCACGTGCTGCTGAGAGAGAGAGAGAGAGAGGGGGCTCGCGTGCTGCTGAGAGAGAGAGAGAGAGAGGGGGGGGGCTCGCATGCTGCTGAGAGAGAGAGAGAGAGAGAGAGAGAGAGAGAGGTTCTCGCGTGCTGCTGAGAGAGAGAGAGGGGGGGATCGCGTGCTGCTGAGAGAGAGAGAGAGGGGGGGGGGGCTCGCGTGCTGCTGAGAGAGAAAGAGAGAGGGGGGGGGCTTGTCTGCTGCTGAGAGAGAGAGAGAGAGAGAGAGAGAGGTTCTCGCATGCTGCTGAGAAAGTGAGAGAGAGAGAGAGAGGGGGGGGCTCGCGTGCTGCTGAGAGAGAGAGAGAGAGAGAGAGAGAGAGGGGGCTCGCGTACTGCAGTGAGAGAGAGAGAGAGAGGGCTCGCGTGCTGCTGAGAGAGAGAGAGAGAGAGAGAGAGAGGGCTCGCGTGCTGCTGAGAGAGAGAGAGAGAGGGGGGGGCTCGTGTGCTGCTGAGAGAGAGAGAGAGAGAGAGGGCTCGCGTGCTGCTGAGAGAGAGAGAGAGAGGGGGGGCTTGCGTGCTGCTGAGAGAGAGAGAGAGAGAGAGAGAGAGAGAGAGAGAGAGAGAGAGGTTCTCGCATGCTGCTGAGAAAGTGAGAGAGAGAGAGAGAGGGGGGGCTCGCGTGCTGCTGAGAGAGAGAGAGAGAGAGAGAGAGAGAGGGGGGCTCGCGTACTGCAGTGAGAGAGAGAGAGAGAGGGCTCGCGTGCTGCTGAGAGAGAGAGAGAGAGAGAGAGAGAGAGAGGGCTCGCGTGCTGCTGAGAGAGAGAGAGAGAGGGGGGGCTCGTGTGCTGCTGAGAGAGAGAGAGAGAGAGAGGGCTCGCGTGCTGCTGAGAGAGAGAGAGAGGGGGGGCTTGCGTGCTGCTGAGAGAGAGAGAGAGGGGGCTCGCGTACTGCAGAGAGAGAGAGAGGGGACTTGCGTGCTGCTGAGAGAGAGGGGGGGCTCGCGTGCTGCTGAGAGAGAGAGAGAGAGAGAGAGAGGGGGGCTCGCGTGCTGCTCAGAGAGAGAGAGAGAGAGAAGGGGGGGCTCGCGTGCTGCTGAGAGAGAGAGAGAGGGGGGCTCGCGTGCTGCTGAGAGAGAGAGAGAGAGAAGGGGGGGCTCACGTGCTGCTGAGAGAGAGAGAGAGAGAGGGAGGGGGCTCGCGTACTGCAGAGAGAGAGAGAGAGGGGGCTCGCGTACTGCAGAGAGAGAGAGAGGGGGCTTGCATGCTGCTGAGAGAGAGATGGGGGCTCGCGTGCTGCTGAGAGAGAGAGAGAGAGAGAGAGAGGGGGGCTCGCGTACTGCAGAGAGAGGGAGAGAGAGAGAGAGGGGGGGCTCGCGTGCTGCTGAGAGAGAGAGAGAGAGAGGGGGGCTTGCGTACTGCAGAGAGAGAGAGAGAGAGAGAGAGAGAGAGAGAGAGAGAGAGGGCTCGCATGCTGCTGAGAGAGAGAGAGAGAGAGAGAGAGAGGGGGGGCTCGCGTGCTGCTGAGAGAGAGAGAGAGAGAGAGGGGGGGGCTCACGTACTGCAGAGAGAGAGAGAGGGGGCTTGCGTGCTGCTGAGAGAGAGAGAGAGAGAGAGAGAGAGAGAGAGAGAGAGAGAGAGAGAGAGAGAGAGAGAGAGAGAGAGAGAGGGCTCGCATGCTGCTGAGAGAGAGAGAGAGAGAGAGAGGGGGGGGGCTCGCGTGCTGCTGAGAGAGAGAGAGAAAGAGAGAGAGAGAAAGAGAGAGAGAGAGAGAGGGCTCGCGTGCTGCTGAGAGAGAGAGAGAGAGAGAGAGAGAGGGGGGCTCGCGCACTGCAGAGAGAGAGAGAGAGAGAGAGAGGGGGGGGCTCGCGTGCTGCTGGGAGAGAGAGAGAGAGAGAGAGGGCTCGCGTGCTGCTGAGAAAGAGAGAGAGAGGGTTTGCGTGCTGCTGAGAGAGAGAGAGAGAGAGAGAGAGAGAGAGGGCTCGCGTGCTGCTGAGAGAGAGAGAGAGAGAGAGAGAGAGGGCTCACGTGCTGCTGAGAGAGAGAGAGAGAGAGAGAGAGGGGGGGCTCGCGTGCTGCTGAGAGAGAGAGAGAGAGAGAGAGAGAGAGAGAGAGAGGGGGGCTCGCGTGCTGCTGAGAGAGAGAGAGAGAGAGAGAGAGGGGGCTCGCGTACTGCAGAGAGAGGGAGAGAGAGAGAGAGAGGGGGGCTCGCGTGCTGCTGAGAGAGAGAGAGAGAGAGAGGGGGCTTGCGTACTGCAGAGAGAGAGAGAGAGAGAGAGAGGGCTCGCATGCTGCTGAGAGAGAGAGAGAGAGAGAGAGAGGGGGGGGCTCGCGTGCTGCTGAGAGAGAGAGAGAGAGAGGGGGCTCGCGTACTGCAGAGAGAGAGAGAGGGGGCTTGCGTGCTGCTGAGAGAGAGAGAGAGAGAGAGAGAGAGACAGAGAGAGAGAGAGAGAGAGAGAGAGAGGGCTCGCATGCTGCTGAGAGAGAGAGAGAGAGAGAGAGAGGGGGGGCTCGCGTACTGCAGAGAGAGAGAGAGAGAGAGAGAGAGAGGGCTCGCGTGCTGCTGAGAGAGAGAGAGAGAGAGAGGGGGCTCGCGTGCTGCTGAGAGAGAGAGAGAAAGAGAGAGAGAGAGAGAGAGAGAGAGGGCTCGCGTGCTGCTGAGAGAGAGAGAGAGAGAGAGAGGGGGCTCGCGCACTGCAGAGAGAGAGAGAGAGAGAGAGAGGGGGGCTCGCGTGCTGCTGAGAGAGCGAGAGAGAGAGAGGGCTCACGTGCTGCTGAGAGAGAGAGAGAGAGAGAGGGGGGCTCGCGTGCTGCTGAGAGAGAGAGAGAGAGAGAGGGGGGGCTTGCTTGCTGATGAGGAGAGAGAGAGAGAGAGAGAGAGGGGCTCACGTGCTGCTGAGAGAGAGAGAGAGAGAGAGGGGGGCTCGCGTGCTGCTGAGAGAGAGAGAGAGAGAGAGAGGGCTTGCGTGCAGCTGAGAGAGAGAGAGGGGGGGCTCGCGTGCTGCTGAGAGAGAGAGAGAGGGGGCTCGCATACTGCAGGGAGAGAGAGAGGGGGCTCGCATACTGCAGAGAGAGAGAGAGGGGGCTCGCGTGCTGCTGAGAGAGAGAGAGAGAGGGGGGGGCTCGCGTGCTGCTGAGAGAGAGAGAGAGAGAGAGAGAGAGAGGGGGGGGGCTCGCGTACTGCAGAGAGAGAGAGAGAGAGAGGGCTCGCGTGCTGCTGAGAGAGAGAGAGAGAGAGAGGGCTAGCGTGCTGCTGAGAGAGAGAGAGAGAGAGAGAGAGAGAGAGAGAGGGCTCGCGTGCTGCTGCTGCTGAGAGAGAGAGAGAGAGAGAGAGAGAGAGAGGGCTCGCGTGCTGCTGAGAGAGAGAGAGGGCTCGTGTGCTGCTGAGAGAGAGAGAGAGAGAGAGAGGGGGCTCGCGTACTGCAGAGAGAGAGAGAGAGGGGACTTGCGTGCTGCTGAGAGAGAGGGGGGGCTCGCGTGCTGCTGAGAGAGAGAGAGAGAGAGAGAGAGAGAGAGAGAGAGAGAGAGGGGGGGGGTTGCGTGCTACTGAGAGAGAGAGAGAGAGAGAAGGGGGGGCTCGCGTGCTGCTGAGAGAGAGAGAGAGAGAGAGAGAGAGAGAGAAGGGGTGGCTCGCGTGCTGCTGAGAGAGAGAGAGAGAGGGAGGGGGCTCGCGTACTGCAGAGAGAGAGAGAGGGGGCTCGCGTACTGCAGAGAGAGAGAGAGAGGGGGCTCGCGTACTGCAGAGAGAGAGAGAGGGGGCTTGCGTGCTGCTGAGAGAGAGAGGGGGGCTCGCGTGCTGCTGAGAGAGAGAGAGAGAGAGAGGGCTCGCGTGCTGCTGAGAGAGAGAGAGAGGGAGGGGGCTCACGTGCTGCTGAGAGAGAGAGAGAGAGAGAGAGGGGGGCTCGCGTACTGCAGAGAGAGAGAGAGGGGGCTCGCGTACTGCAGAGACAGAGAGAGGGGACTTGCGTGCTGCTGAGAGAGGGGGGGGCTCGCGTGCTGCAGAGAGAGAGAGAGAGAGAGAGAGAGAGAGAGAAGGGGTGGCTCGCGTGCTGCTGAGAGAGAGAGAGAGAGGGAGGGGGCTCGCGTACTGCAGAGAGAGAGAGAGGGGGCTCGCGTACTGCAGAGAGAGAGAGAGGGGGCTCGCGTACTGCAGAGAGAGAGAGAGGGGGCTTGCGTGCTGCTGAGAGAGAGAGGGGGGCTCGCGTGCTGCTGAGAGAGAGAGAGAGAGAGAGGGCTCGCGTGCTGCTGAGAGAGAGAGAGAGGGAGGGGGCTCACGTGCTGCTGAGAGAGAGAGAGAGAGAGAGAGAGGGGGCTCGCGTACTGCAGAGAGAGAGAGAGGGGGCTCGCGTACTGCAGAGACAGAGAGAGGGGACTTGCGTGCTGCTGAGAGAGGGGGGGGCTCGCGTGCTGCAGAGAGAGAGAGAGGGGGCTCGCGTACTGCAGAGAGAGAGAGAGGGGACTTGCGTGCTGCTGAGAGAGAAGGGGGGGCTTGCGTGCTGCTGAGAGAGAGAGAGAGAGAGAGAGGGCGCTTGCATGCTGCTGAGAGAGAGCAAGCCAGCGTGTGCAGCTGAGCAGGGAGCCTGGGTGTTTGTCAGTGTTATTCAATGTTTTTACATTAGTTTACTATTACACTGTGCATTCTATGGTGTAATTAACTATATTTGTGCTTAAAAATCTTTAAAAAAATATATTTACATACAGTTCCTACTGTCAGGAACAGATTAATTGTATTTACATACAATCCTACGGGGGAAATTGGTTTGGTTCACGACCAAATCGGTTTATGACCAGAGGTTTGGAATGAATTATGGTCGTGAACTGAGGTTTCAGTGTACTTTTAAAACGCGCTTTAAAGTGTACAAACTTGAAAACGTCAGCTCTCGCGAAACGCACCACTTGATTGGCATGCGATCAGTCACCAACTTCTGAGACTTAATTTTTTAATTTTCAGCGTGAACAGGGCTTTAACTTCTTTGCATCAGCTGACAGGTACTGCTTCTTGAAACACAATTTCAGTGTATTTTTGTTTAGAAGGGACATTGGCAGCTTTATATTTGTTTATAATTTTTAAAGCAACTGTACTGCATCCTCTCTTCAGACAAATGATATCATTTTGTGTTTTTGTCATTATTTCATTTCGATTTTTCTTCTGGTTTGCCCCCTAAACAAAGTGTTATTCGCAGATGCAATGCGCATGCCCAGTAGAAAGATTCACGTTTGTAATGTTTAGGAGAGGATTATCAACATTTAAAAAATGAGATGTAAATGCTAGTATGAAGGGAAAACTGTATTTTTTTAGTGAGGAATAAGAGTTAGACTGATATGTTCACTTCCATTGCCAATACCAGCAATGACATTTTAATATATATATATATGGGTGAACACTTCCTGAAAGACACAGTTGTCCAAATGGGGTGGGTTTGAGGATACGACTGTGAGTGAATGAAAAGATGGAACTCTGGAGAGAGCAACATACAATTGTCTGTGACTGAAAACTGGTTTTGGCAGATACAGGCATATCTTTTTGAAAGTTTGGCCCTGTGCCTTATTAATTGTCATTGCAAAGGAAAATCTAACAGGAAATTGTCTGCGAGTAAAAGTAAAAGGCAAATTTGAATCTGATGGGGTCAGGGATATCCGTGGAATAAGGACAGTTTGTGAGGTAGGAGCTGCGATAGTTTTACACTCCAGTACATTGCGGTGAATGCTGGTAACAGTCCGTCTAGTGCCATCACACAGACTTCTTGTTGGCATGAGGTTTCTGAGAAGCATGACGACTGAACCAATTTTAATTTTGAGTTTATGCGGAGGCATGCCAGTGGGAGTAAGACTGTTAAGAAATTCTTCAGGGAATGAAGGACGTTCTTGGAAGTGAATGGTGATAGTAACTGGAAGTATTTGGGACATCGCCACAATTTCTGCCTCGCCACCATAAGCTCTGGAAGTATTCATGTAATCAGTGTAATGTTCAGCAGACTGTATGACTATGCTTCCGTGACTAAGAACAATGAACAGCACGTCGCCGAACTTATCGCAATGTTAGCAAACAAAGGTTACAGCCATGTTGCGAAGTTCGAGAGCAACAGTTTCGTCGATGACATTTTTCCAGAAATATCCGATTGATAGAAAGAAACAGTTACCTGATGCAAGAATTTGTATAACCTTGAAAGAAGAGTTGTTTCCATGAAATACTGTACATGTGAAGCGGTGGCCATGTTAGGAAAATGAACAGTCAACGTGGCTCAGAGATGCATGTGGACTGTGGCACAGACCAAAGCGACTCAGGATGTGTTTGGTGAGGAGTTGAGGGCGGGCACATGAACAGGCAGTGCGCATGCCTCGAGAGCGAGGGTGGATGCGGGAGGAGGGTTAGAGTTGGCGGGCAGGGCTCTGTCGTGCGTACACCATGCGCACTGCCTGCTCATGCCTCGAGAGCGAGGGTGGACGCAGGAGGAGGGTTAGAGTTGGCGGGCAGGGCTCTGTTTTGCGTGCGTGCATACCCCATGGTCAGGTGACTTGGTCTTTTATATACAGTGGAACCTCGGTTCACGAACGTCTCGGAACACGTACAAATTGGTTTACGACCAAAAAGTTCACCAAACTTTTGCATCTGTTCACGACTACACACTCGGTATACGAACAAGCCAGTTTCCCTTTCGGTTTGTGCGCGCAGATAATTTCCGCACGTGTTCAGTCTCTCCCTGTGTATTCCCTGTGCAGCGAGTGAGAGAGACACACACCAGAGAGAGAGAGAGAGAGAGAGAGACACCCACACACGCACACACGCACAGCACACACACACACACACGAGAGACACACAAACACACACACACATGCGTGTGAAAGAGAGAGAGAGAGCGAGCGAGCGAGAGAGAGGGGGCTGGCCGCATAAGGACTTGTTTTTAAAGAGACAGATTCCAGCATTGTTTTAACCTCGTTGTATTTAATGAAGACTTATTTCTATTGGATTTTAACCTACACTTCACTTCTGTTTACAGCGATCAGTTCGTAGTGTGCATTGTTGCAATGTTACTTTTCTTGGTGGTTTATTAAATTACGGATTTTTCATATGTTCATTTTTTTTCCCTGTGCTTAAAACTCATTTTAAAAAAAGTGTTCGTAGCGCTATAGCACAAACTCTTGCAGTGTTAGTTTTCTCTGTTGTTCAAGGTTTTCTCAGTGTTATTCAATGTTTTTACGTTTAGTTTACTATTACGCTGTGCATTCTATGGTATAATTAACTATATTTGAGCTTAAAAACCTTAAAAAATATATATTTACATACAGTTCGTACGGTCTGGAACGGATTAATTGTATTTACATACAATCCTATGGGGGAAATTACTTCGGTTCACAACCAAATCGTGTTACGACCAGAGTTTTGGAACGAATTATGGTCGTGAACCGAGGTTCCACTGTATATAGATATATATATATATATATATATTCACGGCATTCGTAGTCTGTGTCACAATCTGATTGTATGGGTGGTTACCTACCAGGTAACGCTTGTGGTTGTCCAGCAAGTCTGCTAACATCCGCCACGGTGCCCTCAGTTGTGAGAAGCAGATCATAGAATGGTTGAAATAGTTTACTGTCAATGCAAAGAGTACGCGACACGTGTTTCGCCCTAATTCTGGGCTCATCAGGCGTACGCACTCTACTGCACTCCCTCTCGGGAATCGAACCTCGGACGTCAGCGCCAGAGGCGAAGCCCCTCCCCGATCTACATGCTGTCAAATAAACGAACCACACGCCGTGGCGCAACGTTAGGGGCTTCGCCTCTGGCGCTGACGTTCGATTCCCGAGAGGGAGTGCAGTAGAGTGTGTACGCCTGATGAGCCCAGAATTAGGGCGAAACACGTGTCGCGTACTCTTTGCATTATTTGACAGTAAACTATTTCAACCATATATATATATATATATATATATATATATATATATATATATATATATATACAGTGGTGTGAAAAACTATTTGCCCCCTTCCTGATTTCTTATTCTTTTGCATGTTTGTCACACAAAATGTTTCTGATCATCAAACACATTTAACCATTAGTCAAATATAACACAAGTAAACACAAAATGCAGTTTGTAAATGGTGGTTTTTATTATTTAGGGAGAAAAAAAAATCCAAACCTACATGGCCCTGTGTGAAAAAGTAATTGCCCCCTGAACCTAATAACTGGTTGGGCCACCCTTAGCAGCAATAACTACAATCAAGCGTTTGCAATAACTTGCAATGAGTCTTTTACAGCGCTCTGGAGGAATTTTGGCCCACTCATCTTTGCAAAATTGTTGTAATTCAGCTTTATTTGAGGGTTTTCTAGCATGAACCGCCTTTTTAAGGTCATGCCATAGCATCTCAATTGGATTCAGGTCAGGACTTTGACTAGGCCACTCCAAAGTCTTCATTTTGTTTTTCTTCAGCCATTCAGAGGTGGATTTGCTGGTGTGTTTTGGGTCATTGTCCTGTTGCAGCACCCAAGATCGCTTCAGCTTGAGTTGACGAACAGATGGCCAGACATTCTCCTTCAGGATTTTTTGGTAGACAGTAGAATTCATAGTTCCATCTATCACAGCAAGCCTTCCAGGTCCTGAAGCAGCAAAACAACCCCAGACCATCACACTACCACCACCATATTTTACTGTTGGTATGATGTTCTTTTTCTGAAATGCTGTGTTCCTTTTACGCCAGATGTAACGGGACATTTGCCTTCCAAAAAGTTCAACTTTTGTCTCATCAGTCCACAAGGTATTTTCCCAAAAGTCTTGGCAATCATTGAGATGTTTCTTAGCAAAATTGAGACGAGCCCTAATGTTCTTTTTGCTTAACAGTGGTTTGCGTCTTGGAAATCTGCCATGCAGGCCGTTTTTGCCCAGTCTCTTTCTTATGGTGGAGTCGTGAACACTGACCTTAATTGAGGCAAGTGAGGCCTGCAGTTCTTTAGACGTTGTCCTGGGGTCTTTTGTGACCTCTCGGATGAGTCGTCTCTGCGCTCTTGGGGTAATTTTGGTCAGCCGGCCACTCCTGGGAAGGTTCACCACTGTTCCATGTTTTTGCCATTTGTGGATAATGGCTCTCACTGTGGTTCGCTGGAGTCCCAAAGCTTTAGAAATGGCTTTATAACCTTTACCAGACTGATAGATATCAATTACTTCTGTTCTCATTTGTTCCTGAATTTCTTTGGATCTTGGCATGATGTCTAGCTTTTGAGGTGCTTTTGGTCTACTTCTCTGTGTCAGGCAACTCCTATTTAAGTGATTTCTTGATTGAAACAGGTGTGGCAGTAATCAGGCCTGGGGGTGGCTACGGAAATTGAACTCAGGTGTGATACACCACAGTTAGGTTATTTTTTAACAAGGGGGCAATTACTTTTTCACACAGGGCCATGTAGGTTTGGATTTTTTTTCTCCCTAAATAATAAACACCATCATTTAAAAACTGCATTTTGTGTTTACTTGTGTTATATTTGACTAATGGTTAAATGTGTTTGATGATCAGAAACATTTTGTGTGACAAACATGCAAAAGAATAAGAAATCAGGAAGGGGGCAAATAGTTTTTCACACCACTGTATATATATATATATATATATATATTTTTTTTTTTTCTGATAACTTGAAGATTTTGTGACAGTCCTGGCAATCAAACAGAAACCAGAGAGATGCAAAGTGTATCACCAGTAAACCTTCATTGTGAAAAAAATACTGGCAAATCTAAATGGCATAACTTGAGGTATGGGCTATTGGCAGACATTGAAAGATTTGAACCATTTCAGTTTAATCATACATACATCAAGAATTTACTTGATTGAAATGTTTAAAATTCTGAAACTGGAATTATTACAGTCTATGCTAGCTGTTACTTTAAAATAAATTCTTCAATAGAACAAGGGAAAACAGTTGGAAACTTGTGAAGGACCGATTTTGCAAAAATGTTGTTTTTTCTTCACACAGTAAACCAAAACTGCATGGAACAAATTAACACAGCGTTGTGGAGAGCAGGACTTTATAGGGACCTTCAAAACTCGACTTGATGTTGTTTTGGACAATCAAGGTGAAAAGGATGGACAAACCTATTGGCCTGAATGGCCTATTCTCACCATAACTGATATCCTAATGTAATCAAATCAAATAAAATACAGTCCAATGACAGTAGTGGTGCAGCACACTAAAACAGACTAGCTTTTGGAGCAGACCTGGCTTCAGCCCTGCTACACAAGAAAAGACTCAGACTCCGCTTCAGCTACTCCTCTGCATTCTGTTAGCACACTTGCCCCTGCAGCCCCAGCAGGCACTGTTTATGTTCCATTGTGGTCATGTGTGGGCACTGTGGTGTGAAACTGCAAAAGAGATAGTTTAAATGCACGGCGTATGTTTAACTTGGCAGCATGCCATCACAGATGGATTCTTAAATGCATTACTTTCAGCTCAGTTGATGTTTATATAGTGCACTTTCCTTTGCCGACTTCCGTATTCTGGATGCATTGACAAATATCACATGTACATTCGTTCATCCATTTACACTCTATGTAATTTTCAAACCCACTTATGCAGTGATGGTCGATGTGAGTGTTGTCAGCAAGAAATCACATAGGGCCTCACCTCTCAGGTCAGGAAATGGCAGCTTAAGCTAAAGGGAATTTTCCTCTCACAAGCTGCTACTTCCCGACACAGAAGACACTGGCTCATGGCTAGCCTCTCTGTGTGAGTATGTGACATGGAGGTGAGTGAGGCCCTGACAGGGCAGTTGTGCCTGTTGTAGCACCTTTGAGTGTGGGATAGGAACCAACACAGGCCAGGGTGCCAGCCCATGCCAGGGCACACATACAAACCCACACTTACACAGGGCTGATTAAGAATCACCAATGAACCTTATAGGTATACCTTTGGTTGTTTCAGGAACCTGTAATACCCATGGGAACGCAAGGAGAACTTGCAAACTCCAGATGGATTCAAAGCTCTTTTTACATTTTATGATTATCTGAAGTAACAGCTTATCAAAAAAAAATTTCAAGTGCAAGGTAGAGCCCACCCTGGTGTTATAAGACATGCAAGTGTCCAGAGATTATTGTAAAATGAGAATAAGAGATGATAAATGTGGGCTTAAATATAGGATAAGTAATTGAAGAGCACCAGATATACCAGGCAAACAGGAAGCAAAAGTCAAAGGCAAAAGAAAGTTGAAACCAAAAATGAAACTTGACATTAGGGTCTAAAGTAAGACATAGTTTATCTATCTATCAGAATGTGAATTTCTCCGTGGGATTAATAAAGTATCTATCTATCTATCTATCTATCTATCTATCTATCTATCTATCTATCTATCTATCTATCTATCTATCTATCTATCTATCTATCTATCTATCTATCTATCTATCTATCTATCTATCTATCTATCTATCTACTGAGGAATAACATATAATGAAACTGCCACCATGTTTATAGCTTGAGATCATGTGACACATCCAAAACAAGTCACATAAACAGACAAAAACAAGATGGGAACATAATTAAACTTGGACACAACAAATCACACTGAAAAATAAACTAAAAAACAGAGTTCTGATAACAAAAATAAGTAAATAAAAAAAGCAAAACATATCAAAATACACATACGTAACTTGTTAGGTATCACACCTTGCTGGGATGCCACTCCGTCTCACTCCACACTAATTCTTATTGGGCCAGTTTAGAAGCAGCAGTCAACCTAGGAGCACATCCATGAAATCTGGGAAGAAAAACTGGACACAGAGGAAAACCAAGTTGACCAAATCATGAAAAGAGTACTCAGAACTCATAATAAAAGTGCTGAAAAGAAAGAGCAAAGTGCTAAAATGAGAAATGCAGAGAAAGACAAAGAAACTGGAGCAAAAAATCTTTAAGCGACATTCTCACAGCTGGATTGGGAGCCTGTATTTTCCAATTTCAGTCTACTTTTACATCTCAAGGAGAAAATTTCGATTTAATGTGTAAAGGGACCCAAACTAAAGGCAGGCTGGTAAGTGAGTCTCCATAAACTCAAACTCCATGGTGTAGTTATATTGACAGGAATGAGGCTCTCAGTTGGATTTCATTGACAGGAATGAAGCAGAGGTCGATCCTCTGAAGAGGGCAGAGGAGGTGACTGCCTTTCTGTAGACTGCTGGGAAGCCCTTTTATTTTTGAGCCATGGTTGTTGCCCTGGCTTAAGTTTTTTTTTTTTTGTTTATTTAATCTTTATCTAGCTATTTGAAAATAGTTATATATATATATATTGCTTTAGGGCGGAATGGTGGTGCAACAACAACAACAACAACATTTATTTATATAGCACATTTTCATACAAATAATGTAGCTCAAAGTGCTTTACATGATGAAGAAAGTGAAAAAAGACAAAATAAAAATTAAAATAAGAGAACACTAATTAACATAGAATAAAAGTAAGGTCCGATGGCCAGGGAGGACAGAAAAAACAAAAAAAAAACCTCCAGAGGGCTGGAGAAAAAATTAAATCTGCAGGGGTTCCAGGCTATGAGACCACCCAGCCCCCTCTGGGCATTCTACCTAACATAAATGACATCAATCAGTCCTCATGGTATTCAGGGTTCTCATGGAAGGACTTGATGTTGACGGTCACGTGGACTTCTGGGGCCTCATGTATAACGCCGTGCGTAGAACTCACACTATAACATGGCGTAAGCACAAAAGCGGGAATGTGCGTACGCACAGAAAAATCCAGATGCAGGAATCTGTGTGTGTATACCGATAATTCTCTTTCCGATCAGCTGCTGCTGTGATTCCCCACTCAGATACAGTGATATAAATACTCCGAGTGGGGCAGTGAGAGTAATATGGAAAAAGATGATCTGCTGTGGCAACCCTTAACGGGAGCAGCTGTAAGAAGAAGAACATGCAGTGAGAGTTACAACGCTAAAGCAGTTATGGTATTTGGAATACTATGGCTATTCCCTGGACCATTATATTGCTACAGGTTAATTACAATCAGATGCATTACACTAATAAACAATATGCAGTTAATTTCATGTATTTATAAAGCCGTGTCAGGAATGTGGGTCTAAGAAAGAAAGGGTAACCACACAGGAACAGTAGCACTGCTTTGACGCTGGGTGCCACCAGTCTGCAAAACCAAGCGGAGAACTTGCGTACACCAGGGTATGAGGTACCGTGGAAATGTGTGTGGCTTTATGCCAAGTTTAAGTTTTATACATCGCGATTTGAGCGTGGAAACGTTCGTACGCAACATTTCTGTGCGTACGCACCGTTTATACATGAGGCCCCTGGTCTTTAATCCATCTATGTAGGGACATCACGGTGCTTTGATTAGGTGGTGGTGGCACAGATCGCCACCACAGAAAACCGGAAAAAGAACAGAAGAGAGTTGCAGTGGTAGTATGTGTTCACCCTTTGATGAATGGGCATTCTGTCCAGGGATTATTTCTGCATTGCACCTTATGCTTGCTGAGAAAGGCTTCAGCTTCCCTTCATCCCTGCTCCGGATAAAGCTGATTTGGAAAATGGGTGGAAATATTGTTTTAGGAATTCTTTTTTTTTTCTTTTTGTTTTTTCTGTCTCTTTGTAAAATCACACTTTTTCTTTGTGGTGTTTATTGCTATCTTTGTATTTTTATATTATTATTCATATATGTGTCAGTCTGTGTTTATGCATTTTTTTCCATTTATCATTGTTCTTGTTAATTTTAGTGAGCAGTTCATGTTTCTATATTAATTTTGAATACACAATGAGAGGTCTGAAAACCGAGAGTACACCTTATGAGAAGGATTTAGAAGTCGTAGTGGACTTGACGCTATCAACTTCTCGACAGTGTTCAGAAGCCATTAAGAAGGCAAATAGAATGTTAGGTTATATAGCACAGTGTGTGGAGTACAAGTCCAAGGAGGTTCTGCTCATGCCTTATAACGCACTGGTGGGGCCTCATCTGGAGTACTGTGTGCAGTTTTAGTCTCCAGGCTACAGAGGACATAGCAGCACAAGTAAAAGTCCAGAGAAGAGCGACTAGGTTGATTCCAGGGCCTCAGGGGACGAATTATAAAGAAAGATTAAAAGAGCGGAGCCTTTTCAGTGTAAGCAAAAGACAATTAAGAGGAGACCTGATTGAAGTCTTTAAAATAATGAAGAGAAATAGTCCAGTGGATCGAGACTGTTATTTTAAAATGAGTTTATAAAGAACACGGGGACACAGTTGGAAACTTGTTCAGGTTAAATTTCACAAAAACAATAGGAAGTTTTTCTTTACACAGACACTTGGAATAAGCTACCAAGCAGCATGGTAGACAGTGAGATTTTAGGGACTTTCAAAACTTGACTTGATGTTTTTTTTAGAAGAATTAAGTGGAAAGGACTAGCGAGCTTTGTCGGGCTGAATGGCCTGTTCTCGTCTAGATTCTTCTAATGTTCTAGTTTTGTATTGAACTTGAGGTTTTACGGTGTTCCTCTTTAAATTTTCAAATTCTGGATCATTTTTACACTTTAATAGCATTATTCTCATCCCTGGGTCAGTGCAGGCTGAAACCTGCCTGAGACCCAGACCTGAATTAAGAGCATGTCTGATCTTTCTGTACATTTTTGAAGACCTGCTCCCATTTTTGTGTTATGCTGTAGCAAGACAACACATCGCTCATAGGCCACTGCTCCCTATGCTCATCTTTGGCTTCCTTTACCCACAACTGAATGTGGAGAGGGTCACTTTTTGTTGAACCCTTGCACACCCCTAACTCCACTGTTAACCATACATGGAGATGATGTGAAGTGTTTTCAATGGACCCCCAGGTATATTTCAGCAAGTCCACACATTAAACGATCATGACAAGAATTTCAGATGGATCTGCTTTCCATTTATTCTTCTCCATCTTAATCCATGAGGTAGACCATGACTCATGGACACCAGGCCTGGATGTGAACAGTCTGGACATCTTTTCATCCTCTGGATGAGACATAAAACCAAGGTCCTGACACTCTGTGGTAATAAAGGATCCCTGGGCATCCTTAGGAAAGAGCATGGTGTTTCCTGATGTCTTGGCTAAATTGTCTGCCATGGCCTCATCTATTCTGGCCCCTTATCATCCCCTGGCCCTAACTGGCTATCTCTATCACCCCTTCACCATGGCATAACTAGTGTGTGATGAGCATACTCATGCAAGAAACGCTGCTTTCGCATCATCCAGGTGGATGCTGCACTTTGATGGTGGTTGAAGTGGCTCCCCACTGTCTATGTAAAGTGCTTTGAGTAGGTTGGAAAAGTGCTATATAAATTAAATTAATTAATTTTAGTGGAAGCACAAGGAAAGTTCTAAAAGACAGCTGGCTATTCTGTAACACTTTGGTCAGCTGGTTAGCTGATAAGTACATTTTCTCGGTGTCTCTACCTGTCACCTGTTAAACATTGAAGGGGTATCTGCCTTGTAACTGGGTACATTGCTCCATATATGCCCCGGTTCTCTTGAATGAGTCTGAAATGCTGGCTGATTACTTGTCATCTCCAGGCAACAGCAAGTATGAAGCAAGAGATAAGCAGGATGTGCAAGGAGTGGACAATGACCTGGTGATGGATGTCCCAGTCTAGTTTCCTGCCTGCCTTAATGAGAGCCTTTCTAAAGTTATTTGGGCACCATGCCTGTTCTCATATATTACATGACAAGTCTACAAAATTATCAAAGAATAAGGGTGTAGCTATGGCGTGGCTGAACCTGTTTTTTTGAAAAACATGGTAGTCACCATCATAACTACAAACATCTGGGTTCAGAGCCCAAGCAGTGGTCTGCTTCAAAATTCCAAGGACCTGTGCTCAGTACCCAGGCAGGTCACTGTTTGGGTGGTGTTCTTACTGTATACTCTCTCTAGGTACTCAATGGTGGTGCCTGGCAGTGGCCTGGTGCCCCTTCAGCAGAGGTTGCATTCTAATGGAGATCTACAGGTTCAGAACATGGATTGCTATTACTTTGATGTGCTTTCGGTGGGGCTTTATGGGTGAGCTAAATACTGCAGAGTATGTAACAGGGTTTTCATATGTAGAGAAGCCACAGTGAACAAAGCCTGTTGAAGGTGAACAAACCAACAAGTTGGGCAGGGTGGTCCAGCAGTATCTCCAGAGGTGCGGAGATGATATTACATGGTAGAAGGTCATATTATCTTGGTGCTTGGAGGTCAAAAGACCCTAATAAGTGAGGAGGGGGATGTGTAGAACACCAGTGATTGTTTAGGTTGTTAATATTTAGAAATCCTAAGGTCTTTATAAGTGAGTTTCCAAAATGGTGTTTCAATATGAGAGATTTAGGATTGAGTGTGTAGTGGTCTTCTGAAATCCAGGCTGAGGGCCTACAAAACCAAGCTGTCCTCATCCACTATACAAAAGGACTTCTGTTTTTTCCTCTCATGCAGTTATTTAAATGGTCCTCTTGTGGAGACTTAGCCCACCGGTGGAAAAAATGAGTTGGTAAGAAGGATGAGGGCAAGCTTCATGGAGCTGGGAGTCAATCTGACACAAAGGAGTAGCTGTGAAATGCTTCAAAAGGAGAGCTTCCTTTGATAGTAACGCATTAGAAAACCCAATTAAAAAGTGACGTGCAAGCAACGGGCTTTTGAAATTCTCAACAAGTGAATTTTGTCCTGCGTACAGTATCTCCGTACAAAACTAGCGAGATAATTGTCGACAATATCAAAAGGTTTGCAAAAAACACCCATTAAAATATAAAAATAAATCAGCCCTTTGAGATCTGAGACGCTTTCAAAGGGACTGCAGGCGCAAATCTCTCTGTCCCTGGGGTTTAATCATGCGTCCAAACAACTCATTAAGGGCAGCAGATTTCGAGCACCGGTACTTTGAAAGAGTTCTGCCAAAAAACAAAAAATGAAAGCTATGAGGAGGAGCACAAGTGTGAGGGGCATGGGGCACAGTGAGAGAGTGATAAAGGAGGGCAGGGCAAGACAGTTTTGGGTGTCCTTGGAAGAAGGGATCTGCTATTGGGGCCATAGGTCTGACGCCATTTGTGTCAACGGCACTGTAGCACTATGGAGGAGCCAGACTGTGACTACTGAATCGGTCTGACTGCCAGTATTTACATCATACAGTGCCTTGTCCCAAACTCTTAACAAAGCAGTTGACAATACAGTACAAAAGTGAGAAGCATTGACATACAGGCAAGTTTGGTGACTCGTTCAGGGACACACACACTGGGAATTGAACTAGTGAATTGTGAGTTAAGGTCCACTGTCTCAGGCACTACAACACACTGCTTAATGGTGAACACCAGGAGGTAAGACAATAAAAAAGAGAAAAATGTGTCACAGCTTCAAAAGTGTCACTAACAGCCTCCATGGTGGGAGACATGGTGTTGCTCAGTGATTCACCTTGTGCTTGAATCATTCTGTTTAGTGCACTGCTTTAGTCATATAGTGCCCTGCAGGGGAGATTGTGCCACACTGGTCCAGTGTCATTTACTAACACAGTCCACCCAGGATTTTTCTGCTGTTTTATTCCGCTTGGTTTTCAGAGCACTTTCTAAGGGCATGTCATGTGTAACCTAGAGCCATTCTATAATACGCTACCGTAGCTGTCCGTTTGTCTGTCTAGGTTTAATCACCTGTAGCTCGCAAACAGTTTCACCAATTGACCTGAAATTTGGTACACATATACTATGTGACGTCTACTCTCCGCTTTCAGGGTGATGATTGAACTCCAAGGTTATTCCTATTTTTATTTTTATTTTATTTTATTGTAGAATCAACTCTCGGCAGCGGCCAGCAGGGCGGCCGTGCGGTGCATATGTACAGGGGCCATTCTCATTTCCTAACACCTTCGCCGTCACTTTCCCTACCTCTTCTTATCTTAAATCATTCTTGAGGCAGATTAAAGACTAAAGTGCCAGCTTAAGTGAAAGATTAAGGAAAATGTACTAAATAATTGCAACAAAAACATTGACTTAATCAGTTTTAACGCAAAAAGATGCCGACGAAAGAAGAGAAGCAGCGGGCCGCTAGGGTGGAAAAAAGAAGAAGAGCTTCTCAGGAAGCAGCAAGCGCATCAACCTCTGAGCAAACGCATGGTAAACGTACAGAGAAAGAGTCTGAAAACTTGGAATGCTCAAGTCAAGTGTATTCACTGCATGTTATTGTGTAGTGCTCAGTTACTGGTCTAATATAGTGCCTTACATTATCCGTCTATCTAAAATACTTATGAACTCACTGATTAGTTGAGCGTCACTTTCTGACTGTTTGGACACATACACGCCCTACACACTAAACAGAGCTGAGTTGATAAATGACATACTGCCCATTAATTAACCAATTAACTAGTGTTCATATAGTGCCTGCCTCTCAGAAAGAACTTTACAGAGCATACATCTCTGGAATTAAAAAAATAAAAACAAAATACAACCAAATCAGTCTATGTGACAGATGTTGCGGCAGACATGGAAGACATACACTGCCTGGCCAAAAAAAAAAGTCGCCACCAAAAAAAAAAAAAAGGTCACATACTCTAATATTTCGTTGGACTGCCTTTAGCTTTGATTGTTTCGATAAGCTTCTGCAATGTCACAAGATTTAGTTCCATCCAGTGTTGCATTAATTTTTCACCAAGATCTTGCATTGATAATAATAATAATAATTCTTTGCATTTATATAGCGCTTTTCACACTACTCAAAGCGCTCAGCAATTGCAGGCTAAGGGCCTTGCTGATGATGGTAGTCTGACCACTGCGCAAAGCCTTCTCCAGCGCATCTCAAAGATTCTCAATGGGGTTAAGGTCTGGCCAATCCATGTGTGAAAATGATTTCGAACTGCGCTCCCTTCAATACACCTGGCGAACGTCCGCTCTTTGGCCAACAAGATGGACGAACTGCTTCTGTTAAACAGAATAAACACGGACGTTTCCAGATCTGCCGTCCTGTGCTTCACTGAAACCTGGCTTGGTGAGCACATCCCCGATAGCGCATTATACCTGCCGAGCTTCCAACTTCTCCGTGCGGACCGCGTCATGGAGCTCTTGGGGAAAACGAAAGGAGGCGGAATCTGTTTCTACATAAACGAAGGTTGGTGTACAGATGTCACAGTACTAATCAAAACATGCAGCCCTCACTTAGAGTCTTTTTTCATTGACTGTAAACCGTTCTATTCACCGCGGGAGTTTTCCTCGTTTATTCTGGTTGGTGTTTACATCCCACCTCAGGCCTGTGTTAGTGAAGCATTACAACACCTGGCTGACCAGATAACTAACATGGAGCACAAACACCCGGACTCCCTGCTCATTGTTCTTGGTGATTTTAACAGAGCAAACCTCAGGCAAGAACTGCCAAAATTCAGTCAGCATATTAAGTGTCCTACCAGGGACAAAAACACACTGGACCACTGCTACACTACATTAAAGGATGCTTATCTCTCTGCCCCTCGTGCTGCCCTGGGACTCTCTGACCACTGTTTGGTTCATCTTCTCCCGACTTACAGGCAGAACTTAAGATCTGCAAAGCCTGTGGTGAAAACGGTGAAGAGATGGACCAACGAGGCAAAGCTGGAACTACAAGCCTGCTTTGACTGTACTGATTGGAGTGTTTCTGAGTCTGCAGCGATAGACCTGGATGAGCTTACTGACACTGTGACATCCTACATCAGTTTTTGTGAGGATATGTGTGTGCCCATGAAAAGTTTTCGCACATACAACAACAACAAACCCTGGTTTACTACAAAACTCAGGCAGCTTCGTCAGGCTAAGGAGAAGGCCTACAGAAGTGGGGACAGAATCCTGTATAATCAAGCCAGAAACACATTGACAAAGGAGATCAGAGTAGCAAAGAGGTGCTACACTGAAAAGCTGGAAAATAGGTTTACAGCCAACGACCCTGCATCAGTGTGGAGAGGTTTGAAAGACATCACCAACTACAGGAAACCATCCCCCCATACTGAAGAGAACCATCAAATGGCCAACGAGCTGAATTTGTTCTACTGCAGGTTTGATAATCCCTCTTTCACACCTCTCACCCACGCCAATCAAAATACACTCCCAGCACCCACTACCAAGCCCCTGCCCCTCCCCACTGACACCATACCTGCACTCAGGATCTGTGAAGGGGACGTGAGTCAGCTCTTCAGGAGACAGAAGATCAGGAAGGCACCAGGTCCAGATGGTGTGTCACCCTCCTGTCTTAAAGTCTGTGCTGATCAGCTGGCCCCCATATTTACACAGATCTTCAACAGATCCCTGGAGCTATGTGAAGTTCCCTCCTGCCTTAAGCGTTCCACAATTATCCCGGTTCCAAAGAAAACCTCCATCGCAGGGTTAAATGACAACAGGCCAGTCGCCCTGACGTCTGTGGTCATGAAATCCTTTGAAAGACTGGTGTTGACCTACCTGAAGGACATTACAGGCCCCCTGCTTGACCCCCTACAGTTTGCTTACCGAGCAAACAGGTCAGTGGATGATGCAATCAACATGGGACTGCACTACATCCTGCAACATCTCGACTCTCCAGGGACATATGCTAGGAATCTGTTTGTGGACTTCAGCTCGGCGTTCAATACTATCATTCCAGAAGTCCTCCACACCAAACTCACTTGGTTCACTGTACCAGCTCCCATCTCCCAGTGGATCACAAACTTCCTGACAGATAGGAAGCAGCAAGTGAGACTGGGAAAAATCACATCCAGCACACGAACAGTCAGCACTGGCGCCCCCCAGGGATGTGTCCTCTCTCCTCTGCTCTTCTCCCTCTACACAAATGACTGCACCTCAAGAGACCCGTCTGTTAAAATCCTGAAGTTTGCAGATGATATGACAGTCATTGGCCTCATCAAGGACAGTGACGAGTCTGTATACAGACGAGAGGTCGAACAGCTGGCCCTCTGGTGCGGTCAAAACAACCTGGAGCTGAACAAGCTTAAAACTGTGGAGATGACAGTGGACTTCAGGAGGAGCCCCCCAGTGCTGCCCCCTCTCACACTACTCAACAGCATTGTGTCTGCTGTGGAAAACTTTAGGTTTCTGGGATCCACAATTTCCCAGGACCTAAAGTGGGAACTAAACATAAACACAATTGTTAAAAAGGCCCAGCAGAGGTTGTACTTCCTGCGCCAGCTCAGGAAGTTCAACCTGCCTCAGGAGCTGCTCATCCAATTTTACTCTGCAGTAATCCAGTCTGTTCTCTGTTCATCTTTCACAGTCTGGTTTGGCTCAGCCACAAAACAGGACAGGAACAGACTTCAATGGACAGTCAGGATTGCAGAAAAAATCATTGGTGTTGATCTGCCCTCCATTCAAGACTTATACAGATCTCGAGTCAGGAAACGGGCAGAAAACATCATTGCAGACCCATCACACCCTGGTTACAACCTTTTTCAACTTCTTCCCTCTGGTAGGCGCTACAGAGCACTGTACGCCAAAACTACCAGACATGTGAACAGTTTCTTTCCTCAGGCCATCACTCTCATGAACACTTAAGCATCAGGGACAATACTAGGTAAAACCGGAGTCCAATTCCTTGTATGTGTACATATACTTGGCCAATAAAGCTGATTCTCATGCTCCTTGAACCACTCTTTCACAATTTGAGCCCGATGAATCCTGGCATTGTCATCTTGGAATATGCCCATGTCATCAGGGAAGAAAAAATCCATTGATGGAATAACCTGTGTCATTCAGTATATTCAGGTAGTCAGCTGACCTCATTCTTCGAGCACATACTGGTGCTGAACCTAGACCTGACCAACTGCAGCAACCCCAGATCATAGCACTGCCCCCACAGGCTTGTACAGTAGGCACTAAGCATGATGGATGCATCACTTCATCTGCCTCTCTTCTTACCCTGATGCACCCATCACTCTGGAACAGGGTAAATCTGGACTCATCAGACCACATGACCTTCTTCCATTTCTCCAGAGTCCAATCTTTATGCTCCCTAGCAAATTGAAGCCTTTTTTCCCGGTTTGCCTCACTGATTAGTGGTTTTCTTACAGCTACAGAGCTGTTCAGTCCCAATCCCTTGAGTTCCCTTTGCATTGTGCGTGTGGAAATGCTCTTACTTTCACTATTAAACATAGACCTGAGTTCTACTGTTGTTTTTCTTCGATTTGATTTCACCAAACGTTTAAGTGATCACCGATCACGATCATTCAGGATTTTTTTCCGCTCACATTTCTTCCTTGAAGACGATGGGTCCCCACTATCCTTCCAGTTTTTAATAATACGTTGGACAGTTCTTAGCCCAATTTTAGTAGTTTCTGCAATCTCCTTAGATGTTTTCTCTGCTTGATGCATGCCAATGATTTGACCCTTCTCAAACAGACTAACATCTTTTCCACGACCGTGAGATGCGTCTTTCGACATGGTTGTTTAAGAAATGAGAAGCAACTCATTGCACCAGTTGGGGTTAAATAACTTGTTGCCAGCTGAAAGATAATCGCCCATGCAGTAATTATCCAATAGGAGGCTCGTACCTATTTGCTTAGTTAAATCCAGGTGGCGACCTTTTTTTTTTGGCCAGGCAGTGTATCTGAGGGGGTCGTATAGCGAGACAAGTGACGAGGCTTAAATGGCAGCACTGACTAGAATATGTCATATTGTGTGATTAATCACTTATTTGAATGATCCAATATAATTGATTTTTATGTAGCGCTCCTTCACAGTGTGTTGCCCCAAAAAGTGTAAATTAATTAAAAAATTAAACCCACATCCCAAAGTTGTGAT
This sequence comes from Erpetoichthys calabaricus, assembly GCF_900747795.2. Classification (NCBI taxonomy): domain Eukaryota; kingdom Metazoa; phylum Chordata; class Cladistia; order Polypteriformes; family Polypteridae; genus Erpetoichthys; species Erpetoichthys calabaricus. The sequence goes on from NC_041407.2 coordinate 25,108,939, forward strand.
CCATAGGTGAACTGACCTCTCTAAACAGACATGCCAATCCCCTCGTTCAGAGCGACCATCATCATTTACACTAGTGGTTCCCAATCTGTGGGGCGGGCCCCCCTAGGGGGGCGTGAAGTAACAAAAAGGGGGCCGCAAAGATGTTTAAAAAAAAGAAAACAAGAATCAAAAATATGAAAAATACATCTATTGAAACCAAAACAAATTAACTTAAACTACATTCTGATGCTAGAAAAATAAATATAGCGTTAGATAATGTCGATAAAAGTTAAGTAGGTATAATAAAATATGCATCTATGATATAGCATTAATTAAAAAAGAACAAATTAGTGGGCTCCTTTCAAAAAAAACATTTGGGGGGACACGATTAAAACTGCTATAAAAACTCGGGTCGCAAATACTTAAAGGTTGAGAAATGCTGATTTACACTTTAAACAATCATTTTTGAGCCTGGGAGGCCCTTTGCTGGCTTTCTGACCCCAGCACAGTCGGGACCAGCAGATGTCCACCCTGTATGCACTCGTCTGGACACTTGATGTGCAGCTTTCTATTTGTTCTAATAGTAGATAGGGGGCAGCTGTCCAAAAGGCACCAACTTGGCCATCTTGCTGACCTGGATGTACCTCTGGCTCTCATTTGAGACTGCAGATCACTTTAATGTGTGGCCTGTGGCGTTTCTCCATGGTCAGACCTCCTCCTCACCACATCGAGCCCATTCCAGTCAGACAGCTCCTTCTGCAGCCCACGTAATTGTAAATATGCCCTAAATGCCTGGCTCATTCGGTGATGCAGATAAGCACATCCTCCATTCTGACAGCCTGTCTCAGCTCGTTAGGGCAAGTGAAGCTCCGGGGTCTTACAGCAGCAGCGGAAAATGTGCAGCTGAGCCCGCCTCCTTGTGGTCACACTGTCAGTGCGAGAACAGGATCTGGCCAGCTGCTGGACGTTTAGTAACAAAGGGATTGAGGTCTGGTCAGCCAATGTACCCTTAATATAAACAGAACACGTTATGGCCAGCCATTGGTCTCCTAGCAGAAAGAGACAAGCCTCTGGTTGACCTTTAAACTTGTAATACAATGCAAAGAGATCAAACTCTGCTCAGCAACAGGACCCTTAACCAAAACAGATCACAATGTGGTAAGCTATTGGGCTACTAACAGAAAGAGACAACGCTCTGGTTATCCTTTAAACTCCTAACACAAACTCATCAAGCTCCCCACAACTACTGGACACTAAATACAAAGAGATGAAACTCTGGACAGCTGCTCGATTTCAGCACAAACACCATTAGGCTCTGGTCAGCTGCTTGACTCTAACTACAATGGGCTCAGGCTCTGGCCAGTTCCTGGACTTTAGTACAATCAAACCAAGCTCTGGTCAACTTCTGGACCCTTCATATAAAAGCAGATCACATTGTGGCCAGATGTTTGTGACCCTAGCAGAAGGATTTGAGGTTACAAAAGCATCAGGATCTTACCGACTACTGGGCACTAAATGTAAAGAAATCAGGGGCTTCTGGTCAGCTGCTCTACTTTGGCACAGAAACATTGTGTTTTGGTCCTCAGCTGTGATTCTTAATACAAAGAACACTGGTCACCACTGGACACTTAATACTAAGGGATCATGCTCTGGTCAGCTACTGGATCCTTAATAAAAACGGATCACATTGTGGTCATCTGTTGGGCTCCTTGCAGAAAGAGATGAGTCTCTGGTTAGTCTTTAAACTTTTGATACAAACACACTGAACTCTCGCTAACTACTGAACAGTAAATACAAAGAGATGAAGCTCTGGTCAGCAGCTTGACTCACCATGCAAAGAGATCAGGATCTGGCCAGCTGCTGGACTTCTGCCCAAGTAAATCAGGCTGTAGTCAGCCACTGGACCCTTGATAAGAATAGATCAAGTTGTGATAAGCTGATGCTAGCAGAAATAGTCAAAGCTCTTGTTAGCCATTAAACACAAACACATCGTAAACTACTGGACAGTTGTGGACGATCACTTAGACAAGACAGCAGGTGGGATCATATAGCAGCTTTATTATTTTCACATCGTCACAGTGAGCAGGTTTCAGAAAAGCAGGCAATCAATATTACATGACAGCGTCAGGGCTCTCTGAACAATTGTTTATTGGGTGGGGCAGGTTTTTATACCCCTAGAATGCGTGATTTAATATTCATTATGAAAATGCAACAGTCAACACTTTATTATACACAATCCTTGAGCCCCTTCAATGCTCCTTTTGCAACTTGATTCCTTGGCTCCTTGTTATGGCGTTCAGATGTAAACAAAGGGAGAACGTGATAAGGCAGTCTCAGTGTGGAAGCTTAGACCTTGAGTCCTTCTGACAAATATTTTTTCTGTTTGCTCAGCAAATCATGTTTTTAAAGCTTACTTCTGCATAACTCCTTAGACAAGGATTAGTACAAGGGAACGAAGAGAACATTCATCTTCCACACAGTAAATGCAAACAAATGAAATTCTGGACTCTTAATACAATGAGATCAGGCTCTGACCAGCAGCTGGACTTCCACCCAAGTTGTTTTCAGTTACCAGACCCTTAATAAACTCAGATCACATTGTACTCAACTGTCGGATTCTTAGCAGAAAGAGCCAACGCTCTAGTTAGCCTTTAAACTCTTAATATAAACATATCGAGATCTTGCCTACTACTGAAAACTAAATACTAAAAGACGAAGCTCTGGACAGCTGCTAGTCTTATAACACAGAAATGTCACACTCTTGTCCTTGGCCTAGCTCTTAAAGGGATAAGGATCTGGCCAGCTGCTAGACTTCAGCTCAAACAAATCAGGCTGTAGTCAGCCACTGGACCCTTGATAAGAACAGATCAGATTGTGATAAGCTGATGCTAGCAGAAATTGTCAAAGCTCTTGTTAGCCATTAAACACAAACACATCGTAAACTACTGGACAGTAAATGCAAAAAAAAAATGAAAACCTGGACTCTTAATACAATTCTCTGGGCAGCTGCTGAACTTTAGCACAGAAATGTCACACTCTCGTCCTCAGTTTGACTCTTAATACAACAGAATTGGGATCTGGTCAGCTGCTGGACTTCAACACAAACAAATCAGTTACTTGACCTTTAATAAAAACAGATCAAATAGTGGTAGACCATCGAGCTCCTTGCAGAAAGAGTCAAGGCTCTGGTTAGCCATTAAACTTGATACAAACTTATCACGCTCTCGTGAACTACTAGACACTAAGTACAAAGTGAAGAAGTTCTGGTCATCTTCTTGACTCTTAATACAACAAGATGAAGCTGAGGTCAGCTATTGGACTCTTAACACAAAGAGGTCAGGCTCTGGTCAGTTGGTGACCTTTAGCACAGAAACATTGAGCTCCGCTCCACAGCTTAGCCCTTAATTCAATGCTGCACATTGTGGGGCAGCTAGTGGACTTTAGAACAGAAACACCAGACTGGTGGGCTTCAGGACTCTTAATGCAAAGAGGTCAAGCCCTGGTCAGATGCTAGACTTTATTAAAATAAAATTGTATCCTTTAGTCAACTAATAGATAATAATAATAATAATAATAATAATAATAATAATAATAATAATAATAATAATACATTTTATTTATACAAGGCGCCTTTCAGAGAACTCAAGGACACCGAACAAACAATAAATAAATAAATAAAATACACAATTATAAACAACTTAAAACATCAGAAAATCTAAAAATTAAAACCAAACAAAACCACTATAATCAGGAGGAAAAAGAAAAAGCCATTTTAAACAGATATTTACATTTGAAGGATGAATATGATTTGATATTTCGGAGATCTGCAGGTAATGAATTCCAGAGCTTAGGAGCAGAATGGCTGAAAGCTCTGCTCCCCATGGTGGTTAGACGGGCGGGAGGGACGGTCAGGTGGGTGAAGGAAGAGGATCTAAGGTTACAGGATGGAATGGCAACATGAAGAAGGTCAGACAGATATGGAGGGGCGAGGTTATGGATGGCCTTAAATGTTAATAGCAGAATCTTAAAATCAATACGAAACTTGATCGGGAGCCAATGAAGCTCCTGCAAGACCGGAGTAATATGGTGAATAGATGGGGTTTGAGTGATGATACGTGCTGCAGAATTCTGGACTAACTGAAGCTTATGAAGAGATTTATTAGGGAGACCAAAGAGGAGTGAATTTCAATAGACTATGAACAAGAATGGCAGTGGTATGAGGAGTGAGGGAGGGGCGAATGCGATTAATATTACGTAGGTGGAAGTAAGCAGACCGGGTGATGTTATTAATGTGACATTGGAAAGATAGAGTACTGTCGAGGAAGACACCCAGACTCTTGACCTGAGATGATGGGGAAACAACAGAGTTATCAATAATAAGAGAAAGATTATTGGTTTTGGATAATGATGAGGTGGGTTTACCAGCAAGGTAGAGCTGGGTGTCATCAGATCACATTGTGGTCAGCAGTTTGGCACCTGACAGAAAGAGATGAAGCTCTGGTTAGCCTTTAAAGTCTTAGTACAAACACATCCAGCTCTTGCTAACTACTGGACGCTGAGTACAAAGAGATGAAGCTCTGCACAGCAGGTGGACGTTTAATACAAAGATTTCAGGCTCTGGTCAATTGTCGGATTCTTAACATGAAAATTGCTCTCTGGTCAGCTTCAGTTCTCATGGGAATTGTCTTTTTCATCCAAAGTATCAACACAGTCATCAGGTGGTCCTGGAAATCTGTCTTTGAAGGGAGTGACTTAAACAAGTTTGTGTTCCCCCTTTATGCTGTGTTAGGATTTGTGCTTAGAGATAATGCTGATGGTTGTCAAGTGATCTAAAGAAGTGTTCGTTAAGCAGTGGGACTGTCTAGGTAAGGGACGGGGCATTTGCACCTCAACATGAGAGTCCACCATGCAAGACATGGACTAGGGGGAGTGAGATGTGGGTGTGGTTAGATAGCCTACAATTACAATTTTAGACTTGGTGTTTGCTGATGGACATCTGACAGGGACTGTTAGCAGATTAAATATATAAATGCACATGAAACGTCATACCGTCCTTATATGGTAACACTCGGACAGCTGACCCCGCCCCTTCCCGTGACCAGCATGCCTGTTGCTCCACATGCTGATATCATCAGGTGTTGTTCTAGGACAGTCCATCAACTGTAAACTTAGCCTCTAATATCATGAAGGAATGGCATTCTACGAGTTCACTTTTTTTTAGAACGGATTAAAAAATGCAGGTACCTTTGAATTTTAAATGATGACAGATTTGTTTCTTGTGTTTTTGAGTGTGTTTTTGTGAATGAGAAAGGAAGTTGTTTTTTTTTTTTTTAAATTGAAATGGTGGAGTTTGAGTTCTTGTTTCTGTTGCCATCCTGTTTTTTTTTGATATCCAAAGCCGAGTTTAAAACTACTTGATTGAAGGCGAATGACTGTCCAGGAGCAACAACTGTGATGTTATTCCAAGAAAAGCATAAACCCGATGCTATTAGATCCAGTGATCGTGAATTTAGGGAACTTCTTCAAATAAAAACTTTGCACACCCTTTGCTAATCCAATTCAGATGACAGCATTATTTATTTGGCTTGTGCTTTCTAAAATGGAAGGCAGTGGTCTGCTTATGGGGTGTTCTTTAAGGCTTGCCGTGGCTCCAATTACAAAATGGATGGCGCTTTATAACCTAAATGTTCCGACTGTAGGGGTGCTGGAGCCAATGGTGCTGAGAAGGAGGGGCTTTCAGGGCTTAGGCTTTTAATGTGTTTTGTTAAAATCCTGATCTTCTCTTTTGATTTTTTTAATTTGCTTTCCCCTGTCTCAACAATAAATCAATGTGCTCACAACCCTAAGGGAGACCAAGCGTCATGATGATATATACTGTGATGGATTGCTGGCTTCTTATTCCGGCCCTCACCCCCAGGCCGCCAGGAGGAGCTCTCCCAACAGCATGGATGGGCCCTGAATTCCAGCAGGGCCTCATGGACTATGTAGTTTTTATACACAGCCCTGCTGGATACCTTGGGGACCACTAGGAGTCGCTGTCGGGAAGCCCGTGGACTCATGTGTGCCCTATAACCTGGAAGTACGTCCTGGTCATGTGAGCAGAAGAGATGACGTGCTTCCAGGTTGAAGATAAGGACTGTTTACCCTGACCCGGAAGGAATAAGGAACTGTGGACTGTTGGGCAGGAACACCTCCGGGTCAGGGTGTATAAAAGGACTCTGGGAAAGCCCAGACACTGAGCTGAGCTGGGAGGTAGGGTGGCTAAGTGTCTGGGAGAAGGAGGAGAGAGTATTTTGATTAGTTATTGTTTATATGAGTAGTGTGGAGTGGAGGGTGCTTTGTGCACGTGATTACAAAATAAAGAAGTCTTGTACTTTCACCTGGTGTTTGGAGTGGTACCTGAGGGTTCAAGAGGTGGACACACACCTCTACTGCTACAATACGTATATCAATGGAACACTGCTTTTTGATTCTATGTAGATTCTCATAAAAGGAGGCTAGAGACCCCGATACCATCAAATGTTTGAAATGCTCCTGGCTGGAACCTATCCTGTCCACATATGGACTTATTCTTGGACAGAATGACAGGACATCACAGGGCTCATCCATCCATATCTCTATATGTATATTAAATCCAACATCTGTCTGTCTCTCTGTCTGTCCACTTTTCACGAGAGAACTACTTAACGGATTTAGATCGGCTTTATTTCTATAATTTGCTTGAACATTCTGGTTGATTTTGTGACTTCTCTCATTGCGCTAATTATCATAGTTTACTTGCAGGAGCGATTTATTCGGGCAAATCTGAGACAAAGTCTGTAGGTCAAAGAGAGAGGGAAGCATGACGTCCTCTGTCCCGTGCCAGCCTCTGTTTGAGTCTGTCTACCTCTCTTGATGTGTTGGAGCGTACCTTGCCTCCGGTTAGCTAGTGATACCTGTTTGTTGATTGATTTTTAAAATCTGTCCTGTTTCACTACTACGCGGGCAGAGCCGTTGGGGACAGCTAGTTTTTTACAATTTAAAATGACATCTCATTGCTTTGTGTATCTGTAAAGGCACAGCAAAGCCTTTTTTACTAATGCTAAGCATCCTACCTGAGGTGCCCAATTGGAACAAAATCCACCACATTATCAGTTAGGCGTAGTTCTTTCTCAGTAGCGACACCTAGGCACAGACTATCTGAGTGAACTGCCTCTTACTTTAAGCCATGCTCCTTTCTCTGGTGCTTTTCCTGATTGCCTCACACATCTAAAGTCCTGGACTCGGTCACTGTGGAGTATGCATGCTCTCCCCAGGAGTATCCCGGTTTCTCTCCTCCATCCCAAACTTGTTCATGTTAGATGTGTAAACTGGTGACCCTAAATTGTTTTATTATGCCATGTGATGGACTGATGGCCTGTCTAGTGGTATGTCCAGTACTTATCTGATAGGCTCTGAACTGGTTTAATGGATGGATGGCGTTTCATTTTGGTGGACAGAAGAAAGAGCTGAGACAAAAGGGAAAGCTCTTGATTTTAAGGTCGATTTGTGTTTCTGCCCTCACCTATGGTCAGGAGCTTTGGGTAGTGACGGAAAGAACTAGATCATGGATGCAAGTTGTGGAAATGAGTTTCCTTCTCAGGGTGTCAGGGCTCAGCCTTAAAGATAGGTTGAGGAGTGCAGACATTTCAGGAGCAGCTCAAAGCAGAGCCACTGCTCCTCTTCATTGAAAGGCGCCAGTTGAAGTGGTTTGGACATCTGATTAGGATACCTACTGGATGCCTCCCTGTGGAGGTTCTTAGGGTATGCCCTACTGGGAAGAGACCCAGGACTCGCTGCAAAGATTATATCACTCACCTGGCCTGGGAATGCCTCGCTATCCCTTCTGGAGATGTTGGATAAAGTGATGGGAAAAAGGGATGTGTGGGCATTTTTGCTCAGACTGCTGCCCCCGTGAGCCAGACTCAGAGCAAATGGGGGATCAAAGAACATTTTAGACAACTATAACTTTGTCGTTCCATTCATCTAAACCATTCAGATGAGTGGACCTTCTGTGATGGCTTCACAGCTTGGTTTGTCCTACAGATCCCCAGCTTTTCCCTACTTCCTCAACGTGATGTCTCCTTTCATCCCTAACTGGCTACTTAACCTTTACATGCTTGTCTTTTCTGCTAGTTTTTTCTACAAATCACGCCATGTTCTCTCCTTCACAACTTTCCTCCATAACTTAGTTGGTTGTCTCTTCCACACCCTTCTTCAACCCACCACCTAGTCTGCCTTGCAGTCCGTGCTTTGGTCTGTCCTCAAGAATTCTCCCCAGTCTTAGGCTCTTTCTTTTCCTCTCCTGATCTGCAGCAGGTAACGCTGAGCTCCACCGGCTGGGATAGATGAGTAATGGGGGGGTAGAGGGCAGGCTGATTTGAGCTCATCATCATCCATTTCAGACCTCGGCTCTGTGCGATTATTCAGGTGTTTGTGTGCGGCAGCCCCCACAGCTGCGATCCAGCCGCACAGAGGGCAGTGTTGGTAACCTTTCATGGAGAACAGGCCTAATGTGTTATGACAAAGCAGAACAGCGTGACAAACTGGATGCCAGTCAGCTGTAAATGAGACTCGCCCTCTTGAAGGGGCTGAGGGCAGCTGAGCTGACAGCCTTCTTTTTCTGTTTCTTCCCTTATCCACCGTGTGTGAGTGACAGTGCCGGCATGTGTGTGGGGGCATACTGAATGTGTGTGTGGCAAGGGTGGCACTGTGTGTGTGTTTTAGCATATGTGTATTTCATGGCTACAGTGGGGGATGTGTGTGTGTGTGTACTAGATGAGAGTTGTGTCTGAAAGAGTCTTCATAGTGTATAGCACTACATATACATGTGTTGGGGGGCCACATTTGGGATGAGGTGGGCTTCTCCCTGGCAACAAATACAAGTGCGCTCATGCTGGATGTAGTGTGTAATAGAAACCGGGCATTACCACGCAAAATAAGATATGGTAGCAGTGGCACTTAGAGTTAGAATGATCGAGGACAACAATTTCTCTCGTTGGTGTGTATCTGCTGGAGGACCTGACATGATCCATCAGTACCTCCTTCTTGACCAACAAAGCAAAATATCGAGTCCACTTTCTGCATCAGCCTTCCACACCATATCCTCACCACATTCTATAGGAGCACCTCTGAAAGCATCCTGACCAGTTCCATCACTGGGTGGTATGGGAACTATAATGCATCCGATCACAAGTCCATACGATGGATAGTGCACACTGTGGAAACCATCGTAGGGAGTTGCATCATGGAAATGTTCACAAAGCATTACACCCGCAGAGCCTCCATCATTGTGGAGGAGAGCAACAATCTCTTTTTCCTGCTTCCATTCAGCAGAAGGTATCAGAGTCTATGGACCAGCATGGCCAGACTGAACAACAGCTTCTTCTCACAGGCAGTTAGGCCTGAACACAGTGTCACTCCTGGCATGGGAATCCTTAGGTGAGGACGATGCAAGTGTGAAAGCCAAGTGATATTCTTTTCAGTTTTGCTGTATTTGTGATTTGGACTGAAACTACCATGGAAAAACAATTTGTTATATTGACTTTTCAACTTTTACTTTGCATTGTGGGCATTTACTACTGTGAAGAAAACACAAGAAACCACCGTGAAGGGTTGGGGGAATGGAAACATGGTAATCCCTGTATACTTGAAAACCAAGCAAAGAAAACCAAAATATACTGTCTTTACAGATGGAGCTCAGGAAGGAACTGAATACTAATGAAAAGATGGCAGTTATATCGTTTGTGACAGGAAGGGGTGTGTCCAGAGGAGCTGGAAACAATAGATCTTCAGGTGGGATTACATTTAGGACTTCAGGGGAATAAAGAGATAGAGTGTTAACCGACAGCACCAACACCTGGTCTGGTGGATAATGACAGTGCAAGCTGCCACGTGTGTCACGCTACTTAACTATACACCAGTCCTTCGCTGTTTGTAATCGCACTTTCAGAAGTTATTCTGTTATATTTGCATCCAAAATTCACTATCCACATCGAACCCTTCCTATTCTGGAAAGGCATAAAAAAAATTAAAGCCTGTTCACGCCAATGTGAAGTTTAACTTGCCCACTCATCCAGAAAAGATGAAGAGTGTTCCTCAGGATTGAGTTTTGTGCTCTCACCATTTAAAAGTGATGTGCTTTTGATTTTTCTGTATTGTTTTTTCCCCAGGGTTACAAGAGAAATGCTTACAAAGACAGTGGACGAGAAAAGCTGGATTAAGACCTCCACTGGCCCCTGGGTGACTTAAAGAGTTGAGCTCCTTAATAGAGAGTTGATCTTACTTTTAATAATTCATATCAGCACCCGGACACTCTCCCTGTTGGTTTCTGTGAGTGGACACTTGATCGTTTCATCGAGCGATTTGGGATTTTAGGAATGGCTTGGTCCTCCTTTCTGATTCTGGCTCATAGACAACAGATCTTTCCCTCAATTGGGGCTGTAGGGGGGTGGCCCCCCTTGGTGTTTTCGTCGAACTTAACTCCTTGGCGCAACATGAAAAGGGCCCTTGTGGATGTGCACCCAGAACGCCCTGATGGTAGCTCTGCTCCTGGGTCAAGAAGAATGTAACTGTTACTCCATCATCCCTTCCTCTTGCCACCCAATTGCACTACAGTTTTTCAGTTGGTAAGTAACCATTCCTAAAAAGAAGTTTTGCTGAGCATTATATCCATTCATTATGTGTTTTAACTGTTCATTTATATCATGGTGCATATCTATTACAGTGTAGCAGCAAATGTAGCCTACTTTGTTTATTTTTTTCCTACAAGGTTTTTTGGGAGTTTATTTTTTGTCTTCTTATGAAATAAGGCTGGGGGGCTGTCAAAAAAAACTGGACTTGTTAAAGCCCATTGAGGGATTCCTTGTGTGATTTTGAGTTATACTGTACAATAAATAAATTGTCGTAGTTGTTGAAGGTGAATGAAAGTGTTGTTTACTTTTATACTGCAACTAAACAAACACACTATTGAATTTAGGAAGTGTTAAACAAGTACCGTATATACTCATGTATAAGTCGGGTCTTGAAACCCGAAAAATCGATCATAAAATCAGACCTCGACTTATACACCCGTTCAAAAATACAACACTTAATTTTTTTTTTTTTTTAAATCTTCTTGCCTCCTCCAGTCTTGCATCCAGTTTCTCAGACACATCGAAGTTTGTTGCAGCAGCACAGTTACCAATTTCTTTCACCACTTCAACAATGTTTAATTTAAAAACCAGCTTCATATTTTCTTCTGATCGAATGCTCCATCGTAGATAAGGGATGCTCTTACGATAAAGGTGTATGAGGGTGTGGGATACAAAAAACACAAATCAGTGTAAACGTCGCTTCGGAATAGTTTGGGTATTCCCGTGTGGTCACGTAGGTACAATAGAGAGAGAGGGGTTAGGAGGAGACGCGAATACAGCGCATTACCGCACCCACATAGAAAAAAAAGGCAGTGTGCTCCGTGGTCACTCTCTCAGGTGGGCGTTAGCATATCATAATCTCTTGGACCAATAGCGTGAGTTTTCTGCATTTGACTTATACGACCAACATTATAAAATACCAGAAATTATACAGTAAAATCAAGTCCAAACTTATCCGTGAGTATATACGGTAGGCAATTCAAGTTATGGATGCTTTATATTAAGTAATAGTGTTTTGGATGCTTCATATTATGTAGAAATCCCTAGTGGAGTGTAATGCAGGTGTTTCGGCGTGTGTGGACATTTTATTAATCTGGTCAATAAGTGGTTTCTGAAGGCACTGAGCTTCCTCAAAGTTAATCCGGGTAGAATGGAAGCGTGACTATAGGGTGCACAGGTTGTGTTCACCTTACTAATATTCTTGAGCTTAAGGATCAACTGTCATCATTATTAATAACTTCACACAACTACATCTGTTGAAGCAGGATTAAGACTCCAAACTCACATAAAGAAAGAAACTTACCCTGTACTAGGACAAATCTGATAAAACCTCTTTGAGTCAGTAATCAGGCAGGAGGAGACTTGTCCACTGTGTCTTTAGTTTACTCCTCAGCAAATGCCGAAGAGGGAGCACTCATCACAGCAGTCTGTTACAGAATGGTCTAAAGGGTAAGGGCAGAGGGCCGTTTTATAAACCACTGAATTTACATAACAGTGCTGATTAATGCATATATTCGTATTGGTTCATTGGCTTATGCCCAAATAACTCATTGAAATAAAAGTTTATTCTATTACACTCTTGTTCTTCTTATATCATTTAAGTTCAGCTATTACCCTTGAAATCTCAATTTGACAACTGTCCAGTCTTATTGTTTACAGGACATCTGGTGATCTCTTAATAATTTCCTTGTACATTTTGTTTATTACATCAATCATTCTCCTAGAAGAGTAAAACATTGGATTGCGAGTAACTTGGTCTGCGAGTGTTTTGCAAGATGAGGAAAATTTTTTAATTAATTTTAACTTGATAAACGAATGAGGTCTTGCAATACGAGTAATACATATACACTTGTATATGTGCCGAGTGTCACGTGATCACAGCTGAGCCGACAGTTCTTCTCTCTCCGTGGGATTGTGGGTAATCATCTCCCATGCTCATTCTCAGTCTGCGTACCTTACTCATATAGTCGACTTTCGTACGAGCGCATACTGTTTACTATAGCATTGTGACCTCGTGTGTGTGCGTAGAGCATTTTTTTATTTTGTGCGCGAGCGATGAATCTGCTTAATGACAATGCAATGTGACATTTCTGAGAAATCCTCAAAAGAAGGCAAAAGCAATTGTCATTGGAAAGTCGCCAAAAAAAGAAAAAGATTCCAGTGAGCCAACAGACGGCATTGATTCCGTCAGTTAGAGTGAAAGTCGTCCTACACAATAAATCTCCTCCTCCTCTTCTCTTTCTCCTCTCTCTCGTCTCCCTCACACCAGCCACAATTCGTTTCAAAGGTAAAGTGCCCATTAATTTGTTTTATGTATTTTTATTTTATATTTTGTATTAATCATTTTTATATGTATATTTTTGGGTTGTGGAACGGATCATCTGAGTTTCCATTATTTCTTATGGGGAAATTCGGTTTCATAGATAGATAGATAGATAGATAGATAGATACATAGATACTTTATTAATCCCAAGGGGAAATTCACATACTCTAGCAGCAGTATACTGATAAAGAACAATATTAAATTAAAGAGTGATAAAAATGCAGGTATAACAGACAGACAATAACTTTGTATAATATTGACGTTTACCCCCCTGGGTGGAATTGAAGAGTCGCATAGTGTGGGTGAGGAACGATCTCCTCAGTCTGTCAGTGGAGCAGGACATTGACAGCAGTCTGTCGCTGAAGCTGCTCTTCTGTCTGGAGATGACACTGTTCAGTGGATGCAGTGGATTATCCATGATTGACAGGAGTCTGCTCAGTGCCCGTCGCTCTGCCACGGATGTCAAACTGTCCAGCTCCGTGCCTACAATAGAGCCTGCCTTCCTCACCAGTTTGTCCAGGCGTGAAGCGTCCTTCTTCTTTATGCTGCCTCCCCAGCACACCACCGCGTAGAAGAGGGCTCTCGCCACAACCGTCTGATAGAACATCTGCAGCATCTTATTGCAGATGTTGAAGTACGCCAGCCTTCTAAGGAAGTATAGTCGGTTCTGTCCTTTCTTACACAGAGCATCAGTATTGGCAGTCCAGTCCAATTTATCCTCCAGCTGCACTCCCAGATATTTATAGGTCTGCACCCTCTGTACACAGTCACCTCTAATTATCACGGGGTCCATGAGGGGCCTGGTCCTCCTAAAATCCACCACCAGCTCCTTGGTTTTGCTGGTGTTCAGTTGTAGGTTGTTTGAGTCGCACCATTTAACAAAGTCCTTGATTAGGTCCCTATACTCCTCCTCCTGCCCACTCCTGATGCAGCCCACGATAGCAGTGTCGTCAGTGAACTTTTGCACGTGGCAGGACTCTGAGTTGTATTGGAAGTCCGATGTATATAGGCTGAAAAGGACCAGAGAAAGTACAGTCCCCTGCGGCACTCCTGTGTTGCTGACCACAATGTCAGACCTGCAGTTCCCGAGACGCACATACTGAGGTCTGTCTGTAAGATAGTCCACGATCCATGCTACCAGGTATGAATCTACTCCCATCTCTGTCAGCTTGTCCCTAAGGAGCAGAGGTTGGATGGTGTTGAAGGCGCTAGAGAAGTCCAAAAACATAATTCTTACAGCACCACTGCCTCTGTCCAAGTAGGAGAGGGATCGGTGTAGCATGTAAATGATGGTATCCTCCGCTCCCACCTTCTCCTGCTATGCGAACTGCAGAGGGTCGAGGGTGTGGCGGACCTGCGGCCTCAGGTGGTGAAGCAGCAGCCGCTCCATGGTCTTCATCACATGTGACGTCAGAGCGACAGGCCGGAGGTCGTTCAGCTCACTAGGACGTGATACCTTTGGGATTGGGGTGATGCAAGATGTTTTCCAAAGCCTCGGGACTCTCCCCTGTTCCAGGCTCAGGTTGAAGTTGTGCTATAGAGGACTCCCCAGCTCCAATGCACGGGCCTTCAGCAGTCGTGGCGATACTCCATCTGGACCCGCTGCTTTGCTGGCACGAAGTCTCCTCAGCTCTCTGCTTACCTGGGCTGCTGTAATTGTGGGTGGGGGAAACTCTCTCCTATGCTGGTATCAGCAGAAGGATGGGTGGAGGGTGCAGTACTTTGAGGTGAGAGTGGGCTAGGGTGGTCAAACCTTTTAAAGAAGTTGTTCATCTGGTTTGCTCTCTCCATGTCTCTCTTGATGGTGGCACCCCGCTTCGAGCTGCAGCCAGTGATGATCTTCATCACTGATACAGTGTATACTAATACTCACAGATTATGAACTTCACAAATGCAAATAATCCATATTAGTAACCGAGAATAAACCGGATATGGACGCAGGTACATGGCATGCCCATGGACGCAGGAGACATAGTGCGCAGGCACCGACAGCTCAACTAACGGAAATATGAAATAAAGCAACGAGCACAGACAATACGGAACCCTAACCGTCCACACTACACAGCATAGTCAAACCCGACATTGTACAGAAGGTGCGGGCGCCTACAACGCGCGTCTAACATACCGCAGGCAGACCCCCGAGATGGTACAGACGCTCCAGAGATACGGACTCCACAGCATATGTGAATCACATTACAGTAATACAATAATATGAGTGCTCACAGACAAAACAAACACAACAGGCTTCGGCGTCCTGCCCCACAATCAAACCGGATAGAGTACGGCATCCCCAAACGTCCACAAAACACAGCATAGTCAAAGCCGAGATAGTACGGAGGGCGCATGCGCCTACAACGACTACCACATGAAACACACACACGGCACCGGAGGTATAATATTAGCTCAACTAACGTAAATAAGCGCCTACAACGCGTCACGGCTCAAAAACAAAGGAGCTCAACTAATGTAAATAAGCAACGCGCCCATAGGTAACGACACAGCCACACAAAAAAGAGGATTCAACCCCCCGCCCCAGAGTGAAACGGGAAAAAGTACGGAGTCCACAAAGGTCCACCATACACAGCATAATAGTACGGAAGGCGCGAGTTAGTACGAAAGCCGAAGGCGGCTACAACACATAATAAGAATAAATGAACGTTCCGTTTTAAACGTACGTCATCCTCACACGTCCAAACTGTAATAAGAATAAATGAATGCTCCGTATTGAACGTATGTCATCCTCACACGTCCAAACTATACAGCATAAGTGAATCACATTACAGTGATGCATTATTAACAGTACAACCACAGAAACCACTCTGTATTAACAGTAAGTGCAATTATTCATATTACTAACGGTAACCAACAGAGAACTAATGGAGTCACGATCACGGCTCCAAAACTATACAGCTCCACTAACGGAGCTACATACACGAGCCCGCATGGACAAAAACGATAGACGTCGGCGCCTACAACGCATGTTTGAAACCGCGGAAGCAAAACTGTGTCGGCTCCAAAACCAAACAGCTCGACTAACGGAGCTACAAACATATCTCATACATTCATCGATGTATTTCGGGTTACCCAACACCGGGGGTAGGCGAGCGAAGCGAGCAGGGGGCGCAGCCCCCTTGTACATCAGGTATGAGAATTAAAGCAGACAAAAATGTCCCAACCTTTATATGGGCTCAACTTCACCTTCCTTCACAATAAATGTAACAAACTGATGAGTGCACCATCACATTGGTGGGAACTGAACTTGAGTTCTGATGTTGCAGTTACCGAACATCAAATAAACATATTAAAAGGCTTGTCACACTTTGTGATTAAGAAGATGATATGTAACTGAATGTTTTATTTGATTTTGATTTGATATACTTTGTTGATCTCTTGAGTGGAAATTGTCTTGTTGCATGACCTTTAGGGTTCAGAGCGTAGGTTTGGTGCCAACTAAAGTAAAAGACTGGTAAGGGCCCTTTGTGTGGTTCTGGCTTTATTTGGTTCACCTTTTCTCCTGCAGATGCTTTGTTTGCTGGTTGTTTGATGTCTGTGGGCGACTCCCTGCAGAACTGGACAGCACGTTGATGCTAAAGCTGCTAGAAGCAGTGGCACCATACAGCTTGACTGTCTGTAAGGTCTCAAATACAGTTATCTGCTGTGAGTTCAAATTGCTTATTCAGGTTATTATTTCATTTTCTTTTTAAATGTCTGGTATCATATTTCAGCACAAGAGGGTCTCTTGTTTCTATCTCTTTTTCACTTTTCTTTTCCTTACCCCTCTGGACGCGTGTTTTTAATGACTGCCCATCTTCCCTTTTGTGGTTCAGTAACACGTTACATGATTGGTCACATAAGAGAAAATTTATGAGACCCCTGCTCTAATCATGCCAAGCCAAGACTTTTTTTGTTTTAAATATTTTTATTGATGCCTGATTGGACAGGTTTATAATCACAGGGGATTGCTGTGGCCATCCATACTGGTGGTGAAGACATGGACTTTTCCTGTTTTTAGCCATTTTTTGAATCTCTCGCATTTGCCAAGGCTTCTTTGTGAGCAGAGCCCCAGGGAAATGAACTCGTGTCACCGTGATGGTGGATCGAGCCATGCATATTATAGTCTTCTCTGTTCACCTTCACCATCTTAGACTTTGCCTGTTTATTGGAATACAAAATCACTAACTGAAATAATTATTGTTAAAAAATGCCATTTGGGGTTATAATATTTCCGTTTAATATCAAACAAATGTTCTGTTTAAGTTACTTTTTTTTATTAATTCTATTGGTCTCAATTAACATTACTTAATTGTGTGGTTCAGAAAATTTTTCCCCTCCCCACAAAACTTTCCTCTGGGGATCTTATCCATTTACCGTCCTGTTCTGCATTCGTTGTCCATTGTCCATCTCCTATCATCACTGGTTGCTGTTTTTCAATATGTTGTTTATTTGCACAGATCTTGTTCCTTGTTCTACATCTCCTTATGAAAAATTACCCAACCCTCTCTATTGTTATATTGTAACATTTATTGTCCAATCTGTGCATTGTAGCACTGGGAAACATTATTTCATGCCACTGTACACTGAATCAAGCTGTGTGTGTGTAGATGGTATGACAGTAAAGCCCACTTGACTCAACTTGACATAAAAAAGCGAAGAGCAGCTGAAGTGCCCAAAGGCTGCGTTCTTCTTCAATCAATTCAGGGGAGCCACTGAGCACAGGAACTCCATACACTGCCGGGGAGCGCCCTCTGGTGGAACGTACGAGCTCAACGCTGAAAAACCTGAACTGAAGCAACTTCCGACCAGAGCATTTGTTTGTGGAACTCCAGGCTTTTCTAGTTTAGTCTCAAAAACATACACACATACTGTGGATATGAGGAAAGTTTCATCGAAGATGACAGAGGCGCATCCAGAAGGTCATAATGAGCAGGAAAATGACGACAACAGAGCTTAGAATCGATGTGGCCACCCAACTCATCTGTGAAACTCCTAGCACCCCTCTAAATGCAGGCTGCACTTCAAGATATCGCTTAAAAGGCAACGTACACTCACGTACAGTTTATTTGGAATTACACTTTACTTTATAACACGTATTTTCATTCTTCTGAGGAGTTTAATGGATGTGATGAAGGAAAAAAAGACCTTCCGAGAGCCGATAATTATTTAAGACTGGCGGAAGACGTGGGTTGGCACCCTGCCCGGGATTGGTTCCTGCCTTGTGCCCTGTGTTGGCTGGGATTGGCTCCAGCAGACCCCCGTGACCCTGTGTTCGGACTCAGCGGGTTGGATAATGGATGGAAGACGTGGGTTGGCCTTGTTCGCTCTGTCTTTGATGACTTTGAATGTATTTGCTATTAATACTATTACAATTTTTATTTGTATTTTTTGCGTTTCCGGGTAATCCGATTTTCCTCTCATTCTTCAAAGACGCCCGTGTGACGGTGAGTGCAGTAAACCGGCCCCTGTCCTGCACTCGATACTGCCGAGAAAGACAGGCCGAACTGGATCAAGCAGGTCGGAGAATGTTACGTTACGTCACGTTACGTCGGGGCAGCACGTCGACCGCTAGGTGTTGTGAGGCAACCGCAGTGTGTAACGTCAAAGCTGAGGAGTCGCTTAAACTTTGAAAAGTCAGTATGGCAATCAGAGCGACATGTGTTACAAAACCACAGCGACGGCATCTGAGATTGTGAGTAGCGAAAAAGAAGGAGAGACACAGGGTGTGCGATATCAGAGTTTCAGATTATACTTGTTACCTATCAGAGCACGATATGCCTGTTCTGGTTTGTTAATAAGCGTATGGATTTATTTATGGGGCTTCCATGAAAGCAAAATTTCCTCCTTAAGACAGATACAGTGCTATCTATCTATCTATCTATCTATCTATCTATCTATCTATCTATCTATCTATCTATCTATCTATCTATCTATCTGTATGTCTGTCTGTTAAAAATAAAGAGAATATGACTCTTAAGCTATCTATTTTGAGAAAGAATAAATAGCGATCAAGTCTCCTACCAATTTTCTGCACAGAGTTTGCATGTTCTCTCCGTATTTGCAAGAGTTTCTTCCCACAGTCCAAAGACATGCAGTTTAAGGTGGATTGACGATGCTAAATTGACCGCTAATATTCTTTGTCAAGCAACAGTTATCAATACCACACGACCCTTAAAGTGCCATTTTAGAACCGTTATTTTTAATAGCGTGGGTTCGGATCTGTCGCGTACTTCTGGGTCGCTACAGTACAATGTGATGTGGGTGGGCGCCTGCCATCATTAATGCTGGGAAGAGGGAACAAACAAATAAAAGTTACAACATATGTTGTTGATGATGATGATGATGATAATAGTTAAATTGGCTTAGCATAAGAGGAACACGTGGCAAAGTACACTTAAAAATGCTGGTTGTTAGGTGTGGGGGTTGATTTGTTTTCGATCTTATTTTTGTAATAATTGATTTATTTGTATGGAGTGTTGCGTGATTTCAATAAAACCAATACAATAATAAAAAACAAAAGCTGGTTGTTTAACGGCACTTTATAGTTCATTACTGGGTTGCGTGGTTCCTCTTTGAACCATTGCTTGACAAAGCACCATTTCATGTTGGGATTCCGCATATACAGGTGCTGGTCATAAAATTAGAATATCATGACAAAGTTGATTTATTTCAGTAATTCCATTCAAAAAGTGAAACTTGTATATTAGATTCATTCATTACACACAGACTGATGTATTTCAAATGTTTATTTCTTTTAATGTTGATGATTATAACTGACAACTAATGAAAGTCCCAAATTCAGTATCTCGGAAAATTAGAATATCAATTAAGACCAATGCAAAAAAAGGATTTTTAGAAATGTTGGCCAACTGAAAGGTATGAACATGAAAAGTATGAGCATGTACAGCACTCAATATTTAGTTGGGGCTCCTTTGGCCTGGATTACTGCAGCAATGCGGCGTGGCATGGAGTCGATCAGTCTGTGGCACTGCTCAGGTGTTATGAGAGCCCATGTTGCTCTGATAGTGGCCTTCAGCTCTTCTGAATTGTTGGGTCTGGCGTATTGCATCTTCCTCTTCACAATACTCCATAGATTTTCTATGGGGTTAAGGTCAGGTGAGTTTGCTGGCCAATCAAGAACAGGGATACCACGGTCCTTAAACCAGGTACTGGTAGCTTTGGCACTGTGTGCAGGTGCCAGGTCCTGTTGGAAAATGAAATCTGCATCTCCATAAAGTTCGTCAGCAGCAGGAAGCATGAAGTGCTCTAAAACTTCCTGGTAGACGGCTGCGTTGACCTTGGACCTCAGAAAACACAATGGACCAACACCAGCAGATGACTTGGCACCCCAAACCATCACTGACTGTGGGAACTTTACTCTGAACCTCACACAACGTGGATTCTGTGCCTCTCCTCTCTTCCTCCAGACTCTGGGACCTTGATTTCCAAAGGAAATGCAAAATTTACTTTCATCAGAGAACATAACTTTGGACCACTCAGCAGCAGTCCAGTCTTTTTTGTCTTTAGCCCAGGCGAGACGCTTGACACAAGGAATGCGACAGCTGAAACCCATGTCTTACACACATCTGTGCGTGGTGGTTCTTGAAGCACTGACTCCAGCTGCAGTCCACTCTTTGTGAATCTCCCCCACATTTTTGAATGGGTTTTGTTTCACAATCCTCTCCAGGGTGCGGTTATCCCTATTGCTTGTACACTTTTTTCTACCACATCTTGTCCTTCCCTTCGCCTCTCTATTAATGTGCTTGGACACAGAGCTCTGTGAACAGCCAGCCTCTTTAGCAATGACCTTTTGTGTCTTGCCCTCCTTGTGCAAGGTGTCAATGGTCGTCTTTTGGACAACTGTCAAGTCAGCAGTCTTCCCCATGATGGTGTAGCCTACAGAACTAGACTGAGAGACCATTTAAAGGCTTCTGCAGGTGTTTGGAGTTAATTAGCGGATTAGAGTGTGGCACCAGGTGTCTTCAATATTGAACCTTTTCACAATATTCTAATTTTCCGAGATACTGAATTTGGGACTTTCATTAGTTGTTAGTTATAATCATCAACATTAAAAGAAATAAACATTTGAAATACATCAGTCTGTGTGTAATGAATGAATCTAATATACAAGTTTCACTTTTTAAATGGAATTACTGAAATAAATCAACTTTGTCTGATATTCTAATTTTATGACCTGCACCTGTACAAGTAGTTCTTAGTGCTTTGAAAAACTTCTTAATTTGTAGAAAAACAGAGAAACCTTTCGTATTGTAGACTGGAGGACACTAACAGAATTACCTGAAGTCAGCCTGTGCATGCAGTGAGAGTCCTTTGAAAATCAGGACCTGATGGTATTTCACAAATCAGTTACTGTCTGTTGATTATTTATTATATACAGTTAGAGCCTGTTACATATCAAAATAAATAAAAGTTCATTATACTTTAATACTTGTGAGAAATACGGGAGCGATTCTAGAGAAATGTCTCGATGGCAAAAATGCAATTAGAACGAACGTGAAGAACACAATCATCAAGTCATTGATGAGGTGAACAACAGTGGAGCTTTAATGTAAGCCCACCTGAGAGATGCTTGTACAGTACTTAGAATTAAATCTTTAGCAATGTATGCAAAATGTACCGTTGCAGTGTTGCCTCCGTGTTGGTCAGTTAATTGTACGCTTAAAACTAAAGGTGCCAGAGTGGCTCTTCAGAGCGATAACATAGGAGTTCCAAAAGACTCATCCACATGAAGGTTTCAGAGAGAACTTTTATTTATTGAGATCCACAACAGGCCCCATACAGTAAATGGGCATAAATAGATGGTATAACGGATTTGTGAAATACCACTGGCTCGTGGAAAAGGACTTGAGCTGCCTACAATAACACAGGCTAAGTTTAGGTTTTCTTAAATTTCTTAGTGTTTTGCTAAGTAGCTTATTAAACAATTCTGTTTTTTTCTACATATTAGGACGTTTTTCAAAGCACAAAGAATCAACTTCATAAGCAGAGAACCCTACACAGAATAAAATGATGCTTTGTCAAGCAGTGGCTCTATGAGAAACCACACAACCCTGTAAAGAACCATAAAGTGCCTTTAAAGAACCAGCATTTTTAAGAGTGGACATAATATGTGGCTGGTATTAATATTAGGTTAGCAATACATGCCTGCTTTCCAATACTTATGTTGTAATAAAACAAAGTAACCTTCCATCCATCCATTATCCAACCCGCTAACTACAGGGTTACGGGGTCTGCTGGAGCCAATCCCAGCCAACACAGGGCACAAGGCAGGAAACAAACCCTGGGCAGGGCGCCAGCCCACCGCAGTAAAACAAAGTCTCTATACATTTTACCAATAATAATCTTGGAGATATCTTGCCACTGCTTTGTATTGTACAGTAAACGCCAAAAGAGATGGGGTGCCGCTTTTAGTTGCATTCTATAAAAGGAACAAATGACATCCGCATATTTTTGGATTTTCTGAAGAGTACTTTCCTTGGTAAATATTGTGTATAATTTTACAATAATTTTCTCTTTCTTTGTTTGTAATGAAATATTTATGAGGCAATAGCCAAAGTTATTTTTCCCCAAGAGGAAATACTACTTGCCTCTTATTCACAAAGTTGCTCCAGCATACAGTTCCGTACGGTAACAGAACGGATAGCTCAGTTATTGCTATTAAAAAAATAATTAAATAAATAAACAACATTAGTGTGTGTGTGTGTGTTCATCTCTGGCCGGATTGTACCGACGGTGTCTATAAATTGGCAGATTTAGGACTAATAGCGCATACTGTCCACTAGAGGGCGCCAATTCACCAGAACACGGGAGACAACCAGAGGCGCTGCGGCGTTCCGTTCCCCAAACGTGCTGATGTTTGCGTTTCCTTCTCTTCATTTCCAGAGGCTACTGAATCCACTGTTTGTGTGAGGAGGCCACTTTGGCAGGTGGGATGCCAGAAAATGACGCGCGCACACACACACACCCTTAATAGTAAAGGTTCCTTAATGGCTTTATACAGGGTGGTCTGGTTCCTCGTAGCTCCATTGATTGACGAAGAACCATTTCATCCTGTAGAGGATTCTTTGTATATTAAATTGGTGCTGTGGGCTTTAAAAAAGGTTCTTAATGTGTGGACAAAACAGAAATATTCCATGTAGAGTATAGTTGGCTGCCTACTGGAATAGTAAAAAAAAAAAACACCTGCACATGTCCTGCGTTATTGTATGTTGCAACAGTCCTTTCAAAATCAGCAACTCAGCAGTGTTTTAAAAATCATCTGTCCACAGGTATTTAAGAAATCCGATTCAGAGCTAAGTAAATGCAGGTTCCTTCTGGAACCCCTGTGGTATCAGTTTGAAGCACTGCTCTGGCCCCTTCATTTTTAAGAGTCCACTCTCACGCTGAATATGAAAACAAGTCATAATTGCCATTTAGAACCCAGTGCTGTTCTGTGTTGCGTATCCACAGAAATCACAACGGAGATGACCTGCCTGGTTTCATGTCACCAGCAAGAACTCCAAAGGAGGTGTTACTTGTACACAGAGATCAATAACTGGTGCTGGACTTTGTCCAAATTCGCCCACCACAATTGGCTGGACATCAATCAATCTTTGCATTTCACCCACTGCCACTACTACCCATGTGACATTCCCAACTGCCAGCAGCCACACCACCTGAACTTCAGAACAGGCCATCCATCTGAAGCTAAACATGTTAGGGTCCGACCAGTATTTGGATGGGAGACCATCTAGGAATGGCTTGGGTCGCTGCTGGGCGAGAGGTTGGTGAGGCCAGCAGGGGGAGCTCACGTCGTGGTTTGTGGCTCCGGGCAGTGTCAGGGACCCTGTTCTGTAACCACTGGTGCCGTCCTTCGGATGAGACGTTAAACTGAAGTCCTAACTTTCTGTGGTCATAAAAGATCCCTGGGGCATCTTTCTAAAAGATCAAGGTGTACTCTGATGAAATCGGCTAAACTACCCCCCACACTCTGGTCATTCTGGCCCCCTAAGTTCACATGGAGTAGTCCAAATGAAAGAGAGCATAGTATTTGGTTAGTGACTGCCATAGACAAAGGTGGACGCCTGTTGATGGAGGTGGGAGGATGATGCTTTACAGGGCAGTCAGTTTGCTGTACTTGGCATCACGGAAGAGGGGATGACGATGGCCATCCACAAAAACATGGCGGCTGTGTTGCTCTGGATCAATGGAGATGATCCGTGGGAGGCTGGACAAGTTGAGGGTCTACTGGGTCACCAGGGTGAGGGCATATAATGTTGAAAAACCCATAAAATGCAAGAACCCCCTGGTGTATTACTGGCCAAGTGCTCTATAGCACCAGATGATGTTTCATTATGGCACATCCAACTTCTTGAAACTTTCATGTCACGACAAACTCTACTAATAAGAGCTTATCTGTACACATGACAAAATCAAAGCTTCAAATCCAATCTAGACGACCAAGTAAGTGTCATAGACCTAGAGCCATAGGTTTAGTCAACAGTCAACAGTAGATCAACAGTTTCAGCCCATCTGGCACCAACAACCACACCACGTTCAAAGTCACTTCAGTCCCCTTTTGTCTCCATTCTGGTGCTCATTTTGAACTTCAGCGGGTCGTCTCATCAATGTCTACAGGCCAAAATGTACTAAGATGCTGCCATGTGATTGGCTGATTAGATATTTGTGTTAACAACAGTTGAAGAGGTGTTCCTAATGAAGTGGCCAGTGTGTGTGTATGTGGGTTTATCTGATTGGGTGCATGTTTCATGTATAAGTTTGTAGTGAGAGTTTTTTGTGTATATTTATGTGTATATATATATATACACACAGCATAGGATGAGCCTTCAAAGATCATCTTCATGGAGGAGATAAGACTGGACATCAAAGGTTTCTAAAGCTCCTGTTCTAATGATCTACCTGGTGCTAGTAGGTGTGACTGGGAGAGCCTTCAGATACAACGGGACCCCATATCATGACAACCCCCAATTATTGGTGGTAATGAACGAACTGAGCCTTCAGACCTCATCAAATTCCCTTAAAGGTCGTCTTCATGGAGAAGATGACAGTGGATATCACAAGCGCTCCAGGTTACCACATGGAGCAGGTAAGTGCAAATGGGGAGAAGTTTACATGAGATATGAACCTGCCTGTGTTGGAGTCTTCAAAGCTCATTTGATTCTGTTTGAGGTCACCTTCATGAAGGAGAGAAGACTGAACACAAGAAGCTTCCCAAGCTGCTGCTCTGATGATCCACCTGGAGCGAGTAGGTGTAAACAAGAGAGCCTTTTGATGGCGATTCCCATATACTGTACATATATATATATATAATATCAGGTTATCAATAATTATGTCCTTCGTAGTTGATGCTTGTATTGAATGTTTTTAGGTGTATTTATGTGGGATAACCCAGCGGTGGGATAAGCTGACTGAGGTGGCGGCTAACTGTAACTTTTTACAATCTGTGCTCTTAGTAGAATCTATACAATGTTTAAAGGTATGTGAATGAATTTGCGTGTTATTTGGGGAGGCTGTTCCTAGACGATCGGTTAAAGTACCTTTTTTTGTTCTTTGCATATTGCAATGCACTTGTTGACTTTTTGTTTTCTCTCTTTATGTGAGCAGAAGGACCTTTGGGAGGAGAATGTCAGAACAACCTAGGTCCACTGTTACAAAAGGAATTTCAGTTAACATGTAACTGACAGTGTGGCATGTCCTGCCTTGAGCTTATGGGGGGACTGTTACAGTGTAAAGAAGTGCTTGTTGGCTTCAGTCCTAAACACACTTCTTATTCATTTCCACCTGCGTCCTCGAGTAACTTGACTCACCGTTAAGCTGAAAGAATTCTGTGGATTTTGAAGACCTGGATTAGGTCCCCATGCAGTCTTTCCTGCTTGAGACTAAATCAGTTCTCTGAGTCTGTCACAGTTAGACATGTCCTTCAGTTCCATGATGCACTTGGTTGCTCTCCTCCGCGCTGCTTCACGTGCTGCTATGTCTTTCTTCTAGCTTGGTGCCCTGAACTGCACACAGTACTCCAGATTAGGTCAAAGTATAGCATGAAATAGTGTGAACATAACATCTCTTAACAGTTTTTATGACACAACCTGACATTTTTTATGCCTTATGGACATAAGCCTTTCACCATTCTGTACAAGTGACAATAAAGACCCTATAAACCTTGTACTGGACAGAGTGCATTGGCCAGTAGAAAGCCTGCATGTGGAGTGTGTTGTGTATTTAGTACTCTACCTGGTGTACAGTAGATGGCTCCACTCCCACTGCCTTGACCCGTCCTAGAGCAAGGTTGGATGTACCAGGCGGTCCCTCCCCTTGCCCAACATCTTTTTGGTTAAACAAAGAGGAACAGACACAGCAGGCCACTGGTCATCATTATTTTGCTTTACTAATCTCTGAACACACTGGCGATTTGTAAAGATGGTTACAGTAAGCAGACTATGCACATGCGAGCTCTCGTGCCGCCTCTGACTGTCCCGCAGTGGACCTGAACATGTGATCTCCTTAATAGATTGGGGGACTGGAGGATTAAGGGGAGGTGGCTGCAAAGACAGACGTCATTTCGGCAGGAATTTTACATTCAGTGAAAAGTCAATTCAGCAGCTTGACTGTGCCAGCCAACAGTCCGGTGAGGCATGTGTGAAATGAGACTGGCATGGTTTTTAACTCACATTGGCAGAGAAGGAGGAGGAGATGTCTCCCCAGACGTCAGTTATTATATTGCATTTGGTTCCATACAAATGATGAGTGCTGAAATGTTAACTACATTACAAAGAGCTAGGCCCTCAACCGCCCATGAGTTAGACGGTGCCCGCTCTTATGTGCTGGATGGCAGAGTCAGACGTGCCGGACTTTTGGAGACTGGGAATGCTTTCTGCTGGTCCAATTTGTGCTTAAATGTGGTGCCCACCAATGGTGGGTTCTTCACTGTGGCTTGAAGGTAACAGGCCTGGAACACAACTTTAACAAATGTAGAAAAGTCCTGTAGTGTGACAGCCTGCTGAAAGAGCAGAGACCCAGGAAGGGTTGGGTGGCTATCAATCATGGCACACAAGGCTTGGTAACTTTGGGGCCCACCCATGCACACAGCTATACAACCACCATACGTGTGATCACACCGTCAATGCTGATGCCCACACAAAAGGACACACACAAGTACAGTTGCATGAAAATTGTCAAATGCAAGCACACAAGTCACACGCATTCTTTAAAGTCACACACACTTCAGAAGTGATTGGCACACACAGACACACACACACACACACGACTCCACTCAGTGGATGCACAAATACATTCAAGTGCTTTGACACAAGGTCAGCTCGGCTCTTGCCTGGGCACTGCGCCCCTCAAGCAGCCAGGTTTGCCCAGATTTTGGGGGCAGGTAGGACACCAGGACTGCAGGGCAGGGTGCCGAGCTTTGATTGGAATGGCAGTGAGGGCTCTAAGAAACTGTGGGACAGACAAAAGTTGAAGGTGCTCTCTCCTTCTATAACCTCAGACACCAGACGAGACCCTGAACCCGTACACAGGGCAGGCGGACAAATGATGGCAACGCACAGACTACGGGGGACTGCAGGAAGCGGAAAGCCTTGAGGGCCGTGAAAGCTGCCCTCTCTATTTTACCCAGTTTGAAATATGGATAAAAAAAATGCAACCCATTGGCAGACAGGGAAGGGGGAGCTCATTATAGGACACCCAACCCCTCAGCACGGGGACGATGACATCTGGTCGTATTCGGGACACTTCAGCAGAGCCGGATAGTTGGAGTTCATCTGCAGGGAAGCGTCGCTGGAGATGTCCGAGGGGCTGCGGCCCCTGAGCCAGGCCTCTGGGTGAAGGAACTGACCAGAGTAGTCAGAACAGTTGCTGAGCCGCGGCCGGTAGAAGGCTGGGTGGGGTCTGTAGATCTCCTCCGCTGTGTAGCGCTTCATAAACAGGTAGACGGACATCACCCCTGCGCTCTGGGAATGAGAGTAATGGAAGCAAATTTAAAGTGAGGCAGGCATAGAGACAAGGAGAAAGGAGAGGAGAAAGGACAGAGAAGTCAAGGGTTTAATAATAATTAATGTCAGTTATATAGCGCCTTACATAGACAGTGGGGGGCCACTTCAACCACCACCAATGTAAAACATCCACCTGGATGATGCGCCGGTGGCCATTCTTGTGCCAGTTCGCTCACCACACATTAGGGGGTGAAGGGGTGAGAGAGAGATAGTTAGGCAGTTAGAGATGGGGTTGACCAGGGCGTGGTGTGCAATTTAGTCAGGACATTGGGGAGACACTCTTACCTTCTCAAAAGGAGCCCAGGGATCTTTTATGATAAGAGCCAGTCAGGACCTTGGTTTACATCTCATCAGAATGATGGCGCCATATTTAAAGCACAGTGTCCCCATCACTCTACTGGAGTACTGGGATCCACACGGACCACAGGATGAATGTCCCCTGATGGCCACACCAGCAGCAACTCAAGCTTTTCCTAGATGGTCTCCCATCTAAGTACTAGCCAGGCCTGAACATGCTTAGCTTCAGGGGGATGACCTGTTCTGAAGTGATGCTGGCTTAATTTTGGGGGGGGCTAGTCTAAGTTTAGAAACTTACTGGCCCCCAGTTCAAAATCCCAGCTCAGTAACTCATAGTGGTCAGTGGCTAAGGAACTGAAGTCACTAGGCCTCCAGTTCAGTTTCTGAGTTAGTGGTGGTCTAGTGGGCACGGACGGGCGTAGGCTCCCAGTTTGAAATCCCACCTGAGCAGTTGAAACAATAGGTTGACACCCAGATGGGCTCAGTGGTTAAGAGGACTGAAGTTAATAGGCTCCATGTTCAAATCCAGGCTCAGTTAACCCCCAATACATACACACCAGTGTTGCCCAGTAGAAATGGGGGCTAAAAACAGCGAGCTGCTAGTTGCAAATCCCAGTTCAATGGCTTAGTCACGGGGTATTCTAGTGTTTAAAGGGGCACTGAAATCAGCAGTGAGACCAGTTTAATTCCCAAGCTAGTGGTTCACTCCCAAAATGGCTCAGTAAGTATTGGCATATTAGTCAGTGGCTCAGTGGATAGCGGGACTAAAATCAGAAGGACTCCAGTTCACTCCCAGTGAGTGCTGGGTAAATCACAATCCCAACTCAGTGACTCACAGGGGCCCATGGGGTAAGACCACTAAAACCAGTGGGCTACTAATTTCATTCAGAGGGTGGGCAAGCGAACACTGAAATCAGTAGGCTCCCGGTTCACACCCCGTACTCAGGAACTCACTTAATAATGTGGCTCGGTGGATAAGTAACTGGAAGCAGTAGGCCTCCATTTAGTGGTGACCAAGCAGGTACTTAAATTAGTAGTTTGAAATCCCAGCTCATCGAATAAAGCACTGGAACCACTCGGGTCACTGCCCATGTGGCCCATTGGTTAAATGGACTGAGATCATCAGGTTCAAATCCCAGCTCAGTGTCATATGCACCACCAAGGTAGCTTAGTGGGAATGGAGGCTAAACACAGTGGGCTGCTAATTTCAAATCCCAGTTCAGTGGCTTATTCATTTTGCTTATTCAAGTTTGTAAAGAAAGGGGTACTGAAATCAGCAGACCTCCGCTTCAATTCCCAAATTAGTAGTTCGCTCTCAAAATGGCTCAGTGAGTATTGGGATTGCAATCGGTAGCTCAAATTCCAGCTCAGTGGCACACAGTGAAGGGGCAGACTGAAATCAGCAGGACTGCCAGTTAAAATCTCAGATATATGCCAGCGGATTATGGATGTAGACCAACTGGCTCGCCAAACTGGCCCAGTGGGTAAAGCGACTGAACTCAGTAAGCTCAAATCCCAGCTCAGTGCCCCAATCCCAGAGAGGCTCTTTAGGAACACAACCTAAAACCAGTGGCCTACAAATTTCAAATCCCATTTCAATGACTTCTTCACCGTGCATCCCATTGCATGAAGGGGTATTGACATCAGTAGACCTCCTCCTCGATTCCCAACTTAGTACTTCACTCCCCTAATGGCTCAGTGAGTGTTGGGCAATTCAGAATCCCAGCTCAGTGATGCAAAATGGCCCAGTTGGGTAAAAAAGACTAAAACCAGTAGGCTACTAACTTCATTAAAAGGGTGGGCAAGAAGGTAATCAGTGGCTTTACTGGGGAGGGATTTCGGGTGATCCCCCCCTGATCTTTAAGAGACTCTCCCCCCTTGCTCTTCCACTACATGAAAATTCCAAGGGGGAACCCCCCCCCCTACTTTTCCAGAAGGGGGTATTAGTGCTAAAGCTAGCAACGACCCTTATTCCCAGTTCAGTGGCAAAACCCAGGGATCAAGGACTGAAATCAATAGGCTGACTTCCACAGTGGCTCGGTGGGTAAACTGAACTGGAATTGTTAGGCCCTCCAGTTCAAATCCCAGTTCCCTCCCAAAGTGGCTAAGTGGGAATGGAGGTTAAAACCAGTATACTACTCATGTCAAACGTTCAGTCATGTACTCCCAGTGTATTCAAATGGGTAAAGGTACCGAAGTTAGTGGTTCATTCCCATAAAAGTGCCATCAGTAGATCAATTCCCAGCACAGTGACAAAGAATTCCAGTGGTGATTTCCCAGCACAAAGCCTTTGACTGCCACAGCAGTACCTAAATGGCTCAGTGCTGGGCTGGACAGAAGGGCTGAAATCTGGAGACTTCTAGATATGAAAAGCATGGGGGCTCCAAGGTCAACTCCCAGCTCAGTGGCTCCCCTTCTGTTGGGGTACTGAAATCAATAGGCTGACTCCCAGAGGGGCCCTGTGGGTGAAGGGACTAACATTCAGGCGACGCCCCCTTGAGATCCCAGCCCACCCAGTGTGGCCCACCGCATACTAAAGGAGATTACCTCTGTGAGTAAGAAGGAGATCGCTGCAAAGGCAAAGGACCAGCCGTACTTGTAGCTGAAGTAGGCTTCGTTGTCTTTGGTTCTGTTCAGCATCTCGTCGTTGATGCTCGATATGTACAGAACCAGCCCGACCACCAGCGACAGGCCTGAAGGGAGACAAAGAAAGACGAGGTGAGTGGACAATCAAGGCACGGAGATGAGGTCACCATGTGTGGACTTCCCATCAGAATGCACAACATATACAGTGGTCTCACTTTCTGCACACTGTATTGTGTTTCTGATTACATTTTAAAGTAGCTGTGCTACCCATCTAAGACAGGTTGAAATCTCAGTAATCAATGAAGGCCTCAGCATTAATGTTTTCAGTGCACCATGCAATGCATATGTCTCTGTTATACGCCATTTGTAATGGGATGTGGAAATGCAGTGTTCTTGCTTGTGGGGCACCATCTATTGGAATGTTAAATGCAATGCATTTTATTACTTAAAATGTTTGTGATGCGCCATCATTTGGAAGGACAGAGACATGGCAACAGGACGGACACACAGACAGATGCACAGACTCTTATCCTTTTATTAAGGTGGATGAATACATTTTCCATATTTGCCCATCAATCTACACTCAATAACGCATAATAACAAAGTAAAAATATGTTTTCAGAAAGGTTTGCAAATTAATTAAAAATCAAAAACTGAAAACTCTCATTCCTTGAAGTTTTCAGACCCTTTTCAGATTGTGTATCCTATTTGCTTTGATTGACCTTGAGATGTTTCTAGAACTTGTTTGGAGTCCACCTGTGGCAAACTGAATTGACTGGACATCATTTAGGAAGGCACGCACCTCACACTGCAAAAACTAAGCTATGAAGTCCAAGGAACTCTCTGTAGACCTCCACGATCAAATTGTGGTGAGACATTGACCAGGGCAAAGGGGACAAAACCATTTCTAAAACTCTGAGTGCCCCCAAGAGCACAGTGGTTTCAATTATTGTGAAGAAGGTTAGCCAGGACTCTTTCTAGAGTTGGCTGTTCTGACCCAACTGAGTGAGGTAACCGAGAACCCAATGGTCACTCGAACAGATTTTTAGAAGTGATGTGCTGAGATGGGAGAATCTGTTGGAAGGATGACCATCTCAGAGGCACTCCATCAATCAGGTGTTTATGGTAAAGTGGCTAGACAGAAGGCACTATTAAGTCAAAGTCATATGACATTTTAAAAGACCCCAAGAACATGAAGAAAAAGAATCTCTGGCCTGATGACACAAGTAACCCAAGTGACTGCCAACGTTAGAGATGCCAGTCATGCCCACAAACAAAAAGGTGAAAATGATACCCTGAGAGGCTCACCTGACAAGATGAAGAAGATTCCCGAAACAAAAGCCAGGATTGTCCTATGAGGGCGAATGTGGCCGATGTTGTTGAGCACAAACCCAATGAACATGAAGAAGAGGCTGACGAGGGGGAAAGGAGTCGCAGAGCGGATCATTTCTGCAAAAGATGGGAGCATAGCTGAGGTTAGTTGCATGAGATAATCTGCTAGGCTGTGGCAGTGCCATTGTATGACTCCTGCCCGGTCTGGGGTGTCTTTTGGTCTTGTGATGTATTCAGGAGTATTATGACTGGAGTTTTCATGAAATGTAGCTTTGATTGACTTGAGAGGTGTGCCAGTTTGTGGAATTAGTAGGTTCATTAGAAGGTTCAGTGCCTCCAGCTTGGGCAGTGAATGAGTTTGGAATGAAATCACTTTTTATTTACATTTACATTTACATTATTTAGCAGACGCTCTTATCCAGAGTGACTTACAACAGTGTTTGTTAGTTTTTTTCGCATACCCCTTGGGGTCAGAGCACAGGGTCAGTCATTGTACAGCGCCCCCTGGAGCAATTACAGGTTAAGGGCCTTGCTCAAGGGCCCAGCAGAGTAGGATCTCTTTTGGCACTGACGGGGATTCGAACCGGCAACCTTCGGGATACCAGCGCAGATCCTTAGCCTCAGAGCCACCACTCCATGTGAGCTTCGTGCTTGTGTATGGGGGAATGACTCAGTAACTCATCATGGAACTGTCACACCAACATATTACAAGAAAAAGTACAGTACCACCAACTGTGGAAGTGCCCAAGTGAGATGACCCACCCAAGATGAGAACAGAACTGAGAAACACTCACTGAGGACACTGATGGTCGATTCAGATGTCATCTGCACACTCATGGGCATCACATACTCAATGGTGAAGCAACGTCCACGCTCCTCACCTGGGGAAGAGTCAAGCATACTTAGATGGGCAGTGTTGAATGGGGATCCTGTACTGGGACATGCGGGAGAATCCTAAACTGGAGACATACAGTATAGTGTGGGTTGTGTCCTGGGCCACCAAAGTGAGAGATCTTTACTGGGAATGTCAATGGGACCTTCCTAAACTGAAGAGGTAGTGGGAAGTCGCTGGAGTATTAGGAACCAATACTGGGACACTGGTATTTGGAACCTGTACTGGGAACAAAAAATTGAGGGTCCTGAACTATGGAGGAAGTGGAAAAGTCATGTATCTTGGGGTACGGCAATGACAATGACTCATGATGAGGATAATATAGACCTTCTATCTATAACTTATAAGGTCAAAGTGGAAATGCCAGTGGGGAGGAGGGTCCTAAATTGGAGAAGTACCAAGCAGGTTCTGAACTGGAATACCATGATTAGGAAGCAATATTAGAAACACCAAAGGGAAGATCCTTTAGTGGGAATGCCAGTAAGGAAGCAAAGGGTGGGTCCCGTATTTGGGGACACCACTGTTATGGACCAGTCCCAGGACAGTCCTGTGCAGGGAAGGTCAAAGTGAAGGTCCTCTGTAAGAAGAGACACTGGCACACTCCTGGATTGCCATCAGCAGGATCTCTCTTTAGAAGCCCACTCCCAGTGTAAAGGGGCCAAAAGCAATACGGTCCCAGTTCACATATTACAAGGGTACATAAGGATCCGATTTTTGATATATCAGAGGAAAGGACTGGCAGTCGGGTACTGATGAGAGTCTTAAACTGGTAACATCCCTAGAATGGTCCTGATATGAGAATACTGTTGGAAAAATCTTGTATAGGGAGAGTCTACTTCTGGGAAAGTCTAGCACTGGGGATGCCCCCTTGGCACTGCATGAGCCCATACTGTACTGGGAAAGGCACTCAAGTGTACAAAACGGATCCTCACCTGCCAGGAAGCAGACCCTCCAGAGGCCTGAGTGCAGAGACATCTTAATCTCTGTGCTCTGGTTCTGGGGCAGGATGATGCCTTCTTCCAGGTAGAGCCAGTAGTCCGTGCTGACCGCGACGCCCAAAAGTCCGAGACCACACACTGCGAAGATGCTGCTCAACAAAGTGAGCGCTTTTCTGCCACAGGCACTCATGGCGCTCAGCATTGAAGTTGGGGGTCGCCAGAAGAAAGAACTGAACAGAAGAGAAATAAGAGAGCAATAAGGAAAGAGTCAGACAACAGGATCTGCTGGTCTTTATGTCATTTTTCTTTAACAGTGCCCCTGCATGGAGTATTGGATTGGTTAGGCCACATGCCAAAAATAGAATTTTTAATATATCATCACACATACTCATCAGAGCATCACCTTCCTGGCTCATCAAAGGTATGGAATACCATTCTAGGACAAGAGTGGATGCTGCCTCTAACTATATCATCTACTTCTGCCTCCACAGTGCTGAGAAGACACCAGGTGAGGGCAACTGACCCCATCCCTTACGGTCTGAGCCCTATAAAACCCAGAAGGCCTTGAAGCCTGCCTTTTGTGTTTGGGGTCAGACTGCCTGGGGTGAAGCCTGCTTTTGGGTTTCAGACCAGGTGAGTACTGGTTGAGATATTTTTCATCCTGCACCACACTTACCAGCTCCATAGAGGTTTCTCCATGAAGGTGACTTCAAACAAACTTAAATGATATTGAAGGGTCCACGCCCTACGGTGGGCTGGCGCCCTGCCCAGGAATTTGTTCCTGCCTTGCTCCCTGTGTTGGCTGGGATTGGCTCCAGCAGACCTCCCATGACACTGTGTTAGGATATAGCGGCTTGGATGATGACTGACTGAAGGGTCCACTCGTTCACTAGCACCATCGATATGGGAGTAATTACAAAACAGTTCTAATAATACATGAAGACTCTCCTGTCCATATTTGCCAGCTTCAGACAGATCATCAGAACAGCAAGTTGGACAACTTTCTATGCCTTTTGTCTTATCTCTTCCATAAAGATGACCTCAAGCAGAATTGATTGACGTCTCCAGGCTACATTTGTTAACTGCCACCATTGGTGGAGGATCATATCCAGATGGGTCCTGTTGTATCCGAAGGCTCGCCTGTTAACATCTATCAACTCCAGGAAGATCATCACAATGGTACCTTAGAAAACTTCTTATATCAAAGTCTTATCTTCTTCATGAAGATGAACATCAAATGAAATCAACTGAGCTGTGAATGCTCCATTGTTTACTACCATTATTCATAAGGGGGTCATCATGAAAAGGCTCTCCTCTTTACACCTGCTAACTCCAGGCAGATCATCAAAACAGCAGCTTGGACAGCTTCTTGTGTCCAGTCTCATTTCTTCCATCAAGATGACGTCTAAACAGAATCAAATGAGCTTTGAAGACTCCATTTTTATGGAGGCTACCACAAAGAGGATAATAGCTCATGTGAAGGATCCCCATCCACTACAACCTCCATGTAGGCCATCACGGTGGTAGCTTAAAAGGCTTCTTGTGCCCAGTCTAATCTTTTCCATGAAGTTGACCTCAAACAGAATCAAATGAGCTTTGAAGGCTCCATTTTATGGACTCCTAACAAAGACAGACTCATATCTCATATGAGGTTGTCCCCATCCACACCTATCAGCCCTACATGGTAACTTGAAAGGCTTGTGATGTCCACTGTTATCTGAATTCAAGTAGAGGTCTGAAGGGTTCACTACCAACATTTTCATGGGTGTCACCATGAAAAGAGTCGTATTGTATCTGAAGGTTCTCCCATCCGCAACTGCTAGCTCAGGACAGATCATCAGAACAGCAGCTTGGACAACATTGTATGCCTTATGTCTTATCTCTTCTATAAAGATGAAGGCTCCATTCATTCACTGCACCCATTGACACAGGGATCCCTGTTGCACCTTACAGTAGTAGCTACATCAGGGTGACCCCAAATTGTGTAGCTTATGTCCAGTGGTCTGACTATACACCCTGGAGCACACAGTCTGGATTCTTCAAAGATGTCCCCCAATTGCTCTTTAATCAACTCCATGAACGGTTGTCTGTTAAGTTTGGGGTCAGGCCGCCTAGGGTGAAGCATGCTTTTGAGTCCTGGACAGGGCGAGTGGAGGTCTGGTTTAAGACCCATTTTCACCATCTTGACACTGCCAAGGACTATTTTGGGGGTAGTCTTAAGAGAGTGTCCTCCACTCTCCTTCTATTATAATATCAGTCCTTCAATACTTCCTTCCAGGGATTCTTCCAAATTTTATTAATCTAGTGTCTACCAGGATATATTAAAGTGGGCTTCATGTCCAGTAAAGTGCACTAGGAGTCATAACTCCTCTCCCTAACTTTAGCCCATCTCTCCATAATGAATTGCTCACAGGGTCCCTGAATCATAGCCCAGACCCCTGCTGTGCTCACAAGGGGCCGTACAGCCCGAATGTTCAAGTGTTTGTATTCTTTGTACTCTCTCAGTTCATTTACGCCACCCTCCCCGGCACAGAGGAGGAGGAGGACAAGGAGGAGGAGGAAGTCGGCGCTTGCGTCACTCTGACTGCATGGTCTCCATGTGGAAGGCAGCGTGAATGACTCCTCTGTTAAAGTGCGGCAGGATACAAAAAAAATAAAATAAATGAAAAACGCAGCCATGGCTCTATTAGTACTGCAAATTACAGTTCCTCTGAAAGTGAAATAATAACTCAGCGCATTAAAGCCCACTTAGAAGGAAATGCCAAGCCAGTAAAGAGCTGTGAGTCACACCACACACAACAGAGATGGAGATGGCTTGAGTTTCTCCTTCTGGACTCTCCCGAGGGTCCGCAACATCCAGGCTGCCTGCGAGTGTCAGAGTGGGCAGCCACAGCATCCCCTCCACTAAGTCTGCCCTGCTACCCGTCAGTTTGTCCCTAAGGACCCCTCATACTGTTAGTGTGGCCGCAGACCTCAGCAGGACAATGTCACCCCTTTAGCTGTTTTCACCTGAAATTCACGGAACTGTACAAGCAGGTGACAGAAATAATGCGGCGCCTTTGAAGACTTCATGCATATTCACAACGGCCTCACAAACGGCTCCGTGCTGTTTAAGACGCCGGCTAAGCTCAACTGCCATGAATTATTTAAGGGCTCTTGCAAATGGAAACAAATTGACTGAGTGATTAAAGCTAGAAAGTGCCGGATCGGCCCGTTGCCGCTTTACGTTTTGCTTGGTAATGCCGCCCTGTTAGCAACACTGGCGCTTATTAAAATGTGTCTGAGGAAGCACGGCTTTCATCAGCAGAAATCGTTTGCGAAGCGACAAGATGCCCTCCCGATGTCTTCATCTTTAATCTCAAGCCACCGTCTCCTGGGAGTTCAGAAGTTCTTCACACATCACGCGAGTAGTCCCCAGTTGCTTCGGAAAAGGAGTTTCATGGTACAGCGCCACAGTGTTGCAGCAGATACCTCAAGGCCCCCAAAGATCTGGATTCAAGCCTGTCTGCTTGGAGTCTGCATGTTCTCCTGGTTTCTTTGTCAGGTTATATAGGGGTGTGTGGGTATGAGTGCTCTGTGATGGATCTGAAGTTGCATCCTGCCTTGTGCCTGATGCTGCCAGGAAAGGCAATGGCCTTCTGTGACCAGTGGACTTGCTAATGGATGGATGGATTGACAATCGAGTAGCAGAGTGTCCTATAACCTCTGTCACTGTTTTATAGAATGA
This sequence comes from Erpetoichthys calabaricus, assembly GCF_900747795.2. Taxonomy (NCBI): domain Eukaryota; kingdom Metazoa; phylum Chordata; class Cladistia; order Polypteriformes; family Polypteridae; genus Erpetoichthys; species Erpetoichthys calabaricus. The sequence continues at coordinate 25,146,679 of NC_041407.2, forward strand.
TTACAGGGTCATTGTTATCACGGGGACATTGAAATTCAATCATGCAATGACCTCCAGTCCAGAGCTCTACACTTTCTAACAGCTTACTTTCTTCAAGGTCCTATTTTAAGCTGCCTGATAAGGTTCCTCCCCAATGAATGACCACTAAGTCCAGTACTAGGATGTCCAGCAACCTTTATTACAGATAATTTGCCACTCGGTTTAGTACCATGTCATTTAGCAACACGGAGATAGGTGGCCAGCATGTCCAGCATCCTATAGCTCTTCTCATAATTCACTGACCACTAAGTCCACTACTTAAGTGACTTGTAACCTTTTTGACAGCTGACTGACCACTAGTTTTAGGGCTGCAGTGTGCTTAAACATTCCTCACAGCAGCGTGACCACTTAGTCCTCGTAGTCTTTTATGCTATAGCCTTTATCAGAATGAAATGACCACCAAATCCAGCACTACAGTATTCAGTGACTTTTCTCCCAGTGTAGTGACCAGTAAGTACACTCATAAAATTACAAATCATTAATCGTCAGGTGCAGGTCAAAGGTGAATGACCAGCTATGTCTGCCCACTGTAGTGGTGCCCTGTTGTCCTTCTTACTGCGTCCAGCACTGGTGTGTCCTCACATTTCCATGGCTGCCTAGTCCAGAACTATAATAGCATTATATTATGGGCACTGTCCACCAACTCCATTTCAATGCCTATAGTCTTTCTCAGTAGCATGACCACCAGGTCCAGTACCTGAGGGTCCTGTCATTTTGAATGTCACTTTTGTTGTCCTGTTGTTCAGTAACTTGTCCTCCTGTAGTCCATCCCACTGATTAGTGACCACTAGATGCAGTATTAGCATGTTACACCTCTGAGTAACCCCTAGACCAAATGCTTGAATGACATGCAACCATTAGGTCAAGTTTTAGAATGTGCTTCATCCTGGTGACTATTCGGTAACCTCAGACTCAAAATGGAGACCAGCTGGGGTGCTAATCAGCCATTCAGGTGGTCAACTCTACCACCTGGACTATCACCACGGCTCCTCCGAGGGGTCACAGCCAAGTGACACACACCTTCCCTTTGGTCCTTGCTGCTGTCAGAAGGAGACAAGTGACTCACCCAGGTTGTGAGGCCGACTGCCTCCTTCGATCCTTCAACCTGATGACCGTCCACTTGGCAGCACTCAGTGCTGTGTGTCATGAGCTTCCAGAAGATTCTCTATCTGTCACACCGGATATGCCACTTGAACTAACAGCTTGTTACTAACTGTGGCAGCTGTGAAATTCGCATGCGAAGACCTCCAATTCTCTCCCCAGCTGGATTTACAGTATACACTAACAATGAGAATGAATGGTCAGAGAAGACTGGACTTACGTGGACATCATGGTGGCTCACATCTGGAGGGGCATGCAAGCAAACTGCTGATCTTCAGGATTGACTTTAAAACCTACAATATCCTGTTTTGTGATGTTTAAAATGGTCTCTAAAGGCCTCTTATGCCTACTCCTAGCCACTTTTTGGAGTGGTCAGCACAAGCTGGGGCAGATCAGTGCTGAAACCTTCCCATGGTTGATCGTTTATGTTGAATGGGATTCAACTGATGTGGCATCATGTGCTTTGAAGAAGATCACCAAAGTTAAGGTTGTATCTCATGTAAAAGGAACCCATCCACACCTACTAGCCCCATGAGAGAACTTGAAAGGTTTGTGATGTCCTCTGTTGTCTTCTCCAAGAAGATGATCTCAAATTGAATGAAATGAACTTTGAAGGGTCCACTTATTCACTACCACCAGATATTTGGGGCTCAGCCTAAAAAGAGCTATATTGTCCCTGAAGGGTCAGCTGTCAATGGCTACCAGCTCCAAGCAGATCATCACAATGGTAACTTGGAAGGCTTCCTATGTTTAGTCTTATCTTCTTCATGAAGATGACCTCAAATAGAATGAAATGAGCTTTGAAGGATCCATTGATGGGGTTGCCTTCAAAAGGCTGTCTTGTCCACACCTACTAGCTGCAGGCAGATCATCAGAACAGCAGCTTGGAGAGATTCTTGTGTCCTGCCCTATCTCCTAGATGGAAGGGAAATGAAATGAGATTTGATACTTCACTTTATGGAGGCTCTGACAGACAGGATAAGAACACAAATGAAGGCTCGCCATCCACATCAGTCAGCTAGCTCAATATAAGTCATCACAACACTGACTTAGATGGCTTCTTCTGTCTAGTCTCATCTCCTCCATGAAGGTGGCGTCAAACAGAATTAAATGATGCTTGAAGCCTCCACTTGTTCACTAGCACCATTGATATGGGGGGGGGGGGGGGGGGTAATTATAAAATGGGTCTACTTGTATCTGAAGGCTTTCCTGGCCACATGTGCCAGGTCAAGACAGATCATCAGAACAACAGCTTCGACAACTAGTTTTATTTCCTCAATGAAGAGGACCTCAGGTTTGAGGACTCCTATTGTTAAATACCACCATTGATATGAGGGTCATCACGAAATTGGTTCTGTTATTTCTGAAGGTTCTCCTGTCCATGTCTACCATCTCTGGACAGATTGTTACAATGGAAGATGCCTTATGTCCAGTCTTATGTTCTTCACAAAGATCAAATGAGTTTTGAAGGGTTCATTGTTCACTACCACTATTTATATGGGAGTCGCCATCAAAAGGCTCTCTTGTTTACAACTACTCACTCCAGGTGAATCATCAGAGCAGCAGCTTGGAAAGCTTCATGCGTTCAGTCTTCTCTCCTTCATGAAGTCGACCTCAAACAGAATCAAATGAGCTTTGAAGATACCAGCACAGACAGGATCCATTTGCATTTACCTGCTCCACGTGGTAACTTGGAGGGCTTGTGATATCCACTGTCATCTTCTCCATGAAGATGACCTTTAAGGGAATTTGATGAGGTCTGAAGGATCAGTTTGTTTATTACCACCAATTAATTGGGGGTCTTCATGAAATAAGGTCCCATTGTATCTGAAGGCTCTCCCAGTCACACCTACTAGCTCCAGGTAGATCATTAGAACAGAACAGCAACTTTGGAAACCTTCTATGCCCAGTCTTATCTCCTCCATGAAAATGACCACGTGAGTGCCATCTCACTGCAGCTTATCTTGGACAGTCTCAGATGGTCTCTGCAGGCCATGTTTAGCCATTCTTCATGGGTCAGTAGTGGTGACTTCAAGGCTCACCCTTAAATGGGACACTTAGCAGCTACAAACATCATCAGTTATGTCACGTGGTCTGAATTTGCACCCTGCAGCACACCTCAGTATGCATTCTTCAAAGCCACCCTCCAATCTTCTTTAATCAACTCCATGAATGGATTTTGAAAGACTCCCCTAAGTGTTGCCTCACTTTACTTTGAAGTGTCCCTCAGAACCTGTGGCTCTCAACTGCAGTGGACATTTTGCCCTGTAAAACAACCCTGATAAATTGTGTGTGATTTATTGGGCGTGTTTCATTGGGTTTGTCCCATCTGCTGTTGCACACAAGTGAAATGTGGAGTTGGTTTCTGTTTTTTTGGGGGGGTTCTCATTGAATTGTGACTAGACATCTGTAGTAATGCTTTGTGTTCTGGTCCTTTGTTAGTGCCTACTGACAGTTAACATAAAAGGGATATTTAAGGAGAAATTAGACTTTAGTCACATCTTCCTTAGATGGTCCCCAGATATTCAAAGCACCTCATGCCTGGAAAGCCATGCCTCATATCATTTTATCTCCTGGTCTCTAAAGTCGTCACTTCAGTCGTGGACATACATTTGGCTGCCAGTGGACGGGAATTCCTCATGCTTTGGTGTGCACGGCCTTGGTGGATTGCAGCGTATCACGGCTGTGACCTACATGTCTGGATGCCAGCGCCCCGGGAAGAGAAAGGTCATCTTCTTGTCTTTGACAAATATGCCAGAGCTAAGTAGACGTCAAGTTTCATGTGTACCCGACATCTTCCAAAAGAGGCATGGGAGGCTAATGTTCCTTAGTGCACCAACTTGTGTGCTGACCCCTCGGGTTCAGCATTTTGGTTTACACTGAAGTCTAATCTGAATCTCAAATAGCAAAACTAGGCAAGCAAGATATACCAGAACACTGAGATGTGATGAGACATGGAAAGATTACGCCTCATAGACACTGCAATATGGCACGGTTAAATCAGATTTCAATGTCAGAATCCATACACTAAGGCTCAAGGACAAAATACAAAGGAGGAATCCAAATCCAAAGGGTAAACCCATTAAAACAAGTAAAACACAATACAACACCATGTAATAGGGAAAACCTCCAGGCAGCTAAAGCATAATGATCAACCGGAATCTACAAGCAGGGTTAGACTTTATGGGTGAAATTGTACAATAAAATATGACACAGTCAGTCTCAAAGCAGATAAATCAAACAAGCAATACGTTTGATAAAATCTGAATCCAAAAGGTAAGGATTATAGGACACTGGAGATCTGACAAGGTTAGCCCACATTGATAAAAACACTAAAATAGAACTAAAGGTTATTAAAAAAGCGTTTATTAGAAAAGACCGTTAGGTAAAAGAGATCTGTTTAGCTTGAAGAGCCGATAGAATTGCAGTCTGAATTGCAGTCTGCATGCTGAACCTCAGAGCACTGACATCAGCAGGTTTACGCTAGATGGGTAAAATTGTAGAAAAATAAAATATAACACAGTCCATCTCAAAGTAAACAAACCAAATAAACAGTAAATTCTGTAAAATCAGAATTCAAAAGATAAGGATTACAGGACACTGGAAATCTGACAGGGTTAGCCTGCATGGCTACAAGATACAAAACAGAACGAAAATGTATTAGAATATTGTATAACAGGGAACATCTTTAAGAAGGTAGATCTATTGAGCATCAAAGTCTGACAGAAGTTCAATCTCTAAGTTAAACCTTGTGATCCTGACATCTGGCAGGGTTAGGCTTAATGGATACAATTGTAGAACAATAAAATATGACGCAGTCAGTCTCAAATAAGACAGTTCTGTAAAATCTGAATACCACAGGTAAAGATTAGAGGACACGTAGCTTGCATGGTTAACAATACCAAAATTCTATATAACAGTAAGGGGCCTCTAAGTGGGCTGATCAATTTAACACCACTCTGACAGATTTACAATTTGTATGTTGAATCTCTGACGCGGTTGACTAACAGGGTTAGGTTCCATGGGTAATCTTGAGAAGCCATAAAATATGACGCAGTCCGTCTCAAATGAGAAAGTTCTGTAAAATCTGAATCCCACAGATAAAGATTACAGGACACTTATATCTTACAGGGGTAGCTTGCATGAGTAGCAATATTAAAATGTTATATAACAGTAATAGTAAAGGGTCTGTAAGTAGGCTGATCAATTTAAGATAGATAGATAGATAGATAGATAGATAGATAGATAGATAGATAGATAGATAGATAGATAGATAGATAGATAGATAGATAGATAGATAGATAGATAGATTTTTTTATATTTTTATTTTATTAATTTTCATTGTAATCATTCCATACAAACAGATCAATTTATAACCCAACAAAATTGAAGACTAATCAAACCCCACCCCTGAGAAGGAGAGCTTTGCTAAAGGAAAATTGCTTAGGGCTTTTTAATAAGGCAACATTAAACAAAAGAAAGGGAGAAGTAAATATATATGTAAATAAGAGATGGAGAAGGGAATTAAATGCAGTAATAGTTATTTCTCTTATACTAAAATATTACTGATGAGATCCTGGCAGGTTTTAAAAAATTCTGTACAGATCCTCTAACTGAGAATTTGATTTTTTCCAATTTCAAATAATATAAAACATCGGTTTCCCACTGACTTATAAGAGGAGAATTAGGATTCTTCCAATTTAACAAAATAAGTCTGCGTGCCAAAAGTGTAGTGAATGCAATCACCGTTTGCTTATTCTTCTCCAATTCAAGTCCATCTGGAAGAACACCGAACACAGCTGTTAATGGGTTAGGAGGGATTGTGACCCCAAGGCTGTCTGAAAGGCACTTAAAAATTTTTATCCAAAATGATGTAAGTTTGGTGCAGGCCCAGAACATGTGACCCAGTGAGGCAGGAGCTTGGTTGCAGCGTTCGCAGGTTGGATCCTGGCCTGGAAACATTTTAGACAGTTTTAAGCGAGACAGATGAGCTTTGCACATATAGAACTCAAGTGAATTCTCTGCTTTGCTACCTTCCACTCCTTTTCTGATATATTGATTAAGAGATCTTCTTCCCAATGTCCTCTTGGATCTTTGAAAGGTAGGGACTCTAATAAGATTTTATATAATGCGGAAATAGTGTTTAATTCCTCGAAATTGAGCAGTATTTTTTCCAGCATTGTGGAGGGTGCGAGGTGGGGGGATAGATAGATATTTTATTAATCCCAAGGGGAAATTCACAATTTAACACCAATCTGACAGATTTACAGTTTGTATGTTAAATCTCTGATGTGTTTGAATAACAGGGTTAGGTTCCATGCGTAATCTTGTACAACAATAAAATATGACACAGTCAGCATTAAATTAGATAAGAACAAAATTCTGCAAAATCTAAATCTAAACAAGAAGGATAAAAGGACACTGAGATCTAACAGGGTTAGCCTGCATGGTTTACAATACTAAAATACCATATAACCAAGAAGGACCTCTAAGTAGGATGATCTATTGAGCATCAAAGTCTGACAGAATTACAATTTGTAAGTGAAATTTCAAGACAGTGGGATCTAGCAGGGTTAGTCTCCTTGGGTAAACTTAAGTATGACACTCTCAGTTTCAAAAGATGATAAATCAAACAAACACTAAATTCTATAAAATCTGAATCCAAAAAATATGGATTACAGGACACTTGGAGATCTGACAGAGTTAGCCTGCATGGCTAAAGACACTAAAATAGAACTGAAAGATTTTAAAATACTGTATAATATAAAAGATCTTTAAATAGGTAAATATACTAAGCATGAAGATCCAACAGAATTACAGTCTGTATGTTAAGCCTCGTTACCCTGACATCTAGCTGGGTTGGGTTTGATGGGTAAAACTGTAGAACAATTAAATATGACACAATCAGGTCAAATGAGATAAACACAAAATGCTGTGAAATTTGAATTCCAAAGATAAAGATAACTGGAGACTCAAATCTGACAGGGTTAGCCTGCATGGTTAAAACTGCTGAAATACCATATCACAGAGAATGGCCTCTAAGTAGTCAGATCTTTTGAGCACCACCACCTGACAGAATTACAATTTGCACGTAAAGTCTCAAGATACTAAGATCTGACACGGTTAGGCTCAATGAGTAAACATGCAAAGCAATACAGTATATCACAGACAGTCTGCAATTAGGCAAAGCAAATGAACACTATGTCAAACAGAATTTGAAACCACAGAATAAAGCTATGGGACACTTCAATTGACAGGACTACTAGGGCTGTCTAGATACAAACACTAAAATATAGTCAAAAAGGGTCTAAGTAGGCAGATCAATTGAGTAGTGACACAATTAGAATCTGCAATGTATTTCACAGGACAGTATGATCTGATGAGGTTAGGCTAGACCAGGGGTGGGCAGATTCAGTCCTGGAGGGCCGCAGTGGCTGCAGGTTTTTGCTCCAACCCAATTGCTTAATAAGAAGCCCTTATTGCTCAAGTAACACTTCAGCTTCACTTTAGTTGTCTCGCTCGTTAAGATTTTGAACCCTTATTGCTTATTTTAGTCTTAAACAGCTGTATTCTTGGTTTTTAATTGCTCCTAATTAGCAATACCATGCAAATGACAAAAGAGACCAGCATTTCTCCATTTAGCTTGTTTTCATTTACACCTGTGTGTATTTATCACGCACTATTTGGTTTAATTAAATACTTGGAAAGAAAGTGAAGAGAAAAAAGTGAAGCACTGAGAATTACTCATCTGTTTTAGACTTCAAATCATTTGGATGATATCCTTAGAAAGGAAAATAAATCTAGGATATGAGAATGACCTGACATGGCAGATTTAAAGCACTAGCAAGCCATGCAATTAAATAATTGACAAGGATTGGTTTTTAATTAAGCAACTGGGTTGGAACAAAAACCTGCAACCACTGCGGCCCTCCAGGACTGAATCTGCCCACCCCTGGGCTAGACAGGCAAACCTGAAAAACCACAAAATAAAATAAAGTCAGTCTCCAGTGACATTTGACAAGGGTTAGATTTCAGCTCCCCAAGATCTAACAGGTTAGGCAGCACGACTAAAGAATGTGAAACTTACCAGAAAAGGTCTCTAAGTAAACATATCAATTTAACACAGAGGTCTGACAGAATTACAACCTGCATGTTATACCTTTGGACAGTTAAATCTACCAGGGATAGGCTTGATGGGTAAAATTGTAGAACAGCCAAATGTAAGACAGTCAGTCTCAAATTAGATAAACACAAACATTCTGTAGAATCTGAATTCAAAGGATTCAGTTTACAGAACGCTTAGATCTAACAGGGTTAGCCTGCATGGGTAACAATACTAAAATACCATATCAGAAAAGGGACTCTAAGCAGGCAGATCTGCTGAGCACCAAGGTTTGTCAGAATTGTATGTTAAGTCTCAAAACACTGAAATCTAGCAGGGTTAGGCTCCCTGGCTAAAGTAGCCGAAGAATAAAATATGACACAGGCAGTCACAGAGCCGATAAACCAAACAGACACTGAGTTCTGTAAAATCAGAAACAAAAGATAAAGATTACAGGACACTGAGATCTGACAGGGTCAGGCCATATGGGTAAAGACTCTAAAAAATAACAGACGAACATCTCCTAGTAATTAGATTTATTTAACACTGACAAGGTTACAATCTGCATGCTAATTCTCAGGACCAGACATTGTTACACTCCATGGGGAAAACTGCAGAACAATGAAATTTGACAGAGTCAGTTCCTGCTAAGGTAAATCTCCTGAACACTGAGACCAAACAAAATCTAGGGATTTTCAGATCTGGCAGAGTTGGGACTGTGAGTAAAGTTTTGGGACGCCAAGTTGTAATAATGTAGGTAAGATGCAAGACATTACAATGCAACAGAATCAGGCTCTAGGCGTGTAAACCTGCAAAACACTGATATCAAACAGAATCAGAATCCATAAGGTAAATCAGCAGGACACTAAGATTTAACAGAGTTAGGCTCCATGGTTAAAGCTGCAGGGCAAATAAACTCTATAGATCTGAGCTCCAATGATGCAAATCTACTGAATACACATGTCTGACAAGTTCATGTTTTGTTTGGTAAAGATGCTGGACCCAAAGATATGAATGTATTATGTGTCCTTTACAGTATAAAGATGCAGAACACTGAAGTACAACAGGATCAATCTTTAACTCTTTCAGGTCTGATGTCGACTTTTGTCGAAATTCAGGGGTAGAGGATGGTAATCAGCTGTAAACTGCAACAAAACTCACCCTTACCTTTAAGTATGACTCTCTTTGCTAGAAGGAAAATTAAGTAGCTTTGTTGATTTAACCGCGATTCCATGCGTGAGTACCGAAGAGCAAACAACCTCTAAAATGGCATCGACATCTGGAGAAAGACTAAATATGCCATGGACATTTTACATATTATCGCTGAATCGGACTCTGACTGGTAAAACTTGGAGTTTGATGCAAGTGATCAGGAGATGGACATCGAATACGAACGGGAGGTACCAGCATCAGCCGATTGGTCCCCAGTTTTTCGTGGTGTTGAACACGTTTGTGTAGCTGCGTTCGCCTGGGAGGACCACCACTTATGATGACAAGAGGTACAAACAAAGAGGCCTCCCACCAGTTGTGCTAAGGCAGCCAGCCCACCGTGCATTCCTACAGGCCATCGAGGTGCCTCCGCACAGCCACTGCCTCCAGAGATGCCAAACATGCGCCAACAGCAACCACAGCACATAGCAACAGACGTTTTATGTTGATTTATGTGTGAAACCGTTGCTTTGTGTGATTTTCAGAAAATTTAGTTTTTTGGAAAAAATATTCAGCCCTCAAAGAGTTAAGGAGGTGGGTCTCACTGAACATATAAGGCTACAGGATAGTAACATCTGACTGGGTTAAGCAGTGGGACAGCCAATGTTCAAAGAAGTAAATCTAATGAGCACTGAGATCTGACTCGATAGAATTATTATGGAAGATCGACCAGGAGCAAACTCTGCAGAACAGTGACATCTGATCAGGTCAGCCTCCTATGAGACAAGCCTACAGAATGGTGAGATCTGATTCAATCCAAATCTATTGGATAAATGTACAGGGTACTAAGATATGCCATCACCAGCTTCAGGGGTAAAGGTGCAGGACACTGAAATCTGACTTAATCAGGCTTTCACAAAAATTCCAAAAATTGTGGAATCAGAATCCATGAATTAAAAACCAAAAAAAAAACAAGATGTAACAGAAACAAACCAAACAGGTAATGAAGCAAGACGCTGACATTTGATAGAATGGGTGACCAAGAAAGCAGTGAGACTCTGCATCCACAATACTACACAACAAGATCTAACAGCTTTAGGCTCAGTTGGACAACACATTCTGACATAATCAGCTCCCAGTGAGGTGAACCTACCAAACACTCTGATAAAATCTGAGTTTGGTAAAGCTTTAGGACACTAAGATACAAGAGACGTGAACCAATCTGAGAGAATCAAAGCCAGTTTGGTCAAAATGCAAGCCAATAAATCAGCGTAAATCAGATTCCATGGGCAAAAGACGCAAAACACAGAATTGTGACATAAGCAGTCTCCATGGGGATAAGGAATCACAGTCCATGGACTTAACAAGCGGGATGCGGAGTTTTGTCAAGATCTGGCTGCATGAGGTAAAGCTGTACTCAATGAGATCCAACAAGGGGAGACATAATGAAGGAGAATTCATTAATAGCATGTATACAGAGCTTTAGTAACCCCCTCAAAGCGCTTTGCATGGACAGTGGGGGGCCACTTCAACCACCTGGATGATGCAACGGCAGCCATTCTTTTACCAGTATGCTCACCATACATTAGTAAGTGAGAGGGGTAGTTAGCTAATAAGGGACAAGGGATGATTAGGGGGCCAGTATGGTCAAGGCTATGATGGGCAATTTATGAAGGATCTCCTATGACCAGACAGAGTCTGCACCTCGGTTTTACGTCTCATCTGAAGGATGGAGCCAGTTGTTACAGCATGGTGTCACTGTCACTGCACTCTGGCATGGGGATCTACACACAGACCACAGGGTTAACGTCCCCTGGTGGCGTCACCAGCACCTCATGCAGCAGAAACCCAAGCCATTCCTACTGTAGATGGTCTCCCGTCCAAATACTAGATGGGCTCAAACATGCTGGACAGGGGTGTAGCACAGAACGCTGGGCCCTTCCTCTCAATTCATGTCTGCCACATGTCATTTTCATTCCAGGCATCGAGGACCTCCACACCCAGTGGGCCCTGGGTAATCATTAACCCCACTGTGATGCGCATGATGCTGGATGACCTGAAGTTCAGGTGGTGCGGCTACTGGCAGTTGGCGAATGGCACATGGGTGGTAGTGGGAGTGAGTGGAATGCAAGGATGGGTTGGTGTCCAGCCAATTGTGGTAGGCTAATTTGGACCTGATCTCGGATAAGCGGAAGAGGATGGATGGATGGATAGATAATTCAGACCAAGGTCCAGCACCAATTATTGATCTCTGGTCATCACTGTGTACAAGTTAATACCTCCAATGGAGTTCTTGCTAGTGACATGAAATCAGGAAAGTCATCTTTATTATAATTCAAGATTAAAACGCGGCAAGTCCGTACATCCTTAGCTTCAGGTGGATTATGAGTTCTGAAGTTCAGGTGGTGTGGGTGCTATGCTGGCAGTTGGGAATGTCATGTGGGTAGTAGAGGGAGTGGGTGGAATGCAAGGGCAGATTGGGGGTTGGCATCCAGCTGATTATTGATCTCTGTCTATCTCTGTGTACAAGTTCTTCCTTGTGACATGAAACCATGGCAGATCATCTTCATTGCAATTCAATATTAACACACTGCAAGTCCATACAAGGCGGCATGGTGGTGCAGTGGGTAGCGCTGCTGCCTCGCAGTTGGGAGACCTGGGGACTTGGGTTTGCTTCCCGGGTCCTCCCTGCGTGGAGTTTGCATGTTCTCCCCGTGTCTGCGTGGGTTTCCTCCGGGCGCTCTGGTTTCCTCCCACAGTCCTAAGACATGCTGGTTAGGTGGATTGGCAATTCTAAATTGGCCCTAGTGTGTGCTTGGTGTGTGGGTGTGTTTGTGTGTGTCCTGCGGTGGGTTGGCACCCTGCCCGGGATTGGCTCCTGCCTTGTGCCCTGTGTTGGCTGAGATTGGCTCCAGCAGACCCCTGTGACCCTGTGTTCGGATTCAGCTGGTTGGAAAATGGATGGATGGATGGAAGTCCATACAACCTTAGCTTCAGGTGGATTACGTGTTCTGAAGTTCAGGTGGTATGGGTGCTGGAAGCTATAAAAGAACAAATTCTGAGACCCGTCAGACTCCAGTGGAGATCTGACAGCACCAGAGACCAATGGTGTAAAGTGCAGATCAAAACTTCAGGTTCATCATCTGCACAATTAATGTGTATGTTTTGATAAGAACATAAGTTGAGGGGGATGTCAAGTTGATGTTTTTTCCCATATCCACCACGGTTACATAGCCAATTGTCTCATCAGGTCAGTCCAATAGTCCTGCCTGAACGGATATATGGCCTGGAAAATGAGCCTCTAACCTCTTATTGACTGCTGCCGAGTGAAGATCCATGAAACCCAGACGACAACTTGCTTGCTCTCCCCAGCAGGTCTCGGTGACCTTGGCTTCCGTTCGATCCGCTGTTGATTTCTCCCAATAGATGCGAGTGTGACAAAGCTAAATGAGCTGCTGTTTAGATGCAAATGCGGGTGGAAAATGTTAATGACAGCAGCTGCTGCCGCTGCTGCTGCATGTGCCAGCTCAACGACAGAGGGTCTTCATTCACAGAATAGTCATTTTATTGAGAAGCTGGTCACGTCTCCTCCAAAAAAATGTGTCAGCATGACCTGACTGGAAGTACTAACGGCAGATCTGCCTCAGAAGGTAAGGGGGCTGACTGACTTCCTGGCAGTGAAGACATCTTGATGGTGCAGTTACTACCTGTTCTTTGAATCCCCCCCACCACCACCACTTTTATATAACATATCTCAAGCAATACGGCTTCTTTTTACTTCTTTATATTTTGTAATGATAAAACACCTATTGTGAGAAGCCTGAATTCAGTGCGGCTGAATCACGCCGTTGCTAGGAGGCAACGCTGCTCTATGGCGCGGCTAAGAATAGCCTATTGAAGACCGCGCTGTGGCAATGAGGTGCAGCTGCAAGGGTGGTCGGGGCGTCCAAAAAATTCTGAAAAGCAACTGAGATCGGGGGAACGCGAGGTGGCTTTAGTAAAGAACATCTGGAGCTCCGTTTACGGCGATGTGCAGAATGACGGCAGTGCGCTTCAGATTAACCCCTCAGATGACTGTGCGACAATTAGGGACACACTGGTGTCGTTCTTCAGCCTCGAATCTTTTAGGACGGCGCTGTACTTTTACAAAGTTTGCGTGAAATTAAAGCTTCAGGAATGTGCGGTACACGTTTCAAAGTAAGGAAATAAAAAAAAAAATCTGTAAATTAAATACGGAACATTTCATAATTATGCTATAAATGAATAATTTCGATAAATTTCTAAAAATCATGAGCTGGTATGGTGACATCTTGAGTAATGACAAAAGGAACAAAGAAACACTAAATTTGTAGCAGCGCAAGCTCTGTCATAACCTAAAAGCAGATTCACGTTCCACCGCGAACAGATCGTTTTAAAGACAATAAGGGAGAATATAGCGCCTTGCGCACTCACTGTAGCTAAACCGGTATTAGCTTAACAGCCATACGCGAGGTGTAGGGGACGATCCACAAGGAATCACAGATGACACCTTCTGCTTCAGCTCGTTTATATGCCGGCCGGACCACCACGGATTCATCTAAAGGACACCTAAAGGTTGAAGAACTTCGAGCTCTCCTCGGCGGGAATCTTCCTATCCTGCATAAGGGTGGCAGTGCCGCAAACGATGCCTACTGGGTATTTCTCTTAAAAGATGCTTGATTGTTGAAATTCTGCTAATGTTGTTCAAAATCAAAAAGAATTAAAAAAAATAAATGTAAAAGATCTGTGCGGTTTAAAGGACCACCCGTCCCACTAGAGAAGTCTTCTCGTTTAAAACAGGCAACGCGTTTAATCGGGAGAGTCTGCCTCCACTATACCGTTACAATTCCCCACAGACCGGAGGAGAGCGGACAACCTGTGGCTGTGGAGAGGGTCGCGACAGCAATGGCAGGGCGTACCTTGTCCGGTAGTCGACGCGGAGCTGCGTCTTGATGCGCTGCGGGTCATGGTCTGGCGCTGAACTCTCGTGCTCCATGGAGAAGGACAGGCAGCCGCACGTCTGCATGTGGAAGCGCACGAAGTGGCCGGAGAAGAAAGAGTGTGCAGCCGCAGTGGGTGCGCCGGCGCCCCCGGGGGGCTGCTCTGGACGTCACAAGAGATTCCTACAGGTGAGCAGCGAGGCGCCAAGTCCAAGCAACTCCAGACAGTGAAGACCCTGGGCAGGTGGGATTTAGCGGAACGCGCTTCACCGCCTCGTCCTCCTCATCATCATCCTCCTCCTTCGGTGGCGGTCGACCGGCGGCTCTTAGCTGCTTATACTTCTCAGCAGCGCAGCGTTTGATCCCCACGAGAAGCCTCTGTCACACACGTCTCGCCGTCTCCTAGCGCTTCTAGTAAAAGACTCGGAAAGAAATAAAATGTGCTCGCGACACCCACGTCTGCGTGGCCGCTGGTGTAATTGAGCGACCCCACGCTTAAGGTGACTGACTGTCCGAGGCGCGAGGAGCAGCAGAGGCAGACTAAGGGGGGGGGGGGGGGGGGGGGGTGGGGGGTGTAGACGGAGTATCGGTGAGGTGGGGGGCGAAGAAAGCAGCAAGGGAAGTGCGGATTAGGTGTGATAGATAGATCAAGAGAATGAGGAGGGTCCGGGGAGTCTGACCGCAAACAAGGAATGTCGGCGAGAAAGACGTAAATAAAAAAAGAAAGAAAGACAATGAATAATGAATTCATGAAGTTGCCTGAGGCGCCGGATCTCCAATCACATTGGCCAGGATGTTACTATCACCTTCCGCTTTGCCTTTCGCCCACCTAGTGTGGGAATTTCGTCTTAATAGCTAACAGCAGTGGTAATTCACAGGCAATATTAAATCTCACAATATAAGGTAATATGTGGATTTCCTCATATAACGGCACGACAACCGTCGTTTTTTTTTTTTTTGAAACGGTGGTCCATCCCCGACGACAACTGGCTACACCGATGAAAGAACACCGTGCTTTGTTTCGCATCTGAACATAAAGTTCCAGAATAGTTTCCTTGGATTTTATAAGAGTATTCCCCAATGAGACTAAATCGCAAACATGATCGATTAGTAAGGCATAAAAAATCTTCCTGTAGCTCAATAAACCATATATATATATATAGATAGATAGATAGATAGATAGATAGATAGATAGATAGATAGATATGTGTGTGTGTAATTCATTATTATTTCGCTGACGTCTTAATATATATATATAATAATATATAATATATATAATATTAATATATATATAATACACGTCTTAATATATATATCCATCCATCCATCCATTTTCCAACCCGCTGAATCCGAACACAGGGTCACAGGGGTCTGCTGGAGCCAATCCCAGCCAACACAGGGCACAAGGCAGGAACCAATCCTGGGCAGGGTGCCAACCCACCGCAGGACACACACAAACACACCCACACACCAAACACACACTAGGGCCAATTTAGAATCGCCAATCCACCTAACCTGCATGTCTTTGGACTGTGGGAGGAAACCGGAGCGCCCGGAGGAAACCCACGCAGACACGGGGAGAACATGCAAACTCCACGCAGGGTGGACCCGGGAATCGAACCCAGGTCCCCAGATCTCCCAACTGCGAGGCAGCAGCGCTACCCACTGCGCCACCGTGCCGCCCTAATATATATATATATATATATACATATATATATATATAAATATATATAAAAAGATATATATATATATGTGTGTGTGTGTGTGTGTAATTCATTATTATTTCGCTGACGTCTTAATCCAATGCGAATTATAACATCTGAGATACAATTGGTCCTATTCTTTTATTTTTCTAATTGAAGCACAGACAGGTGAAGTGACTTGCTCAGGATCACACTGCGTAAGTAGCTGGGAGTTTGAATAATAATTCCATACTGTACATACACACATTGTTGCCTAGACTATACTGCCCCCGCCACCCTGACCCAGAGATGCGGCAGGAAATGAATGGAAGGATGGATATAGCGTATGGGTGCAAATGGGGGGCGTTGCATGGGAGCTCATAAATAGTCTCACTTTTCAGCGGAAGGATCGCTCTTTTTTAAAGGGGGATTGCCGAAATCAGTGGAGCGGGTTACTTCAGAGTCTTAAGCCCCTGCTATTTTAGTCTATCCTAGGCATGAACAATATCGGTAAGCCCCTGATCTTTTTCTCTATCGTATACGATATAGCCCAAATACGCGCGTGAAACTTTAAGGTCGACCCCTTGCGTGTAAGTCCATCCGCTGCAATCACAGAGTGGGCGCGACCCTGATACCTGCAGATCCTAGCAACGCATACGCGCTTCAAAACAGCTCGCTGTGCCCCTCTGTCAGCCCCCATCTCTGTTTAGGCACAGTGTACAGGAGAAGCACTGCGCTACACTCTTAAAAACAATCGTTTTTTTCGGCATTTTATGGTTCTTTTTATGTTGTTCCTCTTAGAACTATTGTTTGAACAAGCACCATTTAATTTAGGTGAGGGTTCTTTGCATATGAAGTTGGTCCTTTGTGCTTTGAAAAACGTCCAAATGTGTAAAAAAAAAAAAAAAAAAACCTGAAATCTTTAGCGTATGGAAGGCTACCAAGCAGGACAATAACATATTAAGAAAACCAAAACTTAGCCTGTGTTACTGTAGGCAGCATGAGTCCTTTTAAAATCAGGACCCCGTTAGAATTTCACAAATCTGTTACCATCTATTCATGCTTATTTACTGTATTGAACATGTGTGTAACGGATCTAAATAAATCAAGATTCTTTCTGGAATCTTCACGTACATGGGTCTTTTGAGAACCAAAAACAGATCCTGTACGGCATCGCCCTAAAGAACTGCTCTAGCACCTTTATTTTTAAGAGTGTACACCCAGAACACTATAGGTTCAAATCCCTTCTGAGACCTCCACAGTTCAAATTCTCCATCTGTCAATCTTTTATTTTAGTTAAACTTTAATGATATTAAAGATTGCATGACAGCAAGTACGCTACAAGTTAACAAGAAGCGCGTCTTAATCAATCAGATCAGGTACAGTACACGCTCCTTCATCACTCACTCAATTTGAATTTAATATAGCGCTCTATGCGCAGCGCAGCGCAGCGCAGCCCCTCCTTGTGTTAACGCTAATCGCTGTCTGGAATCACGGTACTGAGTCAGTGAAGCCAGTGGCGGTTTCCACTATATAAATACACATTTTTTGTTAATAATACGCACTTAACACTTTCATCAATGCAACCAAACGCGAAGGTGATAGTGATCGGTATGTTTAAAAAGCATCTGAAGACTCCTGCTCCGTGAATATCTGTCTAACGGATGAGAGCTTTGACGGGCTCTTTAACGACGAGCTATTTTGGCGTTGGTTTAAAGCGTTGCACTTGTGATGGTCAATTCTGTAACTTTGTCCTGTTGAAGTTGATCCAGAACAGCTCTCCCAGACTGATGATTATTCGATTATGTTGACCTGTTCTAGGAGTCGTTTTGGATAAAAGCGTCTGCTAAGCAAATCGATGTAAAATGTAAATGGCTGGGATGTCTCAATATTAACATATTATGGTAGCTGCTTAATTCAATTGGCTATAGGCACATGTAGTGCTGACGTACTTCCAGTGAAATCTCGGCGGGCTCAGTTACTTCCGTTGTCCATACTGCAGTCGTGATTTTTGTTTAGTGGCGAGAATGTACGAGAAATGGAACTTTAGGTTTCAGTGTACAGATAGCTCTACAGCTGAACATTGTTGTGTACCTTTATGACAGGCCTCCATTAAGTACAACAAGGTACTTAGTTTTCATACATTTCCCTCCGATGCGGAAACCCAAACTAAATGGATCGTAGAACTTTACGGTTAGTCCCCATACCTAAGTTTGAAGCCAGCATTTTTAAAAGAGAGGATTTTCGTGAGCAAGTCGAAGAAGGGAGAGGTTCCTGTGTTGTTTGAGTGAAACAATTTCTTCGTTCCACTTTCAAGACCAGGGGCCTCATTTATAACGGTGTGTGTAGAATTCACACTAAAACATGGCTTAAGGACAAAAGCGGAAATGTACGTACGCACAAAAAATTCCAGTTGCATAAATCTGTGTGTTCACCAACTTCCACGTTTTTCCACTCCATAAAGAAAAGTGTGAAAAGTAACGAATGTGCACGCGCCTGCTGTCCCGCCCCAACTCCTCCCAGAATTACGCCTCTTTGAATATGCAAATCAATATAAATAGCCCTTAAGTTCAGCGTTCTGTGAAAATACAATGCCAAAAGCATGGGGGGAAATAGAAGGATTTCAGCGAATACCAAGTGGAGGCAAAGGAAAAATTTACTACTTATTGCTTTAAACAGTGGTATAATCAACAAAAGGAAGTTGATTGAGTGACAGTGTCGGAGAAACTCGAAAGCTCAAGTTCACAAAGTCGCACAGTGCCGAAATAAAAAAGAAGTCACATATCAAAGTTGTCGTGAAAAGGCAAGTCGTAGCCCACCGTGTGAGTGTCACATGAAAGCTTATAGGGTACAGAGAAAAAAAAAACAGGCACACAGTGGGAAAAAAGCATGAAATGTTAACTTTAATCTCGAAATTTCCACTTTAATCACGTAGTTTATTTTGTCATTAAAGTAGAACATCATAAACATCTTCTTAAAGTTGTTTAATTTACTAGTTTCTCAATCCAATTGTAACTAAAGTAGCACGTTAAATGCTTTGTTTTGTATTTGATCTTCTATGTGCTCTATGTGTGTGAATCACTATGTGCTTCTTAAACGGGCTTTCTCTTTCTCCGACAGGACACAGAATCCATTACATTCGTAATATTACAGCTCTCTGAATAATTAAAATACTGAGATGTATACATGATATAATTTTCATGATGATAGGAGTTAAAGCATGTTATTAAACATGGGAACACGGTGGCGCAGTGATTGTTCCTGTCTCACGCAAGAAGTTTGCTGCACCGTGCACAACCTTCGATGAAATACTTTATTGTAGCAGTACTGTCTCTTTCAAACGTACTAACTTCCAATTCCTGTCCTTACTTTTCTTTCTCCAAATACCCAATCGCCACACAATCAGCTCTGTACTAGACGTTAAGCCATCTGTAAGCTTAGAACGCCGATTCTTCAAAACTTTTAAGGAACATTGAAATATCTTCATAGTACGTATTTAATTATTCTATCTGTCTATCCTTCCAGTGTCGTGCCAGCACCATCAAGAGTACAGTGCGAGGCAGGAATAATCTGTGAACGGAGAACCAGCTCCTCACTAGTGCTGCAGCACCGTGTCCTCACATGTTTAATTATTAACAATATAGATTATTCAAATGAAGTTAAAGTTTTATCTGTATAATATAATAAACATATTTTACTGCATTTCATCTATAAAATGATATTGTCATCAATATGTAAATACGCGCTTTATAAAGTGGCTCAGGTTGTGCAATATTATAACTGTATCACAAGTTTACAGTGAAGTAATTGTACTTATAAGTAAACAGTTCTACTAGGAGCACTTGATGGACTGATTGAGTGCATTTAGAGTTCTTGGGATGAAACTGTTTCTGAACCGTGAGGTCCGTACAGGGAAGGCTTTGAAGCGTTTGTCATATGAGAGCAGTTTAATAGACAGCATGGCAGAGGCAGTGTGTGCTTGATGCTGTATACCGATAATTCTCTTTCTGATCAGCTGCTGTACAGCTGTGATTCACATTCAGATACAGTAATATAAAAGTGATATAAATACTCTGAGTGGTGCAGTGAGAGTAATATGGAAAAAGATGATCCGCTGTGCCAACACCTAACAGGAGCAGCTGAAAGAAGAAGAAGAAGGTGCAGTGTGAGTAACAACGCTAAAGCAGTTATGGTATTTAGAATAGTTTGACCATTCTGTGGACCATTAAATTGTTACAGGTTAATTACAATCAGATGCATTAAATTAATAAACAATATGCAGTTAGTTTCAGTGTATTTATAAAGCCACACCAGGGATGTGGATCTAAAAAAGAAAGGGAAACTACACAGGAACAGTAGCACTGCTTTGACGCTGGGTGCCGCCAGTTTGCAAAACCGAGCGCAGAACTTGTATACGCCAGGGTTGGAGCAAGTGTGAAAATGTGCGTGGCTTTACGCCAAGTTTAGGTTTTATAGGCTTAAAGCAACATTTTTGTGCATACTCTCCATTTATACATGATGCCCCAGGAGGTTGGGAGAGGAGAAAACGACCGACGGAGGATGACACAGCATGCGAGGAGGAGGAGGATGATCAAATCTTCAAGAACCCTGACTATGCTTCAGTTCCGGATCCAGCAGTTGTCCTTCTAGGGCTTGATGAAAACATGTTTCTCAAAGAGGAGATCCTCTAGCTGAGGAAACAATTGGAGACCCTTACAATGAAGCAGCAGTTTGGTCTTCACCATTTTGCTGGCCCAGACAGAGACAAGGTAAAAAGTCCAGCAGACTCGTGTTATGTTTTGTAGCATCGGCGACGAGCTCCATACTGGATCGATTTTCTGCTCTTTATATGGCTCTGTTAGGTGGTTCGCTATCCTGCTTGCCTTTTGCCAAGTTGGAAAAGCGGGTGCAACTGTGCAGGGCTGCCATTTTTATAGGCGCTCCTGCTACCGATAATGTAATGCCACCTCATTATTTTGGTGACTCATCCCTGGCTAATCTAACTTGCCCAACGCCGTTGCATATTCACCTAACCCTGAATAAAGTTTAATGACTAATTATTGAAATCCTGTTTTTTTTTTTTAAAGAAGCCTAATGTAATCACATATTTTTCCCTTGCAAGTTCGTAACAGACACAAGTTTTAATATACCCGGATTTTACCTTGGTAATTGTGGATGTAGCTTGAAACATATAGTTTAAAGCCCTTCTTCTTTTGGGACAGTGTTTAAATAATCTGACTTACATCGCCTGGGCACATCTTGAAGCAATCGGGTGAACAGTGCCATAGCTCGTCCGTTTTGATATCAGCCGGAAGTGAAGCAGCGGAAGAGTGTGTGCATACAGCTCGGGGATTTGGGAATGGACAAATCGAGCTCACGTACGCACGTCTTTGGGGCAGTGGAATGTTACTATCATCTAGCCGACCACTTTATCCTTGGATACAACTGGATACATCCTGCAACCTGAGCACAGGCAGGTGACGAGACTTGCTCAGGGTCACACAGTGTCAACAGTGCGATTTGAACCCACAACCTCAGGGTATGAAGTGTAAAGCTTTAATCACCACGCCACACTGCAGAACGTGCCACCGCAATGCCACACATGGAATTGCAATTCAAACACTGACTTGCATTAGACAACTGCATCACCATCCGGTCAGTGTGCCGCCCTACAGTATAAACATATTTTTTTATCCCGACTCTTTTTTTATGCTTTATCGTAATACATAATTTGCCAGTCTCCTCACTCACTCACTCACTCACATCCGTCCGAAGCCGAATGCGCAGTCGCCTTCTGCGCAGCTGCCTGAAAAACCTTACGAGACCGACATTGCGGCAGGCGGCGGATTTACGGCCGCGAAAATTCAAAGAGAAAGGCGACTTCAACCAACATCCAACCCCAACATCGCGGCAGGCGGCGGATTTACGGCCGACTCCGATTAAAGCTCTAGAGGCCTGAAAGGCGATTTCGACTACAGCTCGAGGCCTAATTACGCATTCTGATTCAATTATGCATTCATTCAATACACCTATATCAGGTTTGTGGTGCTTATACTTCGAAACGGGCTCTTTGTCTAGTTTATAATAATTACAAATACAATAAAGAAATAATAAACATTTTTTTTAAAAATCCCAATTCCATTCAAGGGGTCATTTGCACCGTCATTTGCTTACTCAATCAGTTAACAAATCGAGATGGGTCCAGCTGCAGACCCCTGTAGCTCCGCTGGATTGCAGGTTATTGTCACTTGGTTTACTGGACTTGAATCAGATAATCTTAATCTTGACCATAATGGCACCAGGTGTTATCACTGACGTATAATGTAACGTGACAACCTCCACAGTGGAGTACAGATCACCCAGTAAAACATCAACTAATCCTTATTTTATATAGCGGCCTTTTTTTAGAACGCCATTACAAAGCCTTGAAATGCCAGTCGTCCACCACCTTTTGTATTAACGTTCACACCTAACCAGCGTGAGACTTTCTCGAGAACATCCAGTTCAGAGCTGTTAAAGAAATGTCATCGATTTAAAAATATTTCAGTGTTTAATTCTGGGGTTTAAGAAAAGGTGTCGTTCTGACAAGACTCCTGTGTCAAAATGACGGAAAAGCGGTGGTGGGTGCAGTCAAGCGAGCTTCCATCCATTTTTCTAAGCAGACTGTCCGGTTGAGGGTCTGCGCTCTTAAACAAAAATAAAATGTCACGTTACCGGGTTGTGGGGTTCCCAGTTGATCAAAGTTTGGGAAAGGGTTCTTGTGTGAGGTTGATTGGACTTTGAAAAGGTGGAAATCTTGACTGTGCTACCTAGAAAGGTACAACAGATGAAGAAAGCCGGGAACTCCTCCTGTGTTAGTGTAGGCAGCGAGAGTCCTTTGAAAAATCGGGAACCCACTGGTATTTCACAAATCACCTATTCATGGAACATGTTAAAGATCAAAATTCTGTGAATCTTGATGGCTCTTTTGCAAACCTAAAATGGTTCTTCTATGGCACAGGTGTCGAACTCTGGTCCTGGAGGGCCGCAGTGGCTGCAGGTTTTCATTCTAACCATCTTCTTCATTAGTTTTTGCTGCTAATTAACCTTTTTTGCCTTAGTTTTAAATAACTTGACTCAGCCCCTTTAGTTGTTTCTTGTTCCTTAATTTAGCAGCCCGACATAATGAGACTCAAAACAAGGTGCCACATGACCAGCTCACCTGTGCCCATCACACAATATCTGAAAATAAAGAAAGGTGAAGGTCTCAGTAAGGTTGATTGCTCAAGTCGCCAAAACATCTTGACGGTGTTCTTAGAAAAAACAGGAAAATCAACAGTTTTGGAAATGTCTGCTGTGTCAGAATGAGAGCAGCAACAGGCCATGGAATTAAATAACGAGTTTAATTAGCAGCAAGAATCAGCTGCTCATTAAGAGACTGGTTGGAGTGAAATTGGTTTAGCTGGTCATCTGTTAGCTGGTTTCACATTTCATTTCATTTCGGGTGCCATTTAATGAAGAAAGGAATAAATTCAGGGGACTGAATCCTTATAATCAGGGCTATGAAGAGAAAAGAAGTTAATTAGCAGTGAAAACTGATCACTGATTAGGAAAAAGGGTCAGAATGAAAACCTGCAGCCACTGCGGCCCTCCAGGCCCAGACTTCAACACAGCATCGTTCTGAAGATCTGCTTTGAGCCTTTATTTTTAAGAGTTTGGGGGTCCAAGGCAGTAGAAGGCGCACGATGAGGACCAGCCCTGGATCTTGCAAATCAGAAGGGCTGGTGCTGGACACTAAATTTCACTCAAGCGTCACCTGTCCCATCGCTCTCCCTCGCTAAGAATTCATCCACCTCCCCGCATCTGAGGTATAGCACTTGGCAAGTAATCCCCGAGCCCTGAGCAAAAACCTCAAGTCGATACTCTTTCAAGTATTTCATCTTGGGACTTGAGCGCCCACCGCATGTCGGGATGATTGATCTCGTGGTACTTTAATTCTCAAAGCCCGGAGGCAGGGCACGCCATTCATTACACACTCGCCATGTGGTGCTTCTAGTATGGAAAACACACGCCCCTCTCTTTCACTGAGCGCACGGGACATCCATTTTCCTAAATTATTAGAGCGTGCAAATTATATTGTAAGTCCTGTCGTTGCAGCCACACATCGTCGACGGCTACTGCTTTAGCAGCTGTGCAAATGGATAAAAAAAGCAATGCTGTCTCGGTTGTGTTGGTCATATGATGAGGAGAAACACAGAAAGAGAGGCGCGTGCGCCGCCTGAACAGTGGTGTGCGCAGAATGGCATCAGGCGCTGGGCAACTGACAATAATAATAATAATAATACATTTTATTTATATAGCGCCTTTCCCATGCTCAAGGCACTTACAGAATATAATAAAGAACGGCAGCGTATACAGTATATAGCATTGTACACACCAGATAAATAAATAACGAAGATTAAGCGGGGGTGGTCCCTGGTTCAATAATTCCGGCTGCAGGGCTAAAGAAAGTAAATTTGTGATTTTTTTTCCCTTTGGTGGATCCGCTTACATGCAAAGAGACATTTAAAGAGCGCCCAGACAGCTCCAGTGAAAATCGCTTCGTATGATAAGCGCGAGGATTCCATTGTGCAGGCGCAATTATTTCAAATTCAAAGGATTGCTAGAGTGATTCACATAACTGACGCAGAGTTCTGCTGAGGAAGCAAGCAACAGACGTTGCGATAAATAATAGACCACCCACCTGCTTTAGATACCTTTCCACATCCCGACAATAACAAGAATATGAGCACAGCGCAGAGGTCAATGCTACGAAGCTCTGAACACACAGATGCAGACTGGCATGGGCTCTGCCAGCGTGGACTTTCAACTTTCTCTACTTGTTCATGTGTCTTTAGTCTGGGGTTTTAGTTTGAATCCAAGCTAAAGGTTTGCGCCTTCAGATGGAGATTCAAAAACTGGTCCACTGTGTGGTTTTGTCCTGGGATAAACTGGCAACCTGCTCAGGCCTGGTCCTCCAGTCTGATGGTCCCAAATCTGTTTGGGTTAAAGTGAGTTCAGAAAATGGGTAGATAATAAGAATGCAATATTTCATCCCTCTCTATAAATGAAGATGACAGGACCATTTTTAGTTCCCAAAAGACTCATCCACATGGAGGTTCCAGAAAGAACCTTTCTTTATTTCGATCTGTAACAGGCTTCATACTATAAATAACCATAGATGGTAACAGATTTGTGAAATACCAAGGGACCAGGATTTTAAAGGACTCTTGGTGCCCACAATAACACAGGCTAAACTCAGATTTTCTTAAATTTGTTAAGTGATCTGCTAAGTAGCTTACCATACATTCAAAAGTTCAGATTTCTTCTACATACAGTATTAGGAAGTTTTTCAAAGCACAAAAAAACAAAGAACCCTGAAATGGTGCTTTGTCAAGCACTGGTTCAACAAGGAACCACACAACCCAGTAAAGAGTCATGAAATGCCATTAAAGAACCAGTTCAGATTGACTCGTAAAAATGAAGTGATGCCATGGGGGAACCAAACCAGAAGACCCATCCATGGGACGGTTCCAGAAAGAACCTTTATTTTAGATCATTAATAGACTGCATACTGTAAAGAATAATGAATAGATGGTAAATCCCAATGGGGTCCTGATTTTAAAAGGACTCTCGCTGCACACAAAAACACCAGCTAAGGTTAGGCTTTCTTAATCTGTTATTGTCTTGCTAGGCAGCCTACCAATACATTCAAGATTTCAGGTTTCTTCATCTTGGGACTTGAGCGCCCACTGCATGTCAGGATGATTGATCTTGTGGTACTTTTTGTGTTTCAAAGCACAAAGATCCAACTTCATATGCAGAGAACGCTACCCAGAATGAAATTGCGCAAGCAATTTGTGGAACCACACAACCCAGTAAAGAACCATATAGTGCCATTAAAGAACAAGCATTTTTGAGAGTGACTCCTAAAAGTGAAGGTACCATGGTTCTTCATAGGGGAACTATCTATGTGAATGTTTCAGAAAGAACCTTAGTTTATTCAGATATAGGCTCCTTTGTAAATTTTTAAAAAAGGACTTTTGCTACCTCACACAGGCTAAATTCAGATTTTCTTGTTGTTAGTATCCTGTTAGGTCGCCTATACTACCCGATGAACATTTCTGTTTTTGTCCCCATAATGTGGAACCTGAAGAACCAACATCATATGCAAAGAAGAACCACATAACCCAGTAAACAGTCTTTAAGGAATCCATTTTTTTCAAGAGCGTATGGGGCAAACTGTAATAATCTTTGGCATTACTGTAAACAACAAGCCTGTTTAGGACAAAGCAGATTTAGAAGATGGATGGATAACATAAGTGGCTCACTATGCTGTACATCATCAAGAAATCATCTTCTTCTTTGTTTATTAGCCAGTTCACGGTCTCACATATCTCAGCAGTGCTAGGTGCAAGATGGGAACCAGTCCTGGATGGGACACCGTCTTTCAGAGGATCGGCATCAGATGGAATCTGATCACAAAGACTCACACACTACACTCTTAAAAAATTAAGGGGCTCACAGCGATGCCACAGGGAAACCATTTTGGTTCCCAAAAGATCTGTCTACATTTCCAGAAAGAAGCATTTATTTATTTAGATAGTACCAGGATCCATTCAATAAATAACCATGAATATATATATTTGTGAAATGTCAGTGGGCCCTGATTTTAAAAGGACTATTCCCGCACACAATCACACAGGCTAAGTCCAGGGCTTCTTAATTTGTTAGTGTCCTGCTAGGTAGCCCACCATACATACATTAAAGATTTCATTTTTTTCTACATATTAGTTTTTCAAAGCACAAACAGCCAACTTGAGAAGAAATTAACCCTTCCCAAACCAAACAAACCAGGTAAAGAACCTTAAAATGCCATTAAGGAAGCAGAATTTTGAATAGTTTAGACATGTGCAATTATTTCCGACGCTCAGCCACATCTTAAATGACCCGACCGCCAACGTGGAGCTTCCGTGAAAATGTTGCGATCTTTCTTTTTCCCTTTTGCGCGATTCTCCAGCAAACCGCTCACGGGGAGTACTCTACCCACTCCTGTCAGTAGGCATGTTGAATTATTGACAGCCGAGTTGCGCGATCGTCCAGCGCATCCCTTTCTATCAAATGCTCACGTCGTTATCGACAAAAGCACACCGAGGAAGAGTCGAAATGTGTCCGGGATAAAAACGAATTTCCGTGCTGTCAATTTGTGTCTACCACCCACACACCCGCGCGGATGCACAACACACCTTTAACACGGTTTGGTCCGCTCAATCGGGGGAAACTGGGGGTATACATGACTCGGTGGGTCGTTCATCCCAGCCATCCTAAATCCCTAGTCTGCTATCTTCTGAGGTAAATGAGATCGGTGGCTGTTCCTTCTGGCACCGCACAACTCCGCTCACGCCATAATCTAAAGACGGGGCACGGTAGCCAATTCCAAGCACGCCACTTGCAGGTGCGGATCCGTGTTTTTATTTATTTATATATTATTTATTATATATAGAGAGAATTGCCTTCAATCTCCTTTTGCACTAATAAAAGTGGAAACAGGCACCATAAGACGAATCACGTTGCATAAAAATGTATAAAGTAGTCAGCTAGGCGTTCACAAAGTGGGGCACCATCACCCATATGCCGTTATTTTGACAGCACAGTATTTCGCCACGACCTGCGTTAGTAATACAAACCGCCCACCCACATCACACACAAACACGCACTATCTGTCACGCGTTCGGATGCATCTCACTGCAAACGACACAGAAACACACATAATTCAGGTCATGCCGGCTAGTCCGATTACGCGAACAGTTCCCTTCAAAACAAGTTTCGTCGCGCCTCCATTTGAATGTCCACTTACTCTCCTTAGGACGGCGGGTGTAGGTTTTCAGCGCCCGTTGTCCGCACGGTGCGAGAGCGTCTTTCCTGCTTTTCCGTATCGCATGACTCACGGGAGCAGAGTGGAGCTGAGCTTCGGCCGCGGTGCACCTGAACTCTGTCGGGGGATCCCACGCGGACGGAGAAACTGAGAAAGATGGGAGGACTGAGCGACAAGCGGAGCGGGAGCGGGTGGTGGATGCACATCGGTCACGTGGTGGAGCCTGCGCACGTGACGGGCTCTGGCGCGCTGCCAAGTGTCCCAGAACGAGCGGAGAAGGGGGGCGCCTTCAGTACCGCGAACAGCTCCCTGCCTTGTCTCTTCCGTAGCTTACAGGGAAACAAGAAGACCCCTTTCGTCCTCCCTTATTTTGTCAAGCAGCCAGAAGACGCCCAGAGAAGCTTCTTTTGTTCGTTTCACTAAATTCTTATGGTTGAGGGGGGAGGGGGTTGGGGGTATAGTGGGAGAAATTACGCCGCACCGCCTTTTTAGGATGGTTGGATTAGGATGCGTTTTGTAGTGTTACACCTCAGAAGGTGCATCTTCTGCCGCGGAAACGTCACATTTCTTTCAATCAATGAACACCTAAAACCGAAACGCACCCAGTTCTGAAAATAAATAACGTTATCATTTTAGCCATCCGTCCATTTTCGGGTCCGCTTTTCAATTTCAAGGTGACTGGACCCTGTCCATAATTAGGGCACGAGGAGCTGCAGGATACCCTTTGGAGCTGGTGCGTGGTGTTTCATCCCTTTCAACCATTTTGACTCCCCTGCACAGGCTGACCAGATTTTCATGGAACCTAAACGGGACACAACTCATTGACACAGCGAGTGTGTTGGGCGCAAATGAAATGAAAGATCGGCTTCTTACCCCCTTGGAGCTTCGTGCGTCTTCTAGAAATGTACCTTAAAGCGAAGATCCGGTTGTCCTCCGTTGAGATTCGTACTCCTCGTGAACATCTGTGTGGTGGCCCGCCATCGCGTATTGGTCGGCTGAAAACGGGACATTTGTGTTAAATTTCGGGACAGGAGAGACGCGATGCATAAAAATGGGACTGCCCAGGAAAAATAAAAAATGGGACGCCTGGTCAGGCTACCCATGTGCCATGTGAAACTTTACTGCAGTTCTGGGGGTACCGTTAAGGCCTTGGCTTTCAAACCTTAAGGTTGCGGGTTCAAATTGTCACTGTGTGACCATGAGCAAGTCACTTCACCTGCCTCTGCTCCACTTAGAAAAACAAAAGAAATGAAACTAGTCACTTTGGACAAAGGCATCAGCCAAATATGTAAATAGCAGTGACAATCATTTATAGCCAATTTCTGCACATTACCCAAGTAATATGCAAATAATCGGTAACACACTACAAGCCAGAAAGTGCCAGGCTTGCCAGCACCGATTACACAGCTTATCTTTACTGCTCAGAATTATTTAGTGGTGTGATATTTTGGCATTGAAGTAGCTCAGAAATGCTCATCAGATCATTTAGAAATTGTTGGAAGGTTCTTTCTGAACCATTTAGTCAAATGTCACACCAGAGCTTTCCGATACATGTGTGAAATTAGGTCTGGCACTGCTGCGTGTGTCTTGGACTTCCCAGAAATGGCACCAGTGTGGTATGTATTAAACGAGGCTGGCATACCTAAACATTGTTGCTTGGCATGATATCAGATATGCATTAAACTAACAAATCTGTGATTGAGGGGCATATGAGGACTTGACAGTATGACAGGAGCAGACATGTGTGCCCGATTTGCCTGGCACATGGTGCCTGTTTGGTAGTAAGCTAAAATGTCTGTCTGTGATTAGGCGGGCACATTGAGACTCTTCTGTACGATGAGGGGGTATATTGGTTCGATTGGCCTGGCATGTAGCATATCTGTTAGGAATATATTCTCAGCCTTAGATGAGCACATGTCTATTTCATTAGACTGCCACCTAACACTTCTGTTGTAGCAAATGAAAATACCTGTGTGTGACTCAGTTGGCACAACATTGTTCTCATTTAGGCTTCCTCGGGTTTATCTGTTTTGCATAAAGTCAAACACAGTCTGCAATCAGGCTGGCACATCATCTTACTGTATGACTGGCATATAAATAGACAGCCAAACTACCAGTTTATGATTAGTCTACCACATCAGGAATCTTCTTTTTGGCACTAGAGTAGGCATGTTTGTATTAGACTGGCAGATAAAATTCGTCTTGTAGAAGACGTCCAATGCAGTCTACAGTTAGAATGGCACATGCAGCTCTGTTGTTTGGCACTGGGACAGATGTGCTTTTTTAGTCTTCCTAAGAATATTTGTGCTGCATGAATCCTAAATATACCAATATTTGATTGAGGTTACACATACTTGATTAGGAGGGCCAAAATGTCACTCATGGAAATAGAGAAAATACCAGATTGCGTTAAAGATGGCACATTAGGGCTTTTCTGTATATGGCACTAGCATAGATATGCTTGATTAGGCTGGCTGGAAATAACTTGGAATATCAAACTAAAATACCAGTCTGCGATTAGGCTGGCACAACAGGACTCTATTTGGCATTAGAATACATGGGCTTGAATCAGCTGGGTAAGGAAATTTATATACAGTATTCACTGTATAAACTAAAAAGAAATTAAACTGGCACATCAGAACTGTACTGTAAGGCAGCGGGACACCTTTTGTTGAGCTTTGCTGGCACATATCTCTTGGGGTTAGCTTGAATATTAGTTTCTTGATTAGTTTGGCACTCCAGAATTGTATTGTATGGCACTACAATGCCCTTTTAAATAGGCTGGCATATTATAGCTCTTTTATAGAAAGTAAAATGGCCTTTCATTTTAGGACTCTGCAATATGTTTCTACCATATACGGTATGTACTTCATTTGGCTGGCAAATTATATCTCTGCAGCATAAAACGAAGATGTCAGTCTCTGACGGGCACATTGGGATACTTCTGTGTGGCATTAGGGTACAGAAACAAAGGACCTATTGAGTGGCACTGCAGGATTCCAGTGCTTGATTAGGGAGCCACACTATATCTGTACATATCCTGTGGTTTGGCTGGCACACAATGGCCCAGGCAGAAAGGGGATAATTGTGTTTATAGAAGCAGGTGTGCCAGGACCAGTTTCTTCCCATATGCCACCTAAGAGTGTCCTGCTTGGCCATGTGCTGTATGGAGTTTATTCAAAGGAGACAATCTTGATGCCAAACCCTAGCAGGCTTGGTACATGTCCATCTTTCTTGGCACTGTTTGTCACATTCTAGGGAGACCTGTGCCAACCCCATGGTTGTTACTGTCCTGTGGAGGCACCTCCCTCATTGTACGGGCACAGATATCAGGGAATCCTTGGACGCTTCTCATTAATGAATGGACATGTTGATAAGTGGAAAGAGCTGTTGGGTCTAAAATATTTTGAATGGCCCTTGAGAGAGGGTGTGCTCCCTGGCTGATGTTTATTTTCATTTCTTTTGTCACGTTTATTATTTCTGATGTATTATTGTTATGTAGTTTCATCAATTATTTACATTTTGCTCATATTTTTCTTATTATTTAGTTTCTATATATTTTGTATTGTTCTCTCATATTCCTGATCTTTTATGGGTGGAACCCCAAGGGGCGTGGTCACAGTGATGTCACCACTGAAGGACCGCCCTCTGCCTTTATATTTGAGCTTGAAGAGTGGGTCATTGATTGTCGTTTGGTGAGTACTGATTTTCTGGTTTCTGGATTTTTTGATTCTCTCCTGGTATTATGGTTGCTACAAATTGTGGTTAAGATTTGTTGGCTGTGTTTGGTCTCTTTAGGCAAACCTTTTGTCTCTTTTCCTGTTTGGGTCATTTTTGCTGTTTTTGGTTATTTTCAAATAAATTTCTTTTTTAAAAAAGACTAGAAAACACTCTAGTGATCAAGATGAAAATTCCTGCCCCAGTAGTAGTTTGTGAGTATCGGCAAGTTGTGTGCGGTGGGAGGCTGGGCTGTCACTCTTATTCCTGCTAGCAAGTAATCAGCTTGTGTAAGATGCTTCATGCTCAGCAGATGTTGCCACTCTTCTTTTTCTTTCTGCCATGTCACCTTGTTGACCAGTTTGCTGTACACAAAATCCCATAACCTTGCTGCCACGTGTGCTTCATTAGCATGTATCACGCCATTAGCTTTTGATTCAAACCAAGATCGAGATTGTAGCCCAAGCGGTTCTTGAGTAATCACGTGACATATAGACACAACTCTTAGCATTTAATAGATTGTTTCTGGACTTGTTTCTCAAGTTAACTTTTCTCATTTTTTCTTTCCCTTCAATGGTATTTTAATATATTTTGGAAATTTAAGGTAGTTTTTCTCCATTTTTGGGCCTGGATGGCGCTGAAGCCTGCTAGTAGAGTTTGGAATCAGGCTGCCTGGGGTAAGGCCTTCTTTAGCAGGCCTTGGCCAGGTTTATGAGTCTTTAATGGGCTTCACATGTTTTTGCAATTTTTTGTTCACTAAATTACAACAGGCTCAATTTGAGGCGTGACATATGGGGGTTGACCCTTCGCACGCCCTGAAAGTCTGAAAAACAAATTGTAAGGGAGTCTCTGAAAATGAATTAATAAAACATGACATTGAGTGTACAAGCAGAAGAAATGAGATTTCTACACAGAGGTTTGGGCTGACACTCCATGATTGGGTGAGAAGCTCAGTGATATACAAGCAGATTGGAACTGTTTTGCATGCGCTATACTGATCCATGGTGGTGAAGCCGGAGCTGAGCCTAAGGACACAACTTCAGGTTTTGGTTTATCAGTCCCTCTACATCCCTGTCCTCACCTGTAGTGATGAGTTGTGGGTAATGACTGTAAGTATGAGACTGCGAGTACAAGCAGCAGAAATTAGGCTTCTTCTTAGTCTCACATTCCTTGATAGGGTGAGAAGCTCAGCAATTTAGGAGAGACTCAGAGTGGAGTCGCTGTTCCTCCAGATCAAGTGGAGCCAGTTGATGTGGTTTAGGCATGTCGTAAGGATTCCCAACCCCTAAGGGTGGCTCCATCTGCAGCTGCTCTGGCCATGTGCCACTGTGGCAGACCCAAGACACACTGGAGGGGGAATGTCTCTCATCTGGCTCAGAAATGTCTGGAAATTCCCCAGGAATAGCTGAAATCGGTAGCTGGAGACAGAGAAGTCTTGCTTGACCTGCTTGGCCTTCTGCCACCGTAACCCTCACCTGTAAAAAAAAAAGTTTTCAGAAAATACGATATGGAATATGTTATGGTGTTATAAATCATCCAGTGCACTTTACTGGGTTTTTGAGAAAGTATTATAACAGATAACTCTTAATAGGCACCGTGGGAGAACAGCTGTCTGCAACCGTCTGGCAAGGAAGGAGAAGGACATCTTTTGACGAGACTCAAAATGATTCAAGAAAAGAATCAAGAAAGAATCTTGCCTTGGACTCGGTGATGGTGAACAGTGCAATGGTGGATAGCAGAAAGTGACGGACCTTGCTGGTACTGACAGGCTTCAAATTTCAAGTGACACTGCTCCAGTCAGCCAGTCAGTCATTTTCTAACCCACTTTCTCCTGAACAGTGCCACAGGGGTCTGCTGGAGCCATTCCCAGCTAGCATAGGGTGCAAGAGAACAAACCCTGGACAAGGTGCCCAGGCTTGGTAGGCAGCCATCAATTAATCAATGTCAGCCACTTTCTTTACACACTCATGGTATCATTTCCAGGCCGTCAGCTTGTAGTATTAGCCTAACATATATATATAACTACCCATCCCTCACGGCTTCGCCGTGAAACAGGACAGTGAGGAGGGCCCGGCCCAGCTCACTACTCCTGACGTCACTCTTCCCCCTCCCCTTGGCCCGCAGCCTCTGTCTTGGATTAGCGCAAATACATCGCTCCAGCATGTGAACTTAGATTCTTAGCGCAATGAGAGAAGTCACAAAATCAACTGGAATGTTCAAGCAAATTCTAGAAAAAACCCGATGTAAATCCGTTAAGGAGTTCTCTCGTTCGCTAGCTAAGCGGAGTTAAGGTTACACCCTGAGACAGACGCGTGAGTGAGGAGAGACCCGTAGCCCGATGAGTCTCTCTTGGATTCGCACTAATAAATTGGTACCACAAGCATACTATGATACTTAGCGCGACGAGAAAGTCGCAAAATCAACAGAATGTTCAAGCAAATTATAGAAAAGAAACCAGATCTAAATCCGTTAAGTAGTTCTCTCATGAAAAGTGGACAGATATACAAATGGGTCTAAGAAACTATAAGAAATTTTGTGCTTGGACCACGAAATTTTTAAAACCGTTTCTTAGCGAGCACCTATGGGCCAAGGGTAACCTACATTCCAAATTTCAAGTCCCAAATCCCTATGGTTCGGGAGATTTCAGGATGAGTGAGTCAGTGGTATTTGGCTTTTATATATATAGATTGTCACTATCTGTGGATTCTGTTCTCCGGGATTCGCTTATCTGCTTCTATACAAGCTGTGGACACCAGCTCCGCAAACACTCAACACAAGCAGGCACAAACACAAGGTCAAAGGCACAAAAAGTCTTTATTGTGGGAAACTCTTCCACACCAGCGTTTCTTTCCACAATCACAGCCACAAGTATAATAAAGCACAAGATAGCTCCCAGCAACTCCATGTCTTCCCTAAGTTTCTCACAAATCATTACCTTGTCCTCCACTCCTCCTCTCAAGTGTTGTCCACCTTCCTCCCAACTCTAGCTCTTCAATGTGAGGCAGGCGGCTCCTTTTATCTTCCACTCAGGAGCACTTATGGTCTTCTGTACACATGGTCCGAAAGCACTTCCGAGTGTGAAGGAAACCCCATGAGATAGGGTTCCCCAGTCCCTGAAATACCCCCTGGTGGCACCCATGGAACCCAACATGGATGAGTCAAAGAACTCCATGTTCCATGCTGTTCTGTGAGAATCTGAGGCACTGCTACAATCCAGGATTGTGCCATCTAGCGCTCCGGGGGAGATAATGCCCTGTGCACACTTTCTCCCCAGGTCCTTCCATCTGATATGCATCCTGGCCGGCTAAGGCTGCCGGCCGTCCCTTACAAAGTGTAACCCATTTTGTGACACCTGTGATCTACTCGCATGTATTCACAGCGAGGGGCAGCAGCGGCATATGAGATTGAGCAGGAACAGGTCTGTAATGCCCATCGATGAATGGGGCTGAACACGGTGAGTACTGAATGGATCAACATGGGTCTGCCCAGCGCCAAGAGGTGTGGGTAAGCCACTGGACCCCATTTAAAATGGGGACCGGGGCCTGCAGTTGTTTCCCACAAATGAGGAATTCCTACTAAGTGCTGCCCTTCGTACACACCACTTGTCGATACTACCGACTGGATGATTTAGTGATGTCCTCTGATTGGATGCTGGAGCGCTGAGAAGATGATTGAACTTAACTATAGGAGGAAGGAAAAATTGTAATGAAGAGAAACCTGTGGAAGGATCGTTACCGAGCCTTGAGGGGTGAGAGCTGAGGCCTGACATGTCTGCCCAAACCCATCTTGCCTGGCTGATCCTTTGCTAGCTCACCCCCGCCCCCTTTATTGGGGTTTTGGGAACTGCACCTCCCCCTTGTCCCCCACATCTGATGCCATGAGTCCTGCCCACTCCTTCCATGGTTCTTTCCCTCCCTCCATTTTCTACCTGTCTGCTTCTGTGACGCGGTATTAATGACTTCATTCTCGCGGCTCCTGTTGTGTTAGCAAGTCTCCCTGCTCTGATAATATTCCACGTGTTCTCAGTGTTTTACGCTGTTTTTCAGATTAACTTATTGCAGTTCAACAATGGCAGTGAAGTGTAGTGCTAATGAAAGTGTCTTGCCAAGTGCAAACGTGTTGTGATGAGCTTAGTTGATTTTCGGTTCGCAAAGTTATCTGTTTATGGTAACGGGCAGCAAAAGTGTATAGTGAATGTGGTCTGCTGGAACTTAACATCATTTTTTCCCCACAGGATCAATGCTTCAGTATCCACAGTTTCCATTTCCTTGGGGTTCTTCAAGAATGGAACCCCCTGCGGATAATGAGAATTGACTGTTTTTAACAGTTTTTCTTCCTGCCTGTGAGATATCCATAGGTGGAGTTATCATCACTACGGGTGTTAAAATGAAAATCATTCATTTTCGTCACTGCCTCGTCTTTCATTGCCTACATAATGACTAGAAGGTTGGTCATGTGACCACAATCATCGTGCTAATTTCGTCACAGTGACAGTGTAAATACGGTGGTGAGTTCCCTTTGGTGGATTCAAATGACTGTTGTTCTTCTCGGCTTTATCCCAAGTGGGCTCTAGTGATAGGTCGTGTGTCCTGGTTACAACCTTCTTCTTGAATCTGATGTCCGATTTTGTCTTGCCCTTTTCGGTTTTGGGTTCCTTTGCCTATCCTAGTGTTCTGGACCCTCCTTGGACTGATCTCAGTATTGTGATTTCTGATCACCTCCTGCTCTCTTGGTTGTCACAATAATCCACGGGTATGTTGTGCGTCCACAACAGAGCCAGGCTGCTTTGCTTAGGAGTCATTAAGGGTGATTCCTATGAAATGGCATCTTCTTGGGTGGACATTCTCTCTCTCTAAAGTGGAGTCTGGGGGTTGTCGCCTGTCTGAGTGGTTATCTTACTAATGTTTATGCTACAGGGACACAGGCTCAAGCTGCAGTGGCCATGACACAGTGACAAAGAGGCTCTGTGAATCATGTAACCGTAAGAACAGCGCAGACATGCGATGCTGCAGGTGGCCGTGGGCGTCACTGGTGTCCTCAGCCTAATTCAGAGCCGCTGCTTATCCCAGATCTCCTCACTTCCTCCGCTCTCACAACGTCTCCTGGGAGTACTGCTGCCAGGTCAAGAGAAAAAAATTGAACTAAGCAAGCTGCCCAGGAGTGGTGGATGCTGGGAGTGACATGGGATCAAGTTCAAAAAGTGAAGCGCTGGGACGCCGCAGTGTGTCAATGAATTAGTTTTAGGAAACTCTGCAAAGCAGAGGATGTGACCTGATGAGGGTGATGGGCTGAAGTGACTGTCATTTCTAAAAATTCCTTCTGTTTTTAGATGACAGCTGGGCAGAGCAGCTCCATGTGGCTTCGGTGGCAATTTGAGAAATAACTTTTGTCATGCTGTAAACTGTACAGCAGGGATGAAGACCAGCGCCTCCAAGTCTGATCTCATGGTTCTCACTCAGAAAAGAGTGGATAAATGAGTTCAGGGGTCTCGGTTATAAAGCTTTACGTGGATTCAAGCAGGAAAATTAGCCTACGTCAATATAAAATCTGATTCGTAAAACCAGGCATATGCACATTTGTCTGCGGCTTACTTTACGTGACTTTTTGTCATGGGGTATGTCAGATTTGCCAATCGCACCTTGTCAAATTACAGGACTGAAAATTGCAGCACATGTCACATTTACCGACCGGGCACACAGTTGTGCTCGGCCCTTTTTTTTCTGACAGACAGTAGCGTGTAACCTGGCGGACATGGTGCCGAATATGAGGCATCAGACAGACGAGAGCTTCTGCTGTTTGTGAGGTGCAAGTTACGCGTTGTCCTTATTCCTCTTCATTAAATTCTATACATTGCATAGAAGATTCCAGATTCCAGACACTGCCCACCGCTCTGACTAATGAGATAATCAAACCTGTTTGGTTTTATGAGGGCCAATCTCAGACTGGTTGGTCTCAGTCGTTGGGTATGTCACATTAGGCGATCGGTTGCACGGGAGCACACACCGCAGACTGGCAAAGATTATGTAGATGAAGGCTACGACTGAAAATCACTGGAAGAGTCGTCTGATGTGATGTGGGCTTAATGGATCACAATTGTCTTGTAAATGGGTGTACGTGAACGCCTCTCAAACCCTGCCTGGTTGCCACTCTGAAACCACCATTGTCACGCCTGCATATAGGAGGACCTCCTCGCAGGCTCTGTCGAGGAGTGTAATAACCTGCCAAGACAAGAGGGGGCACTGACGCTAACGTTATCATCTCATCCTTTCCTCCCAGTATCGAGAATCCGCTGGGTGAGGGCATTTGTGTTCTGTTCTGTGTATTGTGTTGTATTGACCCCCTTTTTTGATACCCACTACACGCCCAACCTACCTGGAGAAGGGTCTCTCTTTGAACTGTCTTTCCCAAGGCTTCTTCCATTTTTTCCCTACAAGGGTTTTTTTGAGAGTTTTTCCTGGTCTTCTTAGAGAGTCAAGGCTGGGGAGCTGTCAAAAGGCAGGGCCTGTTAAAGCCTATTGCGGCACTTCTTGTGTGATTTTGGGCTATACGAAAATAAATTGTATTGTATTGTGTATTTGATCATGCCTCTTCCAGTCCAGCTGCCATAAAACCTGGGGCGCCCCAGAAAGAGGTGTCATTACTATCTCGAGTGACCCACCAGACGCAGCTCCACTAGTAGGGTCTGCAAACCCGTAACACGTTATATTGCTTGAATTTCTACATCATTTCTTTTTGTTTCTTTTCATTGTCCGTGGAATGGGACAACCCCAAATTTTCTTCCTGTCTGAAGAGCTGTCATTCCCGCACTTGGCCAAACCATACAAGGACTGTGCTGATGAACCTAATGCAATTATCCTCACAATCCTGTAGAACTTCAATGACGGGTAGAGCAGCCTTCCACCTGACACACAGAGTCACTGACACCAGCATTTGAGGAATCCTATGGTGTGCATAAGACACAAGTGCCTGACTGGTTATGAAACACTGAGGGTTCAGCCAGTTCCCTCGCCGACAAGCCAGCCATGGCGTAAAGCACCATCAGCAAGATGTCTGATCAGCGCTACACTGCCTCAAAATAAATAAATCATGGGTTGACCCAGGCCACCGAACCTGAGCCATGAGGTTTGCCAGTCTCATCTTGGCATCATGGATGCCTCGTGTGTTAATTGAATTAATCTGTCATGTCTCAGCCGGAATTCCCCCTCTGGCTGGGCTTCAAGTTCATGTTTTGTGATTCTTCTGTTCAGTTTAGATTCTTTGACTTACTGTATGTTGATTTTGGGTATCTGTAACAAGGCGCTATATAATCACCTGACCCAACACAGATAGACACAGAGGCACATATAAACTCACAAGGATTTTTA
This sequence comes from Erpetoichthys calabaricus, assembly GCF_900747795.2. Lineage (NCBI taxonomy): Eukaryota > Metazoa > Chordata > Cladistia > Polypteriformes > Polypteridae > Erpetoichthys > Erpetoichthys calabaricus. The sequence continues at coordinate 25,185,684 of NC_041407.2, forward strand.
TTTTTCTTCACCCGTGGGCACACGTCTTCCCCGTGACCCACAGGCAATACACAGTCCCAAAAGCACAATCCCAATCACAGCAACAACACACTCTTCTCTCCCACCACTCCTCCGCAAGCTTCGTCTCCTTCCTCCCAACTCTGGCTCTCTGAATGGTGGTGGCTGGCCCTTTTTATAACCCACCCGGAAGCATTCCAGGTGCTTGACCACCTGGTTCTAATTGCACTTCCGGGTGGGGCTGAAGATTCGACCAGCCGGGCTGCAGACTCCATGCAGCTCTCCCCAGCAGCCATCCGAGCCCCCAACCAGGCTGTGGAGGACTCCATCTCCCATGGAGCCATGCGCCAGGTTGTGGAATCATCATCTGCCAGGGAGGCTGCCACCAAGCGTCCCGGGGGATGCATTGAACTGTCCATGGCTGCTACCCCGGAACAGATGCAGCAGGGGCATCCCTGCCGGGCATGGGACACGGCCGTCCATTACAGTATCATACACTATTTTTGGGGTTGTCTATGTACATAAGCTGCCTTTGTTATATTCCATGTGTTTTGTGGATGGTCCCAGAAGGAATTACACCAGGAAGTGCCCTCCGCCCTTTAAATCCGGACTGTCTTTCACAGTTCCTGGCAGTTCATTGTGAATGCGCTCTGGAGTTGGTGAGTTCATTCTATTTTGCTCTGCTTGCGTCTGTGTATATTTTTGAAATTTCCTGCTGTTTTTACCACCTCTAAGTTTGGACCTTATTCAACTTGGATTGCCTTTGTTTCAGGCTGTTGCATTTTGCCTTTGTGCTCCAATGAGCTTCATTGCGTTTGGAATACTTTTTGTGAAGTTTAAATCTTTGATTTTTATAAAGATACAGTGCCAACCCTTATAGCCAGTACGTCGACTTATATCCACGTTCGGTTCCAACCAACTGGTTGTAAGGCAATCCGGAATAAAAACATGGCCATATGTATAATACTGTATAGTAAGTCCCTTAAGTTGTAGTAGTGCTACTTAAATTTTAAATAATAACACTATTGGACAGCTTCGGAGGGTGCAGGGGATGCTGGGAAGAAGATTGAGCAGGCGGGACCTTTATAAAAGTACCAAAAAGGCACTGCAGGGATTGCGATTATCCATCTGTTTGTGAATACGCCTCATACCCACAATTGGTTTACAACTTGACCGCCTTGGAGTACAGTTTTCTGCCTGGGTATGTGCCGTCCTATGCCTGGATGTCTGTGCGAGTTTGAACTGATTGGATACGTCTTCGTCTGAGGGAGAACTCCCAGTCAGCTCGAACCCCACACCGCATCAGGACAAAACTTTATATCACTTTCAGAAGGCTCTTCACAGGGTTTTTCATTCGCACATCCATCATCAACTGCTTCTGCCGAAATGGACTGTTTTGGACATTGGTGTTAGTATTTATTGTTTAGTGTTGATTGTTAAGAGTTATCGTTTATTATTGCTTTCAAGAATAAATGGAACATAGCTGAAACTGCTGCAGGTAATAAACTGAGATTGAGATGAATGAGTTGCGGCATACGGCAATGCAGACTAGAGATTGTGGGAAGAAGAGAGCTGGTGTGGTGAAAACTGTCGTATGCCCAGCTTAGCAACACTCACACAATCGTAAATTGAACAGATGTAAAGCACATAGGTCATAAGTCGATGACTAGCTGGGTTTGAGAATGATATCTCCCTCTAGTGGGCGTTACTTGAAGTGCTTTGGGACTCCCAGATCAGGACAGCAACTGCTTGCAGTTAACAACAGCAGTGTAATTCTTGCTTGGTGCCCTTACTGCTGTCAGTGGCCATGATTATGTTAGGAAAACCCGACACTGTTGCAAATGTTCTTTGATGTTGGCACATACAGGCAAACCATATGGAAACTGAATGTTTTGTTGTATTATTATGTTATCATGAATATTGCTTTGCTTATTAATCCATCCATCCATCTTTTGGCACTTAATTTGTGTGGGCTATGGGGCAGAGTAAATCCTCCAAATCCAAAGTGAGATTAGTTGATCGAGCTTCCCTGTGGGATGTGCTGAGGGTTCTCAGGATCCCCCTGAGGTTGCTGGATATCATGGCCGGCCTGTACACTGGTACTGTGAGTGCTGTGCAGAGTGGAGGCAGAACCTCTGTGTTTTTCCCAGTTGATTCTGGGGTTCGTCAGGGGTGTGTTCTGCTCCTACTCTGTTCAATGCCTGTATGGACAGGGCAAGGTCGTGGGGTCCAGCGGCTGTGGGGCGTCTGTTAGTGAAGAGAGATTCACTAATATTGACTTTGCTAATGATGTTGTGATCTTCATGAAGTCAATGGAGGTTCTGATCAGGGCTCTTGAGAGTGTCTGGGCTTGCGAGTGTCCTAATAAAAACCAAGATCCAGGCCTTTAATGACCTCTTGGGCACAGCCATCAGCAGTGTGTCTGTCTGCAGAGAGAGTGTCGACCTCGTTGAGAGGTTTACTTACCTCAGCAGTGACAGTCATGTCTCTGGTAACTCTTTCTTTGAAGTCAGTGGGAGGGCATGGGGGGGTCATGAGGTCGCTGGAAAGGGGTGTGTGGCGCTCCAAATATCTATGCAAAAGGATGAAGGTCCAAGTCTTTAGAGTCCTGGTGCTTCCTGTCTTATATGGTTGTGAGACATGGATGCTATCCAGTGACCTGAGATGAAGACTGGACTCCTTTGGTACTGTGTCTCTCTGGAGAATCCTTGGGCACCATTGGTTTGACTTTGTGTTGCTCATGGAGTCCCAAATGAGGCACATTACCTGCATTGTTAGGGAGCATCAGTTACGGCATTACAGCCATGTGGCGCATTTCCCCCGAGGGTGATCCGGCTCGCAGGATCCTCATTGTTGGGGACCCGAGTGGCTGGACCAGGCCAAGGGGATGCCCACGTAACACCTGGCTGAGGCAGATAGAGGGTCATTTCTGGGGGGTGGGACTTGACCGCGTGATTGCCTACCAGGATCCCAAGTTGTTTCGTCATTTGGTGGGTGTGGAAACGTGCTCTACCAGTTCATGATCCCCAACGTGACCTGACCTGACAAAGTGAGAGAAAGTGGCATCCTGAGGGAAAGGCTGCAACAGGTAAACCCATCTTAATACCTGCAGAGGGCTCCTGAGAAAGTAAGGCCACAGTGGACTGACAGGAGGTCTATGAACCCCCCCAGGCTGACTGATAGTGGCTTCTAATATGGAACACACAGGCTATTTCAATTAGCATGCAGACCAGGGGCTTAGCCCTTTGAGTGCTGGACAGGGCTTAAAGGATGAAATGGTCTCTGTGGGCACCAAGTGGCAGTCTAACTAGCAGTCTCAAGCTTCGTGAATCCCCAGATTGGATTAAAAGGTCGGTGCCCTGCCAGATGCCCTTTGAATCTGGAATCAGGCTCAGTGGCAGACAGGGTGTTGTGGATTAGCCAGAATTTTATCCCTGGCTCCCATAAATTTCTATTTGGTTTGTTGTTTTTATTAAATATTATTTTTGAATATGACATCATTAATCTTTTTGGTATTTGTGTTTTGAACATTGTTTTGTTTATTTTGTATGTATTATGTTCTTTATTAGATTAATGTATTTAGTTATATGCCCGGTCCTTTGTATGTGGACTTTCAGGGAGCAGGGCCCCTGTGTCATGTTAACTGGAGGACCACCCCCTTCTGATATACACCAGGTGGAGGGTCGGACCCTCCAGATTGACACTGAGTGTTGTTGGGGACCCTTCTTGTGTGGATTCCCGGTTTCTTATCTTTGGTTTAATTCTGTAATTTTTTTCATCTGGCACACCCTTTTTGCTCTTTTTTTTTTGTAAATAAGCTCTTTTGTAATTTTAAAGAGCCAGGGTTTGTACGTCTTCTCTTTCTCTTTTTTCATGTTTGGTTTTCTGAAGATAATGGATTGTTTTTGGTGCTTTTCAATTTTTTCTTGAGCATGTGTAGGCCATTGATAGGATAATAACAATAAGATGCTGCAGATGTTCTGTCAGACGGTTGTGGCGAGCGTCCTCTTCTACGCAGTTGTGTGCTGGGGAGGCAGCATAAAGAAGAGGGACGCCTCATGCCTGGACAAACTGGTGAGGAAGGCAGGCTCTGTTGTAGGCATGGAGCTGGACAGTTTGACATCTGTGGCAGAGCGACGGACGCTGAGCAGGCTCCTGTCAGTCATGGAGAATCCACTGCATCCACTGAACAGGATCATCTCCGGACAGAGGAGCAGCTTCAGCGACAGACTGCTGTCACTGTCCTGCTCCACTGACAGACTGAGGAGATTGTTCCTCCCCTAAACTATGCGATTCTTCAATTCCACCCGGGGGGGGTAAAACGTTAACATTATACAAAGTTATTGTCTGTTATACCTGCATTGTTATCACTCTTTAATTTAATATTTTCTTTATCAGTATGCTGCTGCTGCTGGAGTATGTGAATTTCCCCTTGGGATTAATAAAGTATCTATCTATCTATCTATCTATCTATCTATCTATCTATCTATCTATCTATCTATCTATCTATCTATCTATCTATCTAGGGGCCATTTTGAAGTGCAGGTCTCGGGTTAATCCTGGGCCACATTTGGGAAGCAAGGCTTTCTTTGGGAATTTAGTGTCAATAATGACAACCCAAGGAGTGTCAGGGGTGTGAAGGTCAGCGCTTTTTCAGGTTTCGGTAAGCGGCCAAAGGGTTAAGCCTGCCAACTTGACTTGGTGATGTGCTGGTCACATTCAGTAAAGAAGCGGATGCTTTCTTTGATCTCCCCCTGCTGTTCATGTTTTCATTTTCAGTAAAGTGAAATATTTGGACCCTTTAGCCTAAGTTACTACAGGTAAGTAGGGTGCACACACTTTAATGAAATGGGCTAATATGGACCCCCAAACACTGTATTCTCTAGTCTTCCCATATTCTGCCACACCGCTGATGGCCGCAGTTTTAATAAATGGTTTCATATCTAACCCCCTTCCTTGGTTGCATGAAGACCCTTCCTGTTGGTAGATGCTACAGTCATTCCCAATGTATTCAGTTTTCAGCCTGGAATAGCCACTCCACAGAATCCAATGGCACGCTGACCAGTCATACTGCTTTAGGCGGACGTTGAGGAAAATCATGAGGCAGTGATTGAGGTCAGTAACAGGGTGGATGATGTGGAGGGGGTCCACTGCCATGGCTGCTTCATGCATGTTCCAAGTCAGGCCTCAGTGCCGGTAGACTAATGGCGGCATTGCCCCAGTTTCCTTCCACTTAATGGTTTCCATCATCAGGATCTGGTGTGGCACCTCACTCCATTTCAGCCAGACACTCAGGTTTAGTTGTTATCACTTTATTTTATTGATGCCGTTAAGCTACAATCAGCAGCGGGACAAAGCAGAACATGCGGCTCATGGGTGCTTCTAAACCGTACGAGGGAGGAGGAGGCGGGACATGATACATGTGGGCGTGACCAGGTCGCAGGGGGCGGAGCACATACATGGTCACGACTGACTGGTAGTGCAAACGTAATCATAAACTCTAACCCTACCTGGTGGGAGAAAGTGGACATGATGGAAGTACATTGTAGAACACACCGTATGGTGCTTTATAAAGATTAGAGGAATGATTGCTTTTATACACAAAATTAAAATCAAACTTGGAAACAAAAAATCAAGTATAGATGAGGGGATGAATGGATGAACACAGTGGGTTCGGTCCAGAAGGGTCACAAATACACCTGTTATAATATAATGGGGTTCCCTGCCAGTGATGGGCAATCAAAGCCTGGCCGCTTTTCCCCTTGGGAGGTGCCAGGTGGAGTAGACTGGTGGGGCATTCCATAGCGAAAATCCGCCTCCAAGCCCCAACCACATTAGGGCATTACCTTGTGAAACAGCTGTTGGAGACCCCTGGCACCGACACGCCCGCTGGCTTCTTTCCACTTTGATTTTTGGCACACAAGGAAATGCAGGCGTGAGCGCACATACACGTACAGCTGTGAGGGGTGTCTGTACCCAGGATGCACCCACACGGATGTCCCCTCTGCTGCCCGCCTCGCTGTTCAGAAGCACCCCCTTCTGCGTTCTTTCCGAGTTTATTACTATGGTATAACATACAGAATATAAAAAGTAGCAAATAGGGGGGTTACAGAGGAGCTCATTCTTTCACATACAGACACTGCGCACCAATTAAAAGAAATGCGTGCTGTAGTCAGTTTATGGCAGAGTCAGCTAGAAACATGCAGGAACTGCTGGGGGGGGGTTTGGGGGGGTCTAGGTCTATCATGCCATGCCATGGCCCCTCGCCACCCACAAAGGCCTCTTCACTGTCAGTTTAAATACATGGAGCCCTGTGCAACATCCCCACTCTGGTTTGCTCATTTCCTCTGAGAAACAAATTCACCCCCTGGCGTTTCAGGATGGCAAAATGCGGGCCACCCTCCCCTAAACCTAAAGACGCCCGAGTCCATGCCATGGTAAAAGCCAGTGATGTCTGCCAGCCCTGGCACGGGTCGGGTATAATGGTGTCTGACTCCATTTACAGACCGAAAACCACACACCCTGAAATCCATTGTTTAGTGTGGCACGGCAGCACATGGGCATACTGAATGTGTTGGCACGGGTCCTGCATTACTGGCACCTTTATTTCACCTTCCAGCTGTCTGATTGCTTTTGAAGGTGTTTATACTGCCCCAGTGGACAAACTCAAAGTACGATAAAATAAAATAAAAAAAGAAAATAATAAGATTGAAAAGAGGAATCCTACAGCAAAGCAAGCCTAGCTGGCCGGGAGCGAGTGTGCCTCCCACTCGCCACCCTCCCTGCCAGTCACAGAAAGAACGTGCCTGTCGGTGCCTTGATTGACCCCTGAAGGTTTGACAGGAACGCTGGGAAGACTGCGATAGAAATCCAGAGCCTGGGCGGGGGGAAGGAGGGAGGGCTTTTGGGTAGAGAGAAAACTGGCCAGAAAGTAGACAGGGGGGCACCCCCCCACGGGCACAGGAGAACAGGCCAGGTGATCCCATAGCTCGGTGCCACTGTGCTCGTTTTGGGGGTAGAGGGGTGGGAGGATCTGGGAGTTGAATTAGTTACAAGAGTTCACTCCTGCACGGCTGTTATCCTCTCGCTCCTAGTGCTGGGCCACGACCGTCTTCATACGGCACACTGTAGCATCGGGTGGGTGAACTGTGGGTTGATGTAGGAGAATCCCTCAAATTCCGTCTGGTCGATGTTGGTGATGACTAGCTGGTCAGGAGGCGTCAGCATGGGCAGGGTACGCGTGAAGAACTTGTCGAAGTTTTCGGCAGCTTTTCCACACTGTGGACACACAAGGAGAGATACAGAGGGTTAAAGAAGAGGGCGGGCAGACGTACAGGGGGGCATCTGAGCTCACCCACAGTGCTAAGGCCCCATTTATTGCAGAAAAATTCCATTTAAAGGATGGCACTGGAAATTCTCACAGATATTTTTTGTTTAGCTCATTGGTGCCTCAATACGTACATTTCAGATGCACCTTTCAGAGGTCCCCCCCCACCACCCCTTCCTCTTTCAGACCTCTGACCCACCAATGGGGAAGGCGAGGATACCAAGAGCGGTGGGCAGCAATCTGAAGGCCGATGTTAACCAAAGAAAAACATCCAGTCCCAAAGAGAAGTGAACGAAATAATAAGAGAAGAGACCGCCCAGAGCTGAAGGGTCTTTAAAGCGTTACCATGGTAACCAATTTGTGCTCGGAGGAGGACGGCTGGTGATTTATTGACTGGCTTGTGTCCTTCCTCTGTGCAGTCTCTAATTAGACAGGCACCAGCCCCCATAATTAGATTTACTACTCGCTATATGGTGAAAGGGGTTCAAGGGAGACCAGGTGGGATGAGCTGCTACACACCAGACTACCCCCCCCCCCCCCCTCATATGATCTGACAGGATATGAAGTAGGGTGACCCCTCCCCCCCCCATTCTCCCAGGAGGAACCCCATGAGAGCTGATAGCCAGCATAACACTTGGATTATGGTGCGTCACACAGGCTGAGGGGGCTTGCTCCATTTTCAGGTGACCCATTTTTATTTTCCAGAACTGCACCATCCCACCTGCTAATTGGCCAGAACTTCCTCGTAGTGACGAAGATGGATTAGGGCTACACACGAGGTTCACACAGCCTTTTTGTTCCGTGGCTCATTAGGAGCTGAGTGGGCAGAGAGTGATGAGACAGGCAGCACCAGAGCCAGTGGCGATTTCATCTCACCTTTCCTCTTTAAATTACCTTTCAAGGTGAGGAAAGCAGCTCCAGGAATGACCCAGCAGGCAGCGTTGGCACAAATAACCACCATAGGCCAACTTGGGGGGGAGGTCAAACCTGCAAGATTGATGGCCCTGGGAGTTCAGCGGATGAAGTAGGAGCAATGCACAGCTTTAGAGACATCACAGGCCAGAGACAGTGAGAGGCAATCAAATGTGAAGGGGGTGGGCAAGGAGGGCTATTTCCAGAATAAGTCACCTCCCGCTCGCTGGTACAAACAAGTTAGAGAAGGAGAGAATGGGTGGGACCATCCTGTAAAAGCAACCCTCTCCTGGTTAAGAATGGACAATCTCCAGTCAAGAGAGAAAGCCTTCACTGTAACGAGTCAGAGAGAGTGACCCCAATAAAAACTAAGACCTCCTGGTGAAAAGACAGATTGTGTCTGTATGTGTCTGGGAATTCAAGTTCACGCCCACCCTCCAAGTAAAACACGCACACATACACTGATCACCCACAACATCCAAACCACCTGCTTAATATTGTGTAGGCCCCCCTCGCACCACCAAAACAGGTCTGACCTGTCAAGGCTTGGACTCCGCAAGACCACCGAAGGCATCCTGTGGTATCTGGAACCAGGATGCTAGCAGCAGATCCTTCAACTCCCGTAAGTTGCAAGGTGGGGCCTCCATGGTGTCTCAGTTGGCTTGAGATCTGAGGAAAATGGAGGCCAAGTCGACACCGTGAACTCTCTGTAAAGTTCCTCAAAGTATTCTTCAACAAGTGTTTTAGTATGGTGTGGCACATTATCCTGTTAAAAGACGCCACTGCCATTAGGGATTACCACTGCCATGAAGAGGTACAGTTAGGTCCATGAATATTTGGACAGAGACAACTTTTTTCTAATTTTGGTTCTGTACATTACCACAACGAATTTTAAATGAAACAACTCAGATGCAGTTGAAGTGCAGACTTTTAGCTTTAATTCAGTGGGGTGAACAAAACAACTGCATAAAAATGTGAGGCAACTAAAGCATTTTTTTAACACAATCCCTTCATTTCAGGGGCTCAAAAGTAATTGGACAATTGACTCAAAGGCTATTTCATGGGCAGGTGTGGGCAAGTCCGTTGTTATGTCATTATCAATTAAGCAGATAAAAGGCCTGGAGTTGATTTGAGGTGTGGTGCTTGCATGTGGAAGATTTTGCTGTGAACAGACAACATGCGGTCAAAGGAGCTCTCCATGCAGGTGAAAGAAGCCATCCTTAAGCTGCGAAAACAGAAAAAACCCATCCGAGAAATTGCTACAATATTACGAGTGGCAAAATCTACAGTTTGGTACATCCTGAGAAAGAAGGCAAGCACCGATGAACTCAGAAACGCAAAAAGACCTGGACGTCCACGGAAGACAACAGTGGTGGATGATCGCAGAATCATTTCCATGGTGAAGAGAATCCCCTTCACAACAGCCAACCAAGTGAACAACACTCTCCAGGGGGTCGGCGTATCGATATCTAAGTCTACCATAAAGAGAAGACTGCATGAAAGTAAATACAGAGGGTGCACTGCAAGGTGCAAGCCACTCATAAGCCTCAAGAATAGAAAGGCTAGATTGGACTTTGCTAAAGAACATCTAAAAAAGCCAGCACAGTTCTGGAAAAACATTCTTTGGACAGATGAAACCAAGATCAACCTCTACCAGAATGATGGCAAGAAAAAAGTATTGAGAAGGCGTGGAACAGCTCATTATCCAAAGCATACCACATCATCTGTAAAACACGGTGGAGGCAGTGTGATGGCTTGGGAGTGCATGGCTGCCAGTGGCACTGGGACACTAGTGTTTATTGATGATGTGACACAGGACAGAAGCAGCAGAATGAATTCTGAGGTGTTCAGAGACATACTGTCTGCTCAAATCCAGCTAAATGCAGTCAAATTGATTGGGCGGCGTTTCATGATACAGATGGACAATGACCCAAAACATACAGCCAAAGCAACCCAGGAGTTTATTAAAGCAAAGAAGTGGAAAATTCTTGAATGGCCAAGTCAGTCACCTGATCTTAACCCAACTGAGCATGCATTTCACTTGTTGAAGACTAAACTTCAGACAGAAAGGCCCACAAACAAACAGCAACTGAAAGCCGCTGCAGTAAAGGCCTGGCAGAGCATTAAAAAGGAGGAAACCCAGCATCTGGTGATGTCCAGGAGTTCAAGACTTCAGGCTGTCATTGCCAGAGAAGGGTTTTCAACCAAGTATTAGAAAAGAACATTTTATTTCCAGTTATTTAATTTGTCCAATTACTTTTGAGCCCCTGAAATGAAGGGATTGTGTTCAAAAAATGCTTTAGTTGCCTCACATTTTTATGCAATCATTTTGTTCACCCCACTGAATTAAAGCTGAAAGTCTGCACTTCAACTGCATCGGAGTTGTTTCATTTAAAATTCATTGTGGTAATGTACAGAACCAGAATTAGAAAAAAGTTGTCTGTCCAAATATTTACGGACCTAACTGTATATGTGGTCTGCAACAATTTTTTGGGAGGTGGTATGGTTTAGCTAGAGTCTCGACCCTGGCTTGAGTGTATTTTTTTTTGGATATTTTTGTGGTGTTTTAATTATCATTTAGCATATTGTATTACAGATGATGCTTTTGGTCTGTCTGTGTAATATGTGTTGAACTTGGTTTTGTTTGTGTTATGCACTGCATGCACTGAGTTATGTGCTTTGCGTTTTGTGGGTGGATCCTCAGGAGGCGGGTCCTCATGGTGTCACACCTGAAGCCCCGCCCTCCCAGCCTAAATCTTTATTCCCTGGCTGAAAGTCAAGATCCTTCAGAGTGGCAGGAGTTTTGTGGAGTTCAGTTCTGTTCTTTGGATTTTTTTGGTTTGTTTTTTGCTCTACTTTTGGTGCACCCTTTTGCTATTTGTGCCCTGCTTTGTTTGCTTGTTTTTGTAATTCATTTTTATAATTAATCATTAGAAATTGTGTTTCTAAGCACCAGAGGTTTTATGTTTCCTCTCCCTTCTCTTGTAGATGGGCTTAGTTTTTGGTAATTCTTTTGGGTGCTCCAATTTTTGTGCCTGTGTAGGAGGAAGTTCACTCAAAACTTTGAGGAAGGCGACGTTTTCCTTTTTGAGGCCTTCTGACAATTTTTGCTTGAGGTTCAGTTCAGGGGGATAGACTTTATTTTTTGGGAGCCAGAAAATCTACTGTATGACACCCATTGCTGGTTGGGGGCCCAGTTCATGTCCTGTTATGCCCATACTCACCACTTTGGGTTTGAAGGGTGGCTGGATCTCCCGGTTTTCCAGCTTCTCCCAGTCGATTCTCCTGAAGAACGCATGCTCCTTAACATCCCGCTCACCTTCAGAGCCACAGCCCAAGCGCTTGGCAGGGTGTTTTGTCATCAGCTGTCATGGGGGGGGAAAGGGAGAAAACATAAAAGTAGAGGGTAAGTCAGTGTGGAGGGTAACACCAAGATGTTTATCTAGTGACTAATGGATGACAGTAATTTTTAAGTCTAGAGATGTGGAGTATTGGTGTGCATACTGTTAATGTCCTCCACGAGCATGGTACTGCCGTGGTTCGCCATCGATGACATGAAAACAGACAATACCGTAATGCCTAGTAGTAAAAATGCTGGAACACTGGACTGAAAGTGGCGTCTCTGTCCGTAATGTTGTGTGAACCTGAGTAAGTCATGTAGAATTTGATAAAAATTTATTTACAGATGTTCTAGGGGGCTTCACCCCCTGCTCACTTTGCTCGCCAACCCACTGGCCTGTGCTATACGCCAGCCACTTCATGTCTCTGCCGCTCGCGTATGTGGATTTCACTTTCACCAAACAACAAATCTTTTAATTCTCGCGGATACGCCTCTTCATTGGGAAGAAACACTACTTTTCCCTGATGGCAACATGAATTAGACAATCTACAAGTCTCTCACTTAAAGTTTAAATCTGAACAATATATTCAATCTCTTTTCACTGTTCCGTTATTTCACTGAGTAATAATTTCTGTTTGTTAGCGCTAATGCAATCTTTACTATCATTTGTTTGAGATTTTTGAATTTTAGGACTTTCATTATGTGACGACGCCGGTCCCCTACAGAGTCTGTTGAACCAACACCGTCGATAGTTATGACCGAGATGAGCTGACAAATGAGGATAATTCACTGATGATGCCAGAGGATGGTGGAAAAAGTGCTCAAGTGCTTTTATTAACAGAAAAGTCAAAACGCAAGTAAAACCAACAAAAGCGTTGGTTATAAAGATCTCCAGATCACTTTGACTAAAATCGGTGTCCGACAAGCCAGAGTCCAATTCAGAATAATAAAATAAACGCAAAACGTTGTCCTCTGAGTAATTTTGCTTTGCGCATTTGCTTCACTCTGTTGCCAGAAGTCGATGCCATTCTAGGTGCTCTTTACTCTGTGCTGGCGTTCAACGACAAGTCAAGAGTCTAACGTTCCCCCTAGCAAAGAGGGTCTACCTATAAAGTAACGGTGAGTTTTGTCGACAGTTACAGCTGATTATCACCCTTGGATGTCGATTAAAGCCGCCCTCAACCACGTTGTCAACAGAAGCTGACATCCGCCCTAAAAGCGTTAATCTATGAATAAAAGGGTAACCCTTCTCCAGCCTGTTCTGGTTGTCTGTCTAATTGTTTGGGTTTATAGACATAAAAGAAAAGAGGAAATACAATACGTATTTAACTACAATGGCAGTCAACCTGACCGTGTAGCTATAGGTGGGCTTAGGGGCATTCTGTTATGGTTTATGCAGTAAAGAGTCTAAAAGGGTCACCCTAGGACCCCACCACCGGAGAGGAGGTAGGGAGCATGTGCTGATTATAGTGCGTTGCTGCACCCACCACATAACGAACTACTCAGATTGGGACCTGAATGCAGCGGGTGACAGTGAGAGGTTTTTATTATGGTGGCTGGAGTGCCAATCCTGCCACCAACCCCTGAGTTTTCCCTGCAAGTTGGAGGGAAAACCCTCACAGGTGGAGCAGTGGTAGTGCTGCTGCTTTGCAGTAAGGAGACTATGGAAGATTGTGGGTTCGGTTCCTCCCTGTGTGGATAGCGCTTTGAGTACTGAGAAAAGCGCTATATAAATGTAATTAATTATTTATTATTATTATTATTAACGTTATACCCAGGATGAAGCAATTGCAGGTTAAGGGCCTTGCTCAACGGCCCGACGGAGTAGAGTCACGTCTGGCATTTACGGGATTCAAACCAGCAAACTTCCACTTGCTGGCACAGATCCCTAGCCTCTGAGCCACCACTCCGCCCATCATGGATAATGGAGTTAGCCAGATAGGCCATAATAATAATATCCTCCTTCACCATCTGGCTGCAGATGCCATACTTTCTAGGGGGCCTGCAGCTTGGCACATTGATGCCAAGCTGGTGAAATCTTTTCCTTTTATTGTTAAAGAACTATATGATACAGAAGTGTGGATTCCTTTTGTTCCCTGCTGTTCCAGGTCAGAGACACAAGGAGCCACAGACCAGGTCAGCTTAAGATGGAGGGGATTCCACACACGAATCATGGTAGGCCATTGAAACTAAAAGTATGTTTTGGATTACAGGAGGAGGGGGAAACCTCTGAGAATAACTTTGTGAATTTCCCCTTGGGATTAATAAAGTATCTATCTGGAAAAAATACTGCTCAATTTCGAGGAATTAAACACTATTTCCGCATTATATAAAATCTTATTAGAGTCCCTACCTTTCAAAGATCCAAGAGGACATTGGGAAGAAGATCTCTTAATCAATATATCAGAAAAGGAGTGGAAGGTAGCAAAGCAGAGAATTCACTCGAGTTCTATATGTGCAAAGCATAGAATTATTCAACTAAAAATTATATATCGAGCTCATCTGTCTCGCTTAAAACTGTCCAAAATGTTTCCAGGCCAGGATCCAACCTGCGAACGCTGCAACCAAGCTCCTGCCTCACTGGGTCACATGTTCTGGGCCTGCACCAAACTAACATCATTTTGGATAAAAATTTTTAAGTGCCTTTCAGACAGCCTTGGGGTCACAATCCCTCCTAACCCACTAACAGCTGTGTTCGGTGTTCTTCCAGATGGACTTGAATTGGAGAAGGACAAGCAAACGGTGATTGCATTCACTACACTTTTGGCACGCAGACTTATTTTGATAAATTGGAAGAATCCTAATTCTCCTCTTATAAGTCAGTGGGAAACCGATGTTTTATAATATTTGAAATTGGAAAAAATCAAATTCTCAGTTAGAGGATCTGTACAGAATTTTTTAAAACCTGCCAGGATCTAATCAATATTATTTCAGTATAAGAGAAATAACTATTACTGCATTTAATTCCCTTCTCCATCTCTTATTTACATATATATTTACTTCTCCCTTTCTTTTGTTTAATGTTGCCTTATTAAAAAGCCCTAAGCAATTTTCCTTTAGCAAAGCTCTCCTTCTCAGGGGTGGGGTTTGATTAGTCTTCAATTTTGTTGGGTTATAAATTGATCTATTTGTATGGAATGATTACAATGAAAATTAATAAAATAAAAATATAAAAAAAAATATCTATCTATCTATCTATCTATCTATCTATCTATCTATCTATCTATCTATCTATCTATCTATCTATCTATCTATCTATCTATCTATCTATCTATCTATCTATCTATCTATCTATCTATCTATCTAATAAGAACACAGAACTCACCCTGACAGGAATCCCACCAGTTTGAAGAGGCTGTCCTTTAAATCCCCTGAATTCCAATTTAAAATCTCCAGTACACTTTCACAGTAAAGCATTGTGGGCATGGGTCGTTACTCACCCCTTTGCAGATAGACACAGCCTCCTTAGACATGGACTTTGGGTATGAGACATTGTGCTCCATGATGGACTGGAACAGTTCATCCTCATCCTCACCGTCAAAGGGGGGCTGCAGGTGAAAAGCAGAAGTTAGGCTGGTTACCTTCTGGAAGGCTTCACTCATTTTATTATTTTGTACTATAAACAGGGGCATATAGAGGGGCTACAGACCACAGGTGACTCCACCTATGGCAAGGAGCCATGCAGGGACAGGCCCACCACGTCTCACTGAAGCAACTATAGATTGTGGACAACTGGAACACTTGTTTAGAACACCGGATTGGGCAGCTAATTTTTCTGATTAATGGTGGACACAACACCAGCATGTTGCAATGTCAGCTGCAAATGTGTGGTCTTATCAGAGAGGCCACAAAACGTAACAAAGATGTCACGTATAACATGTACACATGTCATCAAGTAGGAGTGGGCTCATCTGCAATGCCCCCAGATTTTAAAGAGCTTTTTCAGTTTTTATGCTGACTTTCAATCTACCTTTCTTACCCAAATGCTCAGCCACATTTACCCCAGTTCTTACCTGCCCAGCAAGCATCTCATACAGCAGCACTCCATAGGCCCACCAGTCCACGGACCGGCCATAAGGCTGATAAGCGATTATCTGTCGGGTCAAAGGAAGAGAAGATAAAGAGCACTGAGACAAGTCAGCCATACTGCCCTGCTCCCCCCAGTACTCATAGCAAACCTCGTCCTGCCCATTGCAGCTCCTGGGACTCACAAATTATCTCCCACATCCTGGACTCAAAGTATTCTGCTCCAGGACTTTGCCCAAAAACCTTAATGCGGCACTTCACTGTCCCACGTCAGGTAAGCTCATCTGTGCTAATTACAACAAAGTTCTGTATTTTAAAAATTCTTGGTGTGTTACATATTTGTAGCAGCAATACGTGACTTAAGAACTTCAACTCCCAGCAGACCTTACTGTGGCCCTGATTGGATGTCTTAGGAGAGCGCAGGGGCTGCTGGGAATAAGATCAGCCAGTGGGAGCTTTGAAAAGGGAAGCCACCTAGTCAGTAAGGGGGTTCAGAAGTCTGGAGTTTGTGTCAGTGTTCAGTCCTCTGTTCTGCCGTCAGTATCATCTGCCTTTGGATTATCGCTTTGTGCCTGCCTGTCGTGTGAGTACTGCGTCAGATTGGTTTTCGTTCTTCATCAAAGGGAACGTTCCCAGTCTCATCAACCATCAATGCATCAGGAATAGCAGTAGGACCATTTTACATTACTCACAGCGAGCTCTTCTCTGGATTTTCTCTTCTGTATCATTTCCACATCATCTGTTGTCGTTTCATATGGACAGTGAATTGGACTTTGTGTTTATTGTGCACGTTGTTGTTTATGGGTTTTGTTATATGTCTGATTGCCAGCAGGAGATGGACGGAGGGATTGTTTTGTTAGTTGATTATATCCTGCTATTTTTATTTAATACATTAGTGTTGATTACTGTTTAATCCAATTGTTTCTGTGTCTTTGTGTGCAAGTGGTGCGAGTCAGGCCGAGGCTGGGGTCCACAATGAAAAAATTAATAAATCACTGTCCTTGCAGCGGTGTGAATCTTAGCGACACTGTGCCCCCTACATGTTGGTCTGATATGCAAGTAATGATTTCTTTGCACACGTGACAATATCAAGACTACATTTACTTTTGGTATTGCCTCACTCCTTAAGGCTCCTGATAAGTAAAAATTCTTGACCCCAAATTGTTCTTGATCTCAGGTTCACTTCGTTGATAGAATATAAAGTCTCTTGGGACTCCAGTAAGTATATAAGAAATACTGTATAATTATCAAAGACACCTCTGGAGCACACCAGGCAAGATGCATGTTCTTCCCTTGTAGTCACAGATGTGCTAAATTCCTTTGTTTGGACAAAGCTTTCCCAGACACAAATATACAAGAGCATCTTTAGCATGTAGGTGATGCATAGCATACAAATTATCGCTAAGAACATTTTCTTAAAAAGATCAGAGGATGAATTAGACATGAATATGGAACATATTCTTGTTGCTGAGACTCAAGGTCAGAATTGTCTGCATACTTCAAAGCTAGGGTTGCCAGATTAGAAAATTAGAAATGCAGGACACTCTTAAAATTTCTTTCTATATTACTATATATATAAATTTAATTTATGCATGCCCCCTACACACCCAGACCAATACATTATATAAAAGTAGAGACATAAGTTAAGCAAGGATTTTAATGGGTTATGAGAGAAACAAAAGTAATATCATTTGAAAATGATTTAACACAAGCTAAAAACAAATCTGTAAAAGTGAAATCATTTGAAAATATTTATTTAATACATACCACGGAGAAATATTATTATTATTTAATACAGGCAGTTAGAAAAAAAGTGGGCCGTGGCAAGTAGTAACAATACGCTTTGTTGACACTGTATGTTGCAATGCTGATCCAGAACTGCACAGCAGTGCGGCTGGAGAGCAAAACAGTAAGAGTGTCGCTGTCCTCAGCCAACCATAGCAACTGAACAAGCTGCAAACAGGCAGCAAACACGAGTTTCCTTATTACATTTGGGTTATTTTCATCAAGAGAATCTGAGAAAAGAAAGTATAATTACTTATAAAGTTGTCTCTCCTGTAATTCCATCACATTGGCCACTCAACTGGGTATTGTCATTTGGTCCAACCCTGTCAGGATGCCAGCATACCCACTTCTGCACTGGCATTTTTTTGCGTGTCTCCTGGCCAAGGCGGGATGATCCTCACCTTCCATCATGCCCTTACCATATGACCTGTGATCACGTGTGTCAGCATTCTGCTGTAGTTGGACTTGGACTGCTTTTATCCAAACTCATGCTGTGTGATTGCTGTTAGCAGTAACTGATGGGGGGGTTTGAAGACAGAAAGAGAGCTATTTCTTATTTATCCTTTTTACACCATTAAAGATTCATGCCAACACAACAATAGGCTTCATAGCCATAACACCGGGCAATCTCTTATATATATTTCTCTTCTGGTTCGTCTTGCTTCCACTTCAAAACCGGTCCCGCCCACACGCAGCCGACACGGCATTTCTCGATTCCTATTCGTCCTCTTCCATGTCATGCACTATACTGGCCTGCTGAGCGTAATACATCCAAGAAGTACTCGAGGTGCTGTCACGACGGTAAAGTAGCTTTACCACCTTTGCGGGAGCCACCTGTGTCTTTGCAACAGCTTCTTACACAGCAAACATCAGAAGCTAAAAATGATCGTGAACACATTCGAAAATACAACTCTTCTCTAGCGTTTGCTTCCATGGGTGCACAGATAACTCAACCTCCTGGCCACGGACCATACTGTTTTAAAATACACGGGCAAATTTATCACCAAATGTCTCCACTATACGCTAACACTTCTACCTCTCCAGGATATGGACAGTTGTATGTTTTTGACACAGCGCAAGCTACTGAAGTACGCTCACAAAATAAAGCAAACTCTGCATGCAGCGAAAATTTACTTCTCCAGCTAGATTCCATGCTCAGAACCATCAACCCCTTCGCTAAATCATACAAACACATGCATGAAATCGCTCAATTCAATCCAAAAGCATCTGTATGAATGGTTTTCAAGGAAACCCTAAGTAGGATTTACGACGATACAATGTCCCGACATGTCACACCGATGTTGCAGCGATTCTGTCTTTTCCACCAAAACACCTATGCACAACTGCGTCTTTCAAGAAGTATTTATTTCTTCTTGATTTCTGAATTCCTTTCTCACCGTTTTCCGTTCCCATTCTTACACCGCCGTATGCTATGGCGGGCATCGGCTAGTAATTTGAAATCTAGGTCAAAGCTACATATATAAAAGTGTACTACTTAAGACTACAAAATGTCAACAAAAGTTCAGAACCAATGTTTTTATGACTAAACAGTGAACTTTATGAGCTGGAATATCAAAGGTCTCAATCATGAATTAAAGAGAAAGAAAGTATTCACTCACTTAACAGGTTTAAATGCCAAAATAGTATTTTTACAGGTAACTCCAATAATAAGTAAGGACTAGTTTTGGTTGGAACGGGATTGGATGGACCAAATCTTTCACTCCGGCTCAACAACGAAAACTAGGGATGTGGGAATCTTAATACACAGAACTACGTAAGACGTATTATGTGATTTTGAAAGGCGGTTTATCTAATACTGCAGAGATTCTGATAAATATTTATGCACCTACAATGGATGATAGTGATTTCATCCAAAATGTTTTTTTGTCTATTCCTAATGTGTACTCTCATAAAATTATAATGGCTGGAGACTTTAATCGTGTTTTAAAGCAGTGACTGAGATCCAAGCTTAGGCTCCGCTTCAAAGCATTTAGTTTACATTATTGGGGAGGCGGGCCTGATCAGATGGTACAAAATTGTGGGGGGACCTTGGTTTAAAAACGTTTGGGAGCTTCTGCTGTTTGTTACTTCTTCTCTACGGCATCCCCCACACAGTACATGTGTACTTGCAAAAATAAAGTAACCTGATATTGTAGCACTCACCCTCAGGAGGACTGTAAACGGTGTTCTCAGATTTTTCAGGTTAAGGTTGTTCTATACTCACTAATTATGGTGCCGGAAAGCTCGATGTGTTGCATGTTGATTAGCACATGCAAGTAAGAATGTCACTGTACTCTGTTCATGTGACAGTAACGACCCTATAAAACTATAAAGAAGTGGTCCCACTCTCTCCCTTCTTTGACGCAGATGCTTCTGGGGTTATTTTCAGCCAGAGAGGCGGGATAGTGCTCTTTCAAAATTGCCGTGTAATTACAGTTTTCACAGCGCCACTTAGCTCTTTACAGCTGATGGGAGAATCATTAGTGCGTTCTGTGATCAGTTAATATGGTGTTGTAAACATTGAACGAGAGAGACACAGCGGCACAGAAACACTAACCTTGTCATTACTCATCTGTAGCAGACGTCATCTGGGAGGCCATGGATCACTGCTGAGGAGCCCCTTTGAATACTGGCACCAGTGGCCCTTCAGCTCTGATCAGGAGGAGGTTCAAATGTTTAACATCTTTTCATTTTCATTTTTGGGAATCCCTGCTTCCACATGCAGTATGACTGTTTGTGGGGCAGCAAGGCAACACTAGCAGCCATACCACCTGCACTTCAGAATAAATTATCCACCTGAAGGTAAGTAGTACTTGGATGGGAGACCATCCAGGAAAAGCTTGGGATGCTCCTAGAAGTGGTGCTGGTGAGGCCAACAGGGGACGCTTGCCCTGTAAAATGGCGCCATTCTTCAATGAGGTCCTGAATCTCTGTGGTCATTAAAGATCCCTGGGCATCCTTCATGAAGAGTAGGGTGTATCCTGCTGTTTTGGCTAAATTGCCCACCACAGCCTAGTCATGCTGACTCCTAATCATGCCCGTTCTCTAACTGGCTAACTTTCCCTCACCCCTTCACCACCTGACAACTAATGAGTGGTGAGCATACTGGCACAAAAATGGCTGCCGTCACATCATCCAGGTTTGTGCTACACATTAGTCGCGGTTGAAGTGGCACCCCACTCACTGAAGTGCTATATAAATGTAAAGAATTTCTATTATTGTACAATGACACCACTATATAATGGCAGCCGACCGTGGAATGTGACAGCCACATGGAAGAGCAAACAATTCAAGTGACTCGAAATAAGAGACACCATCAGCGGTTAAACAAACAGGCTTATGAAGTGGACCACCCATTGGGCGCTGCATCCCTGGTGGACTTTGAAGCTTCAAAAACGGGCCTGCTGCCTAACAGGGCTGCTTTTGTCACATACAGGCCCGGCCTTTATAAATAAAACATGGCAAACCAATTTATTACTGAGTTGAATGGAAAGGAAGTTTTTCATCTTCACAATAACGTGTCGTCCGCAAAAGGTCAGCACTGACCTACAGTGTTAAGTCTCTTCATTTGGACCACCACCCAAGTCAAACAGGAGGGTTTTAGGCAGCATGAGACATGACACTGGGCCAGAATTAACCAGGATATATATTAAATAAAAATAGCCAAGTATCTGACAAGATGTATAATGAAATCCTTAAAAAGGTATAATGCTGGCCAGCTTTATGCGTGACAGGATGGTGGTCTTCCTTGTGGCTAGTGCCCATTTGCCTTGCTAACAGACATTCCTTCGCTAGTGTAAGAACAGCATGTCTGACTGCAACTGGAGCTGGAGCAGAGGATGTGCCAAAAGATAACTGGCAAAAGGCAATTCAGTGTCCTGACCCAGGAGTTCCAAAAGCACTTCAAAAGGTTGCCCTCTAGTTTTGGGGAGTAAATCCCATCAAAACTGACTAGATGCAAAAAAAAAGCCTTGAAAAACCTTTACTAAATAAAGGTTTATTTTGACAAAAGGCTCGGCAATACACAAAGTTAACAAGAGCACGAAGGAATTGTCTGAATAGGCAATCCAAAGACAAAGTTGAAAACAGAGCACAGGTTCAAAAAAATCCAGGAATTTACAAAGTAAAGGCAAAGGTACAGGTAGACACAAGAAACACTCCACTCCCTACCCTAACACGTTTGAAATGAACTGCCAGGCACTATGGAAGGCCCTCCAATATAAAGGGTAGAGGGAGGGCAGTTCCTGGTGGTGATGGGGAACCACCCACAAAACACACAGGACTGTAATCAAATAAACACAAAGAATATACAGTCACTGGCCACTTTATTAGGTACACCTTGGTAGTGCCGGGTTGGACCCCCTTTTGCCTTCAGAACTGCCATAATTCATTGAGGCATACATTCAACAGGGTGCTGGAAACATTCCTCATGGATTGTGGTCCATATTGACATGATACCATCACACAGTTGCTGCAGATTTGTCAGCTGCACATCCATTGTGCGAAACTCCCATTACACCACATCCCAAAGGTGCTCTGTTGGATTGAGATCTGGTGACTATGGAGGCCATTTGAGTGCAGTGAACTCATTGTCTTGTTCAAGAAACCAGATTGAGAATGTTGTGAGGTTTGTGACATGGCGCGTCATCCTGCTGGAAGTAGCCATCAGAAGATGGGAACATTGCGGTCATAGAGGGATGGACATGGTCAGCAACAATACTCAGGTAGGCTGTGGCATTTGAATGAGGCTCATTTGGTACTAAGGGGCCTAAAGTGTGCCAAGAAAACATTCCCCACAACAATACACCACCACCAGCAGCCTGAACTGTTGATACAAGGCAGGATGGATCCACGCTTTTATGTTGTTGATGCCAAATTCTGATCCTACCATCTGAATGTCGCAGCAGAAATTGAGACTCATCAGACCAGGCAACATTTTCCAATCTTCTGTTGCCCAATTTTGGTGAGCCCGTGTGAATTATAGCCTCAGTTGCCTGTTCTTAGCTGACGGGAGTGGCACCCGGTGTGGTCTCCTGCTGCTGTAGCCCATCTGCTTCAAGGTTCGACGTGTTGTGTGTTCAGAGATGCTCTTCTGCACACCTTGGTTGTTACGAGTGGTTATTTGAGTTACTGTTGCCTTTCTATCAGCTTGAAGCAGTCTGCCCATTCTCCTTTGACCTCTGGCATCAACAAGGCATTTTCGCCCAGAGAACTGCCGCTCACTGGATATTTTTCCTTTTTTCAGATCATTCTCTGTAAACCCTAGAGATGGCTGTGTGTGAAAATCCCAGTAGAGCAACAGCGTCTGAAATACTCAGACCAGCCCATCTGGCACCAACAGCCATGCCACATTCAAAGTCACTTCAATCACCTTTCTACCCCATTTTGATGCTCGGTTTGAATTTCAGCAGGTCATCTTTTCAATGTCTGCATGCCGAAATGCATTGAGCTGCTGTCATGTGGTTTGCGGATTAAGTATTTGCGTTAACAAGCAGTTGAATAGGTGTACCTAATAAAGTGGCCAGTGAGTGTACATAATAAACAAAAGAAATATTAATAGAAATAAATGATATAAAATTAGACAAAATGGACAAGAGACACAACTTTGAACCCCAGTCAGAGGAGAAATGCTGAGACATGACACTGAGGCACACTTATCAAGTCATGCAGGTGCAACAGAGGCCAGCACGGGCCAGGGACCGGTTCAGGGTAGGGTCCTGACAGAGGACAGAGCAAGGAGGTCTTGAATTATAGTGAGGATTAAGATCAGGAGATGAAAAAGTATTTTTAAAAGCGTGGCCAAAACTGTGATCAAGGTGCAGGCAAAAACTGGAACCAAACGGGACAGAAAAATACTAAACAATAAGGGACAAAACAACCTTGAAATCAAAAAAGAGAGAGGATTCCAAAAACCCCAAGAAAACTAGCGCCAGCTTGGGATTCTTTTCCTTTAACTACAGAAAAGATTAAATTCTTTGGCGTTCCTTCTGAGGGATACCCGAAACGTTAGGTGTCATGCAACACATCCTCATCAGTCACATGCCAGTGTCCAGAGGGAAAAATGAAACGGGAAATTGAAGAGCAAAATCTGTGCTGTCTATCAACTGAGGTTTAGTCAGGAATTATTTTTAGGAACCACAAATTTGAGAGAAAATGAGAAATCAGGAGATGACCTGAAGAAGTCGGAATCCACACATGGGTTGTAATCGGGAAGACAATCTATATATATAAAATCCCTGTGTGCGTCCAGGTGTCCATGTGTGGGTGTCTTCTGGTGAAGTGCGCATGCGCGGGGCACGGTGCGATGCGCGATATTACTGTCAGAGAAAGTTACAGGCGTTTTACGGAAATACAAACCAGTATTACTGCGAGAGGAAATTAAAGGTACACAATACAGTGACGCATATTACAGCCACATACAAGCCAGTATTACTGTCAGAGGAGATTAAAGGCATATTACCTACGCGCACGCCTGTATTACCGCCAGAGAAAATTAAAGGTATATTACGGACGTACAAGCCAGCGGACGTACAAGACGGTATCCTTCAATAAGGGCGCGCACAAAAAGGCGAGCCTCAAAAGGGCGACCTCAATTGGGCACAGCGAATAAAGGCGCGCGTAAATAAAGCACCTCTGTTGCTCTTCACATATTCCAGAGCCATTTGAACTAAATTATCTACGAACGCCTTTATTCGCCGTGCTCAATTGAGGTCGCCCTTTTTGTGCGCGCCCTTATTGAATAGAGCCGTACAAGACAGTATTACTGTCACAGAAAATTAAAGACACACAATACACGGCGGCAGCCCACGAAGAACGGTCAGCTCAGCAAGTAAACATCAACAAAAGAAAGGCTGAAAGAAAGAAAAATACGACCAACAAAAAGAATGAGGTCAAAGTCCCTTGCCATTTAATATAGACTGTTCCTACTAATGTTTATGAACTACTGTTCTAGCGCCCGTTATTGTAACGGGCTAAATGACTAGTAATTAAATAAGAACGCTCATAATTGTGTCGTCAGAATCGCAGACAGAGAACAGAGCTGTGAATTGTAAGCCAAAAGGGGATAGACGTAACTAGAGTCATGAAACACAAACGGTGAATTCACAAACTTACAAATTCAAAATGACCATGACTAGATGACCGAGTATGTTCTGTGCTGGCTTTTTTTTATATAAAACTGCACTAGTGATGTCAGGATGTGAGACCTCTGGGAATCACTTGCCAGCAACAGGAAACGAAAGTCACATGGGATTGACTTTTTGTATTTAAGACAGGACTCATAACCAATGAATGAGAGCGAGAGGCGGTTCTTTAATTCAAAAAGTCAATCCCATGAGGCTTTTTTTTTCCTGTTATTTATTTTATAATATTTTATCAAAAACACATGCACACTTTGAGCATACAACTAGATGACTGACATGTGGATTATGCGACACGAGTGACTATGGACGTTTGGCGTTGCACAGTATTGGTCACCATTGGCTTGTATCCAATCATAAACCTTTTTTCTATCTAGTCTGTTTGAGAAAATGAGATTGAAAATTTATGTCAGCCATCACTACACATTACAGGGGGCTCTGAATACCCCACTGTGCAGCAGGCATGGCCCTGTAGAGATTCTTCCAGTTAGTAAGAGGTGGGCTGAACTCAGAAAGAGGGAACAATAAAAGTTGCTCCATTACTTAAAGTGAGCCTTCGGTGTTCGATGTGACAGAACAATGGGGCCATTTCTCTCTCAGGTGAAGGCATCGCTAACAGCTGCTTAGAAAGTGAGGAGGGCATCCAAGTACATCAATTAGGGCAGGCATCTGTAGCTGAGCACTCCATCGATGGCTTCTCATTTCAGTCTCTGAGCAGAGCAGCTGCGACCCTCGGGGAAAGTGGAAGAGTGGCTGCGGATTTGATCCCTTGATGACATTAGCAGATCACTTACAGCTGATACCAAAATAGATTGGCCATAATTACAGTGCAAAATAAGCTGGCACCCCCCTGGGTCAACAGTCTCTTGTGGCTTGGGTTGCTCTGTGCCGTGCCCTGCTCTTCTCCCTCAAGAAGAATACGCCAGGCATCTGGAAGGAAAGTGGGCTTTTGTGACATTGTTGATTTAGAATGACACCCCCAATTACCTCTACGCCATTCACATTTCTTTCTTACGCATTCACTGCAACCTCCGCCACATCTGAAGCATTTCCTCCTCCGAAAATGGGCTCCCTTCCACTGAGCTTCAACATGGCCAAGATATTTTCCATTTTGCCTCTTAACGGCAGCACAAAGACTCGCAGTAGGTTTGTTACTTGATGTGATATCCGCAGATGACAGCAAGTCAGTTCCTGCACGGGCATCGGTCTGATGTCTGCAGAATGAACCGTGAATGAATGTAAACTTCACGTGATGACTGCATAAAACGGTATTCACAGTTCCAGCAGGCCCACAGACTAAAGAACTGTGAAGGTGAAGTCAATTTATCGAAAATGAAAGAACACATGAAGATAACCACACTCGGTTAATAATAATAATAATAATAATAATAATAATAATAATTTACATTTATATAGCTCAATTCTCACTACTCAAACTGCTTCTCTGCATAGTGAGTGGGGAGCCACTTCTCTCACTTTTTATCCGTAGCTATGGACTGGGTTATCATTTTTATGCAGGTGATACTCAACTCTACTTCAATGTTAAAAGTGGAACTTCATCAGAGCTTTCTCAGCTCACAACCTGCCTTAGTGAAATTAAAACCTGGATGGAGCAGAACTCTTTAAAGTTAAATTGCAATAAAACTGAACTCCTGCAAATTGGGACTAAAATGCAACTTAATAAAATGAGCTCCTTCCCAGTCCATCTTGGCGGTGATCTCATCAGACCTGCCTCTACTGGAAAGAATCTTGGTGTCATTTTTGATTCCTCCCTCTCTTATTCTGCCCACATAAATCACATTAAGAAACCATAACATATCGCGTGTTCGCTCCTTCCTCTCCTTTTCTAACGCTGAGAAACTTGTCCATGCTTTTATCACATCCCGCATCGATTATTGTAATTCCCTACTGGCATTTGCCCCTTCTAATCTTATATCACAGCTCCAGCTTATTCAAAACTCAGCAGCGAGCACATCACACCCATCCTGCTCCGTCTTCACTGGCTCCCTGTGTCTTACAGAATCGAATATAAAATCCTACTAATAACCTACAAAGCCTTAAATAACCTCGCGCCAAACTACATCAGTGACCTTCTCCATCACTCTGTGCCTGCCCGCCCACTAAGGTCCTCTGATTCTGGTAATCTTGTTGTGCCCCTCACTAATCTACACTCCATGGGTGACAGGGCCTTCAGCTGTATAGCGCCCAGACTCTGGAATGACCTACCGAAATGAATCAGGTCAGCTGACTCCATGAATTCTTTTAAAAAACAACTCAAAACTCATCTGTTCAGGAAGGCTGTTAGCTCTACTTGACTTTATTACCCTTCTTTCAGTTTACTTCTCTGTCAAGATGCTCATGTAACCTGTACGTGTGTGCTATGCCATCAATTATGTTGTCTGTTTCTTTTTTTTTTCAGAATTCACTATCTTAATCTTCTTTATTTATTTATCTGGTTTGTACAATGCTATATACTGTATACGCTGCCGTTCTTTATTATATTCTGTAAGTGCCTTGAGCATGGGAAAGGCGCTATATAAATAAAATGTATTATTATTATTATTAACGTGCAGCACCCACCTGGATGATGCGATGGCAGCCATTTTTGTCCCAGTATGCACACCACACAGTAGCTGTTAGGTGGTGAAGTAATGAGAGACAGTTATCCAATTAGAGACATGAGATGATTAAGGGGCCAGACAAGGCCATGGTGGGCAATTGAAGCTGGATATCGGGATACACCCTGCTCTTTACAAAGGATGCCCAGAGATCTTTAATGACCACAGAGAGTCAGTACTGTACCTCACTGAAGGATGGTGCTATTTTTACAACACGGTGTCCCTGTGTCTGCACTGTGGCATTGGGAGCCACATTCAGACCACAGGGAAAGCGCCCCCTGATGGCCTCACCAGACCTCTTCAAACAAGAACCCAAGCTTTTCCTAGATGGTCTCCCATCTAATTGCTGCTTAGCTTCAGGAGGGTGACCTCTTCTGAAGTGCCACTGCTATGGCTGCTGGGTCTGTGTTTCATAAGGGGACATTCTGTGTGGTCCATATGGGGACTTGCATGGTGGTTAAGGCTTTGGACTTCAAATCCTGAGGTCGAGGGTTCAAATCCCACTACTGACTCTGTGTGACCCTGAGCAAGTCACTTACTTCACCTGCCTGCGCTCCAATTGGAAAAACAAAGGAAATGTAACCAAGTGCATCTCAAATATTAGATAAAGGCATCAGCCAAATAATAAGGAATAATCTGCCGTCCGATGAAATTGAATTACCTGGGTGGGCACATACACCCTGCAATGGGTTAGCATTTTGCCAAAAACACTTTAACAAATTAGTAGCAAAAAAAATACACCACGGTGAGGAAGAAAAAATGTAAAAAAAATTTTAGAAGGAAAGAAGAAGGGAATATAAAGGTTGAACTTCAAAAGTAAATTAGGAAGGCAGACGCTACTGATCCGCTTCCTTCAATTCAGCTGGAAGCAGTGAAACAGGAAATCGGAAGGCATTTGGGACTCGCTTAAAAGTCAGAGCGTGACATTCAGAAGATGAGAGCTAATAAAAAAGGAAGGCGAGAATTAACACGTTAAGAGGCGACACAACTAATAAATTAGGAAAAGAAGGAACAGCGCATTAAGAGCAGAGAAGTTATAAATGAGGAAAACGAGCCGCAGTGACAGCTTGAAAAGAAGAACAAATACACCAAGGCTTAGGAGGGAGACAATTAATACACCATTAAGACGATTTGATCCAGCACCTGGGGTGCGAAATCCTGGAGCCAATTGCTGTCTGTGTTGAGTTGATATGTTCTTCTTGTACCTGAGTGGGTTTCCTTGCAGGTAACTCCAGTTTTCCACCCATATCCCAAAATATGTGCTACTTCGGTTAGCTGAAAAATATGACTATGAATCAGTGTACGTGGGAATGGGCACTGGCGTCCCCTCCAGGCAAGTTTCCCACCATGCGACCACTGGTGCCAGAGAACATTCTGGCTCTCCTGGGACTCTGAGACTACGTACTCATCACCAGGCTGAAATGACTCAGATTCGATTTTTTGCCATAATGTAACACAAATCTTGTATTTTCAAGGCTGTGTGGACCCAACAATCCGATCTTTTCAAATCCTTACTTTCATATGTGGTCCCTGATGTAACCGATTTGTGGCCACACGATATAAATGCAGATGTTCTATCAGATGGTTGTGGCGAGTGCCCTCTTCTACGCAGTGGTGTGCTGGGGAGGCAGCATTAAGAAGAAGGATGCCTCACACCTGGACAAACTGGTGAGGAAGGTAGGCTCTATTGTTGGCATAGAGCTGGACGGTTTGACATCCGTAGCAGATCAACGGGCACTCAGCAGGCTCCTATCAATTATGGAGAATCCACTACATCCATTAAACAGTGTCATCTCCAGACAGAGGAGCTGTTTCAGCGACAGACTGCTGTCACTGTCCTGCTCCACTGACAGACTGAGAAGATCATTCCTCCCCCAAACTATGCGACTCTTCAATTCCACCAGAGGGGGTAAACGTTGAACATTATTCAAGTTATTGTCTGTTTTTTACCTGCATTTTTTTATTACTCTTTAATTTAATATTTTTTGCTGCTGGAGTATGTGAATTTCCCCCTGGGATTAATAAAGTATCTATCTATCTATCTATCTATCTATCTATCTATCTATCTATCTATCTATCTATCTATCTATCTATCTATCTATCTATCTATCTATCTATCTATCTAAATGAGAATTGCGGTTACTCTGTGGTTAAGATGAGGGTTGTGGAAGGAGTCAAGTAAATCAAGCGACGAAAACATGGAATCCAAATGGCTGTTCGGCAGAACTCCTGATTTGAGGATGTCTGCAAACTCCAAATGGTCCTCCCACCACTGGTCATCTGATCACGGGTCCCACCCACAGTGCATGCTCTGCTTCTGCAGGACATGAAGGATGAGGTCAGAATATCTTCTTCTGGTAAACAGATGAGACGGAGGGTATTTCATGTCATTCACAGTTGTCCATTATAATGAGTCATGTGAATATTGCTGAATGGTTTCTCGATTGTATCGGGAGAATGAGATGCAAGAATTGATGAAAAACTGTGGAAGTCTGACAAGATACATGTTCAGATGAAGCAGAAAAATAGACATGGTGACGAGGTTTGCTGTTATGTATTTCCTTTCCATAAACATAACCACACACAGAGTAGCAGACATACGAGGGCAAGTCAAAAATTACCCGCAAACCAGCTGTAGAATTTATTTTAATCAACTTTCAGAAAAGGCAAATACATCATTTTTCGACATCATCTCCCTGCTTTTCAATTCGCTTTGTCCATCTGTCAACAAGCTTTCGTATTCCTTCATTGAAAAATGTTGTGGGTTGAGCTGCGAGCCACGAATGCACCGCTGTCTTCACCTCTTCATCAGACGTGAATCTTCATCCTCGAAGGACTTCTTTCGAAATGCAAGTCTGTTGTGGATTATTATATAGGCTGATTTGAAAATGATTTGCCACATCATCTACCGTCACTCATCTATTCCACAAAATCATTTCCTGTGCACGCTCAATGTTGTCGTCAGTCGTGGACGGGCGTCCGGCTCCTCCTTTTTTATGCTGACCCTTGTGTGACCTTCCTTGAACTTCTCTTTCCATTCATACACACTTCTTCGCGACAAAACACTTTCTCCCTACTGTGTCTTCAATAAAAATCGACACCAGGCACACCCTCAGACCACAAAAAAAAAAACCGTATCACCGCACATTGCTTTTCTTTCGTGCAAATCACAAGTGGGGCAGCCATTGTTTCTTGCACCGCAGTTACAAATGATCTGACGTGACACGCTCATACCTGACTGCGGAGACAGGGACTTCGTATGGAAAGACAGTGCTGCCAAGTTTTAATATACAGGTGCTGGTCATAAAATTAGAATATCAGACAAAGTTGATTTATTTCAGTAATTCCATTCAAAAAGTGAAACTTGTATATTCGATTCATTCATTACACACAGACTGATGTATTTCAAATGTTTATTTCTTTTAATGTTGATGATTATAACTGACAACTAATGAAAGTCCCAAATTCAGTATCTCGGAAAATTAGAATATTGTGAAAAGGTTCAATATTGAAGACACCTGGTGCCACACTCTAATCAGCTAATTAACTCAAAACACCTGCAAAAGCCTTTAAATGGTCTCTCAGTCTAGTTCTGTAGGCTACACAATCATGGGGAAGACTGCTGACTTGACAGTTGTCCAAAAGACGACCATTGACACCTTGCACAAGGAGGGCAAGACACAAAAGGTCATTGCTAAAGAGGCTGGCTGTTCACAGAGCTCTGTGTCCAAGCACATTAATAGAGAGGCGAAGGGAAGGACAAGATGTGGTAGAAAAAAGTGTACAAGCAATAGGGATAACCGCACCCTGGAGAGGATTGTGAAACAAAACCCATTTAAAAATGTGGGGGAGATTCACAAAGAGTGGACTGCAGCTGGAGTCAGTGCTTCAAGAACCACCACGCACAGACGTATGCAAGACATGGGTTTCAGCTGTCGCATTCCTTGTGTCAAGCCACTCTTGAACAAGAGACAGCGTCAGAAGCGTCTCGCCTTTGGACTGCTGCTGAGTGGTCCAAAGTTATGTTCTCTGATGAAAGTAAATTTTGCATTTCCTTTGGAAATCAAGGTCCCAGAGTCTGGAGGAAGAGAGGAGAGGCACAGAATCCACATTGCGTGAGGTCCAGTGTAAAGTATCCACAGTCAGTGATGGTTTGGGGTGCCATGTCATCTGCTGGTGTTGGTCCATTGTGGTTTCTGAGGTCCAAGGTCAACGCAGCCATCTACCAGGAAGTTTTAGAGCACTTCATGCTTCCTGCTGCTGACGAACGTTATGGAGATGCAGATTTCATTTTCCAACAGGACCTGGCACCTGCACACAGTGCCAAAGCTACCAGTACCTGGTTTAAGGACCATGGTATCCCTGTTCTTGATTGGCCAGCAAACTCACCTGACAGAAAATCTATGGGGTATTGTGAAGAGGAAGATGCAATACGCCATACCCAACAATTCAGAAGAGCTGAAGGCCACTATCAGAGCAACATGGGCTCTCATAACACCTGAGCAGTGCCACAGACTGATCGACTCCATGCCACGCCGCATTGCTGCAGTAATCCAGGCCAAAGGAGCCCCAACTAAATATTGAGTGCTGTACATGCTCATACTTTTCATGTTCATACCTTTCAGTTGGCCAACATTTCTAAAA
Source organism: Erpetoichthys calabaricus (assembly GCF_900747795.2). Lineage (NCBI taxonomy): Eukaryota > Metazoa > Chordata > Cladistia > Polypteriformes > Polypteridae > Erpetoichthys > Erpetoichthys calabaricus. The sequence goes on from NC_041407.2 coordinate 25,217,472, forward strand.
ATCCTTTTTTTGCATTGGTCTTAATTGATATTCTAATTTTCCGAGATACTGAATTTGGGACTTTCATTAGTTGTCAGTTATAATCATCAACATTAAAAGAAATAAACATTTGAAATACATCAGTCTGTGTGTAATGAATGAATCTAATCTACAAGTTTCACTTTTTGAATGGAATTACTGAAATAAATCAACTTTGTCACGATATTCTAATTTTATGACCAGCACCTGTAAGTGCGGAGTGTGGATCATTTTTGACTCACCCTCACATTTGCTAATGCTGATATACCATCGTGGTGTAATCGGAAAACGTAAAATTCTGTGAAGTGCAGGGCAAGAGAAAGCGATGCAGATTCATAGAGTGATGGCGTCCCATAACACCGCGCTTATTCTGCCTTTAAGCTGAAAATCATGCAGCATAAAAGGGAAGTATTTCTGCGTGGCATTTACTGTGAGTTATCGTGGTGGGCTATGATGTCATCTCTTGCAGCTGAGGTCCATTTGGTACTTCATGTAATTAGATGGGAATTACTCCATTTACTCTTTCATCTTGTTAACATGCGTTGGGAAAATCAAGTATGAGTGCCGTAGAGGGGTTGATAATCGGACATAATCATCCGTCATTGGCTAAGGTGGTAAAGATCATCGTCACCCCTGACGTTACAACCAAATATACAATGAAAGTAAACACACAGAAATAAAAGTAATTTACATCCAAAATACTGTGTAGAGTGCCCCTTTCCCCTTTGTGAGCCAATGCTCACCTAAAAATTTGACATTGTCACACCTTAGACGTTTAAATGAGCTCTGAAATCTGATAATTAAAATGATACACGTTTTAAAGATAGCATTATAGGAAAGGGGGAACTGATAAAAGTGTATGAAATATAAAATGAGAAAGTGGAAGTGAAAACGCAATAAGAACTAATTAAAACAGGAGTAATATTAGGAATGAGGATGTAATGCTTTAGAATGAGTGGTCTACTATATTAGGAAGTGGAAAAATGAAGTCAGTAAGAAGTTAAGAGTTCATAAATTAGAAAAAAAGAAAGAACAGAAACTGAGCAGGAATGGCCAACACATTGAAAAATGGTGCAGGAATCAGGAATGAATAACTCCTGTTTGGACATTTGCTCGGCAAATGTTTATGAACTGGAAAGGCAGAGCAGATTCTTTTATTGACAGAAATCGACGTCAAGGGAGACCGTTGGTGCAGAGTTAGCGAGGGGGGCTACTGGAGGAATAGCATGAAGTGCAAACAGGTGAGAAGGTGTTGTCAGATTTACACACACTGCATGGCCCGATGTCTGTGGACTACTGACCGCTGCTCACACCTGTATGAGCTTGTTGGACGTCCCATTCTAACATCATGGGCATTAATAAGGTGTTGGACCCTTGTTTTGCAGAGATAACGGCCTCCACTCTTCTGAGAAAGCTTTTTACAAGATTTTGGAGTGCGTCTGTGGGAATTTGTGACCATTTGGCCGAAAAAACAGGCAATGATGTTGAACGAGAAGATCTGACTCACAATTGGCGTTTCAGTTCATCCCAAAGGTTGTGACTAGGGTGGAGGTTAGGTTCTTTGTGCAGGCCACTCGGGTTCCTCCATGTCTTTATGGGGCACCGTCATGCTGGAACACAAAAGGGCCTTCTCCAAGTTGGAAGCAAACACTGGAAGTGCGGACTGACTTGTGTAAAAGATGGCACCCAAAGACAATGCCACGTTTAAAGTCACTGAGCTCTTCGGTACGACCCATTCTACTGCCAGTGTTTGTCAATAGAGACTGCATAGCTTTGTGCTGAGTTTATGCTTCTGTTAACAATAAAACCTCTCAACTCAATCCTTACGGGTTTGGTCATCTAATGTATCTCAGCTATAACTATTGTAGTTATATGGTTTGGTTTATATGCTTATGGTTTATAAAGCTTTAAATAATCTCGCCCCGTCTTATATATCGGAATGTCTGACACCTTATATTCCAAATCGCAACCTCAGATCCTCAACTGAGTGTCTCCTTAGAATTCCAAGAGCAAAACTTAAAAGAAGTGGTGAGGCAGCCTTCTGCTGTTATGCACCTAAAATCTGGAATAGCCTGCCAGTAGGAATTCGCCAGGCTAATACAGTGGAGCACTTCAAAAAACTACTGAAAACACATTACTTTAACATGGCCTTCTCATAACTTCACTGTAATTTAATCCTGATACTCTGTATATCCAATTCATTATAATAACTATTCATTCAAAATTTGTACTAACCCCTACTCTCTCTTCTGTTTCCTTTTCCGGTGTCCTATTGGTGGTGGCTTGTGCCACCACCATCTACCCAAAGCACCATGATGTTCCAACAATGATGGATGGATTAAAAGCCAGAAGTCTGTATAACCATCAGCATCAAGTGACTCCGTGAGAACCCTAACTACAAAGAGGACTATTTCATTTATGTTAGGTAGAATGCCCAAAGGGGACTGGGCGGTCTCGTGGCCTGGAACCCCTACAGATTTTATTTTTTTCTCCAGCCTTCTGGAGTTTTTTTTTGTTTTTTCTGTCCACCCTGGCCATCGGACCTTACTCCTTTTTATGTTAACTAAGGTTGTCTTATTTTAATTTCTTATTTGTCTTTTATTCTTCTTTTCTTCATTATGTAAAGCACTTTGAGCTACTTTTTGTATGAAAATGTGCTATATAAATAAATGTTGTTGTTGTTGTTGTTGTAGACTGTGTCACCCTGAGTGCATTCCTCGGCAGTAAGAGGCTGCTCTCCCATGAATCCCCATTAAATGACCACAATTAAGATACTGTGAAAGCAGGTACTAACACATTAAGAAAAAGAGGACTAAAATATTTGAAGTGGCTTATTTAAAAAAAAAAACAAATGTATCTGGAAGGTAATCAAAGCATAATTCTATTTAGACAAATTTAGCACTCTGGAGAAACGGAACACACTTGTGTCGGAGGTCACCATGCCGGAGCAGGAACAAGAGACCCCTGACATATGGTGGCAGAGAAAACTTGCGACCCTAAAAGGACTGGTGTGCCTTACTTACTCTCACTCAGATACAGACTGATGGAGCGACACCCTGCTGCTGTTCTTATAATGAAATTTCGATTCTCTGAACCTGCCAGCACTCACTTAGGGACATACCATTCCCTAGACTCAGGGGAAATGGACACTCACACCTTAAGCCAAGCATAATTTAGCCTAACCAAAATTAACTAAACATAACCAAACATATTCCCCGGGGTCATTAAAGAAAAAAAAAAAACATTAACATAAAGTTCCTTCGATACATCGAACTAAATGAACACTCTGAACTGCCCCCATAACTGTATTTCTGCACTCCTGGCTAACTGCAGCAGCGCTAAGCCTTACCACTGACTTTGAATCACTGGTCAGTATTTCAACATGACACACATGATGACCTCGTCTGAAAGACAGAAAATTCTTGAATAAAAATGATGGTAAGCCTCAACCTGTCTCTCAGTTTTTTTCGCTGCACTCATTAAATGCCAAATGAAAAGCTGTTGATTCTGTTTGTACTGCTGCTTGTGCTAGCGCTTCCAAAGCGCATGGCTTCCTGTACCGCGCTGTCCTGTACTGCCATCCCGGTGAGGCTAACAACACTAAACGTGCATCCTGTGTCTTAGTAAATGGGAGAAAGCAAGTCACGGGCAATGCATTGTGCTTTTAAACAACTTGTGTGTCATCTCTTGAAAAGAAATAAACATTATTATCTCCTACCTCTGGTGCTATGTAATCCGGGGTGCCGCAGAACGTCCTTGTCGTGACTCCGTCAAACATGTGCTCCTTACACATTCCAAAGTCCGCAATCTTTATGTGCCCTTCTGAATCTAGCATTACATTGTCAAGCTTCAGGTCACTGGGATGGAACAAAAAAGCAGGAGAGAGCTGTCAGAGACGTCCAGTTTATATCTGGACAGACCTGAAGACACCTTCAAGTTCTGTGTTTATTGACATTTTTCAAATATCATGACATCATTTCTTCATCAAAATTAGTCTTTAGTGTTCTTAAAGAAAACTTTACATCCACAAATTAAATGAACTATAAAGAGGAACAGATAGATAGATAGATAGATAGATAGATAGATAGATAGATAGATAGATAGATAGATAGATAGATAGATAGATAGATAGATAGATAAGGTGTGTAACTGGTGGCCACAGCAACTACCTAGCTGTAACACCAGCTGGATGGAAGGACCAGGGGAGAGAGCATCTACCTAAGGCACTGTCCTCCCCAGGATGCAAGAAGGCCAGCCCTCCTGGGCGGCTGTGGTACCACAGATTCCTGCAGGGCATGCTGGGTGTTGGAGTTTAGCACAGCCCTGTAGGGTTCTGTGGGGGCCACCAGGGGGACATGCAGAGTCCTACATTGGGCTTTCACCACACCTGCAAGGGATTCCAGGTCTGATTAACGAGCCATCTGGAATACTTTCAGGACCAGCTTAAAATGAGCCACCTCACTCCATTCAGGAAAGCAGAGTTAGGAGGAAGAGAGACGAAGCCCCCCCTAGGAGGAGCGAAGGCGGAAGAAGACAGAGACAGAAGGAAGACGAAATACTGTGTGCATTGGACTGTGTTTCACTTGGCTGTGTACTGAGCACCACAGGTGGGAAAGAGTGAAAAGCGTTTCCCACTCTAATAATAAGGCTTGTGTTGTGCTGCATTTTGGTCTGAGCTTGTTGTGTCAGGTAGATAGGTAGATAGAATAGGCACTACATAAAAGATAGATAGATAGATAGATAGATAGATAGATAGATAGATAGATAGATAGATAGATAGATACTATATAAAGGCACTATATGATTGATAGATAGATAGATAGATAGATAGATAGATAGATAGATAGATAGATAGATAGATAGATAGATAGATAGATAGATAGATAGATAGATAGATGTGTAAGGCTAGATAGATAGATAGATAGATAGATAGATAGATAGATAGATAGATAGATAGATACTATATAAAGGCACTATATGATAGATAGATAGATAGATAGATAGATAGATAGATAGATAGATAGATAGATAGATAGATAGATAGATAGATAGATAGATAGATAAAGTGCTATATAAAAGATAGAGAGATGATGTAGGTTGGTAGGTTGATAGGTAAGATGCCATATAATAAAAAGATAGATATGAAAGGTGCTATATAATAAATAGATAGATAGAAAGATAGATAGATATGTAATGCACTATATAATGAATGGATATACTTTAAATCTCCCCAAGGGAAAATTAAAATAAATAAGGAAAAAGTAGCAGGTCAGTAAGAATTAGCAAATGTAAAGCACAAGGTAAATGCCTCAAGTCAGCCAAGCGGGGTCAGCATCAGCAGGAGTTAAAACACCTTGGTGACAAATCAGCCAATCTTGAGACAGAGAGGCCACCTTCTGCTTTAAGGCAGCAGTGACGTTCAATTGACATCACTTTCGTGTGTGTTTTATTATCTTTGCACTCATATGCATAACCTACTTATGAAATATTATTTTTTTCACATACAATATTTGTTATTTCTTCTTATTATTATGTTTTATTTCTTGCTTTTCTTTTTGTCAAGCATTTGTGCTTAGGGGGCATCCTCAGGGTCCAAAAAAGTTAAGCAATCCTACTCTGAGTACAGAGGGGGCAATGTTGTTAACGCAAACTCTTTATACATCTGCATCCCAAGAAGCCCTCGTCCATTCCAGGAGACCTGTATTTAACTCCATCGCCCACCTGAAGTGGCTGTTCATTTCAGGACCCTTATCTGTAGAGGACAGAGACTCCCTCAGAAACGGCACTTCCCTCTTGGAAAACCATTTTGGCTTTTTGTAGGCTCAGGCCTTCCTTCAGTTTTGCACCCTCTCCTGCAATTTCTTTTCTTTTTAAACATCTGTTAAACGGCACTGTACAGCTACCACACCCTGGCATTTAAGATGCAACTGAAGAGCCACCAAAACCCAGACATGCCAGAGCCAGGGCTAGCGTAAGGGTACATTGTATACCCCTAAGAGGACTCAGTTGCAAGCGCCCAAATGGGGACATCCAAAATGGATGTGCAGTGGGGAGTTAACATGAAATTAATGAGCGGTCCTCTTTGAAGATTGGTGCCCTCACAATTGCATATGAAATTACTTTTTGGTGATGCCTTGGGCATGGAGCCCCTAGCCCATTGCCAACCCCTACTTATGAACAGAGCCAAACCTGGCTGGAGCGTCACAATTGTTGACCCTCTCTGACAGCACCTGGAGAAGACAACAAACATGAGCACTGCGGACACCTCAGCTGACAAAAGGAGAAGGAGAGAGCCGACTGTCCCAGCAACAGAAGGTAGCCCGTGAGATCTCCCAGCAGAGCTTGATGTGAATCGTATGCCGAGTGATTCTTAGCTCGTGTTAGAGAATCAAATGGTTATTTTCTGGTTGTTCTGGTTATTTTGTAGCCACTATGGCTTTGTGGTTGGACTGAAAGACCAACAACCTTCCCATAGTGCATTTCCCTGCACTGAACCTGGGCCATTCCTGGAGCTGTGGCTCCTCGCTGGACACACCTTGTTAGCCATGGTATTTCAGATTTAAGGACAAGTGGGGTGCTGCCCCCCATCAACCCAGAAAATGGTGCTGCTGTGCAAAAATTAAATAAGAAACTCACCTCAATAATTTAATGTTTTGTTCAAATGGTTATATAAACTCAACTTAGTCATTACAATCAACATTTACATTTCGAGTTGGTGACATTTTCCTTGATCCTGGTGCCTTGGCCGAAAAATGCGTTTCTGATTCTGAACAAAATAACACACACATGTCTATGGGATACGGGAGGAAAACAAACAGAGAAACAGGGAGAGCGTGCAAACTGCACAGCAACAGTGTCCAGGCACTGGATTTCAACCCTGGACTCTGGAGTTGTGAGGCAGTACTGCCAACCCAGTGCCACACTCTAAACACATAAATAACCAGAGCCACCTGCCAGAACCTTCTGGAGGCTCCATACGTTGTGCCCATTTGGTTACTCACCGATAGATGACTCCTTTCCTGTGTAGAAAGAAGAGCCCAACTGCAATCTCTGCTGCATAAAACCTACAAGAAAACAGAAGTGAGTCAGGAAGGACAAACAGACAGACAGACACAAAGAGAGTGACATGTCCAGTTAGAGAATCTATGCCCTGGATGAGTGCCCACTTGACATTACAAGGGGATACACACGGCTGTTTCTGAGCTCTCTCTCTATTGCCCTCTGTCCGTGTCACCCATCCTTTTCGTCCAGCAACACTCAGCTCCACTTGGTCTGCCTTACCCATCAGCTCTACCCGTGTTCTGCCCGCCTTACCCAGAACTGAGACACTCACACTGCCTGTGGCTCCTTGAACTTTCCAACGAGCTGAATGTGATACATCAGGTCCCCACCATTGATGTACTCCATGACAAAGTAAAGTCTGTCCTGTGGAGGAGAAGCAAGAAAATAAACATAGTGGAATCTGTACATTGATTGGGGGGGTTGGCAATAAACCCCACTATGGCAGGTATGACACCATCAGCTTGGAGGCCGGGCTTATGTGCTGAGGGAGCTGCACCACCTCAGCTGGACAAAGTTGAGGGGTAAAGGGTCTCGACTTGTGAAACTAGCAGGCTGTACTCAAGCAGGTCATCCATGTAGTCAGTTGTGTGTGCCAGTAAGTGACCAATTAGAGATGGCAGCAGGGCAAAATGATTAAAGGGCGAGCAGCGAAAAGCTGGAGCACCGTCCAGTCAAATGCCCACTGACACAAACCATCCTGGGACACTTTACAGATGCAGCACCATTTTTATTATACATCTACAGTGGGACCACTGGCATGTAGTGGACCTCACTTGTGAATACACACTGAGTCAATGACATGAGAGAAACTAACAACTCAGAGTCTAAGAGTCATAAAAGTCCAAAAAGTGACAAAGACGAGACAGCGGAGTGCAGCAGGGACGTTCTGTTTATGACTTACAGAAAAAAAACAAAATCTGAATTAAGGCACGACGTACAGAAGCAGAGAGAGGACGTGCAATATCGTTATTTTTTAAAATTGTTTCCTCGAGATAACGGACTAATTTTATCGAGATCTCGATAAAACAAAAGATCTTGTTTTCTCAAAATTAGGAAATAATTATATCTAACGTTTAATGTTTAGCTTATTGAAGCCACGTCCTGTTTGAAATGGCAGAAGAGCAGAACTATACTGATCAGCACGTCACATTTTTGTTCAATCAAGGGCCTCACAGTGCTGTCAGCTTGTTCCAGGTGGCAGTAAGCCTTGTGGAGCACATAGGCCCTAAAAATTGGTACATGGTTCCAATTTCTCAAAAATAAAAGAAAATTTCCACTCAGAGAAATACAAGGACAAGGTGGTAGAAAAGTGGATGGATGGAAGGACAGCACCCTGCCATCCCAAAGAGGAAACATGGTATCAAGTGGCAACACCTTTAACTCTGGGAGATGGATGGGACACCAATCATCAATGAATTCCAGTAGCAGAGCAATCTACTCTGATAGGACTTACTGTAAATGGCTTCATGAAACGCCCTCACTAATCACACGACATACAAAGAGAACTGACAATCCAAGGCTCAAGGATGAACGAGGAGATCTCATAAGAAAATTGGTTTGTGGTCATTTTTTTTATTCTCACCTCCTCATTTCACAGATGTTTGGTTCTAAGGGCTTATTTTATTTATTCGTTTTTCAAAATTACTGCATTATGCATGTTGAGCTCATCTTTATTTTATATAATACTGTATCTGTTTTAAAAAGAAAAAATGCTTACATAATGTAGGCAATAGAGGGAGCTCTTGAGCCATCCCCAACTTGGAATAAAGTAATGAGAGACTGAGGGCAGCTGTTTCTGCCAATTACTTTACATTATATATATATATATATACACAAACACATACATATACTGTATATATACACACACGCAAACATATATATATATATATATATATACACTCATTCACACATATATACAGTGTGTGTGTGTCTGTATATTTTATATATACAGACACACACATTATTATATATATCCATCCATCCATTTTTCAACCCGCTGAATCCAAAAACACAGGGTCACGGGGGTCTGCTGGAGCCAATCCCAGCCAACACAGGGCACAAGGCAGGAACCAATCCTGGGCAGGGTGCCAACCCACCGCAGGACACACACAAACACACCCACACACACACCAAGCACACACTAGGGCCAATTTAGAATCGGCAATCCACCTAACCTGCATGTCTTTGGACTGTGGGAGAAAACCGGAGCGCCCGGAGGAAACCCACGCAGACACGGGGAGAACATGCAAACTCCACGCAGGGAGGACCCGGGAAGCGAACCCAGGTCCCCAGATCACCCAACTGCGAGGCAGCAGTGCTACCCACAGCGCCACCGTTCCGCCCCCTATTATATATATATATATATAATATATATATAATAATATTTTATATATACAGACACACACATTATTATATATATATATACAGTGGAACCTCGGTTTGTGAGCATAATTTGTTCCGGAAACGTGCTCGCAGTCCAAAGCACTTGTATATCAAAGTGAATTTCCCCATAAGAAATAATGGAAACTCAGATGATTTGTTCCACAACCCAAAACTATTCATGTAAAAATGATTAATACGAAATATAAAGTAAAAATACATAAAACAAATTAACCTGCACTTTACCTTTGAAAAGAATCATGGATGGTGTGAGTGAGTTTCTAAACTCTTTTGGGATTGCACCCAACGGGACGACACGTGGAAGAGCGTCCCAAAGCAATTGCAGTTTCCCAGCGCTGCAGCAGTTTGCTGTAAAACCTAATCCGAAAAGATTGCGGACATGCTATAAGCACCTGCCATCGATGGGTGATACAAGGAACAAGGAACATTATAAATGCGCAGGGCACAGTACTACTTGGCCACGACCCTGCCTGACTGCTGTATCTGTGTATAGGAGAGCGGCAGATCCCGCTACAATAAATAACCGCGCTGTTGCTGTTTCAAGCTGAATAAAGCTGGTGTTGCTAAAGTACTGAGACTCAGCTTCGTGTTTTAGGGTGCAAGACGGGTACTCGCACGTCACAGCACACACGCGCGAGCACACACACACACACACGAGCGCATGCATGCACACACACATACACACACACGCAAGTTAGCTAGCGCACACACACATACATACGCGCGCGCACACACAGTCACAATGCTAATGCTGCATTAAACAGTATACGCTCGTACGGATGTTGACTATATGAGTGAGGCACGCCGACTCAGATGAAGAATAGGAGACGATTGCCCACAATCCCTTAGCGAGAGAGAGAGTAGAACTATCAGCTCAGTTGTGATCACATGACGCTCAGCAGACAAAGCGTATACATACTACTCGTACTGCAAGACCTCGCTCGTTTATCAAGTCAAAATTTATTAAAAATTCTTGGTCGTCTTGCAAAACACTCGTAAACCAAGTTACTTGCAAACCGAGGTTCCACTGTATATATATATATATATATATATATATATATATATATATATATATATATATATATATATATATATATATATATATATATATATACACTAGGGGGCTTACCCCTGCTTGCTTCGCTCACCAAGTCCCATGGCCTGCGCTGCGCGCCAGCCACTTCATGTCTCTGCTGCTCGCGTTGTGAAGAGTGGGGCTGAACGCACCCCAAGGAGAGGTGGTCACTCCTCCGAAACCCTCTCTTAAACGGTGATACAATGGGAAACAAATTGGTTTTTTTTTACTACCTCTTTGCTCGATCAGCTGCTGGCTTGCTGCTGCTGCCGTGCAGTGTGATTTGTATCTCGCACGGCGCTTCAAACATTTAAAAGCCTGTACAGCAACTGTCTTTGTCATCTACTCTTTGTCTTTTATTTCCGGCCCCGGGTGTGGTTAAATGTCTTGGCACAAATTCTTGTCTTGCAGGGCGTGAGTTCTTGAAATTTTTTAGTTTATAATTTAAAAATGGAATAAGAATCTGAAAATCTAACAACATTACATTAAAGTTCGAAAAAATTCTGAAAAGAATGATACCAAACATATATATGTAGGTTTTAAAATAAGCCTGATTTAAAGCGTGGCAAGAAAGTGACATAAAAATGTGACATAAAATCGGTGCATAAAATTGTTGCACTTTTAGGCTTAGGATTTTATATATATATATATATATATATATATATATATATATATATATATATATATATATATATATATATATATATATATATATATATATAACTTAAACACACACACAATCTCATGTGCAAAACTGGTTTGTCTCTTCTCAAGTCCAAAATGAAGAGGATAAGGGAAAAGGATATACGGGCTATACCAGAGCCAATCAGTTTTCCACTTCCTCCTCTGCCAGGAAGACCTGAACCAGTTGAAGAACTCATGATGAAACCTAAACCCCGCCTCCTCTTGTGTCTTTTCCAGTCTGTCCACAATATAAATGGTACAATACTAGGCAGCAGCCATTATTTTTAACTACATTCAGGAGCAAGACACACATCTGTCATCCAGAATCTGCAATCTTTCTTGAAAATAAGAATCTATCATCCACACCATTATTAAATGGAGGAGCTTGTGATGCCCCAAACTGTTCTGACATTTCTGTTTGTGTTTTTGTAGGATTCTCTGTATGAGACAGGTTCTACCATTAAAGCAGAAGACACAGAGACACCTCCTTGACCAAGACCCTTCTTGCCCAGTTTCTTAGTTTGACTGGATGGCCAACCCCAGAAGTGGCCTGGTGGTTCCATTCTATGATTATTAAGGCAATTGTACTCCTGAGAATGTTCAGAGGTTCGGAAATGGTTTTATTCCCTCACCCAGATTTATGCCTCACCATGACTTGATCACAGAGCCCTACTGAGGGTTCCCTTGGACTTCATGGCTTGGTTTGTGTCCCGACATGCAATGTGAATTGTGGGACCTTCTATAGAAGAGGAGTGTGCCTTTCTAACCGAAGTCCAGTCAGTTCAGTTTGTCCAAGATGACTTGACTCCAGTTTATTTCCAGACACATCTCAAGGACGATAAAGCAAACAGGATGCACCTGACTCTGGTCTGGAGTGCCACAGCAAAGACTCTGAATCCTTATCGAGATGATTTTTTCAGATTTCAGTTTTTGGTTTTTAAGAAATTTGCCAACCTTTCTGAAAACACGTCTTCACTTTGTCATAATGGGTTATTGATGGCCAGTGTATCCATTTTAAATTAAATCTCCAACACAATAAAGCGTGTAGAAAGGGAAAGGGTCTGAATCCTTTCTGAATCCACCTTATTTCTGATTAGACCCAACACAAGAAGAACACTAAAAATGGACTCCCTCATGGCAGGCACATTGTGTGCCCAGGGAGGCAGAAATAGGGATGCCCAAAAGGACCTGATGTGAAGGATGGCTCCTTGCTGCACCCACTTAAGCCCTTAACAATTGTTGACTGACATTTCAACGAGCAAATATCACCATGAACGGTGGTGGCAGCAGATGAGAGCCAGAAACGAACCCATCGAGAAAGCGGCACTTGAGCAACATGGTGGGCTCACCTCAGTTTGAAAGCAAGAGTGCAGCTGGGTCAGGAAGGGGGGCTTGTCTTGCTGTGCTAGGACTCTCTTTTCCACCATGGTGCACTCCACGTCATCGTCCTGAATGACCACATCCTTCTTCAAAATCTTGATGGCGTACAGCTCCTCCTTGCCCTTTCGCTCGGCCAGCATTACCTGTGAACAGAAGACGTCAAGTCTGGTAAGGTAAGGACCTCTAGAGCTTAAACTACCGAAGGACACCATGAATATTTGCCATATTCATTGTCGTGATTTTGCAATGAACTTAATTTATTTTTTTTTGGATCCATTCATCGTATTATTACTCGTTTTCTATTATGGTTTATTGATTTTTATTATTTATGACGGTGACATTTCATGAGAATTGTTATTCACGTTCAGTTTCCTGACTGCGATCATTTTGTTTGTCGTCACGTGTTTGTCATCATTAGGGAACGTCAAGTGCCCAGTCTGTTGAAGCTTATGGATAAAATACTACATTAAACTCTCTTCACGCTTAGCGGCTTTTTCTGGACCCGTTCTTTAGGTGGCGCTGACGTTTGCTTGTGCTTTTTGACTTAGATTTGGACTTGTGACTTATGGATCTGACACCAGCATTTTCATTCCTTTTGGTTTCACCCTTTGCCTCTTTTAAAAAAAAAAAAAGACTTCCCTCTGCGCATTCCTCATTTAAACTCCACTTCCTAGGGCTGCTGCACTCATTACACCCCTATTCTAATATTGAGGTTTTGGAGCTCCCACTCGTAACGTCTCACTCTCCCACTTCTTGGCATTCATGTGAATTTCTGGTTGTTTTCTGGGTGAAACAGAAGGTCACTGCTGATTGGCCATGTCTGCACATAAAGCAAACTAAACAAACGGGAATTGCGTCTGTCACACGTGCACGTCTGAGGATGTGATCACCCGCCGGGGCAAGAGGGGGCGCTGTCGCTAACATTCTCTCCTGCCTGCAGCTCCAAGACACCGCCCAGTGAGGGCATTTAGCCCCGCCCCTTCCACTTTGTGCAATATAAGAAGCCCGGCTGCCCGGAAGGAGGCATCTCTTGAGATCAGAGTGACCAGCAGTGAATGAGCAGCGAAGAGCCGAATACTTTTATCGTTATGTGCCCAAGGGGCTGCTTCTGCAAACACCAAGAGGTGTCCTTTTTTTTTGGTCACACTTTATTCAATGAAACTGATTGACCCGGTTGGTGTTCTAAACTTTTTCATTCTTTCTGCGACCTGTCATTCCTGCACTTGGTCATAGCGTCACTCCAGATACAATTGGATGACAATGATGCCATTTCTGGCTAACCTGGTTCTTGCTTTATACTAGCTGGCCCAGTCCTGGTTTATCCTACTATATAAAAGGATTGTCCTTCCGTCCCGTGAGTGAAAAGCATAGCGGTATTCCGCTTATCACAGACTTGCTACTTGCGGCTTGCGGTACGAAGCTACGCGATGTGAGCAGAGTTCTGGTGCTCCCATTGTTCCCTTGCTTTTTGTGCGATGCGCTGGAAAAAATAGACAAAATTATGTCTCTTAAAATAATTAATGTTGATGGAGTACAAATGCCTCACCGCGTAGTAAATATCAGGGGAGATGGTGCTTGCTTATTCTCATCTATAGCTTATTTAGTGCATGAAACTCCGTCTTTAGCGGTACAGCTTCGGGCTGATATTGTATAACATGTTTTAAGTAATTGGTCAAGGTTTCAGCCATTTACAGTGATGCCATCAGGAATCTCTTATACAAATGAGCTTCAGTATCTCACTGAAATGTCAAAGTCTCAAACTTATGGTACCATTTCTGAGCTAATGGCGGCGGGAGAGTTGTCCCCCTATGAGTTTCAAGTATATTATTATGGAGTCCTACACTCCAAGTTTGGACAGGCACTCGAGGGGATAAAAAAACTTAGGTTTTCGGGAGATGTTATGAATGGGCACTTTGATGTTCTCATTCCCTACACTTACATGCCTGATGTACACATGGAGCGCACACAAGTTGAGGATAAAAGTCGGTCGCCTTAAAAGGCGGGTGAGCCTAGTTGCTCTGTATCAGGGGTGGGCAATGTCAGTCCTGGAGAGCCGCAGTGGCTGCAGGTTTTTGCTCCAACCCAGTTTCTTAATGAGAAGACAGTTATTGCTGATGAAACACTGATTGCTTAAGTGACATTTTGATGCTTCATTTTAGTGGTCTCGCTTGTTAAGGTTCCTCACCCATAATTGCTTATTTCAGTCTTAAACAGCTGCATTCATTAGCAATAAGATTTAAATGACAAAAGGGCCTGCAGTTCCCCATCTAACTTGTTTCCATTTACATCTGTGTGTGTTCATCATGCACGGTTTGATTTACTAAAAAAACAAGAGAAAAATGTGACAGACTGAAAATGTTCTGTTTTAGGTTTCAAATCATTGGATGACATCCATGAAAAGGGAAAAATCTACAAATTATGAATTTTGCATTGCACACTAGCAAGCCATTAAAATTAAGTAAGGTGTGAGATTGGAAAGGTTTGGCTTCTACTTAAGCAATTGGGTTGGAATGAAAACCTGCAGCCACTGTGGGCCTCCAGAACCCACATTGCCCACCCTGGTCTAGTATGTAACTCAAAGTGCAGAAGCAACATCAGAATGAAAATGAATTCAACTTAATGGAACTGCAGTCCACAGTTCCCTCAATGTCATTTGCGTCCGCTCGCTCACTGGTCTTATTCTTAATATGACCATTCCAAGGTGTTTGTCATGTGTATTAACACTTTGAGGGCTGAATATTTTTTCCAAAACATATAGTTTTCTGAAAAGCAATGGGTTCCCACAGAACTCAACAAAACACATATGTTGTTGTATGTTGAGGCTGCCAGTGTTCTAAGAATGTGCGGCAGGCTTGCTGCCAGGCTGTCTTTGTGTGGCTGGGGCAGCAGCAGCGGTCACTGTCGCAGTTTATTGCAATCTGGTTTCTACCTTTTATCATTGTTAAGTGGCAGTCCACCCAGGCGAACAGTGCCATAGGCATGTCAGCTGCTTGAACCTGTTCAGCAATCAGCTGAAGCTGGAACATCACATTTGTCTTTGATCACCTTTATCAAAATCAGAGTCTGACAAGTCATAGTCCAGTCCAGTTCAGAGAGAATAGGCAAAACATCGTCCCCAGAAAATTCTGCTTTACGCATCTGCTTTGATCTCTTGCTAGATGTCAGGGCCATTTTTGCCATTGTTTGTGCCTTGCTACTCATGGGAGTGCAGGAAATCTCAGTCAAAACCAACAAAACTAATTTTCCTTCTAGCAACGAGACTCCAAGTAAAAACATAATGGTTGGTTTTGTCACAGTCTACAGTTGATTACCATTGTCAACTCGTCCTTTTGACAAAAGTTGACATCAGCCCTGAAAAGAGTTAATAAGGTGCATTGCATTTTTCATTCCAACAGATGGCGCATACAACCAACACTGTAAACTAATAAAGGAAATTTTAAATAGGAAATAAAAAAGGCTGACTGAGGAGATATCATGTCTCAGCCAGGCTGGTGTTTCAAATTCATATTTTATGCTTCTTTTGCTTATTTTTGATTCTCTTATTTATGCTGATTACATGCAACATTCTTTATTTTGGGAAATGTCTATGTGTCTAAGATGTCTTTGTTATGTTCTGTGTGTTTTTGTGGGTGGTCACCCAAGAGGCAGGTCCACTTGTCAATCACCACCAAGAACCGTCCCCCGCCGTATAAATCTGGAGGGTCTCCCACAGCTCCTGGCGGTCCATTTCCAATGTGCTTTACAGTGGCGAGTTCTTGTGTCTCGCTCTGCTTGTGTTTAATGATTTATTGGATATTTTTGACCTATTGCTCTGTTTCTTGACTATTCCTGGGATTTCGCATTGGGAATTTGGAGTTGCCTTTAACAGGAATTGTATGACTCTTTGGAGCTTCTCAGTGTTACAGAGAAGCAGTGGTAGCGTTACTGCCTCGCAGTTAGGAGACCCAGGTTCGATTCCTGGGTCCTCCCGGCGTGGAGTCTGCATGTTCTCCCCGTGTCTGTGTGGGTTTCCTCCGGGTGCTCCGGTTTCCTCCCACAGTCCAAAGACATGCAGGTTAGGTGGATTGGCGATTCTAAATTGTCCCTAGTGTGTGCTTGGTGTGTGGGTGTGTTTGTGTGTGTCCTGCGGTGGGTTGGCACCCTGCCCGGGATTGGTTCCTGCCTTGTGTGCTGGGATTGGCTCTAGCAGACCACCGTGACCCTGTGTTCGGATTCAGCGGGTTGGAAAATGGATGGATGGATATTTAAAGTTTCTTGCTTGCCCTCATTACTAGCCTGGTTTGATGGTGTTCCCCCTCTAGTGGGCATTTTTGGAACTACGAGCTTTGGGACTCATAACATCCATCTATCCATCCATTTTCCAACCCGCTGAATCCGAACACAGGGTCACGGGGGTCTGCTGGAGCCAATCCCAGCCAACACAGGGCACAAGGCAGGAACCAATCCCAGGCAGGGTGCCAACCCACCGCAGGGGACTCATAACAGGAGATACTAATCCCATTGGAGCCCAGTGACTGTCACGCAGAGGGAAGAAGCTAATGGTCTGACACTCTGGTCCTGGAAGACCAGCATACTTTCTTTATAAAGTTAGTTTTGTTAGTTGTTTAAAGAACTTTAATTTTGTTTTCTTTGAGACTAGAGGTTTGAATACAAAATGGGGCGTCAGAAACTTGAATTTACCCCTTATGGGAAGGATTTAGGAGTCGTAGTGGAGTCAACACTATCAACTGCCCGACAGTGTTCAGAAGTCATTAAGAAGGCTAACAGAATGTCAGGTTATATAGCGCCTTGATGTGTGGAGTACAAGTCCAAGGAGGTTCTGCTCAAGTCTTTATAACATATTGGTGAGGACTCATCTGGAGTCCTGTGTACAGTTTGGGTCTCCAGGCTACAAAAAGGACAAAGCAGCACAAGAAAAGGCCCAGAGAAGAGCAACGAGGCTGATTTCAGGGCTACAGGGGATGAGTTACGAGGAAAGATGAAAAGAGCTGAGCCTTCAGGAGAGTAAGAGGAGACCTGACTGAAGTGTTTAAAATGATGAAGGGAATTAGTCCAGTGGATCGACAAGGTGATTTTAAAATGAGTTCATCAAGAACACGGGGACACAGATGGAAGCTTGTTAAGAAAGTTTTTTCTTAACACAGAGAACCACAGACACGTGAAATAAATTACCAAGTAGTGTGGTAGACAGGAGGACTTTAGGGACTTTTAAAACTCATCTTGATGTTATTTTGGAGGAATTAAGTTGCTAGGATTCTCGAGACTGGATGGTCTGTTTTCGTCAAAAGTTTTCTAATGTTCTAATGGTTTTTCCACTTATCGTATATACTCGTGAATAAGTTGGGACCTGATTTTACTGTATGATTTCAGAAAACTCCCACTATTGGTACTCGAGATTATGATATTCTATTGCCCACCTAAGAGAGTAACCACCAAGCACATGGCCTTGTTTTCTATGTGAGTGCAGCAATGCGCTGTATCAGCGTGTGCTCCTCACCTTTCTCTGTATTGTGTCTATGTGACCACACAGTAATACCCAAACTATTCCGACGCGACATTTGCACTGATTTGTGTTTTTTTGTATCTCACACCCTCATACACCTTTATCGTAAAAGCATCCCTTATCTACGATGGAGCATTCGATTAGATGAAAATATGAAGCTGGTTTTAAATTAAATGTCGTCGAAGCAGCGAAAGAATTTGGTAACTGCGCTGCTGCAACAAAATTCGATGTGTCTGAGAAACTGATGTGAGATTAAAGAAGGCAAGAAGCTGTAAAAAATAATTAAATAAGTGTCACATTTTTGAACAGGCATATAAGTCGGGGTCTGATTTTATGATCGATTTTTCGGGTTTCAAGACCTGACTTATATGTAAGTATACACAATATCCTTTTACAGAGAAAAAAAAACGGATCTTTTGTAAAGAACTTTAACCTCCTTGGCTTTAACTCAGGCTTGGAATGCTATGCAAGTACAGTTAAGACTCGGAGTGACGTGTAATGATCCGCTTTACATTTTTAAGCCCGGAAGTTGTTCAGGACAGTATTCTGCTACCATCTGATTTCTAGGTGTTTTGCTACTCCAAAGTAACTCATCAATATTCATGATTGGGGTGGAGCTTCCAACTTAAAAAGACATTGGGAAACAAAAAGCCATAAAGGCAGCTGTAGAACAAACAGAGTGAAGCACTGCTCAGATCGAATGATAGTGATGACGATGTGAACTGGTTATCAGACGTTGACGCGGAAAGTGAAATTGATGCGAGATACGGCACTGTACGACTGAACCGCCATGATAGGCCCAGAGAATTCGGTCAGATGAAGCTTCCTGTCTTGCTATATGGTTGCCAGACATGGACGCTATCCAGTGACCTGAGACAAAGACTGGACTCCTTTAATACTGTGTTTCTTCAGAGAATCCTTGGGTATCACTGGTTTCACTTTGTGTTGCTCATGGAGTCCCGAATGAGGCAGGTTTCCCAGAGGGTGATCCAGCTCGTAAGATCCTCATTGTTGGGGACCCGAGTGGCTGGACCAGGCCAAGGGGTCACCCACGTAACACCTGGCGGCGGCAGATAGAGGGTCATTTCTGGACCGCGTGTCTGCCTGAGGGGTTGCCAACCAGGATCCTGAGCTGTTTTGTTGTATGGTGGGTGAGGCAACGCAATGTATCAGTGCATCCTCCCCAAAATGACCTCACCTGACGCTTCAGCATGGTGTGACAGTAGCTACGCGACAGAAAGGGAAAATGATTGCAATCAAGGGCCAGGACGTGCAAGATGTTAAGCCCCTGAATGCTGTTCATAATGCGACAGCTGTCAAAGATCAGGGAAATGTGGAAGTCACTAAGCATTGCATTGTGGTAGGCTACAATAACACAAGGGGCGTGTCGACTGTGCGGATCAGGCAGTGACGTTCAACCTTCTCATCCGCGAGCAACCGAAGAAAATATTATAACAAATGAAACACACTTCGAGAGTCCTGATTGCAACACTGGGCTTCATGTTGGTGACCAACGTATCACATGAAGGATATGTACTAAATCTGCATCAAGACAGCAGTGGACACCACACACGTCCTTTCTATCGCATTTCTGTTGATGGTTTAGTATTTACAAGTCCATGTTTCGTGTAAAAACATTTTTTTTATTAAAAAAAAATGTCTGTTTTTTGCTGATTCTTTCTGGGGTAAACACAATGCTAAGGAGGCTATTAGCCTTAGCTCCATTTTTAGGCCAATACAGGCCAATGCCTGCTATTTGAGTAGGGGTGAGGCCAATCCTGAGGCAGGTCTGGTCGTTTTTTTTTTTGTTTTTTTTTGATACTTTGTGCTGCACTTTAACCTGAGGTTTTCTTTCCAGTGTTAGATCACCAACTTCCTCCAAGTTAGCATCTCTCCAACCCACCTTGCCAAAGCTGCCTTTGCCCAGTACTGCCAGGAAGTTGAAATCCGTCAGCTTCACCCTGTCCAAGTTGTTGCAGGGCAGTCCCGGCTTGCCATCTTCCGGAGGGCTGATGACTTTCTTCCCAGGTCCCAGTCTAGCTTTCTAAAACACAGAATCAGAAGACACCTTCACAGGACATGTCAGCCTGACCCGAGGGGACCTGGCAGGCGCCAACTTCAGAAAGAGGCCACAAGGCAGCGTCATGCGAGGAGACATGCCTCTGGTCCTTCCGCTCAGGGACACTCGTTCTCTCCTAGGACCCAGCCGATGTCCGGCACACATCCTCCTGGACAAATTCCGGGAACTCACCGAGGCAACATCAGAGCCACAGGACAAACAAACTTGAGGGTTTTTTTTGGGGGGGAGGAGGGGGGCAGCCCAAGTAGTTAAGCCAAGCTGCACTGCACTGCACAGCAAAAAAAAAATCTGAAGCAGGAGTGACGTCTGGCATTATGGAGGACACAAAGTGCCCCTTGAGGCTGTCACCTACAGCTTCTCTCCTGAGGTTTCCCATATTGGCCGAAAATAAGAGGGTGTGACAGCCATTTAAATGCCAGACGGCACTCCATTGGACATTAGGATTTTCAAAATGGAAAAGCAGAACCGACCACAAGAGTAAGACAGACACCAATGGAACGGTGCCCACCTTTAGGCCAACTTAGGCCTCAAGCTGGACACCAGCACTCGAGCAACTACCCACCCGAGCCCAGCAAGCTGGACATCAACAAGGTAGCGGCCAGCCACAGGTGGACAAGTAGCACTTCGGTGTCAATCTGCAGTCTGACAGCACAGGCAACAGGCTGGACCAGAGCGATGGCGTCCACCTGCCGATGTCAGAAGTGCAAGCATCCTGGAGTGTTCAAGAGCATCAGCACACAGCTGACGGTCCCATCCTACTCCCCCCCCCCACCCCCCACCAAAAGCCAGCAGCCCCTTCCACCAAAGCGTCCCCATGCGATGCACTCTGCACACATCACTCTGAAAGTCAAAGTCCAGCAAACCCTCCTTACTTCCTGTGGGACGCACCTTACAAGGGTCTTCCAGGCTCTGATCCTGTAACCACACGGGAGAGATGAGCCGCTAGTAAGGGAGACAGAAGCCCGTGCCACCCCCCCTGCCCCCACCCTTCTCGGTGTTACCTTGTGCAACACCCCCCCCCCCCCGCCCAAATCCAACTCCACCATGCACCTTCAGGAAGTAGATGTCCACTCCAACGGGTGGACGTACAACTGGGCCACCATGGCGAGCTGAGAATTAAAATCAAAAGACAGGAAAAAAAAAAAAAAAAAAAAAAGACAGTTAAGATGCTCATGGGGGGCAGAGCGGGTACACACCAAGCACGGCCAGGTGGTCCTGACCCACATGGCCACATGCTGCATGCGGCTTCAGACATAACTGGGTTCTGTTGTGAGGTGTGCAGCAACTTGGTGGCACGGACCACCCTTCCAACCCACCCCAGGGTGGAGGACAGGAAAAGAATGAAAAAGTAAGGCAGCAAGTAAACCCTCCGAGCCCACCCCACCCTCACAATGCTCTGCACCCGCACCCAGACCACCAGAAAGGGAACCCACGGCCAGCTGGCCATTCCCACCTGAGCGAGTAGGCGAGCTGCACCCCCCTCGGACGCCAGCAGCAAGTCAAAGCAAAGGCGTGATTCGGGCGGGTTGGTCATCTGCTGCCTTCTCGTGGTGGTGGGTGGGCCTGCACTTCAGCAGGTTGCGAGGGATTTGCTTTGATTTTCCGGACTTTTCTCCAGTGTGGACACGTGACCTTTGAACTGACAGGGTGCAAAAAGTAAAGAGCATGCTGGTGACCCTCCTAAGACCTCGGGCCGCACGGAGATGTCACTGACCCTTCTGGTACAATGGGGTGGGATAGAGGGGGAAAAGTGGCCAGAAATGGGGTCCACTTAGTTGGGCAACCCCATGAGTTCAGTCAGCACTCAGGTGGTGGAGGAGAGGGATGGACGGCGGCACTGGCTTTCATGCCATGCATTCTGGGCTCCAGAGACATGCAGCGCGACCCCAGACCATGCCACATGGGCAGTCCTTCTATAGTCTCCGTGCACAAGACTAGTAGAAGTCAGAGAGGAGTGCGCGGTGGTGTCACAACATGGGGATGGACTGAGTGAAGGCGTGGTGACCAGGAATGGACAGCTCCTTTACAACCAGCTGCACAAAACCACCTGGCCTGAGCCTACAAGCCCACTACACCCAGCGGCATATCAGAGCCTGGCGCACCTGGCAGAGTGTAGTGGGCCGGCACAGGCAGTGGGTCAGCGTGGGCAAATGGGAGCTGCTGGTATGGGCAAAAGAAAAAAGAAAAAAAGAACACTGACGAACGAAAATGAGAGAAAGAAACGGCGTTGGGGTACATGTGTGGCATGAGACTGAAGAGCAGGAGCTACCTTTACAAAGGCCTTATTAATATGGCATCCCTGAAAAAGAGAGAAAGAGAGATGGAGCAGAGTTAATAGGCTGAACGGCAAGGTGCCGGGTACAGAGGACAGAAAGGCAGAGCGCCGGGCAGCACTGGGAACAAGTCGAGAAGGTTAGTAAGCAGCGGGAACAGGAACAGAAAGGCAGACCTAGAGCTGGCACAAGGGTACAGACAAAAAGAGAGAGAAAAAGGGTTGTTTTTACAGAAGGCAGACAGAGAAGGGCCTGGCAAGCAGGGGAAAGGGAGGAGAACTGGCAGGCAAGGAAAAGGAAAGAGGATTGGCAGGCAACATGTACCAGGGAGGGTGTTGGTGAAAACACTGGCAAGCCGTGGGTACCTAGGGCAAAGCAAGAAAGGGGCAAAAAGACAAAAGGAGTGGAAAATAGCTGGGACAAGAAGGTGAAGGAGTCAGCAAGTAGTGGGAACCAAGGTAAAGAAAATAGTGGACTGGCATGCAGGGTGGTACAGGTAAGAGAAAACACTGGCAAGCAGCAGGTAGAGGAGCCAAGAATATATAACGGCTGGTTAAGTGACGAGAACAGAAAGTATTGAAACAACAGGCTGCCAGGCAGTAGGAGAGAAAAGGGAAGAAGAAGGAGGCAGAGGAGAGAAAGGGGTGCCAAGCGGCGGGTACGGAGAGCACAACTGCAAAGAGCCGAAGCGTGACAGTCGCTGCACAGATCACCCAAAATCGCAGGCCCATGCCCAGAGGCGTGGACATCAGGCAGTCAGATATCAGATGCCGAGTGACCAGTGTATGCCCGGGTGGTGTTGTGTGTGTGTTTGTGGGGGTGTCGGTGTAGTGAGCCTGCTCAGGACTCTCACACACCCACTGTGTCCCTGTCATGGAGAGGATGTCTGCTGTCAATTAAGGAAAATCTTTCAAAGAAAACGAGAACCATGGCCTCTGAAAACAAGAATGTCGACTCATTTAGCCAGCTAGGAGAGTGCGGAGGGAGGGCCAGGCGACGTCTGCAGGTACTCTGATCGGGACACCTTGTGCAAAAACGATCACCTGTGTGTACAGACGGAGACATGTGTGTGCAATGCCCACATACTGTACACTCATATGCTTATGGGCACACACACCGCTATACAGGCCCACACATGCTGTGCATATTCACTGCCACACATGTAAACACACATGTCGAAATGCCCACGCACACAAAAACCACTACACACACACACCCTTACACAGGCTCACACATGTTGTACATACGAGAGGGGACTCAGAAATTCCCAGAATTAGTCAATAGCACCGGAGTAGGGTGTAGTTATTGAATATGCCACTAGGTGTCATTAGTTAATCATTGCATCGTGGCAAGCTGATCGCCAGTGAGTTTGGAGATTTTTTCACACCAAGTCACCAGGGCAGATTTCCAAGAGACAAGTGATGATCTCGTTTTTCGATATTCACAGACTTCTTCATAAAGAGTTTGTTTCCCATGAACAGACAGTTAATCAGCCACATTACATTGAACTGCTGATTAGGGCTACATGGTATACCGGTACTGGAAAACTACCCAAAACCCCAAATTTCAAAATGGTACGGTATCAGGGGGATTTTTGGTACTGGAAGTAAACATCAGCATTCCTCTTAATTCCCATAAACTGAAACTGTTGGTCCATTTCATAGACTTTGCAAAGCGAAACCACATTCTTCAACGTGATAGAAAATTCACAGGAACCCCTTCCTCTTATTTCTTCAATGAGACTGGGATTTCAGGGGACCCCCCTATCCCCCATTGGTTCAATGAGATAGGGAGTTCCTGAAGACTCCTCATGTTGCTTTGACGAGATCGTAAATTCACGTGGACCCTGACTGTTTCAATGAGATCAGGACTTCATGTGGACACACCCATTATTGCTTCAATGAGATTGGGACTTGAAGGGGAACCCCCCTCTCTCCCTAATGCATTGACAAGATCAGGACTTCATCGGGATTGCTCCCTATTGCATCAAAGAGATTGGGACTTTACAGGTGGTCCCCACTTATTGCTTTGACGAAATCCGGACTTCACGGGAACTCACCCCACCCCAACCCCCATTTATTGATTTGACAGGATTGCCAAATTGATATATCCCTCCCTTATAGCTTCAACATGATAGGGAGTTCCTGTGCACCCCTCCATCCATATTGCTTCAACGAGATCAGGACTTCACAGCTATCAAGAGGGAAACGGTGTGTAGTACGACACAATGGTGCAGCGTACCAGAGAGACGAGCAAATGTGTGACGTACCAGGGAGGCTGGAGTAAGACCCGGGGTGGGTATTGGGCTTGGGTGGGATTTGGAGTTATCTGTTATTTGCTTCGGAACAATTTTGATACCAGTACTGAGGTACAAAAGCTGGCATTGATACTGAAGTCAAAATTTTAATACCGATCCACTACTACTGCTGAGGCATCTGTAGTTGTGTTTCTAAAACTGTGGGTCACATGATACATATAATGGGGTCCGCTGAGTCGTGAATTACAATTGTACTGAATGAGAAAGGTCGCAAATGATTTGTGGAAAGTCTTCAATGGGTTGCTGCATGCATGGCTGAAACAAGCCCCCCAGACGGAGAACGACTGGTAGTTATTCAACAAAGTGACCCCCACCTTCCTGGATGATGATTGGCAGGGAGTCTCCAAGAGGGAACTCCTCCACCCACCGGCTGAATGCTGATTGATGGGGATTTTGCTAGGGGGGGACCTCCTCCTCTGCATGACAATTGGTGGCAATTCTCCAAGGAGGAATGGGATGATGATCGGTAGCTGTTCCACGATAATTACGGGTTGGACAGACACGCCACAGGCAAAAAAAAAAGTTTAAGAACCGGTGGTCTACAGAAAATTCTCAGGAAAAAAAACTGGAGCAGCATTTAGCACCGTGATGACGCTCCTGCACAACACACCGTGATGACGCTCCTGCACAACACATCGTGATGACGCTCCTGCGCAACACACCGTGCTGTCTGTCAAAGAGTTTTTGATTGAAAACAATGTGCTTGTTGCTTCTCACTCCCCTACCCGTTTTCGCCAGATCTCACTCCCCGGGGCTTCATTTTGTTTTCATTAACAATTGAGACTGAAGGGAAGAAGATTTGCTACCATGGAAGAAATTCAGGAAAAACCTGATATTTTTTTTCAGGCATGGTAACTCTAGACTCTAACTTGAGGCTCTATAACCGGAACCAAAAAAGAGGACTACAGGAATGGCGGGAGAATAATTTGAAATTAACTAAGTTGTATAAGACCAAAACATTTTATAATAAAAGTGTGAAGGACGCCACCCGAGAACCATAACCGGTCAGGACTCCCACAGCATGGGAGGACAGGGGGAGACAGCTTGCACCAGGCTTTGTCACCCCCAGGGGACTAGATGGCAGCCTCCCTGGGCTACAGCATTGATACAGGGCATCTTGGGAAATAGAGTTTGTCAAGTCATCCCTGTTGGGTTCTGTGGCTGCCATCAGGAGGGCATTGGGAGGGGACTGGTGAACCCTACTTTGTTGGGCTCCCATCTCACCCGGAAATGCTTCTGAGCCTCGGGAGACCAAAATTGCTTCCGGGTATTACATAAAAGGAGCTTCCTGCCACAACTCGAGAGGAGGTGGCCGTAGCTTGCTGGAGGAGCAGAGGAGAAGATGACTGAGAAATAGACCAAGTGTTGCTGTACTTTAAACGGCATGGTCAGCAAGGCTTACACTGTGTGGTGCTGTGGGAAACTCTTCCTCGTGAGAGCTTCACACAAATAAAGTCTTTGGTTTTGCAAACTTGTCTCCGAGCCTCTGTATTGGTGAGTTTGGGGACCTGCAGCTCCCCCTGGTGACCTCAAAAAGTTTTTCTTTAACAATTCTGGGAATTCTTTGGGCCCCACCTCATATGCACTGCCACATGCGTGTCAATTTACTTACATAATCAAGGACACACAGATTCAAACGTCCACACACACACTTTATATTTGCACATACACTGCTACAGACATGGCTACTGTCTCTGCTCAGGACCTCAGCCAGGACGACACACCTCTCTGTTCTAACGGGACTTGACCTCAGACTACAGAACAACCTTCTTAAACACCCGAGCCCCTTCAGTTCAACTGGCTAATCTGGCTGTGCTGTGTGCTCCAAGCTCACGTCCAGCGGCTCCAAGTGAGGACACACCACCAAGATGGCTGTCACCTGAGCAAATTTCAGCATGGAGGGGGTCCGCTCCTGTGATTCAAGGCTGTGTGTAGAGTGCCTATAAAACAGTTTCACCCCTTGCCCATTTTTCCCCTTTTATTGTATTCAAGCGTCTGCTGTTCAAGACTCCATTATGAACATGAATAGACACAAACGGCTGCTCTTCTGGTCAGCTTTGCTTAGCTCAAGTGGTGCCCAACTGAACATCACAGTAGGTCTTGACCACGTGCTCCACTAACGCCAGTGCTTGTGGAATGAACCCGCTATACATGAGGGATCAGAGCTACTAAAAGAGTGAAAATGGGGGCACCCACCCACCTTATACTTTCAGAAAAATCAACCCAATGCACCCTGTCTGTCAGCCGGAGCTCCAGAGAGTTCATCTTAATAGGTGGCACCACCCAGTGCCCAGAAAGCTCATTCAGAGCTGGCTTATCAAATCCACACTCTCTCAATGGGCCCTCCACTCAGTTCGCTCTCTCATAGCCCACCCTCCATTCTCTCTGCAAACTCTCCAGTAAGTCCGAGGGGCATCCGCCGAATTTCTGCACACCATTTAGTAAATCCAGCAGCCCCTCAACTGTCTCACTGGTTCTCTAACTCGACTTCACTCAGTGCAGTGTCCGTTCATCTGTCCGTTCATCCATCCATCCACATGTTGACTTAGAAGGCAGTCCCTCGATCAGTGGCCCCCAATTTTCAACCAGTGGCTCAAACGAACCTTTGCTTCTGAACAAGACCTTCACTGATCAGGCCTTCTCATTGATCAAGCCCACCCTGCCATGATGTTTCTTAAGGGTACCCCTCACTGAGTCCTCTCAGTGGTTGTCTGTCTAGCAGGTACCCCAGCCAGCCCCATCCTACAATCCTGGTTTTGATCAGTAAGCTCACTCATTGCCCTGGTCCCAAGTTGATCACCAAGCGTCTCCCATCTCCGGTAAGCTCATCTGTCTAATCCTTCTTTTCTGACCATTGAGCCCACCCTGCACCCCAGCCCCACTGCTTCCACCCCTTAGAGAGCCCAAGAGTGGGCCCACTGAACTCTTGACTTCACAGTAGAGCTTTAGAAAACTTCTCTGGTCCCCCTTGTTAATAAATCCACAAACACCCGCCTAGTCACTATCTGTGTCAGCGGACCATCCCACTGGTAAGGCCACTTGAGGCACCCCTTGATGACCTCCACTGAGCCCACCCAGTTCTCCCTGTTCCCAGAAGTTAACCCACTCACACTTTCCTGAATAACACCGCCCAGTGCCCATCACCCGCTCTTGTGTTTCTCAGCTCAGCCAGTCAACACTCCTGAACAGGCTCCCCAGTGATGTCATCCTGACCCTGTTCTGGTAGGCTGAACTTTCCAGCTTTTCTCGGTGGGACACCCCTCACCCACACCCGCCCCAGTCACACTTCTCTTAGCAGGCCCACCAATCAAACCATTCAGGCCCGGAAGGGAGAAGGGAGCCCAGTGTTGTTGCACGCATGGCTCATGGAGCTCTCACCTCAAATTTCTGCCGGAGCTCCACGTTGCCATCCTCTGCGTCCGGAATTGGCACATTGTAATACTCGCCCTCCTCCTGGTTCAGCAATTTGTACCTAAAGATGGAGAAAGTCGCGACTCTCTCAGCTGGTCACTTAGTCACTGCTTGTAAAGTCAGGGCTTATCTGTCTAACAGGGGGGTGCAAAGCAAAGGGCACAGAGGACGGGGAAGAGTGCCAAGCAGCCAGGTTCAACCCAACAAAGAAGCATCAGATGGTAAGGAATGGCACCTTATGGAACTTGAACGCATGGTCAGCAGGGCTTACACTGTGATGGCATGAATCGGGCAGCAGGGCTCCACAATCTGCAAGGTGCTACAGTGAGACGCATTATACAGAATGCCAGCCCAGCATGCTTTGGTTCTTAATGTAGAAGGGAACTCCAGTCCATGATGTGTATGTAGGTGTGTACTACACTATATGTGTGCTGGACTCTAACAAGGCACTATATATACACACTGGACTGTTCTATATACATATATATGTGCTATGTATGGAGTGTAACAAGGCACTATACATACAGAATGTGCTGCATATATATCTTTGTGTATGCTACATATGTGCTCAACTTTAGAAAGGCCCTACATCGGGGTGGCGAACTCCAGGCCTCGAGTGCCGCAGTGGCTGCAGGTTTTCTTTCTTACCATCTTCTTAATTAGTGACCAGTTTTTGCTGCTGATTACTTCTTTCAATTAACTCGACTCAGGCCCCATAGTTGTTTCTTTTTCTTTAATTAGCAGCCAAACAATAATGAGACACAAAACAAGCCACCACATGACCAGCTAACCAGTGTCCATCACACAATATCTGAAATTAAAGAGAGGTGATGGTCTTGGTAAGGTTGATCTCTCAGGTCACCAAAACATTTTGACGGTGCTCTTAGAAAGAACAGAAAAACAACAGTTTTCAAAATGTGTGCCGTGGCAGAATGAGAGCAGCAACAAGCCATGGAATTAAATAACGGGTTTAATTAACAGCAAGAATCGGCTTCTCATTAAGAAAGTGATTGGAGTGAAATGGGTTGGAGTTTGGAGCCCCAGTTTAGCTGATCATCCGTTAGCTCGTTTCATGTCTCATTCCTGTTTGGCTGCCATTTAATGAAGAAAGGAATAAATTCTAACAGGGCTATTAAATTGATGGGAAAAAGTTAATTAGCAGTGAAAACTGGTCACTGATTAGGAAAAGAGTGAGAATGAAAACCTGCAGCCACTGCGGCCCTCCAGGCCTGGAGTTCGCCACCCCTGCCCTATATATATAAGGTAACCACCCATACAATCAGATTGTGACACAGACTACGAATGCCGTGAATATATATATATATATATATATATATATATATATATATATATATATATATATATATATATATACAGTCATATGAAAAAGTTTGGGAACCCCTCTCAGCCTGCATAATAATTGACTCTCCTTTCCACAATAAAGATAACAGTGGTATGTCTTTCATTTCCTAGGAACATCTGAGTACTGCGGTGTTTTCCAAACAAAGATTTTTAGTGACGCAGTATTTAGTTGTATGAAATTAAATCAAATGTGAAAAACTGGCTGTGCACAAATGTGGGTCCCCTTGTAATTTTGCTGATTTGAATGCCTGTCACTGCTCAATGCTGATTACTTACAACACCAAATTGTTTGGTTGAGCTCGCTAAGCCTTGAACTTCATAGACAGGTGTGTCCAATCATGAGATACAAAGGTATTTAAGGTGGTCAATTAGAAGTTGTGCTTTCCTTTGACTCTCCTCTGAAGAGTGACAGCATGGGATCATCAAAGCAACTCTTAAAAGATCTGAAAACAAAGATTGTTGAGTCTCATGGTTTAGGGCAAGGGTTCTCAAAGTGGTCGATATTGACCCCCTGGGGTCGATTTGAACTTTCTAGGGGTCGATAGTTTCAATGAAAAAATTTGGGGGTCAACGACAGCAAAAATAGACCCCCTTACTACTGCTATTTGTTTGTTACTTCAAAATATCTATGATTCCAATAGGTACCTAATTAAGAAGTAAAATCATTTAAAAAAAACACATTACATACCAAATTTGCGAACGAAAAGGTAAAATGTGTCATTAAAAGAGTCACACGTAAGAATGCATGAAAATACATGTAGCACAAACATGTCTGTTCATTGTCTTATCGAACATATCAAAGCAAGTGCGGATATGAAAAACCATTGCATGTAATTAGGGGGTCGACGGTTTTAAAAGTTTTTGGTAAAGGGGTCTGCGGCTGAAAAAAGTTTGGGAACCCTTGGTTTAGGGGAAGGCTACAAAAAGCGATCTCAGAGGTTTAAACTGTCAGTTTCAATTGTAACGAATGGAATCAGGAAATGGAAGGCCACAGGCACAGTTGCTGTTAAACCCAGCAGGTCTGGCAGGCCAAGAAAAATACAGGAGCGGCATATGGGCAGGATTGAGAGAATGGTTATAGACAACCCACAGATCACCTCCAAAGACCTGCAAGAACATCTTGCTGCAGATGGTGTATCTGTACATCGTTCTACAATTCAGCGTAATTTGCACAAAGAACATCTGTATGGCAGGGTGATGAGAAAGAAGCCCTTTCTGCACTCACGCCACAAACAGAGTCGCTTGTTGTATGCAAATGCTCATTTAGACAAGCCAGATTCATTCTGGAACAAAGTGCTTTGGACTGATGAGACAAAAATTGAGTTATTTGGTCAGAACAAAAAGCACTTTGCATGGCAGAAGAAAAACACCTGCTACCTACTGTCAAATTTGGTGGAGGTTCCATCATGCTGTGGGGCTATGTGGCTAGTTCAGGGACTAGGGCCCTTGTTAAAGTCGAGGGTCAGATAAATTCAACCCAGTATCAACAGATTCTTCAGGATAATGTTCAAGCGTCAGTCACAAAGTTGAAGTTACGCAGGGGTTGGATATTCCAACAAGACAATGACCCAAAACACAAAGGCATTCATGCAGAGGGAGAAGTACAATGTTCTGGAATGGCTGTCACAGTCCCATGACTTGAATATTACTGAAAATCTATGGGATGATTTGAAGCAGGCTGTCCATGATCAGCAGCCATCAAATTTAACTGAACTGGAGAGATTTTGTATGGAAGAAATGGTCAAAAAGACCTCCATCCAGAATCCAGATGCTCATCAAAGGCTATAGGAGGCGTCTAGAGGCGTCTGTTATATTTGCAAAAGGAGGCTCAACTAAGTATTGATGTCATATCTCTGTTGGGGTGCCCAAATTTATGCACCTGTCTAATTTTGTTATGATGTATATTGCATATTTTCTGTTAATCCAATAAACAATGTTACTGCTGAAATACTACTGTTTCCATAAGGCATGTCATACTGTATATTAAAAGGAAGTTGCTACTTTGAAAGCTCAGCCAATGATAACAAAAATCCAAAGAATTTAGAGGGGTTCCCTAACCCTAATTTTCATATGACTGTATATATATATATATATATATATATATATATATATATATATATATATATATACTGTATGTGGGATAGTGCTATATATGTGATATACAGTATATGTGTTGGACTGTAAAGAAGGCACTATATATACATATGTGATGGACTATACTATATACATGTATACTGTATGTGCTATTTACAGAAACTGCTGGACTGTAACAAGGTACTATATACTGTACATATATGTGCTAAAATGTGCCACATTCATATATACGTATGTGCTGAACTGTAATCTGGTCCTATCCACAAGCCCCAATATTAAATTTCCTGACAATCTATTCTTGACTGTAAGGCGCTATATTATACTTTGTATAGCAGCCAGCTAACCCCTCAATGTGTTGTTCACTTGACAGGCTGATTCACTTTCAACAATGCGATGTTGGGATGCCACATGTAGAAGGCCTGCCCAGTCTGTAAGGACCTGCTGTATATAGGGTGTTGTTTCGTGTGTAGTGTTTAGTTTCCTACATAGAAAGGCAATGTGGACCACAAAGCGGTATCCTCACAGCGCCCTGCAAGGCACTATATTGAGATGTCCTTAGCCACGAGCTACACAGACCAGGTGGGTTCTGACCTACTACGTTTGTAATCTGACTGCTAGTCCATGCCTTCCTAAAGCTACGCTGCATGTTGTCGCTCACACTGCCACGTCGTAGATGTGCCTCCAATCTGCCAGGTGCTGTAATGCAGTTGAAAGAAGTGCCTGCGGATGAGTGAAGTGCCAAAAGACATCTGAGAGCAAACAGGAAGGAACACAGGGGGTCAAAGTGGAAGGTGTGGGGCGCCTTACCAGCCGCAGGCAGGAGACTTCATGAGTTCGGACACGCCAAAGGACATCGAGCCCATGAAGTCGTTCCGGGTGGTCCTGTCCCAATCCCAGATCTCGATCGAGAGCCGGCGGTCCTTGTCTGTAGGCTTCAGTTTGCTAGAAACAAAGGAGAAGGGCAGAGAATTTATTGTGCCTGGTCAGCTTAGGTGTCATTTGACCTGGACGTTTAAAAATGCCGAAAGCGGGGTCCTCCTTCACACCCCCCCCTACTCCCCCCGCATAATGCCAAAGGAAAGAGCACTTCATTAGATTTCCCTCCAAGGCAAATGCAACAGTGGATCCTTCTTCAACACCCCCTCACCTCCAGGATGGTGACCCTACACTCTGCAATGTCACCTTGCCTACTGTGCCAGACAGGGAGTCACTACAGGCATCCAGCAGATGGCGCTGGAGAAACTTACAAGGTAAAGGACTCGTTCCAGTTGGGGTTCAGGGAAGAGCGGATCGTCCTCGTCTTCTGCTTGGTTTCATTTTTGGGGTCAGGAGTTAACTTCAGTTTGACGTACGGGTCCGAAAGTCCATTGGGGTCCATGGGGATCAGGTTCTTGGCCTCGCCCACTGTGGAAAGGTGGCAAACAAGAAGAGTGTTAGACACGTGGCATTGAAATAGGCTAATTAGTTTAGACGGATGCCAGGTGCTGACACGTCCACTCGGGTCAATGTGCTGCTCCAGACACTGCAAAACACGGCTGCTTTAGTGAGTAGTGTCCACTGCAGGCCATTTGGACAGCTTCATCAGGAAGACGGCATTGGGCCAACTGGTCTGCTTTACATTGAGTTTGATCCTGGGCCAGTTTGGAGGTTGGCACTGGGCTGGTCTGGGTAGTTGCTGGTAGGCAGGTGAGATGCTGTTGTCTGGGGGTTTGGACGAGAGTCCAGTGAGCCGACCATTTGGACTGCTGTGTTTCAGATGGACAGCTGCGCCCAGAGGCTTTTCTACCTCTTCAGTTTTTGCGTCTTGCCCTGGCATTTGGCACTTCTGGACCAGCATGGCAGATTTCTCAGAGGCTTTATTTATGGCCAGTTGGTCATCATCAGTTATGGCCACTTGGTAATCTTTGACCTTGGGCTACTCTGTCTATGGAGCTGAAACAGACAGCGTCATCTAGGGGTCTGCTCCGTCCTCTGTTACTATTAGGCTCCATTCCACTTGGTCAGCTTTGTATAGAGGGGGTTGGCACTGGACTGACTAGCGCCCCCACCCACCCTGCGTTTTGACGGTTAAGCCACGTCATCCAGCTCTTCTTTGAGTGAACTCTTTGGATTGTCACAGGACCGGTTGGTCGGCATTATCTGGGGGGGCTTGTTACTGGACCCAATGACCTGCTTTGTCTGTGCTTTGGTACCAAACCAGTTGGACGACTCTGTCTGACTGGCGCTGGCAGGACCAGCTGGGCAGCTCTGTCTATGAGGCTCAGCTGATCCGGCAGGTTTTTCAAGGGATTTTGACAGCTAGCTTTGCATCTGAAGCTGGGCCAGTCAGGTTATGCCCTCCGGGGGCTTGATAATCTGCAAGGCGGGCAGTTTGATGAGGGGTTTGGTTCTGTCGGGCGGTGTTGTCTAGGAGGTTGGGCATCTTTTGAAGAAGGACTGGTATTGTAGGTGTGGTACTGAATCAGCTGGACAGGGCTGTCCTGGTGGTTGTGACATTTAGGTGGGCTTCTGGACACCTTCTTTAGGGATTTATTATGTGACTGTTTATAGGGGATATTACTGGACCGGTCTGGGGTTTGCTACTGGACCACCTGAACGTTTATTTGGGATCTGGAGGGGCTTTGGGTACTGTTGGGTAGCTTTGTCTAGGGAGTGGACAATGGACAAGGAGGATCTAGAGCTGGAGCTGCCTTGTCTAGGAACCTGGTGTGGGACATACTGAGCAGCTCTGTCTAGGGGGCTTCTGTTGGGTCAACTGAGCAGCTGTGCCCATGGGTGTGGTGGGACAGAGCTGGACAAGTCAGATAGCTGATGCTGGATCAGAGAGACAACTTAACTCAGGAGATGATACTGGATCAGTTAAGAGGCTTTGTCTCTGGGGGTGCTGCACAAGCTTGATAATGATGAAGGGTACTGGGCCAGTTGGTCAACTTTATCCAGGCAGCTGGTCAACTCTGCCTGGGGGTCTGATGTTGTTCTAGTTGATCAGCTGCACCCAATGGGATATGAAGATGATGTGGTTGGACAGCTTGGTACAGGGGGCTGCTGATGCTGGACCATTGGGACAGTATTAGATAGGGGTAACTGGCATTGGACCAGTTGGGCAGCCCTAACTATAGAGGGGCTGGCATTGGACCAGACTGCTCTGGTCACCTCTGTCTAGGGACTAGTTTTGGACCAGCTTGACAACTTTAACCATAGAGGGCTGGGATTGGACCAGTTGGTTGCTGGGGAACTGTACTGGACTACCTGGATGGCTTGGTACAGTTGACTAGTGCTGGACCAGTTGGTCAGGTTTATCCAGAGGAGCTGGGATTGGACCATTTGAGGAGTTTTGCTCTGCAGCCCTGGACTAGAAGGGCAGTTCATCTTGGTAAGCAGGGGGTCACTTAGCTGGGCTATCATGCCAATGACACAACCCCCAAGTATTTAAACCCATATCCCCGTCTTATTATTTTGATCCGGAGCCCAGGGTAATTGCTGGTTCTGGACCAGTTGGTCAACTCTGACTAGGCCCTTGCTGGTTTCAGACCAGTGGGAAAGCTGCAAGTATAAGGGGCTGAGATTGGACCAGCTGGGCAGCATGTTAGATGGGGTACAAGGACTGGACTACCTGGGCAGCTTGGTAAAGTTAACTGGTATTGGACCAGCTGGTCAGCTTTGTCTGGGCAGCCAGTGTTGGACTAGCTGGACAGCTCACATTGATAAGGGTTGCTGGTACTGAACCAGTTGGTCAACTCTGTCCAGGGTCTGGTTTTAGATCAGTTGAACAACTTTAATTATAGGGGGCTGAGAATGAACCAGCTGGCATTGCTTGGTGGTCTGACAGACACAGGACCAGATTACCGGGACAGCCTGGTAAAGGGGGCTGTGAATATTGGACTAGATAGTCAACCTTGTCTAGGGTTGATATTAGACCAGCACTCGGTCTCTGCTGGAGCTGAGCTGTGGTCAGCTGATTTTGAACCCTTTGTGCTCTGGGACCTCCAAATGTACTCTGTGACCTCAAAATCTATGCAAATATTTTTTCCATAATGTTGACTTAGCCAACGTTTATTGCACTGACTTTATTTAAACTTCATACAAGTAGTTACCAGAGCCGGCTCTAGAATTTGTGCTGCCCTGGGCGGAGTTGTAAATGGCGCCCTGATACCCCCTTTGCTTTGAGAGGAATCATCACTGCCAGACTTGTACATTGACACTTGGGGACAGTGAGATATTTAGGAGATTGAATTCAGAATTTGAGAATGTCGACTTATAGCAACGTCTAAGACTGACTCAGAAACAATGGGCTCTTGAGGGGCGCCATTACAGAAAATAAGCAGGAATCGGGTTGTGGTAGCAGGTTTTATTTATTTATTGCTTTTAACGTTTCTGTGAAAAAAATTTAACACATTCACCTGTTTATGTTACTTCTATAGTTACCTATTTAAACCACCAGTTACACATGTGCCTTTTGATGATGGTGACATTCTAAAAGATATATATATTTTTTCTTTTAATTAATACAGTACCGTAACATATATATGGCATTTAAATAAATAAAATAAATTGAAAACTTAACATAATAACAACATTCAGTAAAACCGAGAATATAATGATTATCTTTAAATAGGACTCTTTACCCACAATTCCTATCTACTGTATGCTCGTGTATGCAAATAACGCACAACCACTTCAACGTGCGCAGAGCGACTCTCACAAATGGCGATGAGCAAGGGAGGACGATATTTGCTAAGTTTGAACACAGCTTATAACGTATGTCCAGTTGGGAGACGATCATAGTTTGGGTTAAATCAGCTTTTAGCAATTCACTCAAGAGCTACAGTCCTTTTGCCATTGTGATCGTTTAATTTTATTTTACCGTGTCAGTCTCTAATATGCTACAGCTTGAGGATTAGTACTGTATTATTGGCATCATTATCATCATTGTTGTGTTGTTTGTGTTATTGTTGGACTGTGTAGGTCGTCAGACGTTAAGACCGAACATCACTAGTATGCGAAAATAATATAAAACAATAGAATCGGACATTCGCTTTGAGTCCGAGTGTTCGTAGATCTGAATTGATTAAATAATGTCGCGTCGCCCTTTGCATCGTGCAGACAGTGCAGGCGCAGTTAAGGCTCACAACAGAAACATTTCTTTGTGTTCTGCTCCGGAGAAATTTTTCTAAACAATAAATAGACAGAAATCGCTACATGGGGCTGCAGTAATGAGCCCTGACCACTAGAGGGCGCTTGCCTGGACTGCCTATGCCGTGAAACGGCCCTGCTTGTTATTGTTACATCTCTCTGTTTTTTGATTGGCTGATGTTAAAAAAAATAAACACGAAAACTAAGCAAACACAAGTCATCGGGTCAGGAAGGTCAGTGTTGTTCTGCTTCTGGCGCAGTGGGTGTGGATGCTGACATAAAATGCGGAGGGGACGAGGACTGGTCATGTGTGCCTACACGGGACTGGCTCCCTGTATTTATTGGGCTGATGATGTAATTGACGTCCCATACTGCTGCTGTCACTGCACCGCCATTCATTTAGGAGCTCCAGCACCTTCTGATTTACAAATGAAGAGCTGTATTGGGCAGCTTTATCTGGACAGGTTGGACCACTTTTGTAATAGTGGCCGATGCTGGACCAGATTCTCAGTGTTGTCCAAGGTGCTGCTGTTAGACCAGTCGGGCAGTGCTGGACAAGTAGGACATCATGTTGAAGATGGCTGGTTTTGACCAATTGGTCAGCTTTGGAGCAGCAGGACAGCATTTTCTAGGGGGCTGGTAGTGGATCAGTTGGTCAGCGCTGCGTAGGGGTCAACAGAACTACCTGAAGCTTTAGATCTATCGGGTCCATTAAAGCTAAGCGGAGTGTCCAGCGGTCAGCCTGTTTTACTGGAATATTGGAGAAACATTCATCTAAGGCAGTGGTTTTCAGCTTTTCTGGCATCAGGTCCCACTTTTTGTCGATCATCAGATCAAGCACGATTATCGGCGCAGCGACCCCCGTGAACTACTTCACAACCCACCACCATTTTAAACGGTAGCAACTCACGACCCCACTGGAACCAGTGGTTGAGAAACACTCATAATAAGGGCCTCTCCTGGTGGGTCCAGCCGTTGCAGAGGTCCTAATCTGTTGACCACTGCCTGATCGATCAGGGAGTTTAGTGTGGCTGAATCTTCTCACGCCGTTAGTCTCCCATCAAATCTCTCTGGGTGGGGGTGGGGGTGGTTGGGTCTCAGAGCTTAAGACAACTGACAAACGAGAGAAGACCAATTACTCCATCAAGCCCGTTTGTTCAGCCAGTAGTGAAGGTCCCCCAATATCTCCTCCAGATCCTTAAAAGGTTTTTTCAGGGTTTCCCCTTCAACTACGTGACTCCCCTGGGACCTTACAGCTTATGTAAGTCCTGACGAGACTAAAATGTCCCCTCGGAGAGGCAGTCGGCCCACTTTTAACTGAATCCTCAGGATGAGGCAACGCTCGGCTATAATAAACTGTTTAGTCTCGCTGAGCAGTGCC
The DNA here is from genome assembly GCF_900747795.2 of Erpetoichthys calabaricus. Taxonomy (NCBI): domain Eukaryota; kingdom Metazoa; phylum Chordata; class Cladistia; order Polypteriformes; family Polypteridae; genus Erpetoichthys; species Erpetoichthys calabaricus. Next base: position 25,255,645 of record NC_041407.2, read on the forward strand.
AAGAAATGCAGCAGGTGCCACGTGTGCGCCGTAAAAGAGGTGGGCGTCAAGTGTGCCATGGGAGAAGGGGCAGGGGCTTCCAACGGAAATTCTTGTATGTGCAAGGTGCACATTGAGGTGTTAAATCTCCTTCTCATTTGGATCACAGGGCCCAAACAGATTTTCTGATGCTCAGTCATTACTTTTTGCTGAGGATTTCGAACCAATAAACGAAAAGAGTGGCGACTGGAAGGAACATCAAGCGATTCCGTGTAACCAACGAAGAGATAGAAAGTGCAGTGCAAAATGTGACCAGCAGGTGGAGGCAGAGCCCCGTGTTTGAGGACGGCGGCGCTCCTCCCACTCTTGCCAAGTTGGCCGGCCGGACTCGCATGGAGTCCGCTGAAGCGTATCGCTCGAGAAGGAACTCCCGGAAAAAAAAAACGGAATCCTAAAGAGCGGCACTGAGTGAGGAGTCGTGAGAAAAAACGTCGGAGCTCCTCTGCTGTTGTGAAGGAAACTGTGAATGTCGGACGCAAACGACACCTCTGAAAGTGCGCGCGCCGACGTCGTGATACACACGGGCGGAGCTGCGAGTACATAAATAAAGGGGTGGAGGAGCTCAGATATGATGTGGTGGGCAATCAATCGGCAATGCGACGTGCCCCTGACCGCTGTGACCCTACCTGGCACTCTCCTGCCGCACGAACACTGGGCTCCTTTAACTTAAAGGGGGAAAGTCGCAAAAGACCCGACAGTTCGATCCTCCATCCATTTGCTAAACGTTTGGGACAAATAATGCTGTAGTATATTTAAGTATATATGACAATTGCTCACTCGGACAATTTGTTTTGGGGGCCCCCAAGAAGGCGGGGACCCTAAGCTATAGCTTGTGTAGTTTATACGTAAATCCTGCACTGAACGCGATGATGATGGAGCCGATCCCAGCAATCATCAACCCATCACAAGGTGACCACACTCATCAAATGACCAGTCCACATAACCCACACGAACACGAGGAGAACATGCAGACTCCACTTGGGCCCTCACCCCGTCTCCTTGTTATGGGGGCAGCAGCGCCAACCCCACCAAGATTTCGATCATTCCTTGCCAGGTGTGCGGGGTGCGCCAAGCAGCAGATTAGGATGCGCTTATAAGAGGGGCATGGCCACAGACTGCGAGCTTACCGGTGACGTGCAGCTTGTCCACCGTGACTTCGATCTTCAGGTAGAGTCGCCCCCTGCGCTCCGTGTGGTCAGTCCCGCACAGGCTGGGCACATTCATCACGCACTGCTTGTGTACATTCATGTCGCAGGCTGTGGAGATAGGAGAGCAAGGGGTTAAACACCGGGAGAGAATCGGGTCGTGGGCACCCAGACATGGAAGGGGCGCAGTGAAGGGAAGAACACGGGAGTGGAGGAGACGTTGTTGTGGTGCCAGGGGACCAGACGAAATCATACTGGGAGAAACTGGGGGGGTGGGGTGGGGGGGTGACTGCTGGGCAGAGCATGCAGGAAAGTCACATTGTGGTGCACCGGCTGGGAGAAACAAAAGGCGGCGACACTGCTGGGAGAGAAGTCAGACTTGGAACACAGAGAGGCGGAGCAGTGACACCAGTCAGGTCCGACCAGATCGAGGAGGTCACTTACTGTCACACTTCATGCCCTGATGGAGAAGCCCATAGAGCAGCGAGCCGCAGTGGTCACAGAACGTCGGGCTGCCGTACGTGTGGATTTTAAACTTGTGTTTGCTCCTGGGGTCCTGCAGAGGGAGACAAAGAGCACGCGTGTTAGACGCCGGCTGAGCACTCCGTCCCATCACAAGTCCTGCACTGCTAAGCTGCACTTCACACCCTCCTAAGCTTACTGACCATAAATCCTCCAGCTAAGGACCCTAAGCTTACTAACCACCCAACCAACTCATTGTGACTCTTCAATGAAAGTTTACTGACCACACATTACTTTTAGTAACCTCCAACCCTGACTAAACAGGTCCTCCTACTAACCCCTATGACCACATAGCCCAGTCCTAGTAAACTTGAGCTTACTAACTACACCGACCCCCTAGACTACTGATCACACCACCCCTCCTACTGACCCCGAATTTACTGACCACACTTTCTTAGTGAACCCCAGTTTACTGACCACGCAAACATCTAACGACAGCCCCCTCTACTGACCACATAACCCACTCTGAGTGAACCCCAGCTTAACAACCCCCCCCCAACACTGCCCCATAGCCTAAGAATACACAGCCCCTCCTATTGATCCCTAGAGTACTGGCCACATAGCCCACTCTTAGTGAACTCCAACTCACTGACCACTCACCAACCTAACACTGGCCCCCAAACCTAAAGACCACACAGTGTTTGCTGACCCTCTAGCCCACGTTAACAGCTTAACAACCCCCCCCCCCCCCCCCAACACTGGCCCATACTCTAAGGATCACGCAGCCCCTCTTTTTGACCCCTAGAGCACTGACCACAAAGCCCACTCTAAATGAACCCCAGCTTTCTGACCGCACAACCACCCAACCTAAAGATCACACGGCCCCTTCTATTGACCCCTTGTTTGCTGTCTACACAACCAACACCCAGTGACCTCCTGCTGAATGTCATCACATGTCCCTCTCATTGACCCCAATTTAATGTCCAGGCTTATTGACCACACGGACCCCTAATACCGACTGACCCCCAGCCCATCCTGCTGAACCCACAGCTCAGCTCCTCTTATTGACCTCTGTGCAGCCCCCCACCAACTGACCCTTAGTTTTCTGGCCACCTGGTCCACTCCTACCACTGCGAAGCTTACTGACCACAAATCCCCTCCTCTTGACCTTAGCTTACTGTCCATAAGGCTTCCTCATGCTGACCGCACCTTAGTGGCCACAGTGTCCCCTTATACTGTTCACAAGGCTTCCGCCGAGTGACCCAGTATTTCTGACCACTCATCCCCCTCCTTCTGACCACTAATCAGATTTAGTAGCCCCTCATTTATTAACCACACAAAACCTACTACTATTGTGTAATTTGCTGAAAACCCCATTTTCAGGACCATGTAGCCCCCTCTTAGTGGCCCCTGGCTTATTGACCATACAACCCTTCTACTGTGTGCCAGCTAACTGATCACACAGTGTCCTCCTACTGACCCTGAGCTTGCCGACTACGCTGTTGTCTCTGATTGACTTCACACAACCCCCCCTCCACAGCAGCTGATGGACACACTGGGCCCAGGGTGGAGCTGCCCGTCGACATGAAGTCAGCTACCTAACGAGGGGCCTGAGGGGGTCACTCCAGCTTGTGCCCAGGAGGTCCACACAACCACATGGCTCATGGCGTCCACTGCCGTTCATGTGGACAGTTACTAATGGTTTCCTCAACTGGAGGCAATGCGCATTGATTGATCTGTCTTTGCTGGCCGCTGTAGATGGATGGCTGCGCTCCGAGTGATTAGAGGAAAGAAGGAAGGAAAGACTAATGAAGCCCCCTGGCCCACCCACACTCTCAAGAGCACCGTTCTCTCTCCTCGTGTCTGGCATTTTGTCGATGTGGCTCCTCCTCGGCTAAGCTGGGCCTGGCGCTGGATGGGTAATGAGTGCCTTTTCTGGGCTTTAGTGGGCGCTGTTACCAGTTTGAAGCCAGTTAATGTTACCTACCTGAACTGGGCAATGCTCGCTCGGTGGGGGCTGGGAAGGGGGTCTCTCAAAGGCCAGTCGCCAACCAGTGGTAATCTTTATTAGGCTCTTATTGGCACCGTGTGATCGAGGTAGCGTCTGCTCTTGCAGCCTACTGGTTTCCTGAACATGCAAGAGCGGGCACTGGAGTGAGTGAGTGTGTGGTCCCCCCCCCCATGGGCAGGTCTCCCCCGCAGCTGTGTGCCGACTCATTGAAATGCTAATGTGTCAGCGGAGGGCGTTATTAACTCTCAGCCTTGGCGTCTGCTGTCAGATGCACCCGCTCAATGTGCCACAAACAAGAGGCACACAGACAAACGAGCAGATGAGGCACCGCTCACCCTCCTACCTGTCAGCCAGCCCGCCCGCCCACATGGGCACCACATGCCCCGATCACAGAATCTGACATACATACTACCCCCAAGTTGCCCAGATTTTGCTTAGCAACTGCCCTTTCTGTGCCAGGCTTTACACAGTAACCCCATGTGCTAAGCCTCTCACATTGGCACTCATTCATGTGCCAATGTTCATTCATTACACCAATGTGCCAAGCCTCTCACACCGACTCTCAATGTGCCAGGCCTTTCAGACTGATGATCTTCATTAATATGGCAGACCTCTAGCAGGCAATTGGTCATTAATGTGCTAAGCTTCTCACTCTGATGCCCATTAATGTGGCAAATCTCTTACGCTGACACCTATTAAAGTGCCAGTGCTCCCACCCTGTCTCCCATTAATATGCCAGACCTCTCATGCTGACCACCATTTATGTGCCACGCCTCTCACTCTGATGCCCATTTATGTGCAAGACCTCCCATCCTGAACGCCCCCCCCCCCCCCATTACTACACCAGGCATCATGCATTACTGTAATGTGCCCCTTTTATTTGAAGTTATTATCAAACTGACCCTCAGCACTGTACCAGCCATTTCTCACCTGACTATATTCATGTGCCAGGCTCTTGAAACTACCCTACTCTCTCTCAATGCCACCACCATGGCCAGTTTTCTGATGCCAGTCCTTATTCATGAGCCAAGTCTTTTATACTGTATGTTCTGCCAATTAATATGGAAGGCCTGTCAACCCCTTGTGCCCGGCCTATAACAATGACAACCATAATAAGTCAAGCCCCCACAGTGCCTTTGCCAGGTACCAGTACTATGTCTCACTTCTTGCCCTATTTACCTCTTGTGCCAGTCATCTAGCAATATTTCATCTTCATTCACTTACCAGGTCTCCCTATCTGCCCACTATGTGCCAGTCCTCATTAACAGGTATGATTTCTCATGCTGACCATAATTGATGTGCCAGGCCACTCGTGCTGCCCTCTACATATGCTAGACCTCTCATACTCACAGATACTGCCCACTAAATTGCCAGGTCTCACACAGTGCAAAATATTGATGTGCCAGACACTGCATCCTACTGAAAGCTAAAGCCCATTATGGATCCTATCCTCTCATAGTGCCAACATTTGGGGGCAGCCCTCTTGCACTGGTCCCATCAAGCCTTGTAAATTGCTCCTTACGCCACATTTTCCACATTACACTACATTGCTGCCACTGGCATCATTCACCGATCCTTACTGATGAAGTACAGTTTCTTGCAGCCACTGCCTACTATTAATATGCCAGGCCTGTCAGAAGGACTATCCTCAGTGAAGCCTATGCCAAGCCACTTCCACTGACAATCATTAAGGTGCCATTTATCTCACAGTTTCAACCATGTGCCAAGTTCCCAGCACTTCCCATTATTGGTGTACCCAAAAAATACCTTATAGGTGCTATACTTCTAGCTGCCACCCATTAAGATGCCAGGCTTTTCATAGCATTCCCCATGTTCCAGATCTGTCACCCTGACCATCACTAATGTGCCAGTCCTCTCACACGTGCCAGTGAGAGCCCAGCAGGTTACTGCAGCCACGTTGGGTGGGATGAAACACAAACTCTGCAGTGGTAATAAGCGGATCAAACTAAAATAATCTCCTCAGATATTGTGCTGCTTTTGGGATTTAAAACAAAATGCATTGTGATGACGTGCGGGCAGCGCCATGTCTGAGGTCATGGCTGGCAGAGATGCCTTGTCAAGAGACTGGAGACACCTGCTGCTCTTGATGGTGTGAGCTGGCGAGGCACTTCAGTTTATTGTGGCATCACTCTTCTACTCAGCACAGATGCCCACCTCTCCACTCACCAGGTACAGGTAGGACCTGTGTAACGTGTGTATGTGTGTGTGTGGGTGGGCAAGCACGTCTGCCAGGCAAACACTCTTCACAAACGCAGAAAGCACCAGCAAGATGGGCACCCACGGCTACAGCTAAACTGCCAAGCTCGCCACAACCTGAACTCCAAGTCCGTGGCTGGCACGTTATTAATTATAGATGGAGCCGCGCAGGAGTGGCAGCGCCCAACTCATAAAAGGGCTCATTTCCCCTGACATCCCAGAGGAGAGATCATTAATAAAGGAGAATGACGTGCCAGCGAGCGTACCCACACACACGCACTGACGCACACGCTGCCGGCCCATTTGTTAACGCACAAACACTCGAGCTCTCGCACACTAAGAAAAAGCTTGGCGTATGACAAATCGCCCCCCCACAAATGCCAATGCTGGAACTCCTGCCTCCAAATTAGCTCAGCCGCCGTTGAATTTTCTTCCCAGCAGGAGGTGGGCCGGCGAGATGCCGCCGTTAAACGTCTCATTTGTGGTCTCCTGCTGGCTCTGATCGTTAATGTTAATGAGCGCCTCCCAGGGAGATGCCCCGTTCCCGTGTGCCACCGGGATGTGTGCACTTTGCTGTGGTGCAGTTTACAACTGAAGCCTGGATGGTACCCAATTCTTGGCATCCTCTCAAGGCATTGGCTCTGTGGGGTCTGAAGGAAGGAGAGCTGCCATCTCTGCGACATGCAACCCAGGTGATGTGCTCCACCGTCACTGCAGCTAATCGGGCACAGAACAGAGTGGGCATTTGATGGAAGAAACAACAAGTGGGCATTGTAGCCAATCGGCAATGCCGACCTTCCAGTCAGGCCTCAGTAGTTTAGTCCAGGAGACACTTTGACTGAAGGAAAGGCAGATGGCCAACTGAGGATCACGGGAGTGGCAGAGTGGGAGTTGGTCGGCCGCAGGGGCTAACACCGACCAAGCGGCGGGCCTGAGGAGGCCGACAGACGCAAGCACAGAGCGAGAGAGCAAAAGGGAAGTAAAGAGGCCTGCATTCCCAGAGGAAGTGGCAGGCTTTGGCTCGCTGCCTCTTTGGGAAAGTTGTGACTCGGTCAGCGTAGTCATGGAAAGAAATCGTCCACGGAATTGTTGAAGGAATCTCCTGGCGCCCACCCCACAGGAGGCCAGCACGGCCTTGGCTCAGGGCCCTGCAGGGCAGCCAGATATCTGTGAGAGATCACAGCCTGACGATGTAGTAAAGATATGGGACTTGGAGAAGAGAGGAGAGGAGATCCAAGCGGGGAGCAAGAGCCCATTGGGGCAGATCCGAAACAGAAACAAGGCTCCCGTCTGATCAAATCTGAAAGAGTCCGAATTAGAACTCCAGATCCAAAGGGAAGTGACATCACAACTAAACAGATCCACAGGGTGGTCCATTAAAAAGATCCAAAAGATTCTGACGAGGCACATCCGAAGGGGACTCACTTGTGCAGATGCGAAAGAGTTTAACCGGAACACAACAAAAGGGGCAGATCCAAGGGGTTCAACCACCGGAACAGATCCACAGGCAATTCCTTTGAAAAGTTCAAGGCAGAGCTCATCCGATGGCACCCCATGTTGAGCTCATCCAAAGATTAGAAGGGAAACGGAGTCGCACCTGATCAGATCAAAATGGAAAGAGACCCATTTGGCTTAGTCAGAGCAGATCCAAAGGGGAATCAATATCCTGTTTCCAAAGAGGAGAATAGAGATCCAAAGGGGAGTGTCATCTTAACTGGAGAGATCACAATGGACAGATCTGAACACATCCACAGAGAAGCAGAATCGGAGCAGAAGATTTCAATTGGATGGATACAAAAGGGAAATAGGATTCCATCAAACGCATTCATCTGAACAAATCCCAAAGGAAATACATCAACAGCATTCCACCACATATGGGATTCAACTTGATCAGATGGAAAAGAACACACCCTCAGGAGAAATGGGGTCCAGTTTAAACCGACCAAAAGGAAAAAGTCAAAACCACAATTCCCAACCAGCAGATAAATACATTCAATCAGAAAACATCTAACGGGGAATCGGGATCAGAGGTGAAGTGGCTTTAAAGAGAACTGATCCAAAGGGAAACAGGCTGATCAAAAGGCTTTGGGATCCTATCCAAAAGGATCAAATGTGACCCATTGGAAAATAACAAAAGGCAAAGAGGCTCCTGGTTGATTCCATGAAAAGAGATCCAAAGAGAAACGGGACCCTACTGCATATGAACATGCCCAAAGCTGGGAATGGAAATGGAATCCTCTATGATCGGATCAAAATGGACGCATCAGATCAGATGAAAAAGAAAGCGATCCATAGGGCTTAGTCCAAAGGGAAATGAAATCCAAATGATCCAATCAAAATTCACCCAAAGAAGAAATGAAAGCCCATCTACAGAGCTCCAAAGGGGAGTATCATCTTAAATGAACAGATCAAAATGAACACATCTGCAGAAAGAGAAACGGTTTAGAAGATTTTAATTGGATGAACCGAAAGGGAAATTGGATTCTGTCTCATGTAATAAAAGGCTTTTATCCGAGCAAATCCCAAAAGAAAACTGGCATCTCATCTGAACACATCAAGAGCATTCCATCATTTAACACCACAAGATAAATGAGATTCTACTTGGTCAGATGGAAAAGAACAGATCCCAGGAGAAATAGAATCCAATTTGAACAGATCGGATAAGCCAGAGCTGGAATTTTCACTCGGCAGAGCAAAAGACTCAGGCCAAACGCGTCTAACGGCGAATTTGGATCCCATCTGAACATATCAGAAGTGAAGTGGTCTCTCACCCGGCGAGATCAAAGGAGTCCAATCTGAACAGATCCAAAAAAAAAATAGAGTGAGCAGAAGGCTTTGAGATGGAAGGCAGGATCTTAACCAAACAGATCAAGAGTGACCCACTGGAAAGGACCGAATGGCAAATGGGGTCCGGCTGATCAGATACAAACAGATCCAAAGAGAACCGGGACCCCAGCTGAACGTAGCCAAAGGGTTTAACGTAAGGCAGGGTTCCACGGGAAAAGGGATACCATGTGATCAGCTCAAAGGAACTCCAGAGGCCACTAGGATGTCACGAGTCATGCAGGGAGGGCACCAACCTAATTGAGGGGGAGACCTGGACCCCATTATGGGTGCCCAGCATGTCTCAGACAAGCAGCCAGAATTCAGGGACATCCTGGCACACTATGTCACCTGCTGCGAGAAGCAGAGTTGTGAATTTCACAAAAGGGTCTAAGGCCACATCTGACCCCCCGGAAAAGCCAAAAGAGGTTCACCTCGACCTGAGGAGCTTAGCCTGGTGGGGCTGGGATCTCCTCGGAGAAGATTTGACAAAGAGGAATGGCTGACATGTAACAGCAAGTCATGCAGGAGCCAATATCCTGAGGTGGGTGTTAGGGAGCATAGACCCCCAGAGAGGAGATATGAGGAACATGGTGGTCCGTGGCAGCTTGTTACAAGATTACAGGATTGCGTGGGATACTTGATTCCAGGAGGAAGGACTCGAATGACATGGATTGAAAGGAGATGCAATAGGCTGTCCGGGGTGGCTGAACAACCATGTAGGTCAGAGTGGGTTCTGATTAGAGGTTTCCTAAAAGGGTCTGGTCACGTAGGGAACACAATCACAGGACACGGGAATCAGGGAGTACAGCCGCGGACCTCATCTCACCTTGAGTCTCTTAAAGAGGACAAGCGTCTCACCAAAGGGCCCTCATCGGTCTGTCAGGCCCACTCCGTGCGTCCGATCCAACGACTCCTGCAAGACTTCCCTAACTGGCTCAGATTCACTTTTCCAGCCAAATCCATTAGCGCTCCCAAAGCTGATCTCCTTAATCCGCGTGGATCCTGCACATTTGCATTTGATTCCGTTATTTAGTCAGAGCAAAGCACAGAGTCACCCAGCTAATAGCAGCTCAGCCTCTGGCAAATCCTCAAGAGGGAAGTGGGCACGGTGGTCAACAACCTGAGCGTTGCACCCTGAGGCACAGTAGGCACCGCGGCTTGATGGGAAGTGCAAGCTGACGGTGGGTGGGGGTAAGGGTACTCATGAAACTGGTGGAGTCACCTAGGGGGGGTCCGCATCTGAGCTGAGAACATAGCTGGGAGCCTCCTGCTCTCAAATTAACTTCCCAGCAGGCCACAGTGCCAGTTCAGAAGGACACAAGGAGAGGAGGAGACTTGGCTCCCAGACGTCATGGAGGAGACTGCCTGCCTGCAGTGGGAGGTGAGGAGCATTCTGGGATCCGGTGACTCAATTGACAGCTGTGGGCACTTGACTCAGGGTCACATGGGGGGGGAGGGCGCAGTGGCTGGACGGGACAATCAGGATTTGATTCAGAAAAAGACAGGAAGCTGGGGAATGAAATGGGGGGCTGAGGGACCATACAGGGAGTGAAGGGTCTGTCACATTAGGCACCAGTGGCTGAAACAGAACTAAACTGGGAGCTGAGGACACTTGAATTACGGCTACATGGGGAGCTCAGGGTCACACCAGTGGCTGAAATCAGAGAGCAATGGACAATTAACTGGGAGCTGAGGACACTTCAATCAGGTCAGTGGTTCAAACAGAAAATGAGGGGACAACTCACAGATAAACTGGGAGCAAGCAGCTTAACTGGGAGATGAGGATGTCTGGCTCAGGGTCACACCAGGAGATGGGGACTTACCTGGGAGCTGAGAGATCTCGAACCAGGGTTGCACTGGGAGCTAATTTAACTTGTGAATCAGGGGGCCACTGGCTGAACTGGGAGTTCAAGAGGCAATTTAGAAATACAAAAGGGGCCTGAATTTGGTCAAACTGGACGAAGGTGGACTAATTGGGGGGTTGTGGGAATGAGAGTCAGCACAAAGGGGAAGAGCTGAAAGCTGTTTACTCAGGGTCACACTGGCTGTGCGTGTTTGGATTGGGGCCACACTGGGTGGCAGTGGTTGAACTGGGAGCTCCATGAGAATCAGGTTCACACTCGGAAATGGTGGCTTAACTGGGAGATGAAGGGTTGCACTGGGACTGGGAGCTGATGATGTCTGAATCAGGGTCACACTCAACAGAGCGTGGGGGCCACTGGCTGAAATGGATGATCAAGAGAAAAGTTAGAAATAAACAGGGAGCTGGAGAAAGGTAGACTAACTGGGAGTTGTGGGAATGAGAACCAGTATCATACTGGGGGGAGGGTATTGACTTAACTGGGAGCTGACAGCCCTTTAATCAGAGTCACACTGGCTGATGGTGACTGGACTTGGAGTTTGAATCGGGGGTCACACCAGGAGATGATGATGGCTAAACTGGACGCCAAGGGCTCTTGAATCAAGGTTAGACTGGGAATCAAGGAGTGAAGTGGGAGTTCATGAGACAATTCAGAACTAATCTGGGAGCGGAGGATCGACACTGGGAGACGGCGGATTAACTTGGAACTGTGGGTTTGAGAATCAAGAGCCTCCTGAGTCAGACTGAAACTGGAAGGTGGCCACTTTACTGGGATCTGAGACGGCATGAGGATACGGTGCGATGGTGTCTTAACTGGGAGCTCATAGTTCTTCACTGAAGGTCACACTGGCGGACGGTGACTGGACTTGAGGACACATGGATCAGGGTCACACTGACCGCTCCACGAGTATATGGCAAAACGTAGAAATAAACTGGGAGCCAATGGCTAAACAGGGGGCAGTGGATGAACTGGAAGTTCTGGCGACTTGATTTAGAGATATGGTTGGCAGCTGCCCTGACCTGGCTAGTCGGACCTGGCACGGGTACACCCCAGTGGCGGGTGGTGCTTTAAGATCTGCTGATTCACATTTTCACTTTTCCCCCAAAAACCAAAGTCAAGCCCTGCTGATGAAGGCCAGTGTTGGGATTGGCATTCACGGGGCACTTGATTGAAAGCTAAACTGGGAGCCATTAACTGAACTGGGAGGATAGATCAAGCTGGCATTGTCATGAGTGGGTGAGGAGACTTGGCATAGGAACACACGGGGCAGTCGGTGTTCTAACTGGAGTGTGGGGTCTAGAAATCCAGTTGTTAAGCTGGGTATTGTTGATCCTCAGACTTGGAGACACCCTGCGAGCCAGTGAAGGAACTGGACAGCGACACTTGGCACAGTAGACATACTGGTAGGCGCCACCTCGGATGACAAAGACGCTCATTTTGGATAAACTTAGATGACTGTCAGCTCCCAGCTGCTGGGCCTGTTGAAGCAGGCTGCCTCTAGAGGAGTGCCAGGCCTCAGAAGGAAGAAACGGGCAGGAGTGGGTGATGCCCAGTGGAGTGAGACCCTCTCTCTCGAGGCCCTCATGCAGCTGACAGAACAGCAACAAAGCAGAACTGCATCGAGGTTCCATCCTGCCTGCACCCAGCCGGCTGCTCCCCTGGGCTTCCTGGAGACATGGCAGACGTGGCCCTTTATTTTATTCATTTCTCACAACAATGGATTTGTGTTAGCTGGGGATTTTCAGGAGACAGCACTTAAACGCAGCCAGTTGTTAGTGGATAAACTAGTGGGGCCTAATGAGCGTCTCCGGGAAGGGCGCTCCAGTTAAGAGCATCACTAATCCATTAATGCGGTGGAAAGCCAGGGAGAAGAGCGGCAGGGCGGCACTTGACAGAGCGCTGTCAACGGCAATCCAAAGAGCGCGCGGCGGCGGCGGCACTCGGCCTTTCACCACAGACAAGTGAGCAAACAAAACAAGACACGCAATGCGAGCCGCGGCCTTCGACATGCAAGCCGCTGCCACCTCCCAGGTGCTGAGAACAAGGAAATGTGTGATGTGAAACGTGAGAAAGACAACAGTCACCACACGGATATGGACAGCAGAGACGAAAAAAGATGGGACGCAATCATGGGAGACAACGTGTCCTGGTGCCGTGAAACAGAATCCATTACAGAGTTACAGCTCGCGGGTGCAAAACACGACAAGGAGGAAGGAAAACGACAGCTTACAGGCGAGATACTGAGAAACAAAAGCACAAGTTTGAGAAATGGTAGACGCGATTACAACTCAAATAGGTGAAAGATGAGAAACGGGAGACATAAGCACAACGCCATGAGAAACCACATACAACTCTGATGCACAAAAGGCAGGGCAGAGAAACAGGAACAAGAGGCACAGTCACAAAACAAGGAGGAGTATGGGACACCGTCACAATTTATAGGAGAAGAAAATCACAAGAAAGAGAAACAGAAGACACAAGCACAGCACGGTGAGATACACTGGACACCATCACAGCATGGAGAGAAAAAAACAGTAACGCTAAGGAACAGAAAGAACAATTAGTGCTCTGATACACAGCAGAACAATACAGAACATCTGACACACAAGACAGAGAAACAGCAGACAAGCACAACACAGTGAGATATGCAGGACACAATCTCAACACAGATATAAACACAGTAACGCCAAGAAACAGAAAGAACAACTCGAGCTCTGGTACACAACAGGCCACAACACAGAAATATGAGACAATGAGAAATGTGGTGCACAGTCACAACAGAGAGAAACAAAATGACATCAATGAGAAACAGCAGACAGAAGCACAACACGATGAGATATCCATCCATTTTCCAACCCGCTGAATCCAAATACAGGGTCACAGGGGTCTGCTGGAGCCAATCCCAGCCAACACAGGGCACAAGGCAGGAACCAATCCTGGGCAGGGTGCCAACCAACCGCAGGACACACACAAACGAACCCACAAACCAAGCACACACTAGGGCCAATTTAGAATCGCCAATCCACCTAACCAGCATGTCTTTGGACTGTGGGAGGAAACTGGAGCGCCCAGAGGAAACCCACGCAGACACGGGGAGAACATGCAAACTCCACGCAGGGAGGACCCGGGAAGCGAACCCAGGTCCCCAGGTCTCCCAACTGTGAGGCAGCAGCGCTACCCACTGCGCCACCGTGCCGCCCCACAATGAGATATGCAGGACACAATCTCAACACAGATATAAACACAGTAACACTAAGAAACAGAAAGAACAACTCGAGCTCTGGTACACAACAGGCCACAACACAGAAATATGAGACAATGAGAAATGTGGTGCACAGTCACAACAGAGAGAAACAAAATGACATCAATGAGAAACAGGAGACAGAAGCACAGCATGGTGAGATACACTGGACACCATCACAGCATGGAGAGAAATAAACAGTAATGCTAAGAAACAGAAAGAACAATTAGAGCTCTGATACACAGCAGAACAATACAGAACATCTGATACACAAGACAGAGAAACAGCAGACACAAGCACAACACAGTGAGATATGTAGGACACAATCTCAACACAAATATAAACACAGTAACGCTAAGAAACAGAAAGAACAAACTCAAGCACTGATAGACACAGAAATACAAGACAATCACAACACAATGAGAAATGTGGCGCACGATCACAACAGAGAGAAACAAAACAACAGAAATGAGAAACAGCAGGCACATGCACAACACAGTGAGATACACTGGACACCATCACAGCACAGATGAAAACAGAAATGCTAAGAAACACAAAGAATAATTAAAGCTCTGATACCCAACAGGCCACAACATAGAAATGCGAGACACAATCACAAAACAATGAGAAATGTGGCGCAAAATCACAACAGAGAGAAACAAAATGACATCAATGAGAAACAGCAGGCTCAAGCACAGCATGGTGAGATACACTGGACACCATCACAGCATGGAGAAAAAAAGGACAACATGCAGAGACGAAGACACAGCTACAGCTTTGATACAAGATGGCCAAAACACCTGGCAAAGATAGAAAAACAGGATACACAATCGCAACGCAATGTGAGATATATCTCACCATCATAACTGAGAGAAACAAAATGGCAACACTGAGAAACAGAAGAAACAGTTACAGCTCTGATTTTAAAAAAGAAACAGTGCAGAAAAAAGAAATGGGAGACACAAATATAAGACAACAAATATAACACAAGGCAAAGAAACAGCAATGGAGAACACAGTGAGATATGCGGGACACAATGACATCATCACTGTTATGTGACCATACAGAGCAGTCACTGGACCCAGCGGCTCCAAATGAGGTAGCTGACCATACCATTATGAATCTCACACGAAGTTTACCATGTTGGCAACAGACATTGTGAGTTAAAGGCATCCTTTGGCTTCTCCAAACATAAGCCCACTTAGAATATAGGAAAGACGCTGAATCAGACCCTTTTACTTGATGACTCATCAGACCCTATTACCTGATTATTTGTTAGAAGGCAATACTCAATAAAAACTCGTTGCACCCTTTAATTGAATGACACATCTGACCCTATTACTCCATGACTCATCATAATGTTATTCAATGACTCATCAGATTCTTTTATTCAATGACTTGTCACATCGTATTACTTGATGACTCGCCAGACCCTACTACTCAATGACTAATCGGACCCTATTATTTAATAACCTGTGAGACCCTATTACAGTCGACCCTTGATATACGACCGGCCTGACATGCGAACAACTTAAATTTACGACCAAAATTTTTGCTTTGATTTATGACCAACATCTTGCGTTACGACCCGAATGCGGTCACGTGTATCCGCTTGCGCGATTGTAAACAAACAGCCGAGAGCGTTAGTAAGCGTCAGTCAGAGCCCAGATACATGTGTTTGTGGACGTAATTTCGGTCATTGCAGTGATTTGCCTATATATATAATTCACTAAGACCATGCAAGCACGACCCATAATTGCTAAGGAAGGAAGAGAAGGTAACAAAGGTAAAGAAACGATCACAATCAAAACGAAGAAGGAAATTGTGTGGAAATATGAGAGTGGTGTTCGTGTGACCGATCTCGCTGATATGTACAACATGTCGAAATCCACCATCTCGACAATTTTACAAAGAAAAGATTTGCATAAGGAGGCTCCTTCTAAACAGCCACCTTCTGTTTCATTCTCCTCCTCCTCCTTTCCTGCAGCCCAAAGATGTCAAATTAAGTGGTGAGTACAGTATGAAATTGGTGTTTCTAGAATAGAATAGAATGCCTTTTATTGTCACTATACACATGTACAATGAGATTAAAAGCAGCAACACAACAAGTAAATAAACAAATAAACAAATGGTGCGAAAAGATGCAAAGAAGTTGCAAAAAAAAAAGTTCTGCATAGGGCTTGTATGGTTGTTTCTTTAGCCTTAGCATAACTCCGGATCTGCGGCCCCGCTTCTGCTTCCTTTCCCTCCTCCGTCTGCGTCATCTCCTAGACCCGACAACAATCCACGGAGAGCCCGCTGGTCTCACTATGTTGTCTGGGATGTTGTGCGTGTGATGAAAAACACTCGAAACAGATGTCTGGCTCTGGACACCGATGTCTATAAGGTTCTGACGGGTGTAGCGGATGTTCGCCGAACCGATCGTGCAGAAAAAAAAGTACAAAAACAACAAAAAAGTGCACTGAAAAGGAGAGCCCTGAGCCACTGCGACCATGCGCACCGCCATGCTCCTAGCTTAATCTAGCCTACTTCTGGTAGGCTAGGCACTTTTTATAACTTTTTGGTTAGTACATTAGAAAAATTATTGGTGTTTTGGTAAATTATGCACATTATACAACCCTTTTTTATTATGAAAAGGTTAAGTAAGTGTTGCAGTGGGAGGTTCAGAACGCATTATGGGTATTTCCATTATTTCTTATGGGAAAAATAGTCTTGACTTACAACCAACTTGAGTTACAAACCAGCCCTCGCTAACGAATTAAGTTCGTAAGTCAAGGGTCCACTGTATTCAATTTCTTGTCAGAAAAAAATACTCAATGACTCGTCTTACCCCATTCAAAGACTATTCATCAAATGACCTTAATACTCGATGACTTGTAAGACACTACTACTCAGCTACCACTCAGACCCTATTATTTGATGACCAATCAGACCCTATTACTCGATGACTCATCAGACCCTCTTGTTCAATGACTCATTAGACCACTTGGTTCGATGACTGGTCAGACCCTATTACTCGATGGCTCATCAGACCCCATTATTCAATAAGCTGTCAGACCCTATTATTCAATAATCCATTAGACCACGTGGTTTGATGACGGGTCAGACCCTATTACTCGATGACCTGTCAGACGCCATTATTCAATGACCCATCAGACCTTATTATTATCTGATGACCTGTCAGACCTTATTATTACTCGATGACTCATCAGACCCTCTTGTTCAATAACTCATTAGGCCACTTGGTTCGATGATGGGTCAGAATCTATTACTTGATGACTCATCAGACCCCATTATTCAATGACCCATCAGACCCTATTACTCGATGACCTGTCAGACCCCATTATTCAATGATCCCACAGACCTTATTTTTATTTGATGACCGTTCAGACCCTATTACTCGATGGCTCATCAGACCCCATTATTCAAGGACCCATCAGACCCTATTACTTGATGACCCCTCAGACCTTATTATTATTTGATGACCTGTCAGACCTTACTATTACTCGGTGACTCATCAGACTCTCTTGTTCAATAGCTCATTAGACCACTTGGGTCGATGATGGGTCAGACCCTATTACTCGATGACTCATCAGACCCCATTATTCCAATGACCCATCAGACCCTATTACTCGATGACCCCTCAGACCTTATTATTATTCAATGACCCCTCAGACCTTATTATTATTTGATGACCCGTCAGACCTTATTATTACTCAATGACTCATCAGACCCCATTATTCAATGACCCATCAGACCCTATTATTCGATGACCCCTCAGACCTTATTACTCAATGACCTGTCAGACCTTATTATTATTTGATGACCCGTCAGACCATATTATTATTTGATGACCTGTCAGACCTTATTATTAGTCGATGGCTCATCAGACCCCATTATTCAATGACCCATCAGACCACTTGGGTCGATGACGGGTCAGACCCCATTACTCGATGACCACATTACTTTTTCCCCCTCCTCTCACAGGTGCAGTTTTCTTGCTCTTTTCATCAGAATGCGCCTCTTTGTGTGTTGGCCTTGGATGACAAGCAGATTCTGAATGGCAGCTCCGCTATAAATTCCTGCTCTGTGAAGCTCACGACATTCAGTTTCTGTTGACGCTGGGCCACGGAGGTGCTGATTCAATCAAAGTGCCTAATTGTCGG
This sequence comes from Erpetoichthys calabaricus, assembly GCF_900747795.2. Lineage (NCBI taxonomy): Eukaryota > Metazoa > Chordata > Cladistia > Polypteriformes > Polypteridae > Erpetoichthys > Erpetoichthys calabaricus. The sequence continues at coordinate 25,273,614 of NC_041407.2, forward strand.
TAGCTGGCAAAAACTGCTAATTGGCACTCATCCTAACATGACTCACCTTTACAACTGCATTTATAATTGTGACTGAATTTCTTCAAAATGAAGCTCTTTTACCGGCTGCCGTTTCTGTTATTTTGTCTAAATGTGTAATTGGGGTCTTGCACTCAGCAATCGTTTTGGGGCTGTTTTCACGGTAAAAGGTGCCAAAGGCCACCAGATCCCAGGGTCCTTTATGACAACTGGCCCAGAAAGGTGCATGCATATACAAATGAGGTGGAGGAGCTGGCTGGTGACAGCTAGGAATCCCATTGTGACAATACATGCCAGGAAGCCACGTCACCTGGTGGCCTTGCTCCCTATCCTAGAGCTCTAGTTTGAACACGGCAAAGTTGTGGTCGAGTGCCAACTTTGCCAGTGAAAAGCAGTCTGAAACATGCATGTATTGTTAGCCCCAAGCATGGTGCTTGCCAAGCCGCAGAGTCACCCACAGCGCTGTGCCAAGGGCCAGGGTTGTGCCACGCGACTCCACAATGGTGTACAGGTGCACGCCAGCTGTTGTCAACAAGATGAGACAAAACCATCAATACACGTGCTGCTCTTCCGAGGAGGAGTCTGGCCTGCAGCCCGAGTCCCTGACAGGTGTCAAACGCATGACACCCTCAGGTCATTCCAGGACTGCCTGGGCTCATTGTGCAGGAATACAAAGGCGAGCAACTCAGCACAGGCTGAGGAAGAAGAAGAGGAGGATGAGGCCAATGTTGGCGCCTGCGCATAGAAGAAGCGGGGGGCTACAAACTCCTTTCTTGGGCGGTGCCTCCTCTCATCTAAACCTCTCCTCACTTCTTTCTGCACCAGGACCTTCAGTCTTGGCGCCAACTGCTTTCATGGCTGATGGTGTCTGTGGTGGTGGTGGTGGTGGTCTTGTTGCTTGCCATAATCCTCTTCTTTCATGTGTGCTTACTGGACCTCTGGACATTCCTGCCATCTCCTTTCCTCTGATGACCCTCCTTCTTTGTGTTGGTTCAGTGCGTTCCTGTCTCCCGTTGCCTCCTCTGCTGTGGTCCAGTGACTTCACTGCAGTCCCCATGGCCACAGGTCACAGTGTGGCTCCTTCTTTGTCCTCCTCCACCTCCTGGCATTTCTTCATCTTTGTGGTCTGCCGCCTCTTCCTGCCAAACCCCGTCTTGCCCCCATCCTGTGGCACGTTAGTCTAATGTGGCCTGTTCTGCCTCCTCTGGCAAGGTGCCTCAAAAGCTTGCATTTGTAATCTATTTAGTTAGCCAATAAAAGGTGCCATTTCACCCTACTTTCTCCTGCATCAATCTATGGCTAACATGGTACAACATCTGCTCCTCTTCCTCCGGCAGACCACCAGGGTTCTGAGGACATCATCAGCCAACCCCCCAAACCAAGGACGGCGTCCCATCTGCTCACACTTGTCAGCCATGCTGTTTCCATGTTGGGAATTATAGGTGCGGAGAGAATTTGGGGTGGTCAGCTAGAAGCAAGCAGGGGGTTAATTAGTCAGTCACATTTATAGAAGGCTGTGCTAGCCCACCCAGAGTGCTTTGCATAGACAATGGGGAGCCATCACCATTTACAGCATCCACACTGATGATGTGACGGCAGCCATTGTGGTGCTCACCTCACATTAGAGTGTGAAAGTGAGATGGACAATAAGGGGGCCAGAAGGACCAGGCTGTAGTGGGCAATTTAGCCAGGTCATCACAAAACGACATCTTTTAGGACCACCAAGAGTCAGAACCTCAGCTTTACGTCTCATCTGAAGGACGGCGCCAGTTTTCACAGCTTAGTCACTGCACTGAGGCATTGGGATCTACAAACACACCACAGGGTGAGCGCCCCACCACTGGCCTCACCAACACCTCTTACAGCAGGAACCCAGGCTTTTCCTAGGTGGTCTCCTATCCAAGTACTGCCATCCTTTATTTGAACCTGGGACTCTCTGTGTGAGAATGTCTGGGGGTTTTGGGGCTTGCTGACGCCACTGGTCCCATCACAGTCTAAATCATCTTTTGGTGCCTCATTTGCTTTGGGAACGGCTCCCTCCTAAGCACTTGATCTTTTAATGTGCAGCTTCCTTTTTGGATGACTGATCCACCATAGTGGACCTATTGGATCTGTGAAGTCACACTCGCTACATGCAATCTTTACCTACTGAACTCACACGTCTACTGTCTGTTGATGTTAGTTATGTAGATTGGTGGACCAAGTGTAACACCTAGAGAGACCCCTTGAGAGACCCCACAGGTCTGTTGCAATGTCTGGCACAAAGTTGTGAGAAGGAGCAGGAGACAGAAAAACGGCAAAACGATGTGTGCTTGGGAAGCAGTCGATGGGTTTATGCTGGACCAGGGGTTGCCTAAATGCCCAGAAGCCACTTCTGGCCCCCGCCTCCAGAAACCTCCCATCAACTCCCAGTCCTGACCCCACTTCTGGGTTGCAGCTCAGGAGACCCTCCTCTTCCTCCCTACCCACTATAAAGTCGCTGCCTTCCTCTTATTGACTCCCAAAGTCCCACAGGAATTCAGGTATACTTGGTGGATCCCCAAACCTTCTTCCTGTCTCTCTTGTTTTCTTTAACAAGGGATTCCAGGGTCAAGCAGCAGGAAGTCCAAATGACTAAACTAATTTATTATGTCAGATAGACGTCGTAGTCAAACACTTCTAGAAAGCTCTCAAAATTACTCACACATTTGGAGCAAAGCAAGACGGTCGACACCAATCTGTAAATTGTCACCCTAGTGACATTATGGGTCAGGACCTCACCTTGTGTGGTGGACGGCCAGGGCCCTTACCATGGCAGGGACGCCTACGAACTGGAAGGACCGGACATAGGGCATTATCTCCCCTGGATCGCTAGATCGCAGCTCCCTTGGGTGGCAGTGGCATCACGGATTCCCACAGGGCATGCTGGGGAGTTGGAGTTCGGTAGCTCAACCCTGTTGGGTTCCAGGGGGTATGGCAGGGATTGCCGAGCTCGAATTTGTTGGGCTTCCGAATCACCCGGAAGTGCTTCCGGGCTACCAGAAGTGTGCCATAAAAGGAGCCAACTGCCACTGGTCGAGGCGCCAGAGTCGGGAGGTGGAGGACAAAGCCTGCTGGAGGAGGAGTGGAGGCAGAAGGAGAGACAGAGATGGAGAGAAGAAGGCAAAGAAAGTGAGTATTATTGTGCTTGTGTACTGTGTGCAGGTGGGAAACGTTTCGGAAAAGTGCTGTGAACTGATTCTCATGTTAATTTAATTAAGGGCCCGATCTCATTTATCTAATTCAGGGCTCTGGCAGATCCTGCTTCTTTCTGGTGGTGCCCCCTGTTGGTCATAAGTGACGAGAGTAGCTGGGCACCCAATGATTTCATACTTATGGATGCTCTCGTGCTTTACTGTGTCTTTTATTTATACAGTAGTTATACGCAGACACACTTGTCTGGCTTGTATAGCAGCACACACACCCACTCACCCCCCCCAGCCCCCCCCCCCCCCGAGACCACCCACCCCAATACACACTACAGACACCTTCATTTTACACTAATAGTACATATATATATACTAATAATACAGGCTTGTGCCAGATATGGCCTCACCCCAGGCAGGCACCCCCCTAACCTCTACCACCAGCAGGCACAAAATAAGGTAGAGGCTTTCAAAGATGTAAACCCCTGGCCTGTAAAGACAATCCAGACTGGCATCTTTATAAATGGATAACCTATTAACAAAAAAGTGAAAAAGCACAAGAATAGGATTTGCCTAAAAGGTGATTCAGTGTGAACGCGGCCAGATCAGAAAATCCAAAAAGGGAGGAAAAAGTAATCCAGTAAGCCGGAACTGAAGAGAAAAAGAGAACATAAAATAAGTGCGTTTCCCACAGCTCAATAAAAGCCTGCATGTTTGTGCTGAACTTGTGCCTGCGTCGGTCTTGTGGTCGGGTTTGGGGAGCTGGGGCGCCCCCTGCAGGCCACATAGGTCACACAACAGGGTGGCACACCAAGGGGAGCCCAGATTAGATGACCAGTTACAAACGCAAATTCTGCATATGCAGAAATGGGTGGAATAATCATTGAGAAAAAATGCAAAACTGTTTATATATTCGTGACACCTGTGACCTGTGGGGTCTCTCAAGGTTTTTACGCTTGGTCCACCGACTCTACACGACTGGCACTCCTGGCTGCAGACAAGGCCGCTGTGAGCTCAGCTCCATCTGTACTAAAGAAGGTCAATTACTTTCAATGAAATGTTAATAAGACTCAATTGTCCCAGTCGGGTGGTCTCTCTCCAGTGCCATTCGGGAAGCTCATCTTCTTCTCTGTAAACACAGGTACCTGCTCAAATCTTTGTAAACCCTCTACATTTTTGGTCAGGACATTTTGCTTGCAGGTATTGCTGAGTATTAACACTCACACAGCACCACAGCCGAGGCACCGTCACGCCTTCATCAGCCCTCACCTTTCTTCGACAGCAGCTGCTAGAGTCCTGCACCTACCAAACGTGCCAGTCACATGACAGCCTGGCTTTGACTCCCTGCCAGGTGAGGAATCATCTGGAAAACTCAGCTGTTAATTTACAAAGCTGTCAACACCGGGATCCCGCTGTCTACGCTGCTTACTACAAATACTAGGAACCAGATCCTGGCTCCAGGCGGGTCATTTAGCCAGGCTGCACACACACACACACACACGTGCTAACTGGATTTTTCAGACTCTATCACACGTTACCCTCCAAAAGTATTTCAGATTGCCCCCCCCCCAAACTATTTTAATCTCAGAGCCGTCAAATATTCAGATGCCAGCCTTTTCGTTACCCCGAGCTTTAGTCCTGGAGTCACTAGCGCCCTCGCGGCAGGACCACTCCACCAGTTCATTTGTTCAAATCTAGGAGAATGGCCTACCTCCTCCCTCCCGCTTTTAAAGAGCCGCTCTGTGTGCGTAAACTCTGAAATGACTTCAGTGCACCATCGTACTTCTTGATTTCACGCCTCATTGGCCCCAATTCTTGATGGCAGGTCTTTTCCCAGCTTCTCTTGGCATCTTATTTCTACTTCTATTAAATTTTAACTTTTTTGTACTCGTGTGGACACGCATTGCCAGGGCATATAAGCATGAAATGAGCGCCTCTGTGTGCCGGGAGCGTGCAGGCATGCCAGTGTGAGACAAGCACGTCAGTGAGGGTGTGTGCGGGAAAACACTGAGGTACATTACACAAGAGTACACGTGTGAGACTAGGGTACAAGTGTGAGACGGGATGCACGTGTGAGATGAGGGTGCATGTGTGAGACGGGGTGCACGTGTGAGATGAGGGTGCATGTGTGAGACGGGGTGCACGTGTGAGACTAGGGTACAAGTGTGAGACGGGGTGCACGTGTGAGATGAGGGTGCATGTGTGAGATTATCTTTCATGATTTCATACAATTTCTGTTAATTTTGTTTCTTATTTCTGTACTATATCTTTAAATGTCCTGTGTCTTTTTGCGTCGAACCGCAGGAGGCGGGTCCCCCCCGTCCTCACTCTGCCTTTAGATTGACAGAGAGACCCAGCACTGGTTCACTGAGCACTGTGCGCACTTAATTTATGTTCTCTTTTTCTCTTCAGTTCTGACTTATTGGGTTACTTTTTTCCTCCATTTTTATGATTTTCTTATCTGGGTGTGTTCACCCTGAATTGCCCGTTATTTTGCTCTTTTTGTGCCTTTTGAGCTTTTCATTAACAAGTTAGTCCATTTATAAAAATGCCAGTCTGGATGTCTTTACAAGCCAGGGGTTTACATGTTTTCTCTCCCTTGTAGGACATCACTGTTTTTTGATCTTTGAAAGCCACTACCTTATTTGTGCTGCTTAGGTGGTAGAGGTTACGGGGGCTGCCTGCCTGGGGTGATGCCATATCTGGCACAAGCCTGCATTATTAGTACTTGTGGCAGAAGGCTGGGGGCCAGACCCAGGCAGGATGCCTGGAAGGACCGGGAGGCAGTTTATACATCCCCCGGGCCACAAGGGGGCAACCGCCCTGGATAAAGAGGGGACCACAGGGACTGAGCCAGGAGGCTCAAACGTATAGGGGCCCATGGCCACTGCCAGGGGGCGCCCCAAGCATCGTGGAGCCCAGGAAACCTGCACTTCCGCCACACCTGGGTAGGTGGAGGAAGGAGCCTTCCAAGGACGCCCGGAGTGCTTCTGGGTGCTAGTGCGGCACTTCTGCCACATCAGGAAGTGCCGCCGGAAGATCAGCAGCAAGCACCTGGAGCACATCTGGGTGAAGATAAAAGAGGCCGCCTTCGTACAGTCGGGGAGCGAGAGTCGGGAGCTGGAGCAGGACGAAGCTCCAGTGACAGGAGGGAGAAAGGCGGCCCACGGACATTGAGAGAGGTCCATGCTGGGAGTGTTTGGTGCTGGAAGCACTGTGTGTTGTGTGGGATTTTCAGAAGAATAAAACGTGTGTTTAATAAAGCACTGGTGTTTGTTTGATGGTGTTCGGACCATATCTCACAAAATATATGTACTATTAGTGGGAAATGAATGTGTCTGTGGTGTGTGTGGGTCAGTGGGTGTGTGTCTGCGGATAACTACTGTATAAATAATAGACACGGTAAAGCACAAAAGCATCCATAAGTATGAAAGTATTGGGAGCCCAGCTGGTGTCATCACTTATGACCAACAGGGGGCACCACCAGAAAGAAGCAGGATCTGCCAGAACCCTGAATTGGATAAATGAAAGCAGTGGAAGGGGGCTCTTAATTAATATTACATGAGAATTAGTTCACAGCATCCGGAGAGCCCCCCAAGGCAAGAGAAAGAGCTAAAGATACCCAGTAACACATAAGTATGAGGAGCTCCATAGAAGTAGCACAGTAGTATATATAGTGCCTTTCATGTCTATCCATCATGCATTTCACATCTTTCTGTTTGTTGTGCCTTTCATGTCTATCAGTCTGTCTATATATTATATATTGAATTTCACAACTATTTACCATATAGTGCCTTTCATATCTACCCATCATGCATTTCACATTTGTTTATAGTGCCTTTCATATCTACCCATCATGCATTTCACATTTGTTTATAGCATCTTTCATGTCTATCGCTCTATCAGTCTATCTATATATCACATAGTGCCTTTCATATCTACCCATCATGCATTTCACATTTGTTTATAGTGCCTTTCATATCTACCCATCATGCATTTCACATTTGTTTATAGCATCTTTCATGTCTATCGCTCTATCAGTCTATCTATATATCATATAGTGCCTTTCATATCTACCTATCATGCATTTCACATTTGTTTATAGTGGCCTTTCATATCTACCCATCATGCATTTCACATTTGTTTATAGTGCCTTTCATGTCTATCGCTCTATCTATCTGTATATCATATAGTGCCTTTCATATCTACCCATCATGCATTTCACATCTAACTGTTTTAGTTCCTTTCATGTCTGTCTGTCTGTCTATATATAATATAGTGCCTTTCATATCCATCTATGTCATAAAATGAAAATGTTTTTGATTGCGGTGCTGGAGAGTGGCAGTGTGCTGCATGCAAGCAAGAATCTCATTGCATATTCAATCGATGTGACTACAGATACGCAGGAGCAGCTGCTGCCACCAGAGGGCGCTCCTTAGAGGCAGCCCCCCCAGGTTTCTTGACACTACCTGGACTGAGAAACTCTGTCTTCTCCTCAGCAGACAATGCGACTGGAGTCGGGCACTGGGCCAGGGCTTCTTATGAAGTGGTTTCATTTTTGAATTGTTGCAGACACTTCCTGCCACTTTAACTGCTACGCTGGCTCTGTTTATGGTTGTCTGGGAGTTGCTATGTAAGAATAGCCAGGAGTGTGCGATGTGCGATGTCAGTTGTACTACGGCGTAAAGGCCGTGGCTTGCATTTCCTCCTCATTAGCGTTTTGCAGATATAAACAAAACTTCTTGCTAGTGTCTGCTTTGCTTCTCACTTTCCATCTTACCGTTAAAGCACCTTTTTTGCTACAAACTCATGACTACGATTCTTATTGTGGTTAGGACATTGTTAAAGGATAGGATCGACTTTTGTCTTGTTGTTCTGATTATGTCTCTTCTTCTGGTCCTTTCCATCAAATCTTCTGCCTCCTTCTACTGAGGCATAATAGACTCAGCTGGTGTGAAGAAGTAAGCAGCCACAGTAAAGCGGTGGTGACACAGGAGGGCTCATTTAGTACTGTGGATTATTGAACCAGCCGCCCTATGTGTTCTACTTAACCTTTTTTTGTGCACCTTGAGAATATTATTTTCTACGTTTTATATGGTACCTCTCATTGTGTGTTCTTGGGTCGCATGATGCCTTTTGACTAACTAGCTGTGCAACCTGTCTAAGATGGGCTGAAATCTAAGTAATCAATGCAGACCTTAGCATTAACGTTTGCAGTGCACCGTCTATTGGAATGTATTTTGTAATGCCTGTAATAATGATAGGCATTGCATTTTCCATTCTAACAGATGGCACATCACAAACATTTGTAGTAATGAAATGCACCAGAGTTGTCATTCCAACAGATGGCGCATCACAAACCTTTGTAGTAATAAAATGGCATCGGATTTATCATTCCAACAGATGGCACATCACCAACATTTGTAGTTATAAAATCCATCAGATTTATCATTTCAACACATGGCACATCACAAACATTTGTAGTAATAAAATGCTGCAGATTTGTCATTCCAATAAATGGCATATCACGAAACATTTGTAGTACTAAAATGAATTGGATTTTTAATTTCCAACAGATGGCACATCTCAAACATTTGTAGTAATAAAATGCATTGGATTTTTCTTTCCAACAGATGACACATCACAAGCCTTTGTAGTAATAAAATTCATCAGATTTTTCATTCCAACAGATGGCACATCATAAACATTTGTAGTAATGAAATGAATTGGATTCATCATTCCAACAGATGGTGCATCACAAACATTTGTAGTAATAAAATCCATCAGATTTATCATTCCAACACATGGCGCATCACAAACATTTGTAGTAATAAAATGCAGCAGATTTGTTATTCCAACAGATGGCATATCACAAACATTTGTAGTACTAAAATGCATTGGATTTTTAATTTCCAACAGATGGCACATCTCAAACATTTGTAGTAATAAAATGCATTGGATTTTTCATTCCAACAGATGACGCATCACAAGCCTTTGTAGTAATAAAATTCATCAGATTTTTCATTCCAACAGATGGCACATCATAAACATTTGTACTAATGAAATGAATTGGATTCATCATTCCAACAGATGGTGCATCTCAAACATTTGTAGTAATAAAATCCATAAGATTTATCATTCCAACACATGGCGCATCACAAACATTTGTAGTAATAAAATGCAGCAGATTTGTTATTCCAACAGATGGCATATCGCAAACATTTGTAGTAATAAAATGCATTGGATTTTTCATTCCTACAGATGGTGCCTCAAAAACTTTTATTATAATAAAATGCATTGGTTTTTTCATTCCAACAGATGGCTCATCACAAACATTTGTAGCAATAAAAGGCATCAGATTTGTCATTTCAATAACTGGTGCATCACAAATTTCTGTAGTAATTAAATAAATAAATAAAGCAAATAAAGTAAAGTAAATAAAATGAATTATAAAATGCATTTCTACAAATGTTTGTGATAAGTAATCTGTTGGAATGACAGGGACATAGAAACTGGACGGGACACACCAATGCACAGACATGTATCCTTTTATTAGGGTGGATGTTATTTAAGGTAATAAAAATTAATTAGCGTTCTCCCATGACAGCATTGTTGCCGTCATCGCCATCATTTACAGAGATGGCACAGCGCTTGCCACGCAGTCGATAGGCAGTGACGCCTGGAGCTGCGTGACATCGCGGGTCCCCTGCTATATAATAAAACGCTCGGTGTGTGTCTAGTCCGCTCCGAGCAATCTGATTGGTCAGTTTAGCTTTGGTCGCTCAGAGGTAGGGGTGATGACACAATATATTAGGGCTGTGAACTTCAATTCTTGCTGGTGACAATTTTTTTTATTTTATTTTTTACAAAAACAGGAGTTAAAATCGAGCATTTCAACGGCAACAAAGCAAATAACAGATCGAGCGATGCTGGGTTTCTAAACACTAACAAGATGCAAACCGAGTCGCCTTCAAACATGGGAATTATTTGCAAGAATACAAGTGATTTTTTCCCAGCGGGTAATGGGGGGGTGGGGGGGGGGTGGTCAAGAAGTGCAGTGCCTCAACATGACAGACCCTCAAAAGGAAGTGCCGGGCAAGAGAGGCCAAGACCTCCAAGGATTCAGAGGAATGGCGGAGGTCGACGCTGAGAGGGCTACACAGGAGGCGAGAGGCCGAGACATGAGAGGACGCTGAGAGGAGGCGAAGGGGGGATTTGTTAATAATAATAATAATAATAATACTAGAGGAAAGGAGATGGTAGAAAAGTCCAGAGGTCCAGTAAGCCCACAAGAAGAGGAGGACTGCAGCTAGCAACAAGGCTGATGGAAGGGGTGTTGACGAGGCCAGCAGGGGGCGCTTGGATCCCACCATGCTGGGGGGTCCTGACTCTCTGTGGTTGTAAAGAGCAGGCCTAGTAATTCTGGCCCCCTAATCATCCTCTGTCTGTATCTCCCACCCTTAGTAGAAAGTTCCAGAAGGACGAGCATCATGTAACGCCCCACCAGTCTGGACTTTGCTCTGTGACAGCCTGGGGGACACCTAAAGGACTCTCAGACAGTGAGAAACGGGGTCCCTGGTCTGCTGGAGCTGAGACTGAACTGTTTGGCTTCAACTCTAAGCGTCATGTCTGGAGGAAGCCTGGCGCCTCTCACCATTCTGGCAGTGAAGTGTGGTGGTGGTGTCACACTGTGGGGGTCCGGTGACTGGGAGACTCGTCAGGGTTGAGGGAACGGAGCACAGCATAGGGATATCCTTAGTGAACTAAGAACAAAGCAAAGACGACACACTAAGGGGGACAACTCTGGGAACGTTCTTGGCCTTGAACCCAACTGCAACATCTCCGGAGAGACCTGAAGACAGTGGACTACCAGCGGTCTCGAGGGATCTGCAGAGACGAATGGCAGACGATCCCCCAAATCCGGGGGATGCAAGGCTTGTGGCTTCGGACTCGACAGAAAGTACTGAGAGTCAGGGGGACATTTTGAAAAAGGTCACAAATCTCGATTTTTGTCATCAAGTTTTGCTCGACGAGGTTAAAAAAAAAAAGAATTTCAAAGAATTTAATGCAAGCGCCCAGTGAAGGGGTCCGAGTATGTTCTGAAGGTGATTATATATATACAGGGGCAAGTGTGTCCCTAACAGCATACGGGTGGTCTACGGATAAATAACCCCGGAAGTGTGTGAGCATAAAGAACTGCGAGCAGAAGGGCGCCTATCTGCGGGTGTTTGTGTGTGTGCGTGTGAACGGGCGAGGGCGAGTCCCAGTGCACACGTGGCACCCCGGGTGCATTCCTGCCGTGTCAGAGGTGTCACTCACTCTTTGCCTCTGGCAGCTGTTACTATAACGACACCCTGGTGCCGCTGCTCGGATTTGCATGAGGGATCTTATCAGACGCTGCCCTCCTCGTAACAGGATCAGGAAGAATAAACCTGAGAAAGAAGTGGAGGAAAGGTGCCAGCGCTCGGGAACCGCCCTCGTAGGGGACACCGCCCAGCAGGTGATAGCTGAGAAAATTCTTACTCAATACTTGGAGAGATGCCATCCAAGAAAGGAGCAACTGTGGCACTGCCCCCCCCCCCCCCCCCCCGAGTGACAATGTACGTCCCCAAAAAGTAGAAGTACTCACGTCAGTGTCAGGACCCTTGTCCGCTCCGGGACAGGAGAATGTGACGAATTCATGGCACCTCTTGTGCACCACAAAGCAGCAAACTGGAAGAGAAGGAGAAGCAGAAGAACATGGTGAGTCCCACACTGCAGCTGTACCCCCTCCCACCCAGCCAGCCACCCTTTTCCAGCGCCATGTCACTCTTCAAGGTGGGCAACTTAAGCTGTCCCATCACTGAAGTTGGATCAAATTAGATTAGAGGCACTTTAGTGATCCCCAAGGAGAAATTAAAATGCATACCATAATATGCTGGACAAGAATGAGACAAAATCAAGAAGATGGTTTGGGGAGCCCACCCAGACCCCCCCACCCATCAATAATAAGGCAGGGAAAAGAACACCACGAGTAGCCTTAACGGACCGAGTCCACGATGGAATGGCAGCGTTATAGAGGGACGACAGGAGCTTTGAGGGCTGGACTGGGGGCATCATCCTCTTCTGAGGGTCTGCAGAGGAAGAGGAACAGGCATTGGTGCTTCCGGCTTATCAGACTGCCCACCCGATGTGCACAGGTGTGACAGCAGGTATCGACTCCAATTACAATGGAAGACAATGGAATAAAAACATGTAACACAATACGTATTATGAATTAATGATATGATGGTTATAGAGAATTCTGCCCCCTAGAGGACAGAACTTGCACTGGCACACTTGTCTATGAAGACAGAGACCTATCTGCTACCTCCACCTCAACAATTAAACTGGAGTGAACTGACGGCTTACGGCAGGAGTGAAGGACGGGATGGTGGGAGGAAGCACTGGACTGCCTAATGGCCACAATGAGGAAAGGCCCCCTTGTCACTGCGGCGCACAACTCTGAGTCCGTGGCTAAAAACTACTCAAGAAAGCGCCCCCCTGCAGGCCTCATGATGTCCTCCAGTTTTGTCATAGCAGCCTCCAAAATGTCCACAGTCTGTCCTTTGGTGGAGCCGGCCTTACTGAGAAGCTTGTTCAGCTGCTTCCCCAGGAGACCACCAAATAGAACACAGGCTGCCATAGACTGCCAGGACATTTCCAGCTGCTTGCTGCACACGTCAAAAGACCCCCCGAGTCTCCTGGGGAAGTGCAGTCCACTCGGGTCTGTTCATATGGACCTTCAAGTACTCGTAGCTCTGCCACCACCTCCACTTCCTGCCCATGCATGATGATGAAGATGAGGATGATGATGATTTCACCTTAGGGACAACGATCTGAAACAGGCTCATATTGAGATTAAAACAAATGGGTTTGGGTGGATGGATGGATGGATGGATGGATGGAGCTGGAGTCGTGTCTGAAGTTGAATGAAAGAGGAATCTTAACTCGGATTGACTTTGAGGAGGCAAAGCAGCAAAACACAAAATATGAAGATCTCAACTCAAATGGCCAACTCTTTTGTCTTATTGAGGTTCTTCCTCCACCACAAGTCCCCCAGCGGCCTCCTGTAGTCCAACTCACCTCTGTTACCAATGCAACTGACGGTGGAGGAGTCATCTGTAGACGACATGAGCTGGCATTACACTGTTGTGTAGAGGGACAGTACCCCGAGGTGCCCCTAGTGTTAGATGCCACCATCTTTGACACGCAGGCCCTCAGCCACACAAGATGCCATCTGTTGATCGAGAAGTCCATGATTAAGGAGGCTGTGGGGGGCCTGGAGATGCACAGCCCCTTAGCTTGTTTGTTAGTCTGGGAGGCAGGATGGTGTTAGGGGCACTGAAGAGATCAATGAGTGTGGTGCCAGGTGGGAGTAGGCACAGTGGAGGTCCGAGTATCCTCCACATCCTGGTAGGCAACTTGTCGAGGATCAAGAAGGTCTGTTACCAGGGGTGGGAGTTCAGGGAGTTCACAAGGACTCCCCCCCCCCCTCCAATGTATCAGTACCAAGTATGCTCAGTGTCACCCAAGTGGATCCCCCGAATGGACAAATCTGGAGGAGCCCCCCAGTGACCTGGGGTTAGGGTGCCTCAAAGCTCTTTTAGACGTCAGCCAGCCTGACTGGCACAGCTGACTAACCTCAGTGTCACCAAAGCAGCTTCCCAGCAGCTGACATCAATGGAGGGCCCGGGGTCCAAACGACCAGAGAAGATCAAGGGAGAGCAGCAGACGGGTGGGAGTCCCGGCCGTCTCGATTTCAGGGCCGTAGTTCTCTTCACAACAGGACGTGACAATCTCAGAACAGGAATGTTTGCACAAAACAAGCTGATTGCAAAAGAAGCGCAGAGTCCTTCAGCAGCGCTATTAATAGACCCCCCCCACCACCCCCCCAACCACTGGAGACTTTACACAACAATTACACTAACAGTGTGCAGCGATACTGTCATTAACACTCTGCAGCTTTGTCAAGTGCTATCAGTGGGATTCCCCACGCGGACCGACTGGAACAAACACACGTCGCTGACACGCGTACACAGTGGGCCGAGTGGCACAGCACACAAGTAGACAAGCGGGGGGGGCGACTCCAGAAAGAGGTGGGAGACCCCGTCACATAAGTGAGGAGCCCACTGCAATGCTGTGACGGAGTGAAGAGCAGCATCTCTTCTGGTTTGGGAGACCTAAGGCCATCAACTTTGTGATTTCACCTCCGGGGAGGGGGTCCGGGCTGTTCGCAGAGTTACCCCATCACATCCTGACACCAGCACTTTCCATTAGTCGCCATTTTTTTACCATTGGCATCTGATCCCATCCAGTCCTTGGGTCCTCAGAGTCAATCCGAGTTAAGATTCCTCTTTCATTCAACTTCAGCCGCGACTCCAGCTGCATCCATCCGTCCAAACCCATTTGTTTAAATCTCTACCCGTGCGCCCGTTTCAGATCAATGTCCTTTGGATTTGTCACTTGCACCCTGATCCTGTGATTTCCCTCCTCATCTTCAGCTCCTGAGAATGATCCTGTCAGGTCCCAGAGCCCTACACTTTTACCATCATGCACTTCAGTCTTGTCAGATCAGACGCCTGTTAGCCTGATCCTGTCAGACGGAGATGTCCTGCAGGCTTTGCTCTGAAGGTCTCAAGTATAACCTCACCCTAGTCAGACTGGTCATGGCACACCTTAACGTGGCACAGCAGATGCTTACGGCGTCTTCTTTAAAATAGTAGACTGATCCTGTCAACTCACTCAGCTTTAACTCTTTGAAAAATCTTTGTGTATTGCAAATTAAACCGAACTCCTGTCTCAACAAGCTTGTGAGTACTTACAGATCCGACACTCTCAGATTACCAGGTCCTGGGAGTTTTCATTTTTGAGTCTGAAGAAGAAGTTTGCCCTGAGGAGACTGATCTCACATCTCGGTGTCCTACAGCATCATCTTTACTGGTAGCCTGATCCTGCCAAGCCATTCACGTCTGCAGTTTGAGCACTTTAACAAGTCTTTGTGTATTGCAGTCAATAACTTGACCTCACAAGATGATCTGTTCTTAACCCTTAAACCGCCACATACTTGGGTGTTATTAATGCACCCCAAGACACCAAATACTTCTCAGCTGCACATTTTAAGGAAACGTCACAATTCACCAAGAAAAAGTGACATTTTTTTTTCATGCATCACAATTTCTGCCACGCTGATCACTTTACACACTGCCAATGAACTGTAAAAACTATTAAAAAAAATGACTTCAACAATCAATTATTATATGTAGAAGGGGCAACTGACACCATTGATGAAATTCAGTAAATCACCGAGCCAGCTGCACTTGAACTGGCTGCACACAAACACACTGATGTTTACAGGCCAGTCTAGTGCAGCCGCTCAGTGAGGCTGATTCGCTAGGGGGCGCCAGTGGTCATGAGCTGGCTGCTCACCGATTGGACGGCACGGACTGATCAGCTTCTGGGTGTGCTGGCAAATTGCACTGGGAAGCGACTATAGCCGGTTCCGGCGGTTTAAGGGTTAAAGATTTACATCTTTGTGGGCTAACCCTGTAAGATCGCAGATCAAGTCAGATCACAAACACCTGCATACTTTCATCCTGAGGTCTGACATATAACTTCACCTTAAGGAGACTTTTGGGGAGACGTCGCATCTCGGTGTCCCATGGCATTGAGCCTTACAATCAAACCTGTGTGACAGAATCAGGGTGGTAGGTCTCAGATCACACAGAGTTAGCCCACAGAGAAGTAAGAAGCCATCTTGTGGAGACAAGCTTTGGATTTGCCCGAAAATAAACAAGGAGTGCTGCAATACTGAATGGCTTCACGGGATCAGGCTTCAACTAACGAAGATGAGAGATCAGCCCCCAAAGGGTAATGTCATATGTACTTCAGTCCTCAAAATCAAAGCCTGCGGGATCAGACGTGCGTGCGCCCCTCAGACCAACAAAGAATGGAAGCTGCTACACTCTTGTGGAGGCAAATCGTCAAGTTAAAAACTACAAGACACAAAGACTTGTCAAAGCCGCAGAGCTGAACGGCTTGACAGGATCAGGATACCAGTGAAGAAGATGCTTTACCGTTTAGTGCTGTACGGTGCTAAGATGTGAGCTCAGTCCCCCTGGGGTGATGTTGTACGTACTTCAGACCTCAAAATCAAAGCCTGCAGGAGCTTTTAATCTGACAGGATCAGGCCAACAGGCCTCTAGTCTTACAGCATCAGCCCACAGAGAAGGAAAACTAAGGATTGTGGCGAGCGGCTGGGGGTGGAACCCAGCCGGGATGCCCTGAAGGACCGGAGGGAGGGGGCAACCACCCTGGTGGCTTTGGGGACCATGGGAACACAGCTCAGAAGCCCCGATGCCTGTGGAGCCCTGGCCCTCAGCATAAATGCTGAGGGGGAAGAAGACCAGGAACACCCGGAGCGCTTCTGGGTGCACAGCTGGCACTTCCACCACACCAGGGAGTGCCAGCCGGCGCTCATTGGGAGGCACCTGGAGCATGTCCGGGTGATTATAAAAGGAGCCACCTCCCTCCATTTGATGGTTGGAGTCAGGAGAGTAGAAGGACGGAGCTCGAAGGAGAGGAGTGGAGGCGGTGAAGAAGGTGGTGTGATTGAGAGGCCTGGACTTTGGGGTGATTGGTGCTGCGGCACTGGGTTGTGTGCGCTTTGGACATTGTAAATATTGTAAATAAACGTGTGTGGGTTTAAACAACGATGTCTACCTGTCTGTGTCCGGGCTGTACGCCACAGGATTTACAAACATGGGAGGCAAACTATTAACTTAAGCTACGAGACACAAAGACTCGTCAAAGATGCAAACCTGAATGGCTTGACAGGATCAGGATACCAGAGAAGAAGATGATTTACGGTTTAGTGCTGTACGGTGCTAAGATGTGAGCTCAGTCCCCCCTGGGGTGATGTTGTACGTACTTCAGACCTCAAAATCAAAGCCTGCAGGAGTTTTTAATCTGACAGGATCAGGCCAACAGGCCTCTAGTCTTACAGCATCAGCCCACAGAAAAGGAAAACTAAGGATTTACAAACATTGGAGGCAAACTATTAACTTAAGCTACGAGACACAAAGATGTAAACCTGAATGGCTTGATGAGATCAGACTTCTGCTAGAGTAGATGTAGTATCGAGATCATATTTACAGGCTTAATGCTGTAGGGTGCAAACATACAATTAGGTCAGTCTCCTAGGACATGCTTTGCTTTGGAGGGAAATTACACAATCAAACCTCAACAGCAAAGCCCGCAGGACAGAACATACGTTTGAATTGACAGGCTTGCGGAGGCAAGTTTCTCAACTTAATTTCCATCCATCCATCCATTTTCCAACCCGCTGAATCCGAACACAGGGTCACAGGGGTCTGCTGGAGCCAATCCCAGCCAACACAGGGCACAAGGTAGGAACTAATCCCGGGCAGGGTGCCAGCCCACCACAGGGCACACACACACCAAGCACACACTGGGGACAATTTAGAATCGCCAATCCACCTAATCTGCATGTCTTTGGACTGTGGGAGGAAACCGGAGCGCCCGGACGAAACCCACGCAGACACGGAGAGAACATGCAAACTCCACGCAGGGAGGACCCGAGAAGCGAACCCAGGTCCTCAGGTCTCCCAACTGCGAGGCAGCAGCGCTACCCACTGCGCCACTGTGCCGCCCTCAACTTAACTTGCAATACATAAAGACTTTTTAAAAGTGGTGAAACTGCAGGACTGAATGGCTTGACACGATCAGGATACTACGAAAGAAGACGCTTTTAGGTTTAGTGTTGTAGGACCCAAGAATGTGTGACCGGCCTCCCAAGAGTAACGTGTACACTTCAGGCCTCAAGACGAAAATGTGCAGGAGTCCATAATCTGAAAGGAGCAGGGCTGCTGGTCTCGGGTCTCACATGGTCAGCCCACAAAGAGGCAAAGCTGTAAGAATTGATCCCATTGTGGAGACAAACTATCGACTTACTGTACGCTGCAAGAGGCTGAAGAACTGAATGGCTTGACTAGGTCGGGTTAATACTAAATGCTTTAAGGTTGCATGCCCTGCGGTGGGCTGGCACCCTGCCCGGGGTTTGTTTCCTGCCTTGCGCCCTGTGTTGGCTGGGATTGGCTCCAGCAGACCCCTGTGACCCTGTAGTTAGGATATAGCGGGATGGATAATGGATGGATGGATGGATGGAGGGTTGCATACTGTCGGACACCAAGAGGTGAAGCAAGGTCAGTCTTCCTAATGTTATCCTTCGCATTTCAAAACTAAAGCCCGTAATCTGGCAGGATCAGCCGATCTTAAAGGAGTAGATCTGTAAGAAATTACAATACAACGTGGAGGCAGACCTGCGACACACAAGGAGATGAAGCTGCAGAACGGAATGGCTTGACGGGATCAGGATACTACAAAGATGCTGTGCGATTTCTCTCTAAAATATAACCTAACACCGGGTAGCCTGATCTTATCGGGTGTTTGCATCCCACAGCGTTAGCCGCTGAAATACAATCCTGTTATTACTTATGTCTACTCCAGCAGTAGTCTGATTTTATCAGGCCATCTTTGACAAGTCTTGCAGCTTAACAGAGTTTGTCTCCAAAGGTTGTAAAAGCTTACAGCTTTAGTTCTTTGTGGGCTGATACTGTAAGAGCGCAGATTTGTAGGCCTGATCCTACCAGATTGCAAACTCCTGCAGGCTTTCATCTTCCGGTCTGAAATATAACATCTCTCAAGTGAGACTAATCATGTCACTTCTTCACATTGTTACAGCATTAAACCTTCTTTAGTAGAAGCCTGATCCTGTCAAGTCACTCAGTCCTGCAGCTTAACCTCCTTATAATGCTTTCGTAAACCTGTAAATTTATACAGATTTGATCCTGATGGATCACAAAGTCCTACAAGCTTTGAGTTTGGAGTGTGTGAAGTATTGTGTTACCCTGAGGGGACCGATCTCTGTGGCCTAAAGCCTTAAAACACCTTCCTAGTAGTAGCCTGATTCTGTCAAGTCGGCTAAGTGTGCGGCAGATTACGTCAAAAGGTTCTCTTACAGATCTGATCCTTTACGGTCCGAGACCTGTAACCCTGATCCTGTCAGATTGCAAAGTCCTGCAGGCTTTGATTTTGAAGACTGAAGCATAACATTACCCTAGAAAGGTTGATCTGACATCTTCGGGTCCTACACCATAAGACCTTAAGGCGTCTTCTACAGGAGGAGCCTGATCCTGTCTAGCCATTCAGTTCTGCGGCTTTACCCTGGTGAAAGTCGATAGCTTGATGAATTCTTACAACTTTACTTCTTTGACCCTGCAAGACCCGAGACCAGTCGGATCACAATGTTCTGCAGGCTTTGCACGTGAGGTCTAGTGTGTCTCCATAAGGCTGTAAACGCTTACAGTGTGGTACCTGGCGGGGGTTCATGCCCGGCCGGGATGCCCAGGAGGAGCGGAGGAGGGCTTGTGCCTCCTCCAGGATACGAGGGGGCGTCCTCCCTGGTTGCTTTGGAGACCACAGGTACAGCGCTTGGAAGCTCAACCCTGTAGGGGCCCGTGGTCACCGCCAGGGGGCACCCCGATGCCTTGGGAGCCCTGGACCTCAGTACTTCCGCTACACCCTGAAGTGCTAGGGGGAAGAGTATTGGGGACACCCGGAGGACTTCCGGATACGCTGACAGAGCTTGGAAGCTCAACCCTGTAGGGGCCCGTGGTCACCGCCAGGGGGCGCCCCAATGCCTTGGGAGCCCTGGACCTCGGTACTTCCGCCACACCCGGAAGTGCTAGGGGGAAGAGTATTGGGGACACCCGGAGGACTTCCGGATACGCTGACAGAGCTTCCGCCACACAGGGTTGTGGCTACAGAAGCCCTCAGGATGCACCTGGAGTCCTTCCGGGGTGAATAAAAGGGGCCGCCTCCCTCCAGTCAGGGGCAAGAGTCGGGTGGAAGAAGATGAAGCTTGGTGGAGAGGAGCGGAGGTGGACCAGAGACTAAGAAGGCACTGTGAGTGTGGCCAAGGACTTAAAGGGGTGTTTGGTGCTGAGGCACTGGGATTGTGCACTTGACCTTTGTATATTATGTACAATAAACATGTGTGTGGTGAAACCAACAGGTCTACCTGTCTGTGTCCGGCCTGTTCCCCACAACAGCTTTACTTCTTTGTGGGCTAACCCTGTAAGATCCAACACACGTCACACCACAGTGTCCTGCAGGCTTAGCACTTGAAGGTTTTACGCTCTTACAGTTTAACTTCTCCGTGAGCCGACCCTCTCAGCACATTCTTGTGTCCTACAGCATAGGGCGGAGTGGTGGCTCTGAGGCTAAGGATCTGCGCTGGTATGCAGAAGGTTGCCGGTTCGAATCCCCGTCACTGCCAAAAGAGATCCTACTCTGCTGGGCCCTTGAGCAAGACCCTTAACCTGTAATTGCTCCAGGGGCGCTGTACAATGGC
Source organism: Erpetoichthys calabaricus (assembly GCF_900747795.2). Classification (NCBI taxonomy): domain Eukaryota; kingdom Metazoa; phylum Chordata; class Cladistia; order Polypteriformes; family Polypteridae; genus Erpetoichthys; species Erpetoichthys calabaricus. The sequence goes on from NC_041407.2 coordinate 25,294,248, forward strand.
TGACCCTGCGCTCTAACCCCAAGGGGTATGCGAAAACTAACAAATTTCTAATACGAGAAATCGTATAAGACGAAATAAAGAACAAAAAAAAAATAAAATAATGCAGAAAGCATCTTCTTTGGTAATATCCTGATCCTGTCAAGCCATTCTGTTCTGCAGCTTCCCCATTTTAAAACATCTAATGCAGGTTAAGTCAACAACTTGTCTCCACAAGAATGTCAATTCAAACTTATGTTGTGTCCTGCAGGCTTTGCTGTTGAGGTTTAATTGCGCAATTTCCCTACAAAGCCTAACTTTGCCCTAGGGAGCCTGACCTTATTGTAGGTTTGCATCCTACAGCATTAAGCTTTGAAATATGATCTACTCCAGCAGAAGTCTGATCTTATCAAGCCATTCAGTGCTACATCTTTACATCTTTGACGTAGCTTAAGTAATAGTTTGCCTCCAACGTTTGCAAATTCTTACGGGTTTGTGGGCTGATACTGTAAGGCTAGAGGCCTGTAGGCCTGATCCTGTCAGATTAAAAACTCCTGCAGGTTTTGACCTTCAGTTCTCAAGTAGAAGCTTACAGTCCATCTGGAAAGTATTCACAGCGCATCACTTTTTCCACATTTTGTTATGTTACAGCCTTATTCCAAAATGGATTAAATTCATTTTTTTCCTCAGAATTCTACACACAACACCCCATAATGACAACGTGAAAAAGGTTTACTAGAGGTTTTTTTGCAAATTTATTAAAAATAAAAAAACTGAGAAATCCCATGTACAGAAGTATTCACAGCCCCAAAACTGCGAGGTCCTATGTGCCAAAAATTGATGTCTGCCAAGACGACACAAGGTTCAGAAAATGATGGACACCAGTTTTTTCCTGAGCAACAATTAACTTTTGATTTTTAGGGTTAGGCGTTAGGGTAGGGGATAGTGGCCAGAAGGCCGATGCATGGGTACACTAGCTTCATATATAAATTCTTATTTTAAAGGTATATGCACCTATTCTATAAAATGTCTAAAAACATACTCTAAAACCCCATAAAGATTCTCCTAAATCTATCTAAAAATCAGTATTAAAATATATCTAAAATTTCCATTCATTTTTGTTTAAAAATTCCAATCCAAAGTAGCAGGTTCAAATGTAGCGCCCTCTACTGCTGAGATTAAAAAGTACATAAAATTCAGTCAGTCATTTTCCAACCCGCTATATCCTAACACTTGATCACAGGGGTCTGCTGGAGCCAATCCCAGGCAACACAGAGCGCAAGGCAGGATCAAACCCCAGGCAGGGCGCCAGCCCACTGCAGGGCACACACACACACACACACACACACACACACCAGGGACAATTTAGGATCACCAATGCACCTAACCTGCATGTCTTTGGACTGTGGGAGGAAACCGGAGCGCCATAAATTAGAAATTTAAATATTACTATAAATAGATTTTAAAAGCACACTAAAATGACATTACATTACATAAACACAGCTAAAAAAGGTACTAAAACTTATATGATACAGCAATTAAATATTATTGTTTTTGTTAAAAAAATGGATCCTGAAGACAAATTTTAACATCAGGGCCCAGAATATTAATTAACATTAGGGCTTATAAACAAACATTAGAGTTAAGATTAAAAGAATAAAATATTAAGAGCGGGGTAACCTTAACATCAGGGCACTAGGTAATTCATTATTTTAACCTCAGGACAGTGCGGTTAAGATCAGGATAATGGGTGAGGGCAAGAGAGTCGATATAAAGTTAGGGTTAGGGGTTAGGAAGTGGTAGACATGATGGCCTGGGATGAGCAGAGGCTCCAGTGCTCTGGTCTAAGGGGTCACGGTGGAGCTAACAAAGATGAAGGAGGAGTGGGCCAAGGTCAAGGCTATGTCACGAGGGTCCTGAGGGAACACAATAACATGGGACTCCATGACTATAAGGCCAATTGGCTGGTCTGATCTGTGAAGAATCCTGCAGGCCCGGCTCAGCCTTCTAATACGATCCACCTGTCATACCCAACCTTAACTTAAACTTACACCAGCGGTTTGGCGCCAAAGAGAGCTGCACCCTTTGAGACACAAAAACACACCAAGCAGCCACTAGACAGAAGTGAAAAAGTCACACCCGATCCACGGAGTCTTGAAGGCAAGTGCTGTGCACGTTACTGCAGATCAAACAGTGGGGTTTTGCATGAGTCGCACTGGAGATTCAAAAGAGTTGTACCTGAATGGCAGATTGAAGAGCCGGGGTGTTTTTGGCTGCCCCACCTTAGGAGATTCACGTGAGCCATTCCTGGATGTCAGATTAGAGAGCGAGGGCACCAAAGATCATCCCTATGGCAGCAACTCTGTCTATTAAGAGGTGACTCTGCCACCCTAGGTGACCACCCAGCTCACCCATATGGTAGAGCCGGCAGCCCTGCTTCTGATACATCACCACAGACTGTGCTATCGTTGGGGCGGTGCAAGTAGTGACACCACCAGGTCCACAGGAAACTGGCTGAGGGGGTGAAGACCGGTACGCAGGTGTGCCACCATCATCTTGGCAGTCTGTCCACTTTATCAGGCAGTGGAAGAAAGAGCAGAAGGCACAACCTCCAGAACTTCAACATGGCTCCTCGTACCTAGCAAGGAGTGAACAGATGAGAGTTGTCACCTCCCAGGAGACCTTCACATCCTGTCCACAGCCAGTCATAACGGTATGGCCGACTATTACCAAAGGAGTGCTCCTCAGTGGGCTGAACGTCCCAAGGTAGGATTGAGTAGACCAAAAACTCTGAGTTGGCTGAGGAGTGAAGGGAGGCCAGGGGGAGACCCATCACTTGCCCTGTTGAGGTGGGATGCCGTAGATTCGTTAGCGGGTCAGCGACAGAGAGCAGGAAGAGAGCAACAGGGAGAGGCCGATGGAGAAGGGCAGGTTTTGGTTGTGGCTCAGAAGGAAGGACAGGAGCTGAGGGGCTAACATCTGAGCCAAAAGTCAAATTCGGTGGGCTGCAGGGAGACGTCCGGGTCGCAGAGCAGTGGCATGGACATGTGCCAGGGTAAGGAGCGAAACATTGATGAATGGTGAGGACCATACTGTATATTTGGCCATAAGGCACCGTTAGAGTTCCGCCAGGCGATAACATCTACTTGTGACTGATAATTGAAGCCATGCATCCGACATTATGTAATAAGCGCACTAATCCCGAAAATTCATTGGTCGCCAAAATCGAGCCTTTCTGAGGTCCGTGTCCTTCGGATATTATCGATTCATTTTTAGATACCTAATTGTACTAAACGTTCGGCAAATTTGCACTTGAACTCCAATTGGCTCTTTCTTCTTTCCACGGACCTCTGATTATCACAGCCAGTGTCCCCCCAGGAGACTGATCCGCCCCGTCCATTTGCTCTTGCTCAGTTGAACCCTGGACTTGACATCCACAGCCTATGACAGTCACATGGAATCTCTGAAATGCAAACTCCCACTTTGGCTAAACTCACAAGGACATCCAAACCGGCTCGACTGTGACAACACAAGCCTGCGTGGCGAGTTAAGGAACAAGTCAGAAATGAAAATAAGTCACCAAGGAGAACAAACAATCCGGGAAATGTTGTGACATTCTGCAGAAACGGGGAGAATCCTGAGCCTTTAGTCGATGCCACTGGAACCACACTGAGCATGCTCTTTTAATGTCTGCTGACTCCAGACACGCTACTGACCTCCAGCCGGCAGACCCCTCCAGAATATCAGCGGATATTTCATCATCATTTACTGCTTCTGGCAACTTACTTCTAAGGCCACCTGAAAGGTCTCGCACTCCCCTGCCGGACGCAGAAAATAATGAGAGAATTAGAAACAATGGGGTTTTGCTCTGGAGGCCTAATGGAATTGATTTATTCCCAAAGAAGCTCCAGTTCTGTAAGGTCTAAGAGCACTTCACCTCAATGAGCGAACATTACAGGACGCATCTGCAGGCTTCATTTCTGATGGGATCGTCTGAAGAGGCCTGCGCTGGGCCGGGCTGGGATGTGAGTGACTGGTTTAGCCTTTCCTCTGATAAATCTGCTGATGTTCTAACAGGATCAGCCTCACCCAGGCCTCTGCTGCTAATAGCACAGTTAGACAATGGAATATAACTGTCCAGAAGTTGGGGACCTTAGACTCATCAGTATCATGCAGGATGAGCCACAAAATCAGACTGACTAGGCTTCAATGGTGCATATCCTGAGAAGGTGACAGGATGAGGACCCCTACTGAAAAAGATGACTTGCATCTGTTGAGATTCCAGGATCTAACAGGATCAGCCTCATCCAGGCCTCTGCTGCATAGCATGGTTAGATAATAATATAACTGTCCACAAGTTTGGGATCTTAGGCTCATCAATAACATGCAGGATCAGGCACAAAATCAGACTGACTAGGCTCCAATGGTGCGTCCTCGTCAGGTGACAGGATAAAGATCACTGCTAGAAAATGGTGACTTGCGTCTGATGGAATCCAAGATCTAACAGGTTCAGCCTCATCCAGGCCTCTGATGCACAGCACGGTTAGATATTCTAATGAAACAATCACAAAATGTGGGATCTTAGACTCATCAATATTATGCAGTATGGGAGATAAAATCAAATGGACCATACATCCTCAGGAGGTGACAGAACACGGGTTGCTGCTGGAAAACAATGACTTGTGTCTGTTGAGATTCCATGATCTAATAGAATCAGCCTCATCCAGGCCTCTGCTGCATAGCATGGTTAGATAGCTTAATATAACTGTCCACAAGTTTGGGATCTTAGACTCATCGATATCATGCAGTATGAGATACAAAATCAAATGGACCAGGCATCCTCAGGAGGTAACAGAATAAGGATCCCTGCCGGAAAATAATAACTTGTGTCTGATGGGCTCCAAGATCTAACGGGGTCAGCCTCATCCCACAGGCCTCTGATGCACAGCACGGTTAGATAATCTAATAAAATGATTCAGAAGTTTGGGACTCATCAACATCATGCAGGATTGGGCACAAAATCAGACTGACTAGGCTTCAATGGCGCATCCTCAGGAGGTGACAGGATGAGGATCCCTGCTGAAAAATGATGACTTGTGTCTGTTGGGCTCCAAGATCTAACAGGATCAGCCTCACCCAGGCATCCACTGCTAATAGCACGGTTAGACAATGTAATATAACTGTCCAGAAGTTGGGGACCTTAGACTCATCAGTATCATGCAGGATGAGCCACAAAATCAGACTGACTAGGCTTCAATGGTACATATCCTGAGGAGGTGACAGGATGAGGACCCCTACTAAAAAAGATGTTGGCTTCCAAGATCTAACAGGATCAACCTCGTCCAGGCCTCTGCTGCTAATAGCATGGTTAGATCATTTAATATAACTGTCCATAAGTTTGGGATTTTTGACATATCAACATCAGGCCAAATCAGGCACAACATCAGACTGACTAGGCTTCAGTGGCGCATGCTCAGGAGGTGACAGGATGAGGATCCCTGCTAGAAAATGAGGACTTGTGTCTGTTAAGGCCAGGATGAGGCTGATGGAAGCTAACTGTATAGCAGGGACAGATAATTTACTGAAAAGATCCCAAAATGTGTGATCTTAAGACTCATCGGTAGCCTACAGTGTTGGGCACAAATGGACTAGGCATCCTCAGAAGGTGACAGAACAAGGGTCCCCGCTGGAATATGATGACAATGCGCCTGCTAGCCTCCAAGATCTGACAGGATCAGGCTCCAAGATAAGCCGAGGGCGCCTAACATTTGTTGTGCCCTGTATTTTATTCTTGGTTATCTGACATTTATGACTGTGTGGCACGTCCCGGCCTTGGACGAGCTGCATATCAATATAGACACCAACAGATCTTTATGGAGCCAGCGTGATCATCTCTGTAGAAATCGGGGCAGGCCAGGGGAGCGGCGCTTGTTCTCATTATCAGATGGACTTTGAGACTTCGCCTCTTCATTAGAACTTAGTAGACATAGGCCTTGCGGTGCAGCTGTTAGGGTCAGAGGGTGCCCGGTGCTGGAGCAATAAACTTCAAGGAAGCCACAATGAAAACCATGGCCATTTACTGCCACTCAAAGAGGCTTCTATCAGGTTCAAATATCATCACAGAGAACAATAAAAACTTGAGAAGATGGGAAACGGCGCTGAGGGTCAGCAGGTCTTTACAGATAATGGCAGAGCGGTATCTTCAGTCGGGGTGCTCTGCCCTCCCAGCTGCCCGACGTCTGGCCGCCAGGGCGGAGGTGGGCCACAAGGCCATCCCTGGTCATTTATTATTGAGTCCCCCTCTCCGAGGTAATTGTCACACCGTGAACGGCAGAATCCAGCCGGATTAGAGCCATGACCTATTCCAACGGCATGTTGTTATGGAAATATCACGCCAAGGGATAGACAGAGCGGTTGCCTAGGGAACGAGCAGCTTAGAAGTCTAATGATCTAATAAAGAATATTTAAAAAAGGATTCACAATAAATTAAACAACATAGCAGCAGTAAAGCGGCCCCCGCAGGAGGTGCGGCAAGCCCTCCAAGCTGGTGTCGCGCATGTCCTCGGGTATCGATCCAGTGACACGCGGTCTCCAGTGATCATGAGCGGCGGACGCTCAACTACCAATTACAGGAGAGGTGGTCCAGAAAACTCCCACCTCATTCCTGGTGGGTAATGAATCCACTGGCTCATTTCAAGTTCATGCAGGGACTCCAGAGGGTTACCACTAGCCCCCCAGTTCACTCGCTGACCCCTAGAGTCTCACCAGTAATTAGCACCCTTGTAGCCACCAGCCGGGAGGTTTCAGAGTTGAGCCCTGCACCATATTACAATGCCAGGCAGAGTAGAAAGGACCCTCATCTGCCGAGTGGCCAAACGCAGGGGCGCAAGTCCAACAGCAAATCAAAAAATGACAGAAGTATCACCAAGTGCTCAGTCGTCCCACCTTCAGGTTCAGATCCAGCTGTCCATTCGCCTTCTCTTCCTTGGTTCATGTCCTGCTCCACACTCGTCTTCAGTCCTTGCCCACCTTCTTTACCTTTTCTCATCCCCTCCTATCCTGCCCAGTCACTTCACCATCCTATTCCGCTAATGGCCACCCGCCAGCCCTCATTCCTCTGCTTATCTGTGTTGGGGCTCAGCTGCTTCCATCCTTCTGCGGTCATCACTCCGTCCTTCATCCTCTTCCTCTCAGGCCCGTCCCGTGTCTTCTTCAGCCCTATCTCCAGCTGGCTCTCCTCTCCTTTCAAGCTCCTAGCTTCTGGTCCACTCTTCATGGCCGTGTCCATCTCCTCCCCAGCTGGCTCATTCCCACCTACGTCCAGCTTCTAGGTCTCTGCTCCATTTCCTTCCTCCTATTCTTCATCCACTTCTTTCTCTTCTCATGCCCACCTCCATAACTCATCTTCCCAGCCTCTTTCCATCCCCTCTTCTCCTGCCCAGTCAGTTCACCATCCTCTTCTCCATGCCAGCCCCGCTTCCCTCCGCTTATCTGTGTTGGGGCTCAGCTCCTTCCATCCTTCTGTGTCCATCACTCCGTCCTTCATGCTCTTCCTCTCAGGCCTGTCCCGTGTCTTCTTTCTTTTTGTGCCCAGCTAGCTTGCCCTCTTTCTTGGTACTCCAGTCTGCGTACTCCAGTTAACACCCTCTGCCCACTTCCTTTCCACCTGGCTATCCTTGCCAGCCCCTAGGGCCCCTGTCTCGTTTCCATCCTCCTATTGCTCATCCTCTCTTGTCCATCTCCTTATTTATCCACTGGTCATGAACAGTTCTCCATTTTCCATTAGCTTAGCTAATTTCCTTCTCCCAGCATTCCTTGTGCTACTCATTTCCATCATCCTAACTCTTATTGTTCCACTTTCTCCTACTGCTGCAGTCCACCCCATTTTCCTCGTCCTCCTGGTCTCCTGTGCCCTCTTAAAATAAACCAAAGCTGAGTGACCCAAGCAGAGAGGGAAGGGGTCAGAGGTCAATCATTTCTGCAAGCAGCCGATGCCAAAATGAACGACAAAACTGGAGTAGTAAATGAAGGCGAAATTCGTAGTCAGAACTAATTATGGAACATGAGTCTCATCTTAAAAGCATCCGCAAACTCGGACAACCACGAGGCGTACGGTGCTTTTGATTTTTTTCTGTGTGTGGGCGGTGAGGCCTGCTTCTGGAGTTTGGGGCCAGGCGCCAATTCTTCATCATTGGTCTCACCTGAGCCTCCCCAAGGTGACACCCAGCAGTAAAAGGTAATATTCAAACCGGGAGATTGAAAATAGGGAGTCAAATCCATTGTTTGGAAAATAAACAAAGACTTTAGAAGAAAATCGAATGAAATAAACAAAGAGAGAAGGCAGAGGCCTCCCATGTTTGTGAGTAGCCTGTGCTAAAACGAAAGTCAAAAATCTGGTCAACAGCCAGAAGATAATTTGGTGCGGTCTTATTTTAGCCAGCGTGTGTTCCCTGGCTTACGTTTATTTTCCTTTTCCGTGTCTTCGTTGTTTATCCTAAAGTATTATTTTTCAGGGGTTTATTGTATTAATACATTTGTGTTGCCGTCATTCTGTTCATTTATTATTTATTATCGCTGTATGTGATGAACTGGGATTGCTTCCGACTTCCTGGCACAGGCTCCAGCTTCCCAGGGATCACTGACCCCACTCAGGACACGGACGGAAGGGTCACCTATGTAAGGACCGCTGTCCTGTGCCAACAGAATCAGGGCCACCCTGAAAACACGGCTGAAGGACCACCCTGTATATGGGGGCACAGCAGCCCCCCAAACCTGACACAGACAGACACTCGGCACAAGTCCAGCAACACACACAGCTTTCATTTCGTGGGAGACGCTTTCAGTCGTTTCCCACCTGCAGTGCACAATGCAAAAGCACACTTCTCTTCTTTCTCTCACTCTTTCTCAGTCCGCCTCCACTCCACCTGGCAAGCGTCATCCTCTCCCTCCCGACTCTGGCTTCCTGAGTGACGTGAGGTGGTCCCTTTTATGCTGCACCTGGGAGCACTTCAGGTAGCCTCTCAGTATTATTCAGAAGTACACCCAGGTGTGGAGGACGCCCAGTGTAGAAGGGCTATGGCGCCCCTGCAGCACCCCCTGGTGGCACCCACGGAACCCAACATGGCGGTGCTGAACCTCAACTGCCATCTAGTGCTCTGGAGGAGGTAGTGGCCTGTGCATGTCCACTCCTTGAGTCCTTCCAGCCAGAAAAGGGCCCCGGCCATCCATCACAATATATATATATATATATATAGTCACACACATGCACCTTGGGGACAAGGTAAAGGCTCTGGTGGTGGTAATTCAAAGTAATTTAATGCCAATCCACAAGATGGCAGCACATACTAATTTATCATCCTCACTCTACAGACTGGATGACTGACAATCCGACCGCCTCTGATGTCACTTCCAGTGTTCATCCCCCTGGACCCGCCTCTTCCTGCCTGGCCCTTACTTAACAGGAAGTGTCGCCATCTTAGCAAGTCTAGTCTGAGACTCTTGTCCTGATGGACATTCTTTTTGCACCCCAACTCTTTGTTTTTTGTCATCTTTTACAATATGTACTGCTCAAAAAAAATTAAAGGACCACTTATTAATGAGAGTATAGCATCAGTCAGTGAAACTTCTGGGCTATTGATCTGGTCAGTTAAGTAGCAGAGGGGCTTGTTAACCAGTTTCAGCTGCTCTGGTGTTCATGAAATTAAGAACCAGTGCACTAGAGGGGCAACAATGAGAGGACCCCCAAAACAGGAAGGAGGCCACTGACATTTTTCCCTCCTCATCTGTTTTGTCACTAGTTTTGTATTTGGCTACGGTCAGTGTCACTACTGGTAGCATGAGGCGATACCTGGACTCTACAGAGGTGACACAGGTAGTCCAACTTCTCCAGGTTGGCACATCAATACGTGTCATTGCCAGAAGGTTGGCTGTGTCTCCCAGCACAGTCTGAAGGGTCTGGAGAAGCCGAGCCGTGGAGAACGTTATGCTGCCTGTAACATCGTTCAGCATGACCGGTTTGGTGGTGGGTCAGTGATGGTCTGGGGAGGCATATTCATGGAGGGATGCACAGACCTCCACCGAACAGATAACGGCACCTTGACTACCATTAGGTATCGGGATGAAATCCTTGGACCCATTGTCAGACCCTGTGCTGGTGCAGTGGGTCCTGGGTTCCTCCTGGTGCACAACAATGCCAGGCCTCATGTGGTGAGAGTATGCAGGCAGTTCCTGAAGGATGAAGGAATTGATACCATTGACTGGTGTCCATGCTCACATGATCTCAATCCAGTAAAACACCTCTGGGTGGGACATTATGTTTTGGTCCATCCGACACCACCGGGTTGCACCTCAGACTGTCCAGGAGCTCAGTAATGTCCTGGTCCAGACCTGGGAGATGCCCCAGGACACCATCCGTCATCTCATTAGGCATGCATACAAGCACGTGGGGGCCATAAAAACTACTGAGTACGATTTGGAGTTGCTGCAATGACATTTCAGTAAAATGGACGAGTCTGCCGCATCATTTTGTCTTTTTGATTTTCAGGGTGTCTCTGAATTCAGCCCTCTGTAGGTTGATCATTTTCATTTCCATCAAACGATGTGCCATCCTTTCGTTCCTAACACATTAGCATATCAGTCCGTAGCAGTAGAGATAGCCAGGAGGATATTTTTTTCCCATTGAGATCTGATGTGTTTTCAAAGTGTTCCATTAATTTAATTTAATTTATAATAAACAGAGAGAGATGAGACGTGACTTTCTCAGAGAGACACTTTCAAGTCCCGCGAGACGAGATTTTGTGCCAAGAGACTTAACCATGCCAGAGGCCGGAAATAAAAGACAAAGAGTAGATGACAAAGTAGAACGTCGTAAAGAATTCATAAACGTTGGCGTGATACACATGCAGAGCAGGTCAGAGATAATGAGAGTACGAAAATTCGAAAGTCTCAAAAAAATGATAGTAAAGATCACATTAGCGCAAACAAACGGAAATTATTACTCGATGAAATGATGGAACAGCGAAAAGAGATCGCATATATTGTTTGGATTTAAACTTTAAGTCGCAGACTTGTAGACTGTCTGATTCATGTTGCCATCAGGGAAAAGTAGTGTTACTTCTCAATGAAGAGGTGTATCCGCAATCATTAAAAGATTTGTTGTTTGGTGAAAGTGAAATCCACATACGCGAGTGGCAGAGATGTGAAGTGGCTGGCATGTAGCACCCGCCCTGGGGGGGGGGGGGGGGGGTGGTTGGTGAGCAAAGTGAGCAGGGGGTGAAGCCCCATAGTATGTGTGTGTATATATATATATATATATATATATATATATATATATATATATATATATATATATATATATTACAGTGGGTACGGAAAGTATTCAGACCCCCTTCAATTTTTCACTCTTTGTTATATTGCAGCCATTTGCTAAAATCATTTAAATTAATTTTTTTCCTTATTAATGTACACACAGCACCCCATATTGACAGACAAAAAAAAGAATTTTTGAAATTGTTGCAGATTTATTAAAAAAGAAAAACTGAAATATCACATGGTCCTAAGTATTCAGACCCTTTGCTGTGACACTCATATATTTAACTCAGGTGCTTTCCATTTCTTCTGATCATCCTTGAGATCACCTTCATTTGAGTCCAGCTGTGTTTGATTATACTGATTGGACTTGATTAGGAAAGCCACACACCTGTCTATATAAGACCTTACAGCTCACAATGCATGTCAGAGCAAATGAGAATCATGAGGTCAAAGGAACTGCCTGAAGAGCTCAGAGACAGAATTGTGGCAAGGCACAGATCTGGCCAAGGTTACAAAAAAATTTCTGCTGCACTTAAGGTTCCCAAAAGCACAGTGGCCTCCATAATCCTTAAATGGAAGACGTTTGGGACGACCAGAACCCTTCCTACAGCTGGCCGTCCGGCCAAGCTGAGCTACCGGGGGAGAAGAGCCTTGGTGAGAGAGGTAAAGAAGAACCCAAAGATCACTTTGGCTGAGCTCCAGAGATGCAGTCAGGAGATGGGAGAAAGTTGTAGAAAGTCAGCCATCACTGCAGCCCTCCACCAGTCAGGGCTTTATGGCAGAGTGGCCTGTCGGAAGCCTCTCCTCAGTGCAAGACACATGACAGCCCGCATGGAGTTTGCTAAAAGACACCTGAAGGACTCTGAGATGGTGAGAAATAAGATTCTCTGGTCTGATGAGACCAAGATAGAACTTTTTTGGCCTTAATTCTAAGCAGTATGTGTGAAGACAACCAGGCACTGCTCATCACTTGTCCAATACAGTCCCCACAGTGAAGCATGGCGGTGGCAGCATCATGCTGTGGGGATGTTTTTCAGCTGCAGGGACAGGACGACTGGTTGCAATCGAGGGAAAGATGAATGCGTCCAAGTACAGGGATATCCTGGACAAAAACCTTCTCCAGAGTGCTAAGGACCTCAGACTGGGCTGAAGGTTTACCTTCCAACAAGACAATGACCCTAAGCACACAGCTAAAATAACGAAGGAGTGGCTTCACAACAACTCTGTGACTGTTCTTGAATGGCCCAGCCAGAGCCCTGACTTAAACCCAATTGAGCATATCTGGAGAGACCTAAAAATGGCTGTCCACCAACGTTTACCATCCAACCTGACAGAACTGGAGAGGATCTGCAAGGAGGAATGGCAGAGGATCCCCAAATCCAGGTGTGAAAAACTTGTTGCATCTTTCCCAAGAAGACTCATGGTTGTATTAGCTCAAAAGGGTGCTTCTACTAAATACTGAGCAAAGGGTCTGAATACTTAGGACCATGTGATATTTCAGTTTTTCTTTTTTAATAAATCTGCAACAATTTCAAAAATTCTTTTTTTTTGTCTGTCAATATGGGGGTGCTGTGTGTACATTAATGAGGGAAAAAATTAATTTAAATGATTTTAGCAAATGCCTGCAATATGACAAAGAGTGAAAAATTGAAGGGGGTCTGAATACTTTCCGTAACCAGTGTATATATATATATATATATATATATATATATATATATATATTTTTTTTTTTTTTTAAACCCATTTTTGCCTCTTTTTGTTCATAAAGATTTGCCATTCAACATATTTCTCACACCAGAGTTTTTATAGTTGTGCTCCCTGTTTTTTGATTTTTTTCTTTGGTATATTTGGGACATTTAAAGATGAGTTTTTGGGCCAGTGTAGGCCGAAGCCTGGCTCTGAAGAAAAGCTCCAAGGTTAGTGTCTGCATAAACACTGGGATTCTTTACATCTCTGTGCTCAGGAAGCTAAAGGTTTCCACAAATCAATCAGAAATGACACAGAGGTGACAGTCGTAATTAAACATAATGAGGTACAACGTTTTCTCTCTGGATATAAAAAGCCCTCCTTTGTAAAGTCCACAGTCTTTCTTGGACAAAAATGAAGACAAAGGAGCATCTGCTGAGATGACAAAGTCATTGAAGTGCACAAGGCAGAAAATGGCGACCAAACAACATCAAAGAGTCTGAATGTCCCGCTCAGCCCTGTTGGATCCCCCTGGACCTCTTACTAGAACTAAACAAATCAAACAAGACGTCAACTGGTGGGACAGACGCCTACAAATCGAACCGTCACTCTCAGAAGTCTACAATGCTGTTTGGCTGAAACTGCAGTGAAGGTGCAGGGAGTCCACAATTTCAAGAGCTCTCCATGTAGTGACACGTCAAACAGAATGACCCCTTTCCTCGGCAAACTGAACAGATTACAATATGCCAAGCTATCAGGGCAACTCAGGCCGCTTCTTCAGGTAAGGTGTAATAATGTCATATAATAATTGATTATTTCATCTTGCCTGAAGAAGCGGCCTGAGTTGCCCCGATAACTTGCATATTGTAATCTGTTCAGTTCGCCGATGAAAGGGGTCATTTTGCTTGACGTGTCACTACATCCATAATGGCTAACACCCTGGTACTCACAAGCTCTCCATGAAAGGGACAGGAGGGGAGCAAGAAAGAAGCCATTCCTTAAGAAGAAGGTCCACGTTAAAGCACATATGGAATTTGCTTACAACGCATGAGAAAGTCCCAGTTAAAATGTGGGAGAAGGTTTTCTGATCAGATAAGAACAAAATGGAACTTTTTCTCCAGACTTCCAAGAGTTATGTGCGGTGTAAAATAAACACCGGCCAGGCCCTCAAGACACACCGATGGTGACATATGGTGGTGGCAGCATCAAGCTATGGAGGTGCTTTTCCTGTGCTGGGACAGGAAGGGACAATGGATGGACACAAATACCACACAATATCGCAGGAGAACTTGTTCAAGTCTGCTCTGAACCTACAGCTTAGGAGAAGATTCATCTTTCATCGTGACAAGGACCCTCAGCATTGGGCCAAAGTGACACTGGAATGGCTTTAAAGGTAACTTGAAAACCTCAGTGGCGCTGTTTGAAAACTGCTGTCCAGAGGAGCCATCCCACCAACCTAGAGGGTCTCTCGAAGGAATGGGGAAGAATCCCTTGTGAACAATATTGAAAAGAAAATGAAAGAATAAAGGCTGTCACTGCAGCAGAAGGCTCCTCGACAAAATAAAAGTGTAGGCCTTGAATACTCGGGCAGACCCTAACTTTGGAGTTTTTCACCCTCCTACAGATAATGGTTCATTTTGACTTTGGAGATGTGAGTTCACAAATGGATAAATATGTGGGCACATCTTTTTGGCTGACTTTCAAGGGGACTGAATACTTTCGGTAATAAACGTATTCCTTCTTCATCTTAATTTCACCATCCTGCGCCTGAAGTGGAAACACAGAAGTGCCGCTTAGCGCTGGCTTGGTAGCCAAGTTTTGACTTCAGTATCAATACCAGCTTTTGGACCTCAGCATGGGAACCAAAATGGTCCCAAGACGGATAACGGATAACTCCGGACCACAAAAAGTACCTGGGAGCAGAAGTAACATCTCCTAGCCTTACACACTGCCGGGCGTTTTCGACAAAGGTGCCTGGAAACAACGCAAAAGCAATGCCCATTCCATGCCAACGTTCTTGGGTGGATGGTCACTCCCACCATGTGGCTTGGCATCACGGTCCCCTCCCAAGTCCTGCCCTCCGCCAGCCTCTGTTCTCCTACCCATGAGCACTCCAGGAGCCCGGAAACGACAGACTCCATTCTAATTGCTGATGACAGACCACCTCACCACACGCTAAGCCATCGAAATGCCAGTTTGGGACATCCCAACACCGACTGGCTCGCCTCCTCGCACCCTGGTCCTATCAGCAGGCCACTGGTGTCCAGCCTGGTCCCCAATTATGGACGGGCAGCCCTCGGCCCCACTTAACCTCCTGTCACAGCCCGCCACAGGCAGCTCTCACTTGCTGCTAATTGCTAAGCACCAGGGGGTCCGAGAGACGCAGCGGGTCGGGCTGCTTAGCTCAGCACTGGGGGGTGGCGCGTGTGCGGATGGAGGTGACCGCTTTTCAGGTCATCCAAGCTCCTCCACCACACTTTTCATTTTTTTTTAATCCTCTTTATTTTACAGAGCAGACTTCACCCGTCTCTCTCTCAATCTCTCTATCCCTCTCTCTCAATCTCTCTATCCCTCTCTCTCCATCTCTCTCTCTCTCTCTCTCTCTATCTCTCTCTCCATCTCTCTCTCTATCTATATATATCTCTGTCTCTCTCTCTCTCTCTCCATCTCTCTCTCCATCTCTTGCTGTCTCTCTCTCTCCGTCTCTCTCTCTCCGTCTCTTTCTCTCCATCTCTCTCTCTCTCTCTCTCTCTTTCTCCATCTCTCTCTCTCCATCTCTCCATCTCTCTCTCTATATATCTCTCTCTCTCTATCTCTCTCTCTCTCTCTCTCTCTCCGTCTCTCTCTCCATCTCTCGCTGTCTCTCTCTCCATCTCTCTCTCTCCGTCTCTTTCCATCTCTCTCTCTCTCTCTGTCTCTCTCTCTCTTTCTCCATCTCTCTCTCCGTCTCTCTCTCTATTTCTCTCTCCAACTCTCTGTCTATCTCTCTCTCCGTCTCTCTATTTCTCTCTCCGTCTCTGTCTCTCTCTCCATCTCTCTCTCTGTCTCTCTCTCTCTCTCTCTATCTCTCTCTCTCTCTCTCTCTCTCCGTCTCTCTCTCCATCTCTCGCTGTCTCTCTCTCCATCTCTCTCTCTCCGTCTCTTTCCATCTCTCTCTCTCTGTCTCTCTCTCTCTTTCTCCATCTCTCTCTCCGTCTCTCTCTCTATTTCTCTCTCCAACTCTCTGTCTATCTCTCTCTCCGTCTCTCTATTTCTCTCTCCGTCTCTCTCTCTTTCTCCATCTCTCTCTCCGTCTCTCTATTTCTCTCTCCGTCTCTCTCTCTCTCTCTCTCTCTCTCCATTTCTCTCTCCGTCTCTCTCTCTCTCTCTCTCCGTCTCTCTCTCTCTCCATCTCTCTCTTTCTCTCTCACTCTCTCTCTCCCCGTCTCCCCCCAGGGTCACTTTGCGATCGACGGCACTGATCCCACCTCCCCGGTCAGCGCCTTGTCGCCCACTCGCTTCACGGAGTTGCAGGCAGCACGATGACCTCAGCAGTCAGCAGCCACACACACCTCAGCCTGAGGATGAAAGGGCCTGATTTCTTCCAGCAGGGCCGCACAATTGCATTAGCACTCCTTTTTATTGGGGTCCTGCAGACAGAGCGAGACGGCCATTAGTGGTCATTAGAGATGAAATCGGTCGCAACAACTCACCAGCTGGAGGCTGAGAATTGCTTGGCAAGGCAGCCGGGCTTTGAAGGGAGGTGATTAAAGTTCAAACTGATATCCAGTTGTGCCCGCTCCTGGAAGGGGCAGAGGGGCACGGGGGCCGTAATGCCAAGCTGCCTGGTGGGAGGGAGTGACCGTCCACCCCACTCTTTAACTGTGTGTGTGTCCAGCGGTCGCCCCCCCCCCCTCTCTTTTCTCAGTTTCCTGTCTGGCATGTTGAGCCCGGGCTACTGAACGCCAGCCGCGCCATCCTTTTCTCTTGGAGAGCTTGGCGCCCCTGCTGCTCCTACTCTGAGCCAAGAGCCGCCGTTTTGCTCACGGACTGCTTACACGTCCAGTCTCCTTTGGCAGGGTTCCCTCTGGTCGGAGGCCAGGGCAGCCATGTCCAGCCGCGGGGCTGCAGGAGGGCCCACCAGCGGATGTGCGAGGGGATTTGGCAGGTTTAGGCTGAATAGTTTGTGGACCACCCTTCTGAAGGCCCCACTTCACTCACACACGCTTGCACTCGGCCCTGATCCTCACACTTAAACGCTGACACTGTGTAAACTTACTGGGCCAGATATAAACACGTGGGCACAAAGCCTCTGACGTCCAGAGGCACAGAACACACAGTCACACACGTACTGACGTATGCACACTGCGGGGTACACCTGAGCGGGTATGGCTCATATTGGCCCACATCCCCATAACGCAAAAGAGAAACTGGGATACAAAAGACACAATTGCACACCCACACTAATGTCCATCCATCCATTATCCAACCCGCTATTTCCAAACTACAGGGTCACGGGGGTCTGCTGGAGCCAATCCCAGCCAACACAGGGCGCAAGGCAGGAAACAAACCCCGGGCAGGGCGCCAGCCCACTGCAGCATACACTAATGTGCTTATCTTATAGTGCCACACAAACAGAAAAACACCCGCTGGCACACAAACACAATCACATACCTACTCCCACTCCACTATTCATAATAGCTTCTGTGCACCTGTTGGCACCCACATACCGAGACACACTCACTAATACCCACCGGTACACATATAACATCTCATACTGGCACCTACCAAGGAATCTGCACTCTCAAATACAGACACTGTCACGCATGGGCACCTGAGATCCACCTTCCAGGCTCCGACTTGGTGTGCAATACCACACTGGGCCAACAGGGGGCGCCAACGCTAACAGCACCTCCTCCTCTTTTCTCCTCAGTGAGGTCACCTAAGCCACACCCACCATCAGCTAATCCCCGCCTCTTTGGGACGGTATAAAATCAAGGGCGTCTCAGTCTGAGGGTGCAGTCCGGTACGACAGAGCTCCCTGACTCACCTGAGAGAGGCCACTGATACGAGAAGCCGCAGAGGCGAGGAAGACAGCTGTTGAGCCTTCTTCCTGTTGTGCCACCGCACACTTATTTTTGTTTTTTTTTTGGACATTGGCAGTAAACGGGGTGGCCCTGTTGGCACCCCAATTTCTCCTCTCCCTCGCTTGCACCTCACAACACACACACACACACTGGGACTTCTGCATGTGGTCATATGAACTCCCTCTGGTTTACATACAGTACATGAACCACACGTAGGCACTTCAGAGACAAAAACGCATAATCACACACACTCTTTACCAACATGTTGGCACACGTACTGTGGTACCCTTACCTGGGGTTACATATCGACACACCTTTGCCACTGAAGGCATACACAGTCACTCATATGCACACATACATGAGGTGCTCCTACTGATACATATGCTTGTGCCAACATACATATGCCACACATTGGCACATACGCACACCCATTGGTACACACAACACATAGCCAGCATTGTCCCAAAAATGTACTAACATGCTGTGGTGCGTATGCTTGGGTCCGTATACTGACAGACATTTGTAATCTCATACTGGCTTACTTAGAATAAACTACATACTGGCACATGCCCACACTGGCACATATCACTGCATACACACACACATAGGACGGTTCACATATAAACACACATACACTCTGGCACTCCTACTCATGCATATGCTTGTATGAACTGACACTGGCTTACATAAAGCACATGTGCCACACACTGGCACATATACCCCCGTACAGCACATAAACTCTGGTGCACCTGCAGATGCCTGGCTCACATATTCTGGCACAAATGCACACACTCAGACTTACTGACATGCTGTGGTTCACACCTTTGGGTCCTCACACCGATGCGAATTTGTGTAACATCATACCAGCCAGACTCACATTGGCACACCAGCACTCGTATGACATGCGTAACCACACACACACAGAGACTGGCACACACGCTCGAGTGATCGCAGGCCGGCACAAGAGCACAGACATCTTCACGTTGGCACAAACTCATACAGAGACTGACGCAAATCTTCTGCCATGGCAAGCCGGGCTGCTTTCAGAGATGGAGGCCGAATTAAATAAAGCAGTCGTCTTGTCTCCTCGATTATCAGAATGGCTCATCTCTTCACTGAACATCAAGTACATCCACGCTGACATGAGACTGACCTCTCACATGCTGCCAAGCGCACACCCACATGCAAACGCACTGCCAGTGAAAGCGAGGGGCAGCCACTTCCTAAAAGCATTCTGCTCTCCCGTCATGACTCGGCAAACTGGTGGGCTCGAGATCAGCCCATGTGACTGACCTGGTGGGCATCGTGTTGGCCGTTTGCCGACTCTTAAGCCAGGGGGCCTCACTGTGTCCAGAGTGTGTCCATCATTTACACAGAATGTGCTCTGAATGCTGCTGCCCAGTTCTGCTTATTGTGCCATTTAAAGCCTTTTACACATGTACCAGTCTGCCCCCGAGCACCAATCTTCGGTGTAATTAATCAGATAAAACAGAAAGAGCATCAGCGAGTATCACAGACGCTAATGAAATTTGTATTGTGAGAAGCCAGCGCCAACGCAGAGCGGAACACAATGCCATCTCAGAGATCAGACCTCAGGCAGGACAATGGGCATTCAGGGAGCACGTGGACATGCCACTCGGCCTCTTCATCCTGCCACAAGAATGATTTGTGCCCGTCTGAGCTCAGCTTTGTTAAGAAGAACACAGCAAGCTTGTTGGAAGTCTCTGGGGTGGCGAGACTCGCCCAAGCAGGAGCGAGCATCAGCAGCTTTTTATGTAATCAACCGGAACAAGCCAGCATTAGCCAGTATACACAGGGGATGGGGTGAGAGCTGGACCCCCCCCCCCCCCCATCTGCTAGTGGCGTGCTTCGTGCATGGAGCACCCAGTCCATCTGCTAAAGGCATCGGAGACCAGGGGCACCAAGTGCACACCCAATGCTTAACGAAACTGAAACCAGATGCACCCAGGCCAGATACCAACTTCCAATGTAACCCAATGAGACCTGAAGTTCAGATGTTGCCCCCAGTCTGGGCCAGTTAGGAGGGCCAAAACCAGAGACTGCCAACTTCTACTGAAACAAATCAGATAAGCCAGAAATCATTAACACCAGTTCAACACCTGCCCACATGAACAGCCCAGTCAAAAACAACTAATAAACCATTGACTCCCAGTTCAGGTGCAGATTCAGTGGACTGAGACCTGCAAGAGTCTGAGAGCAGTGCTGGGCATTTCAGATATTGACCAATCACATCAGGAGTCTGAGACTGGGAATGGAACATTCAGGTATTGACCAATCACAGTAAGGGCCCAAGAGCAGGACTGGAGTGTTCAGGTATTGACCAATCACAGTAAGAGTCTGAGACCGGGGCTGGAGTGTTCAGGTACTGACCAATCACAGTAAGAGTTCAAGAGCAGGACTGGAGTGTTCAGGTATTGACCAATCACATCAGGAGTCTGAGACTGGGGATGGAACATTCAGGTATTGACCAATCACAGTAAGAGTCTGAGACCGGGGCTGGAGTGTTCAGGTATTGACCAATCACAGTAAGAGTCTGAGACTGGGGATGGAATATTCAGGTATCGACCAATCACAGTAAGAATTCAAGAGCAGGACTGGAGTGTTCAGGTATTGACCAATCACAGTAAGAGTCTGAGACCGGGGCTGGAGTGTTCAGGTATTGACCAATCACAGTAAGAGTCTGAGAATGTGACTGGAGGGTTCAGGTACTGACCAATCACAGTAAGAGTTCAACAGCAGGACTGGAGTGTTCAGGTATTGACCAATCACATCAGGAGTCTGAGACTGGGGATGGAATATTCAGGTATTGACCAATCACAGTAAGGGCCCAAGAGCAGGACTGGAGTGTTCAGGTATTGACCAATCACAGTAAGAGTCTGAGAATGGGACTGGAGGGTGCAGGTACTGACCAATCACATCAGGAGTATAAGATTGGGGCTGGAACATTTGGGTACTGACCAATCACAACAGAAGTCTGAAAGCAGTGTTGGACAATTCAGGTATTGACCAATCACATCAAGAGGTCAGTGGCTGACAGTCCAGGAACTGATCGATCACATCAGGAGTCTGAGAGAAGTGGATTCATTTTTCAGATACTGGGCTATAGCACTAAGTGTCTGAGATAAGTGTTGGATGGTTCAGGTACTGACCAATCACATCAAGTTTGTAAGACCAATGGCTGAGAGTCTAGGAACCGACCAAATGGTTCAAGTCTGAGGACGGTGGCTCCAAGTTCAGTTTCTGGGCCAAAGCATCAAGAGTCTAAGACCATTGGCTCCATGTTCAGATGTCTGAGACCAGTATCTTCCAGCTCAGAGTGTAATCGAGTGCATCGAGGGTCTAAGATCAGTGGTAGAATTGAAGACCACTGGCTCTAATTTCAGAGCCTGACCAGTTACACCAAGTGTCTTGAAGAGTCCGAGACCGGGGCTGGACAGTTCAGGTAGTGACCGGCTATGTCTTGATTCTGATCGCAGTGTCTTACAGTCCAGAAAATTGCAAAGTGGTCCTAGTCTGAGAAAGACGGATTCATGGTCAGACCCTGAGCCAGAGCATTAAGAGTTTTGTATTGCATTGGACAGTTCAGGGGCTGACCAATCACATTAAGAGTTGAAGAGCAGTAACTCTAAGTTTAGATACTGACCAATCACATCAAGAATCAAGACTAAGGGCTCTGGGTTTGAATACTAATATATTATCTGGGACCAATAGTGGCCACTCCAGAGCACGACACCAGTGTCTCCCAGTTCAGACTCTAACCAGTTGCATCTGGTAGTTCCCAGTTCAAATCCTGAGCAGTCACACCAAGACCGATCAGTTCAGATATTGACCAAGTGCATCAACAGTCTGAGACCACTGACTACCAGGTGAGACTCGTGCACCACAAGCCACCTAGTCAGGAAGTGACCCCCCTAGTGGGGAGCGATTTTGAGACCAGGATGTCCCAAATCGGACCACACCACATCCCAGTGTAAGATGATCTCTTTCAGTCCAGGCTCAGATTGGTGGGCGGCAGTCCAGAAAATGACCCACTGCTGTCCTTTTTTGTTTATTAAGAGAGCCCGGTGGTCCCAGTGGAGATATTAACTTCTCATGAATCCCAGTGGGTAAAGAGGCTGATGCTGGGGGCTGCCAGTTCCCATATGATGCCCCAGATTGACCCCCCATGTACAGACTCCAAAACTATCAGGTATTCCACCAGATTATATTTTTGGTGCCCTCAGCAGACCCAGTTCACATAGTGACCACCCGGCTAACTAGAACTTCAAAACCCGGTTTGGTGAAGCCAGGGGTCTCCAGTTCAGACAGGCACACCAATAATGGCTCAGGAAGAACTGGTCCCTGTGTTGAGTGTTGAGGCCCTGCCACCTTCCACCCTCCCCGTGACGTTGACGGCTCAAGACGCAGCAGAACTCCAGGTGGGGAATCTCCAGGAAGGGGGGGTGTCCATGGACCGCACTGCACCTTTAAATAAGTGGGCTGCTGCGGAAACACAGCAGAGAGGCTGTAATTAGTGGAGACAGTGAGCTGAATGTCGACAGAGACCACACGTCAGGTGAGCTGCCAAACGGCTCATTAAGCGCTCAGAATACTCCGGAATGTCGTCAGGCAGCAGCACCGAGCACTCGCTCTACCAGTGAGGCAGAAAGAGCTCTCGGAGTGGGACTTGGGTGTGTCACGCAGCGGCGGGCCCCCGCGGTAACACTCCTTCATTCTTCAAGTCACACACTTGCTCTTTCTACCCCAAAGTGAGGAAAGCCACTAGTCCAGTAGAGCAGCCCCCCTGTAGGAGACTCCCCCCGGGAGACTGAAGTCTTCAACAGCATTTTTGAAAGACTCCTTGTAGTCAGTTTGAGCCGAGACTGCTCACCACTGACTAATAGACATGTCACTCAGCACCAGTGGAAGTCATTGCAGACCACCTCGAGTGTCCCCTCACATCTGATACGGCTGTGGTCCGTGTCACACACGTGTGAGTGGGGGGCAGCTAAAGGGCCTAAATAATAGCAGTACCACGCCAGACCATGGGGTGCCGCGCTGCACTGACTTTCTCTCTCAATCCTCTGCAGACCATCCACGGGAAATCCCTCTAAGTCCCGGTGCCTTTGATGACATCACTTCCAGTTCCGGTCCCAATGACATCACTTCCTGTCGCGGCCTTTAAAGCCGCCATATTTACAGCCTTTAAGTCAGTTCTGCTTTGAATTCAAACCTGTAAAGAGCTCAATGCGAATTTACCCAATTGCAGCCAGGGCACAATATACAGGTGGCTGCCCCAAACCTTTTTCGATGTCTTTGGACTATTCTTGTGACATGTTGGCATTTAGACTCCTGCCCACGTGGAGAAGAAAATGGCAGAGCAGTGAGCAAAATGTGGAAGGTTCAGTTCACCAGTTTCACTGGGCGTCACTCCTATAGCAGACCTTGTATAGGGTGAGGGAGCTGAAGACCCAGGTGGGCATACAAGTTCAGGTGCCAGGCCTCAAATCCTCATGCAGACACTGGTCACACACCAGGTTAACCCGATATCTTGGTGTCAACGAAGTGTAGATGAGAATAAGGGGGTTTATCTTTGAAGGTGACGCTAGATGGGGCATCTACAGCGCCAAAGGTAGAGGTCACCACTGACGGGTAGTGCCAAGGACCAAAGTCAGGCCTAACCAGATATTAATACTAAGGGTTAGGATCAGCAGGATCCCGGCAAGAACTCAAAAAGAGTTCTCAAAACTCAGAACTCAGTTCTCAGAACTCAAAAAGCAGCTAAATGGGAGCCCACCGTGGGAAGTCCTGAGGTGGTGACTGGAAGCCTAACATTTGTCCAAAGGAGGTGAAGTCAGAGATGACCAAGCAGACCAACTACTGAGACCACACCTGACCAAAAGTGCCATCTGTTGGCCAGGAGCCTAAAAGGTCAAGTAATGAACAACTGGCTGAGGGTCTGTAGTGCCCAGGACACAAGGGGCTGTGGACACCATGTGTCGAGTGCTGGGGTCAAGTACTGGAGCATAAAATGTAAAGTGATGAAGTAAGCCAGATGGAAATGTCTAGTGCAGAGGTCAGCACTGGCCAGAGGCCTACAAAGCCAAGAGCAGACCGCCAGAGTAGCTAAACATCCATTTTGAGGAGGGTCACGTCACAAATATTGGGTTGGGTGTTGTCCACAAATGCCAGTAAAGGACAGACGTCCAAAAAAATACAACCAAACTCGTCACGGGTTTTCACTTAATGGTGCAGTGGACTTAAATGAGAAGAAATAAGCAGAGCCAAAGGGGATGGGAGGTGGTCCTCTGATTGAAAAGGCAGGGCTCAAAAGAGGAGGGGTCTAAGCAAATGAGTAGGTGGGGCTAATGAGAGGAAGCAGGGCCAATGACAGAAGCGATCAGGCTCAAGAGAAGAGGAGTAGGAGGAAAGTGAGCAAATGAGTAGGTGGGGCTAACGAGAGGAGGCAGGACCAATAAGAAAAGCAATCAGGCTCAAGCGAAAATGAATAGGAGGAGACTGAGCAAATGAGTAGGTGGGGCTAAATGACAAATAAGGAAGGTTCTATGAGTGAAGACGAGGGGCTCAAGAGAGGAGGAGGCTGAGTCTGGGAGTGAATGGGTGGGGCTAATAAATGGGTGGAAACTGAATAAATGAGTGGGTGGTCCTCACAAGAGAAGAAGGCAGGGCCTACGAGTGGGGAGGAGGGGCTTAAGGGAGGAGGAGATGGAACAAATGGGGACAGGCACTTGGGAAAAGGAGGCAGGGTCTATACATGAAGAGGTGGGGGTTCAAGAGAGAAGGTGGCAGAGGTTGTGAATGAAGTGGTGGGACTCAAGGAAGGAAGAGAGTAACCAATGAGTGGGTGAGACACAAGAGAGAAGGAGGTGGGCCTATAAATGAGGAGGTGGAGCTCAATAGAAATAAGGCAGGGACTGTGATTGGGCTGGTGGGGTTTAACAGAGGAGGAGATTGAACAAATGGGCTGAGGCATGCGAGAGAAGGTGGAAGGGGCCTATGAGTAGAGTTGTGGGGGGTCAAAGGAAAGAGAAGACTGAAGAAATGAGAGGGTGGGGCATATGACAGAAGGTGGTGAGTGAACAAATAAGTGGGAGGGGTTAATGAGGAGTAGGAGGAGGTGGTGGGGCTAAAGAGAAAATGAGATGTGAGCAAATGGTGGCAGGTCCTATAAGCGAGTAGGTAGGTTCCAAGAAGGGATGACCCTGAGCAAATGAGTAGGTGGGGCTTATGACAGAAGAAGGCAGGCCCTATGACTGAGGAGGTGGGGCTCAAGAGAAAATGACACTGAGCAAATGGGGTGGGGCACATAAAAGGAGGCAGGGCCTATCAGTGGAGCAGCTGAGATCAAAGGAAAGTGGAGATTGAATAAATGAGTGAGTGGGGCATATGACAAAATAAGGTAGGCCTATAAACAAGGGGGTGGGGCTCAAGAAAAAAAGACAGGACCTAGGAGTCGAGTGGGGGTGGGGGGGGGTGGATGTTGGGGCTCAAGGAAGGAAGAGACTGAAGAAATAAGTGGGTGGGACACATGAGAAAAGGTGGCAGGGCCTATAAGTAAGTAGGCAGGTTCAAAAAGGGATGAGCCTGCGCAAATGAGTAGGTGGGGCTTATGAGTGAGGAGGTGGGGCTTTATAGCAGACGTGACTGAGCACCTGAGGGAAGGAGGCAGGGTCTATGAGTGAGGTGGGCATGCTCAAGAGAAAAGGAGGAGGAGGAGGAGAAGACTGAGCCTCAGTTTTGTGTTGGCCAGAAGGTGTGGCTTGCTACATGAGACACTGACTTCTCAGAAGATGGTTCCCCACCATATTGGTCCCTAACAAATAAGGAAAAGGTTTGGGCCCATCACTTATAAATTACCAGTTTATTCGCATTACTGGACTCATGTGGTATTCCATCAGAGAAGGGAATACAAACAGAATGCCTTGACAGAAGGAGGCAGGTGGGTCAAGCCACAAGCTGTGTGCCATGCCATTAGTGAGTTTGTGTGGTCAGTGTAGGGCTCAGCTGGAGTCCTGAACCTGCAAAACAACTCCCCACAATTACACCCCAACGGTAGAGGTCACAGATGATTGGGAGCTCACAATGCCAAGTCCAATGAGTTGAAGCTGCCTAGAAGTCCACACCATCAAATGTTGAAGTCACTATAGAAACAAAATGGACAGACTGTAGAAAGAGGGGTCATCTGAATACCCGACCACCAGGCAGTGGACATGGTCAGGCAGGATTGGCCGATCAAACACAAGCAGCGCATCCTCAATCCATAAAGGGATTAAAGCAAACAGAAAACAAAGCAGCACTTAAATCCAGCAATTCCCGGTAATGTCCGCGGATTACGACCCTCCCCCTCAAGAGTCCCAAGGGGACTTCCTGCTTACATCTATGCAGTACTGTGGTCACTCAACTTCCATGCCTTACCAAGCAGCTTAGCAGAAAAGAAAAACCAAGATGATACGTGGAAGGTGGATGGACTCTCAAAGCAGTCGGTGTGGGCCATGGCACTGTGATAACTGGGACTGAGCAATGCCCAGTGTGGATAGGAAGGGTCACCCAAAATCAAAGCACTAATGCAAGACCACAGGAGAGACACAAATAAGGCATCGGGGACTTTTTCAGGGATGCAGACTAGAGATCCAGAAATGAGCTGGGCTTACCTCTGGGACACAACGAGGGAACTGGGGACAAATGTGGAGGAAAAAGTGCCATCAGTGACTGAAAGGGACTCTCCTCAGGGGCACCAACCACCCTGATGGTGTGCCACACCCTCGGCAGGTTGATCTGTTGTTCTGGGATCTGAAGCAGATGCCAGTCTGCACAGTAACTGTGTGGCAGATGAGGTCCCTACTATAACTGGCGCGATGCCCATGTATGGTAAGCCTCACAGGGCACTAACCTTGCTCTTTTACGTGTCTTCAGCAAGTCTGGGGGCAAATGACGTGACAGGTCAGTAGGAGGATAATGGCGTGAAGTGAGCTCAGGCTGCAGGGATCCTGAGCTCAGCAGTGGACGGCCAAGTCTGAAGTGCACTGCCCAGCGGCGGGCAGATCTTCTTACTGAAGAATCCCACATGTCCAGCATATAGGGTTATTTTGGGAGCAGGAGGTATCACTCTTACACTCCCTGTCCCACCAGAATTGACCTCCTCCCACCTTTCTCCAGTTACAAGGGGCCCAGCGCTGCTCCCAGTTAGCCGAGGAGTTTGCAGGGGAGCTGATTTGCATTAGCCAGCCTAATATGACTGGTCGCTGCTGGCATGGAGGAAACAAAGGACTTCATTTGCATGTAAGATGACGGGCAAGGACAAGACAATATGCAAATTACCCTGGGGAGCGCTATATAGTGCCTCTTGGCACGTGGCGTACCCCTTCACTTTCACGGCTCACCTCACCCTGTCTCAGAAGAGTCACAGCTGCTGTGCCCTGTCACTAACGTGAAGAAGCAGCTGGGAATGGTCAAAGATCTCGGTGGGTCAGGTCACTAGAGGGACGTATCAGCCAATCAGTGCCGGGTGGCTTCATTTTTTTCCCAGATGACGCAGTGAGTCATGGATGGCACCGCAAGGTGGATTCCCAGAAGGCCACAAGCTCATTGGACTTAAACTGAGTCCATTCAATTGTGCCAACTTCTGGGGCCAGCACTGCAGCCAATTTGGGCATCCTGTGGGAACGAGGCCAGGCTTCTTTGTTCCAAGCACACTGATCAGAAATAAACATGAGCATGGGCAGAAGGAAGGGCAGGAGTGCTGGTAAGTGGGCAGAAGAATGGGGAGAAGAGGGATAGAAGTAGTGAGTGGTCAAGGATAGACAACAAAATACCAGGACGGGTTACTTCAGTGGACAAACATCTGTGAAGGCAGAGGGCAGGAAGTAGGCTGTGGACAGTGGGCCGGGACTATGAACCAGGGTGTGGACAAAGTGACAGAAGGGATCGTGAGTGGACAGAAGAACAGAAGACCTAGCAGAGGAATAGTGAGTGGTCAGGTGAGTTTAAAAATAAAAAAGGACAGGCAGACTGTGGAGTGGACAGACAACTAAGGAAAGGCCTTCCTGTGACTGTGGTCAGCACAACTGGTAAATGAGATACAGTGTGGGAGTGGACGGTCAGCAGATGAGGGACTCTGGGGGTGAAGGGTCAGCAAAGAACAAGCTCTCTGGGTGAAGGGCTTCAAAAGCATGGGCTCTGGACAGACTGGCTTTGGGAGTGAAGGGTCAGCAAAGGGCAGTTCGGGGGGTGAATGGCCAGCAAACGATGGGCTCTGGGAGTGAAAGGTCAGCAGAGTGAAAGGTCAACAAAGGACCAACTCTTGGGGTGAATGGCCAAGAAAGGACCAGCTTTGAGAGTGAAGGGTCAGCAAATGATGGACTTTGAGAGTGAAGGGTCAGCAAATGATGGGCTCTGGGGGTGAAAAGTCAGAAAAGGATCTGCTCTTGGGGTGAATGGCCAAGAAAGGACCATCTTTGGGAGTGAAGGGTCAGTAAGAAATGGCCTCGGGGGCTGACGGTCGGCAAAGAATCAGCTCAAGGAGTGAACAGCCAGCCAACATGTAAAGAGGCACCCGTACGCGTAGAGCCCCCCACCCCCCGGTAAGGTCCACCAGGGCACTTTTGCACACACACAAACCCCTCTAACCCTTCACACACACACAAGCGCGTCTAAAGCGCCGGCCGACACGAGCCAACATGATGGACGAGCTTGCCGCCCGCGGTTGTGTAAAACTGCCATACAGCAAACAAACGCTGGCCTGATGCTTCCCAGAGCCTGAGATCATGCGCCGCGCACTCCAAGGCCAGCTGTCCCAGGACCCCAGCTGTCCAGTGTGCTCCACGGTGGCTGCCAAAGAACACAAACACAAGTGTAAGCCGAGCAGAAGACCCGTCTTCATTTGGAGAGTGGCCAGCAGCAGTGGGAGCCCACCACTTCCGCGGCGTCCACCCATGTCTCTCGGGATGCTGGCTGCCCCTCCTGACCTTCTCTCCGCTGGACACCCCAGTGAGAGGTTCATGTCTGCTCACTCAGGTCCGTGTGTGTACTGCACTTTCTCACTCGCTTGCACTTGCACACGCAGAGGTAGCAGCAGACATATCTGCACACTCACACGGACACTTTCACTCAGTCCATTTCACTTAACGTCTCACACACTCACACTTACAAACATGTGGATACACTCACTGACGTTCACTGTACGCGCACACACTCATTAACTTGTGCACAGAAACACACGCGGATATCAACTCGCACATGGAACTAGAGATAGGGAATAGTCCGGCACACACCTTGACACTAATACAGGCACTCACTCTTTTACTCCTCTAGACATGGACACATGTCCACAGGGCTGGCACGTGTGAACGCACGCACACACAGATTCATGTCGGCACACTTGTGCACTCACAGAAAGACACCGCCAGAGTGTTGCACACGGCAGCACACCTTTACGGTTCTCAAAACGATGGATGCACACCCGCTGTCTCAAATGCGCACTCTCGTGTGAACACGACCACTCCTAGCCCTGCATGTGTAAACCCGCTCACAAATCCTCCCAAGCTCACACTCCCACCCGTATGTACAATTCCACACTCACATTCATATATGCACACCTGTGCACTTAAATATTTACCCAGAAATACACATAAGGGGTGTTACATACACATTTACACACTCAACCCTTCAGACTTGTGCACACTCTCGTGTGAACACAACCACTCCTGGCCTTGCCTGTTTAAGTAGGCACTGCCAGTTAAAGCCTGCCTGGCACATGTAAGCCCACACACCAATAAATACCACAAAAGCCCACTTAGCCCCCCTCAAACATGTGCACTCCTTCACCTAAACACGTGCAGTCACACTCACAAACACGCCTGACTAGCACACACACACACCCACCCACTCTGGAATGCCATTTTGTTTTGCTGCCCTACCACTCCCTGCTACACCCACATACCCATCTCTCAGCACCTGCAAGACGCCCTCGGGGGTTTCAATGGGTACGGGGAGGGGGCTCCCACGCTTTCCATGACTGGGAAGGGAGTGGGCGGGGAATTCCTGGCTTGCCATGTCAGTCTGCCCACGAACTGAAAGGGCACCATTAACACGTGCGATCACACGAGAGTCACACTCACTCCAGTAAAACGTGGAGGGCGGCACCGGGGCATCTCGCCGCATTCCCTGAAGTCAATGAGGCACATGAAGCCAGCGGCAGCCTCTCTCAGCACACTTCCTCCCTGCCACACCTCCAGGAAGTCACCCCTTGCCCACGTGCCTCGTGCTGCCAGTCAGCGTCTAATCCGGGCCAAGCGGCGTGAGGTGGAGGAGGATGTGCCTGTGTTCCCCTGCCTCAGGCTACCTGCGCCCAGTTTGACTCGCAGCTCTGGCTGGCAGCCCCAAGAGCCTCACAGCTTTGTTTCCCCTCATACAGCTGCAGCCCGGGCACCTGTGCAGACAGGGCAGAGCCGAGCAGCTGGCGTTAATCTGCCAATGGCAAAGGGTGTCAGAAACACAGATTAAAGCGATACAACTCAAAGTCAAGCCAGTGTAACCCCTTAATTGGCAAGAGGCATGCCAGGCACTTTGAACGTGGAGCTGTCAGCATGGGCTTGCAATGCCACAGAGTCTCAGGGCCACAACACCTCCCTGGCACAGAAAGTCGTGGTCAGCTTCGCAGCGAATGAATGCGGTTACCAGAAAGACCAGCGAGCCGATGCCTAGCCAGGCTACAGAAGTGATACCCGATCAGCAAATGGCAACCTCACACCGCAGAGGGCAAAACCACAACTCACATGTACCCTGCCTACAGTGGGCAACCACAGAGCTCACAGGGCAGCCACAGAACAAAGGCATCCGGCCAGCACAAAACATTATCAGATAATAGAGGGCTGCCACAGAAATCAAGTGAACTGTGCCCATGCCGGCTTGGTGCCAGCCTGCCATGGAGTATTTTATTTAAGGAAAACAGTCATCAGTGGGTTATCAGCCCTGAGGTGTAGTTGTGAAATCAAGAGGCCCTGTGCCACTTTTCAGACTTCACCCCCCTGGCACACTGTCCACGTGAAAGGGCTTTGTGGTAGCTAGGGTAGTCACCTTTGTGCCAAAGTTATCAGAAAAGCCTTCTGACCAGTTTGCCTGTGGCACTTTTCTCAAGATGCACTAAGCGGTTTATTAATAATAAACATGATGCCCACTGTGCCAGTCTAATTCATAAGCCCACTAGAGCAGCCCTTTAAATCTAATAAGAATACACCACAATGCGCCCACCAACTCCACCCCCACCCCACCATGCCACACAGAAATGAGACCCGGCGTGTTCTCTTCAGGACCCTGCAGTCAGGTGGCACCTACCTTGGCACTGGAATCCTTGCTTTCCAAATCCCCTAAAAAAACAAAAAGAAAGAAAAAGCACAGCTGGTCAGTAAGGGAACAGGGCAGCGGGGGGCATCAGCAGCATAAACCCACACATATGACATGGACAATGGCAATGGCTCTGTCTGACTTGAACTTCTCTCATATTTCTTTGTATTTTTACTTTTGTTTAAAATGCGATTCTTATCTATTATTTTGTGTCCTTGAGTGTTTAGAAAGGCCTATGAATAAATAAAGTGTATTATTATTATCATTATCATTATTATTATTATTATTAAATCCCCTGGGGTGACTACACTTTTGCCCCCAACCAAAGGGAGCAAATCCCAAATGGGACATCCCAGTAAGGTGAACACCGAAAACCGCACTCACCCCGGCACCGTGTGGTCGTAAGTGGGCCTATGCTATATGACACAGAGCGGCCTGCAGGGGGCGGAGCCTCGCACCTGTTCAAACCGGCCAGGGGAGACGAGCCAGCAGGCTGTGTTTGCTTAGCGGGGCGAGGAGGACCACTGAGGTCAGAGCCGACTTCCAGGGAAAGAACTGTGTAGACACAGGGCCACACCTGGTGTGCACAAGAGTGAGTACACAAACAAGAGGTACAACTAGCAGGGACAAAAGGCTGGTGCGCACAACATCGACACACTCCGAGGGTACACACACACACACACACAGACCTGGAGTGCACAATGAGCACCCAAACAGAGTGTACCACAGTCGCTGATGCACACCTACTGTGTAGTGTGCAACAATAAACATGGAGTGCACAGTGCAACAAACACAGTCCTACACAAGGGACAGCAGTGAGATGGAATATACAGAATCACTAATGAACACACACACACACACACAAGTATGTTGTGTACAACTAGCAGTGACTCAAGCCAAGCACTCAGAGTAGACAGACACACACACACACACACCTGGATTGTTCAATATTTAAAAGTGAGCACTCACAGAGTGTACAGCAGATTCTAACACACACACACAAACACAAGGGTGGTCCACAACGCAGAGACAAAAGCAAAGAGTGCACAGTCAGTGTACAACAGTCTACAGTGAGTACAAAACAAAATCACTAATGCACACACATACAAGCGTTGTGTGTAGAACTAGCAGGGACGCAGTACTGGAGTGCACAATACTTACACACATACATGCACTCGGAGTGTAATGATACTGAGCTGGATTGCACACTCTTCAATAGTGAGCACAAAAACTGACACTAACACGCACATGTAGTGAACAACACTCAAATCACGGAGTGCACAGTTCAACAACCTGAACGTACAACAGTCGTGAGCACAGACACACACACACTTGTGTTGTGTAAAACTAGCAGTGACACAAGTCTGGAGTACACAATACTTACATACATCTATGTATGTGTCTACTCACAGTGTAAATATACTGACCCGGATTGCACACTTTTCAACAGTGAGCACACAAACAGTCACTAATGCACCCACGTGGAGTGCACAACAGTGAACACATGGGGTACACAGTGTTACAAGCAGAGTTCAAGAACCTGAGTGTGCAATCATCCTTATCACAGACATGGGATTCACAACCATCAACAGTGAGCACACACATGGAGTGTAAAAGAGTCTGTCACACAACAGACACACACACACACACACACACATACACCAACCCTCCCTCACACACACACGTGTTTTGCGTAAAACTAGCAGTGACACAAGTCTGGAGAGCCCACTATACACTTACAAACATTCCTACACTCAGAGGGTGCACATACAGACCTGGAATGCACACCATTCAACAGTGAGCACTCACGGAGTGTACAACACTCTCCAATACACAACACGGTCACAAACGCATGGAGATCACGGTGGTCCACGATCAGACTGACCAACAGGGACACACACAGACCTGGAATGCACCGCGGTCCCCAGTCAGCACACAAATGTAACATACAGAAAGTACTGATGTGCACACACTCACACACACACTCACACTCACACTCACACACACACACACACACACACACACACACACTAGGAGAGGAAAAAGTGTCCAGCTCTTATAAGCATTCTTCTTGTTCTTCATCATCATCATCTTCATCATCTTGCTCAGTGGTCACACAGGGTTGCCAGATCCTGAACCACAACGACACAGCAGCACAAGAAACCAGTCCGGCAACTGACGTATACAAAGAGCGCAAGGTGGTGGTCGGGGGGTCCCACTCGGAGATTCGACAGCCAGGTTGGGGGTATAAGAGTGATAGAAAGGCTATACTGTATTCTGTACCATGGAACTTGAGATTTGAGAGTGATAAAGAATGTGGAAGGGCCTGTGAAGCAGGGGGTCCCTACTAAGGC
Source organism: Erpetoichthys calabaricus (assembly GCF_900747795.2). Lineage (NCBI taxonomy): Eukaryota > Metazoa > Chordata > Cladistia > Polypteriformes > Polypteridae > Erpetoichthys > Erpetoichthys calabaricus. The sequence goes on from NC_041407.2 coordinate 25,328,002, forward strand.
TAACAGAACAAAGGAGGGGATTTGAAAAATAACCCAAAATCTCACCGTTGTCTTTTTAAAAAAAAAAAAGCCCATGAAATTGCAGTTTTTGTTGTGAACAACAATTAAAAAGAGCCCAACTGGGCGAGAAAATAGCCTGGAAGAATCAACTGTGAGCACCCATGGAGGGTACAACAACAACACACACACGTGCGCATGGAAGACCCCTTAAGGGCTTCAATAACTGTGACGTCCCGCCACACCAGGGGGTGGCGCTGCTCTCTAACGCTTTCTCTCTTTCTCCCTCTGCAGAGCAGCCGACTGAAATCTCCACCAGTGATGTCACTTCCTGTTCCTGTCACCAGGTATTTAAACCGCCACCCTTCATCTACGCGTAGTGTGATTCTTGAACTCTGTCTTGTTTTGCCTCGTTGCCCACTGGTGGCAAACCCCCCACTCTTCATAGTGCACCGCCTCTGCTCATTTTACAAAGCACACCAGTGAGCACAACAACAGCCAGTCAGTCAGTCAGCCAGTCAGTCAGTCAGTCAGTCAGCCGGTCAGTCAGCCGGTCAGCCGGCCAGTCAGTCGGTCAGCCGGTTAGCCAGTCAGTCAGCCGGTCAGTCAGTCAGCCAGTCAGTCAGCTGGTCAGTCAGTCAGTCAGCCAGTCAGCCAGTCAGTTAGCCAGTTAGCCGGTCAGCCGGCCAGTCAGTCAGCGAGTCAGTCAGCCAGTCAGTCAGCCGGTCAGTCAGCCAGTCAGTCAGCCAGTCAGTCAGTCAGTCAGTCAGTCAGCGAGTCAGCCGGTCAGTCAGTTAGTCAGCTGGTCAGCCGGTCAGTCAGCCAGTCAGCCGGTCAGCCGGTCAGTCAGCCAGTCAGTCAGCCAGTCAGTCAGTCAGCGAGTCAGCCGGTCAGTCAGTCAGTCAGTCAGTCAGTCAGCCGGTCAGCCGGTCAGCCGGTCAGTCAGTCAGTCAGTCAGTCAGCCAGTCAGTCAGTCAGTCAGTCAGTCAGCCAGTCTCACTCACCTTCATAAGCAGAGCACACTCGGAGTACACACTCCAAAGTGTGCACACAACTGCAGGGCAGGGTACAGAAGGCACAGCTAAGAGTGTACAACATTCACACACATCCAGAGACACTCGTATAGTGACACACACTCACACACACACAGAGCCCACTAAATCAATCGAACACACACACATCTGGAACTGATGATCCACAATTCACACTCAAACAGATACTCGCAAGCAGCAGGGAGTGCAACAGTCACGCACGTGTGTAAAACTTCCATTCACAGTAGTACTAAAACAAGCACACGTGATACCCTGGAGTGCACAACAAGAACAGAAGGCGCACACTAGTGACAAACCCGCATGCTCACGAGGACACCGAAGTCACACAGTTAATGTCCACACATGAATCACAGGCCAGAGGAGTGCGCATTAGTGAGAGCCACACAGGTTTACGTTAACCACACAGAGTGATACATGGACTTGACAGGAGAGGATGTGGCAGATCAACTCTCGTTATTAACACACACACAGCACACCTGTCACAAAGAGCAGCAGTCGTCACGTGTGCTCTAGTGCGAGTGTCACATCACACGTGGAACTAGTGCACCCACAACACGCACTGCCACACTCACGCTCAGAAAGTTAACAAGGGTGATACAGTAACATGTCACTCACGCACAACTACACACCGCGGCTGTTTACACACAAACACAGACCTCCAGGATGAACGCCGTGTCACCTCACTCTCATATGTGCTACACCTACAGCTACACCTGACGTTAGAAGTTAACTTGGGTGTTATGAAGTCAAACAGGCCGTCCTAGACCCCCGAGTGCCACAGAAGTGCTAGTGATGCACCAAGGGACGCACTCCAACACTCAAGCTCTGAAGTCCAGTCACACACCTTTGCGGTAACCCATAAGTGACACGGACGCACAAGTCAGGGGTTATTATTAGAGGGACACTCGGTCACACTAATAACACCTGGGAACTGAAGCTTAGTGACGCCATGTTGGATGGCCACGCAGTGACACCCAGTCACATAAGACACAGCCTCTGACTTCTGGAACAACCAAGTGATGTCCTGACAGCTTAACCCGAGTGACATCCGAGTGACATCCAGCCAGTGACACAGAGCAGCGTGTCCTTGAAGTTAGGATGGGTGACACTACATTGACACTAGTGATGAGCACAGCGTCACACTTCTAGAGTTAACAGATCACATCCAGCCACACACCGACCCTAGTGGTGCACAATCACACACCTCTTAACAAGATGTCACTCAGTTAGAAGCAACGACACCGGGTAAAATATCTGGGGTCAACAAGTGACACAGCAAATGACATGCTGTTTGACACCTCTAGAGTGAACATGAGAGTGACACACAAGCACTTGGTGGGTTCTTACTTCTGAAGGTACACAGAGCCACCAGCTGACCAAAGAAACGGCGTCACCCACACACTGCTGTACTTCATGTCAGTGCTGTCACGAGGGGACGGTGGTGACACAACGTCACACACCCATGGGGCTTACATGAGTGACACCCCCTGTCCACGGACATGCTGCAGTCAACAAGCAGCACGCTGACACACAATAGTCCTAGTGATCCACAGTCACACAGCCACACAGTGACACACGTCTGGAGTTAACACGAGGGACACAGTGACACTAGTGATCCACGGCCTTCATTGCAATTAACAAATGGCACAGCAACGCTGGCTGTCACCAGTGATCCATGGTCACTCACGCCTCAAGTTAACAGGCAGCACAAGGCCGCACGCTGGCACTAGTGACACACACATCTGGAGTTAACACGAGGGGCGTTCGAGTAGACAGACACGGGTGACCCGCACTCGCAATTGATGGCACATCAACACACAGTGGCACTGGTTATCCGTGGTCACTCACACCTCAAGTTAACAAGTGGCAAACAGCCAGCTACTGACAATAGAGTCACACATCCGGGATTAACAGGAGTGACATAAATGTAAACACAGACACACACCCTTGGAGTGAACAAGTGGCACCGGTCAATACGCTGACACTGACGATGCCCACCATCATACATACATGGATACATGGACACACCAACACAAGTGATCCCATCACACACACCCTTGGAGTGAACAAGTGGCACACGAGTGATACACTTGATTGACATACAGGTAAACACAAACACTAGTGATCTGCGGTCACCCTTGGAGATAGCAAGTGACACTACACAGTCACTCGACAGGCAGCAGAGAACAACATGGTGACACTGACAATGCCCACCGTCATACATACATAGACACGCGGACACTAGCGATCCCGTCACACAACCTTGGAGTTGGGTAGTGGCACACTAACACGAGTGATACACACCTACAGCTAACGTGGGTGACATACAGGTTAGCACAGACACTGGTGATGCCATCACACGCCCTTAGAGATAACAAGTGACCCACCACCACACAGTGGCACTGGTGATCCACGGTCACTCACACCTCAGGTTAACAAGTGACACACAGCCAGCTACCGGCAATAGTGTCACACATCTGGGATTAACAGGAGTGACATAAATGTTAACACAGGCACCAGACACTTAGAGTTAACAAGTGACATTATTGAGCCGCGGCCACTCAAAAAGTGACACTGGGCAATATGCTGACCCTAACAATGGCCACCGTCATACACATCTGGAGTTACATGTGTGCATACATTTAGAATTTCCCCTTGGGGGTTAATAAAGTAGAACTAAGCAAATCTAATGACACGTCACACAGCCACACACTCACATTAGTGACACACAACAGGAGTTAACGTGAGCCATCATCAACACTAGCAATCTGCGATGACACTTGCAGTGCCTCCTGGTCATAACTGACACACACCTGACAACGGCCACCCTTGGAGTTAATACATGAGCCAGCGTCACACGGTGACACTGAAGATCCACGGCTGCTCAACAAGTGTCACAGGTTAGTATGTGGACACTAATGATGCCCACTGTCATACACATCTGGAGTGACAGACCCGCTGACACTAGTGGTCCCTTCACACATCCTTGGAGTTGACAAGTGGCACACAACCAGACCCAAAACGCGAGTGACACTTGGCATGAGCATGTGTGACACCCCTGACACTAGCGAGTCCTTAAGAGTTAACGAGTGGCACACCAGAGCACAGTGACACTGCTGATCCACGCTGAATCAACAAGTGGCACAGGTCAATGAACTTCACAGTGAACAAGTGGCCCCCAGTCACACACTAACACGAGTGATTCAGGAGTGACTGGCCACTGACACTAGTGATCCGCGATTACACTTGGAGTTAAACACACACTCACGCCAGAGTTAACGAGTGGCACGCAGCCAAAGAACGACAGAAGTGATCCACACACACAAAGCGATCTACTGTCGCGCACTCTCCGGAGTGGCCCCGAGTCTCAGAATCACCGGCTCACAGTATACGGATGCAAACACACACCCATGTTTCACTCCCAGACGCTCTCCCGGGCGCGCACACACACATATATATACGCGCACACGCAAGCACGCACGCGCACTGTTTCGGTGTGACGGGCGGGCGAGCGAGCGAGCGCGCGTATCGTGCTGTCAGGCGGCCCCGAGTTCTGCCGGTTCGGCTCGGCTCGGCTCTCACCAGATGAAGTCGGTGCAGTGGCTGCAGAAGGTAGGCTGCTTGAAGAAGCGCGCGATGAATTTGTGGTTCTTCACTTCGTGGACGTTCTTCTGCTTCAAAGCGCCTTTCCGCGCAAAGCGGTTCGCCACGTCCGCCGAAGAGGATTCGTTGGGATGGATCACGTCAGCCATGGCGACGGAGCCGAACCGAGCCGGGGCAGCAGGACGACGGGCAGCCCAAGCACAGTCTAACCGAGCGCAGCTACCTCTCCTTTCACTATCACTCACTCTCACTCTCTGAGCTGCGCTCTCCGTGACGTCACGGGGGCGGGCCGACGAAGCCCAGTCGCGCTCCCTGGCGGCTGGTAAACACAGGCTGACAAATCTTTGCTTTGGGCTTCAAGTCGGATCCGTGCTTGTGCTGGGCGTACCTTTGGGGGGGTTGATCACGGGTGTGTGCGGCCCTAACCGATTGAAAAGTGTTCACATCAGACCCCCTGAAACTTTCTCCGATTACAGAAAGTTGTGGCAGAACAGGTGACTCGCCTTCACCTTCTACGCTCATTTTCGCCGATCTCAGAAATGTTTTACTTGATTGACTTTGCGATCAATCCCGTCAGGGCGCGTTTCAATTCCGCGTCCTGCAGCTTTTCCTCCATTGAACCTGCTCATGTCAGATTACACAACCCCATAACTTTCCATCTTGCTGCTCTGATTCTGTCAGACATTATCATCATGTGGCTTGGCCTGATCCTGTCAGATATCAGAAGCCTGTAACTTTACTTCCTCAGCTCAAAACTCATTTGGAGACCCTGCGATGCTTCGATACTGAATGCCATTCACATCCATCAAGCAGATGAGCCCCCGAAGTGCGTCAGGGTCAGCGAAGACATAATGAATGCGATCGCGGCTCGTCTGTTCCGGCCTGCGCACTTTTCCGTAATTCTCCCACACATTTTTTTTTGTTTGCCATTGTTTTCCGGGCAGCGGTATGCTTTGTAAGCTGTCTGCTTTTCAGATTCAAAAGCAACATTTCAGTTTCTTTGATCGTCAGTCGTTTCGTTTGTTTAATATGTTCCGAAAAAAAGGAAAAAAAAAATAATCGGAAAGGTGTCTGAATAGGGGATGATGACGCCATCTAGTGGGAGAAAGAAGAAAACATTCCTAGTGACGAAGCCTGAGCGGCGCGTCTCCGATATGTACAAAGTGATATTTACAAATAAAAACGAAATGAAACGAGGAAAGGTAGGGGTGGATGTGAGGTATTTGTGTAAGATTGTGGTAAGATGAACAACCCAGACGGATGTCAGGTGGAATACCAGCGAAAGGAGAGGAGAGCTAGTGGGAGTATAGGTGGCATTGTGGTGACTAAGTGAGCAGCCTGTGAGTACGCAGGTGACATACTGATGAGAAGGAGAGGAGTGTGTGGGTTTTCAGGCATCATACTGGTGACAGGGGCTGTCCTGACAGTGCCTTGGTACACTTCTTTTCCTTTATAATGATCTCCGCTCCATCCTGTAATAGTCTTGGCTCTGCTAGATTACATTATGAATGGAGCGACAGTATATGAGATGTGAAGTGTTATGCCTCCACTCTACAGGCCTCGTCTTGAAGACTTCAGCCTAGGAGCAGAATGGCAGTCGCCCTGTCGTTGCTGACCTGACCTATCAGGGCAAGTAGGATTTGATTTCATTGATTCAAGGCTCGTCTCGAGGAAGCGGCAGCCATCCACATTACACTGAGATCGAGCCTAGGTTAGAAAACTGCGGGGCACTGGGATCCAACCTGCTTCACGGCATTGAGATGCACAAGTACGGAGGAGAGAAAGGAACAGGAAATTGAGAAGTGACAGAATCAGACGAAGAGGCGCACAAGTGGTGAACTTTAAGGGAGATACTTGGCTTCCTCCTCCTACTCTGCCAGATGTTGCTTTCTATCGTTTTGTTTACAGGATTGCTGGAGGAAGAGTGAAACTGCATAACCTAGAGATCTAAAAGAAGATGACGCTGATGAAGAACAGCTACAGGAGGAAGGGGGTGTGTGTGTGTGGGGGGGGGGGGGGGGAACATAATGAATAAAACAGCCAGGCACAGGACTATAATAAAAACTTATTGTGAAGATAGTGAGATCAAAACAACAATGGGAGCACCTGCAGGAACCCAAGCTCTCGCTGGATCACACAACGGGTTACAGCGTCAGACAATGAGATCTAGAAGGCTCTGAGATCCAGCAGGATAAAACAACAAGGGATGCATCGGCGGGATATTGAGACCAGACAGGGTGAAAAAAAAGGATGAATATACGGAATTCTGAGGTGTAGCAGAATCAAAAAACGCCACTTACCACTGAGACATCACAGGCTCACCCAAGTGTTACGATGTCAGGCAATGAGATCTGGAAAAGTCAAAGATCCAGCAGGATTAAACAACAAGGGATGCATCTGCAGGAGATTGAGATCTAACAAAACGATTAAAAAGGACGAATATACAAGACTCTGAGGCCTAGCAGGATCAAACAAAGGTTACACTGTCAAAGGTAATGAGATGGAGAAGGGGTCAGAGATCTATCAAAGGATATGTATGCCGGATATTGAGATCTAACAAAATGAAACAAGATGTGAATAGACAAGAGAGTGAGGTGTAGCAGGATTAGTCAACACTCCCGAACATCGAGATCTCACAGACTCACACAAGGGTTACAGTGTCAGGCAATGAGATCTGGGAAAGTCGGAGATCCAGCAGGATAAAACAACAAGGGATACCTCTGCATGATATTGAGATCTAATGAGACAATGAAAAGAGGTTGAATATGCAAAATTCCGAGGTGTGGCAGGATCAGATGACACCACAGGACACTGAGGTCCACAGACTTCTACAATTATTACAATGTCAGACAATGAGATCTAGAAGGGTCTGTATCTGTGGGATATTGAGGTCTAACAGTATGAAAAAAAAGGGATGAAGATGCACAATTCTGAGGTCAGGCAGGATCAAGCAAAGGTTACATTGACAAAGATAATGAGATCTAGAAGAGTTGCAGATCTAACAGGGGCTGTGAGATCTAGTAGAGATCTCACACAAGGGAAACGGCGTCAGAGACACAATGAGGTCAAGGGTGAAACAAAGGGAACAGCTACAAAGATCTGAGATCTAGTGGGATAAGACAGCAGGAGGTATGGCTGCAGGATGACGGAAAGGATAAGAATACAAGATCTGGAGGTCTAGCAGGATCAGACACCACTACAGGACACTGAGATCTAGCAGGAGCATGCAAGGGTTACCATATCAAAGATAATCAGATCTAGAGGGATGGAAAAAGAGCTATGTACACATGGTACTAAGATCTTGTAGGATCACACAAGGGTTACAATGGCAACAATGATGAGATCTAGAGGGGTCTGAGATCGAACAGGATCAAACAACAAGGGATGCAGCTGCAGGATACCTGTATTGAGATCTAAGGGGGTGAAAAAAGGTATGAATATACACAATACTCAGACGTAACAGGATCAAACAAGGTTTACATTGTCCAAGATAATGAGGTCTAGAAGGGTCAGAAATCAGTCAGGATGAATATTTAAGGAACATACAGTTCATGCAGGAAATTGATATGGAACAGAATTAAAAAGGGATGAAAATGCAAGATTCTGGGTTCTAGCAGGGTCAAACAACCTTACAGGACACTGAGATCAAGTAGGCACACACATGTTACAGTGTCAAAGACCATGAGATCTAGAAGGGGAGAGAGCTACAAAGATCTGAGATCTAAAGTGATAACTCAACCAGGGCTTGTAAGAGAACAGACGGACAACGATAAAGAGTTGCCCCTGTGTAAATGAAAAATACACAGTAATTGTGGTGACATCTTCATAGACGCAAGTTCCTAGTTAAACTGCCTCAAGATGTCAGATCTGCTTTTAGGAAGAGATGGACCCAGGTGGATGGACACCGGAAGTGACATCAGTGGCTGTATAGCCATCAGTCTCTCAGTCTGCAGAGGGAGGATGAGTAAAGGTATTAGGACACAGCACCAACTGCTGGAGCGACAGAGAATTACAATCACCAGAGCCTTTCAGCCCCCCCAAACCCCCCCATGTACATGCGCATGACAGGCTATATCTGCAGGATAACAAAAGATCAATATACGAGCTACTGAGGTCTAGCAGGATCAGACACCACTACAGGACACTGAGGTCTAGCAGGATCAGTCAAGGGTTACCGTGTCAAAGACAATGAGATTAAGAATGATGAGAAAAGAGTCAGGTATACATGACACTGAGGTCTTGCAGGATCACATAAGGATTACAATGTGAAAAATGAATAAGATTTAGAAGAGTTTGAGACCTGGTGGGATAAAACAAGAAGGGATCTGCAGGATACTGAGATCTAACAGGATGCAAAAAGGATACTTATACACAATACCGAGTTGTGACAGGATCAAACTACACAACAGGATGCTGAGATCTAGTGGGCTTCCACAAGATTTACATATGAAAGATACTGATATCTAAAAAGATGAAAAATGGCGTAAATATGCAAGATACCGAGGTCCACCAGGATCACACATGGCTTACAATATCAAAGATAATGAGATCTAGAGGGGTACAACAGCAAGAGATACACCTGCAGGACGTTGAGAAAAGGGAACAACATACAAGACTGTGAGGCCTACCAGGATCAAACAACCTTACAGAACACAAAGCTCTAGTGGGCATCCACAAGGTTTACAACGTCAATGGCAAGGAGATGTAGAAAGATGAAAGAAGGGAAACATCTACAAGAATCTGAGATCTAGTAGGATAAAGAAGCAAGAGCTACATCCGAAGGATATTAAGATCTAACAAGGTGAAAAAGGGCATACGTACTGTATATAAGATATTGAGATCTCACAGGATCACACATAGGATACAATATCAAAAATAATGAGATCTAAAAGGGTCTGAAATCAGCAGGATACTGAGATCGAACAGGATAAAAAGGGTTGAATCCACAAGATCCTGAGGTGCAGCTGGGTCAAACAACACTACAGGACCCTGAGATCTAGTAGTCTCACGCAAGAGTTGCCTATAAAAGATAGCGAGATCTAAAAGGATGACAACTGGGATAAAATGTATGAGACACTGAGGTCTAGTAGGATAATCGAACACTACAGGACACAGAGACTTAAGAAGCTCACATAAAGGTGATAATGTCAACAATAATAGAATCCAGAAGGATGAGACAAGGGGGAGGTCTACGAGGATCTGAGATCCAGCAGGTTTAAACAAGATAGAGTCCATCGGCAGAATGATACTGTCTATCATTCTAACATATTGAGGTCTTGTAGGATCACATAATGGTTGTAATTTCAAACATCATGAGATCTGAAAGGATGAAAAACGGGAGAAATGTTTGCAATACCGAGGTCTAGCAGGATAGTCCAACACTATGGGAGACTGAGACAGAAGAAGCCCACATATAGGTGATAATGTCGATAATAATGAAATCCAGAAGGATGAGACAAGGGGGAGGTCTGTGAGGACCTGAGATCCAGCAGGTTTAAACAATGCAGGGTCCATCTGCAGAATGTTAATATCTAACATTGCAACATATTGAGGTCTTGTAGGATCAGAGTGGTTACAACATCAACCATAATGAGATCTGGAAGAGATTGAAGGAAGGGAAACATTTACAAAGATCTGAGATCTACCAGGATAAAACAATTAAAGGCTTTCTCTGCAGGATGATAAAAGGGATACATGTAAAAGATCTAGCAGGATCAGACAACAAGAAATATATCAGCAAGATGCGAAATTCAAATACAAGGGCCACCTATGAAAGATACTGAGGTCCAAAAAGATGAATTAAGGAATAAATACACAGAGTTCTGAGATCTAGCAGGATCAAACCGCAAAGATGTACCTCTGCAGGATACTAAGATCTTATATGGTGTCACACGTGTGCATTTGGGAGACAGTTTACAGGGTCAAAGAGTTGCAGTTACCCGCTGAAGCCAGGGGTTGGCGCTGCCCTCTAACTCTTCTTTCATCTCTACCGGAAGAACAACTGAAGAATCCACCCAATAACATCATTTCCGGTTGCCATCCTCAAGATCCCGCCTCTTCATACCATCACTTCCTGCAAGTCCACCTATATGTACCACCATCATTTTTGGTTGTATTAGTTCCGTTTTGAACTGTAAAGAGGTCATTTCCTTTGCTTTCTGTGCGACAGTATATGGGGGGATCCCCCCAATCTTCATGATACTGAGACTGACGAGGATGAAACAAGTTGATGCATCTGCAAGGAACCCGCGATCTGCCAAGATTAAAAACAAGTAAGGTTACACCTGCAGGATATCGAGATTTGACAGGGTCACACAGAAGACCCCACCACAAGAAACAAGGAATAACTACACAGGACACCGAGATCTAGCAGGAGCAGAGTATAAGGAACATATTACGGGATACGGAGGTCCAGCAGGCTTTGGTTATCTGTGGAAGATGTTGAAACCTGGAAGAATGAAATAAGGACACTCGAGTCCCAGTAGAAACAAAGTGTAAGGGGTTATATCAGAGGAGAGTGACATCTAGCCAAGTGATATTTGTATGAGAGAATGAATGGAATAGAGATCTAGCTATACACGAGCAAGCCATCAAGATCAAACAGGATGAAGCAAAGAACAAATATGAGATCTAACTGGATCAGACAACACAGTAGATGTTATTCTTCACAGAGACCTTTATCAATAGCGCCTGATGACCCCGACACTCTTGATTCACTAACACAATATCTTACTTGTGTTTCTCAATGGATGAGTAGTAATTTTCTCAAACTAAATAAAGAGAAAACTGACATTTTAGTGATTGGCAATAATGAGGTTATTAGAAATAAACTTGATGCATTAGGATTAAAAGTCAAGACAGAGGTAAAGAATTTAGGGGTAACTATTGACTCTGACCTGAATTTTAAATCACATATTAATCAGATTAATAGGACAGCATTGTTTCACTTAAGAAATAGAGCAAAAGTTACATTGCAATAACATTGCAAGATGCTGAAAAATTAGTTCACGCTTTTTCTTTCGGTCGGCTAGATTACTGTAACGCACTCCTGTCAGGACCACCCAAAAAAGACATCAATCGATTGCAATGAGTGCAGAATGCAGCTGCCAGAATCTTAACTCGGAAACAAAAATCTGAGCACATCACCCCAGTTCTGATGTCACTACACTGGTTACCTGTGTCGTTTAGAATTGACTTTAAAATACTGCTTATGGTTTACAAAGCCTTAAATCATCTCAGCTCCATCCTATATTTCAGAATGTCTTACACCTTACACTCCAAATCGTAACCTTAGATCTTCAAATGAGTGTCTGCTTAGAATTCCAAGAGCTAAACTTAAAAGAAGTGGTGAGGCGGCCTTCTGCTGTTATGCACCTAAAATCTGGAATAGCGTGCCAATAGAAATTCGCCAGGCTAATATGGTGGAGCACTTTAAAACACATTACTTTAACATGGCTTTCTCATAGCTTCATCTTAGTTTAATCCTGATGCTCTGTATATTCAATTAATTATCAATATCATTCATGGTGGCTCCAAAATCCGCACTAACCCCTACTCTTTCTTCTGTTCATTTTCCGGTTTTCTGTGGTGGCGATCTGCGCCCCCACCACCTGATCAAAGCACCGTGATGTCCCTACACCAGGGGTGGCAAACTCCAGGCCTAGAGGGCTGCAGTGGCTGCTGGTTTTCATTCTCACTCTTTTCCTAACCAGTGACCAGTTTTCACTGCTAATTAACTTTTTCCCCATCCCTTTAATGGCCCTGTTAGAAGAGTTCAGCCCTCTGAATTGATTCCTTTCTTCATTAAATGACAGCCAGACAGAAAGGAGATGTGAAATGAGCTAACAGATGACCAGCTAAACTGGGGCTCCAAACTCCAACCAATTTCACTCCAATCAGTTTCTTAATCAGAAGCCGATTCTTGCTGTTAATTAAACCCGTTATTTAATTCCATGGCTTGTTGCTGCTCTCATTCTGCCACAGCAGACATTTTGAAAACTGTTGTTTTTCTGTTCTTTCTAAGAGCACCGTCAAAATGTTTTGGTGACCTGAGAGATCAACCTTAACAAGACCATCACCTCTCTTTAATTTCAGATATTGTGTGATGGACACTGGTTAGCTGGTCATGTGGTGGCTTGTTTTGTGTCTCATTATTGTTTGGCTGCTAATTAAAGAAAAAGAAACAACTATGGGGCCTGAGTCGAGTTAATTAAAAGAAGTAATCAGCAGCAAAAACTGGTCACTAATTAAGAAGATGGTAAGAATGAAAACCTGCAGCCACTGCGGCACTCGAGGCCTGGAGTTCGCCACCCCTGCCCTACACTGATGGATTAAAGGCCAGAAGTCCACGTGACCGTCATCATCAAATTCTTCCATGAGAACCCTGAATACCATGAGGACTGATGGAGGTCATTTATGTTAGGTAGAATGCCTACAGCGGGCTGGGTGGTCTCGTGGCCTCGGAACCCCTGCAGATTTTATTTTTTCCTCCAGTTTTTTTTTGTTTTTTCTGTCCTCCCTGGCCATCGGACTTTACTTTTATTCTGTGTTAATTAGTGTTCCCTAATTTAAATTATTTATCTTTTTTCTCTTACTTCGTCATGTAAAGCACTTTGAGCTACATTGTTTGTATGAAAATGTGCTATAGAAATAAATGTTGTTGTTGTTCACAGAGACCTTTCCGGATCACATGGAGGGGTATATCTGCATAATGTATTTATGGTGGCTAACAAGATAAATAAGGAATCAATCTACCAGAAGATACGGATATCCAGCAGGAGCAAACAACAAGGGGTACATTACAAGACACTGAGATCTAGTCAGGCCACACAGATACAGGGGGTATGACAAGGGCTGAATATGCAGATCCCCCCCCCGAGACCTAGCAGAGCCCTTACGTGAGGAGCTGGACAAGCTGTCAGGATCTGACTGTACAGTACAGAGAACCCTGCTGTCAAAGACGTAGACAAGAAAGAAGAACTTGACGAGCCAGGGTCCTAATCTGAGACGCAATCAAATCCGACTCCGATGGAGATAAAGCTGCCAACCTTAAACCAGAGATTTCATTTCCTCCTACGGTTCTTGCAGATTCTGCTGCCCATCAGTTGCTCACAGGATCAGAGCGGCGAGGATGAGAGCGTGTCTCTGGGAGGACAGTGAACAGCAGGGCACTGCTTCACCAAACATGCTAACTGCATTTATTATCACAGAAGCGAGCCCACGCGTTTCTGCTAGGGCTCAATTATCATTCCAAAAGCAGATGAAACGGGGATTCTAAAACAGACAAAAGAGTTGTTTAAAACAAAAAAAAAAAAAGTCTTTGTTAACAAGGCAAATTGCACACCTCGTCACATGAAATGTCTAATTACAGGCATCCTGGTGCCGTTCACCAGGGGATAACGGCGTTTCAGTTTCACATTTGGACTCCTTGACTGCGTGAGAGAGAAGGATCCAGAGACAGCTGGGTCAGGATCCGTGTGTGCAACGCTACGAGTCGCCGTGTGAACATCCAGTGGCCTGTCAGTGGGTTGTGTTGTGTGTCAGACAGCAGCATTCTGTCTGGCAGATTTCTGCCCCTCTGTGCGTGTGTAGGGGGGCATCTTTGTATATTTAACATGTAAGCTTTGCGCTTAAAGTGTCAAATCCGTAATATGTTTGTGCAAGAATGGAAGTGTGGTTGAGCAACGGCATCTGCACATCGAAGTATCAGAGAGCAAGAACTAACATTCGTGTTGTGATGGAACCAGAAGTGTAGGTGTTATGCAAAGGCAGGATAGAAATCCGTCATCGGAAATCCTCCAGGCATGCCTTACGGGTAAAGACAACATTCACCCACATGACTCCTGACGATGGAAAGCAGCTCAGGCCGATAGGTGGCAGCAGGTGTGGAAATGAAGAACACAAGAAGCAGAAAAAGGGTTTGGGGTGGCCATCCTGTATACTTGGCAGCGAGCAGACTGAGGTGAAAAAAACAGAAAAACAGAGTAATGGTGGCGGTTAGGTTAGGATAGGAGACCTGGCGGTAGTGATGTCAGAAAGTCTGTAAGCAGATGTGACGTCAGTGATGGTGGAATGGGAAGTGACATCCTGAGACTCGGACGGGGTCTACAACGGAAAGAGAGAAAGGACCGGCGCACACTGCCACCCCCTGGTCTGGCATGTAATTACAACCATTCGAGCCCTTTAGCTGTGTGGGTGACACTGGTGGTCTACCTGGGAGGAAAACTCAGAAAAAAAAAATTAATAATAATTTCTTTGAAATTAAAACATGGATACAATACAATACAATCCATCCATCCATCCATTATCCAACCTGCTATATCCTAACTACAGGGTCACGGGGGTCTGCAGGAGCCAATCCCAGCCAACAAAGGGCGCAAGGCAGGAAACAAACCCCGGGTAGGGCGCCAGCCCACCGCAGATACAATACAATACAATTTATTTTCGTATAGCCCAAAATCACACAAGGAGTGCCGCAGTGGGCTTTAACAGGCCCTGCCTCTTGACAGCCCCCCAGCCTTGACTCTCTAAGAAGACAAAGAAAAACACCCCTTATAGGGAAAAAAATGGAAGAAACCTTGGGACAGGCAGTTCAAAGTGAGACGCCATTCCAGGTAGGTTGGGCATGCAGTGGGCATCAAAAAAAAAAAGGGGGTCAATAAATTACAATACACAGAACACAAGTAATCCTCAATACAGTATAAAAAATAAAATCATTACAAGTATGGAGCAGAATTTAACAGTAGATGATATCACATAATAGGATTTGGACACCCGCAGCTATGGGCACCCCTCCAGGTCGGGACACCAGTAGCTCGTAACCAAGGATGGACTTGAGCAAACATGAATATAATGACAAATTCTGGTGTAAAAAAAGTGGCAAGTGTTTACGTATTGAAAAACAACCAAAAAAAAACAAACATTGTGTCCCTTTTAAGGAGGAATTCAAAACCATTGTCACATGTGTGTGCACAGGGGGCATCTTAAGGGCTCTGGTGATTGTAACTCCCTGCCACTCCAGGGGTGGGCGCTGTGTTCTGATGCCTTCTCTCCCCCCCCATCCCCGGATGATTGACGGCTGTAACATCCCTTCTGGTCTCCATCTGCCTGGACCGGCCTCTTCCTTTCGAGGAAGACTTACGACCTGAAGTACAGCCATTTTGAAGAATGCTCACTTTGGGAACGTTTTTGCAATTATTGCTTGTTTTTGTTTTTTTTTTTTTGCATTGCTGCATTCCAGTTATATGGGGTCACTGGCTGTTTATCTGTTCTCTTACACCATCAATAAATCAATGTCCATAACAAGAGTATGAAAGTGTGCTCAATCAATAAACACAATCCATACAGGTCCCATCCACGGAGCAGCAATCCATAAGCGTTTCCCAGCACTCCGTAAGTTAACAGAGGCCCGTCGCATACCTCACTCCTCCTAAGCTCTCTCCTTTGCACTCACACTTTGAATGCCACTCTCCGCAGTTCCTCCCAGATGAGATTTATGTCTATCCTGGTCCGCAGAACTCGGACCCTCATGTTCTCCCATCAATACCCGCAGAACGATACCAAATCCATCTGACTGCTGGCAGGGCTGGGCTGACCCTGCTCTCCATGAGGTCTTTCTTCTATCCCCAGGAGACGCCCGCACTCGCGGCTCAGCTCTTTCCTTCCACTGTCTCCCTCCATTCGATCAATCCCCTCTCTGTCTTTACTCAGCCTGGTATAATTGGCAGTGTGGGCGCTGCGCTCTCCGAGCTCCGGAGCTGCTAATGAGGGGCGGCGGTGCAGATCACTAACCCGCACGTGCCCAATTAATTACTCCATTCCCCCATCAGAGCTCCATGACCTCACGACTTTCCTATCTTACGCAGCTACATTAGAAATGCAGAGTATCAATGTTTGAATCCTAAAAACAAAGATAAACAGCACCTTGTCATTCCGTCACAGACCTAAGAGACTCTGCGTCACTTCGTCACAGCATAGGCAAGTCCAACAAAAGACAGGCAAGGAAGAGTCAGGAGAAACATTTGTAACCATAAATGTAGCAAAAGTCAAGAGCAGGAGAAATGTTTTGACGTGGTTTGGTCTTAGGGTGGTCCTGTTCTCCCCTTTATAGAAAATGTCCCCAAATCCTTGCTATAGCCCTCATATCAAGCTAAAGTTAGAAAATGGACAGAACCTTAACAAAACTGATCATGTTGTTTCTCAATGGAGTCTCCACCCTTCTCGATGCACTTGCGCTATGTGTCTGGATTCCAGCAGAATAAAAGGTTTTGTCTTGTCCTCACAACCACTCGTACACCGCTTTCTTCACATCGTCATCTGTCTTGAATCGGCGACCACTCAGATGTTGTTTTAGCGGTCCAAAAAGGTGGAAATCACACGGTGCCAAGTCTAACAAATAAGGAGGATGTGGCAATACCTCAAACTTCGGTTTCTCCACACAGGCCTTGGTGTTCTCAGCAGTGTGTCGTTTTTCTTGCAGCAAAAGGACTCCTTGAGACGGCAGTCCCCGCCACTTGGATCGAACAGCAGGCTTCACATTGGGCTCCAGCAAGTCACAGTAACTTGCACCAGTGACTGGAGTACCCCTCGGCATGTAGTGTTCAACAGTAACTCGGGTGTACGAGAGGTGGTGAGGACAAGACAAAACTTTCTATTCTGCTGAAATCCGGGCAGGTGGCGCAAGTGCATTGAGAAGGGTGGAGACTCCATTGAGAAATGACATGATCAGTTTTGTTAAGGTTTGTTCCATTTTGTAATAAATCCCATTTTCTTACTTTAGCTTGACTCCCCCTCGTACTTTACCTTTAATATGTTTGACTTCATGCAACAAGACAGAGAACCAGAACAGGCAGGGGGAAATGTATGCATTCATTTATGTGTTATACGTAATACATTCTATTATAACTAGTGCCATATAAAAGCAACTAGAATGTGGCTCTGCCAACCACTCAATCTGATAGTTGAGGTGGCACATCACCTTGGAGTTACATTCGATTTTCTCTGGTCAGATCCTTTCTGGTCAAGTTCTCTTCAGTCATCAAGGTGACTGTATAAAAAGAGAGAGAGAGATGGTCTTCTCAAGATTTCAACGGGAGACTGAGAGGAAGAGACCCCAAAATGATGCCAGCTCTTTGGTTTCCTTTCAGACATCATTAACCAAAGAGATGTTGCTGTACAGAATGGCTCTCCTGATTCAGCGGCCAATCCTAATCAGCCACATCCCAGTTCTTCAATGACCATCGGAATGCACCGACTCCCTGTGTCACACCAGATCTTGTTTCTGCCTGACCCCATTACATCTCTAGGCTGGCCTTGTTGCCGTTTCATTTTGTTATGACCTAGAGAGTCCCCAAAAATCCTCCAAATGCCCACTAGGAGGGGAAAAGCCCTGGCTAGTAATGAGAGGACCATGCTGAATCTTTATAAATAAAAAGATTTATTTTTACAAGAAAACATGCTTTGTAACCCAACAAGGCCAAGGGATTGCCTGTCACAACAAAGGTAAGCCAAGGCCAACAATTGACCTGATACACTATCCAAAAGCAAAAAACAGAGCAAGGGTTAAAAAAGAAAAGAGTAATAATGATCAGTAGAAAAACCAGGAGTGCATTCAATGAACCGCAAGGGACTGCGGGTTTTCTTTAGCCTTTATGTGACTAATCTCTTGTAGTGATGGGCAGGTGACTCCCACCTCTTTGGGAGACCAACCACAAAACACAAGGAACATAACCGAAGAAATGTAAGACCTAAAGAATCAAAACAGACCACACTGTTTATATTAAATATAAATATGAAGGAACTATGGTGGGAACACCAGCTGAAACACAACACATTTCAGGCTGCCTGACCAGTTTCAAAGGCTTGCTTGTCCCTTCCTGGAGTGTTGATGGCTCATTGAATGTCCGGTCACAAGTAGAATGATCAGTGCTTCCAACCCCCCCACCACAAGTCACATTCATTGAAGCGGGAACTGAACACCAACTTCTTAGCAGTGATGGCGTTGCTAAAATCTTGGGGAGTTGACAATGACTTGTTTAAAGAAACCCCTTTCTTTCTTGAAGTCGCTAATTGATTCTTAAAATGACAATTTACTAGCAATTATCAAAATATTTAATATTAGCCTACATTACAAGAGCCTAGAATCAGACACCAAAAACCAGAAATTAATTTTTGTTGTAAAGAGATGAAGAAGAATACTGTAAATGTCACACAACAGCAGTGCTCTTAAATTTATTATCCGCAACCTTGGATGCATCAGACATGCAACGTCTGCTATTTAAAGTGTAGCGCCCGGTGACATCACACCACTCGAGTACCAGAGCCACGCCCCTAGCAACCAAAATGGTGGCAGCCAAATCAGTAACAAAAGGGAGGATTGGTGGCTCTGAGCCTGTGCTGGTATCCAGAAGGTTGCCGGTTTGAATCCCCGTCACTGCCAAAAGAGATCCCACTCTGCTGGGCCCTTGAGCAAGACCCTTAACCTGTAATTGCTCCAGGGGCGATGTACAATGGCTGACCCTGAGCCCTGACCCCAAGGGGTATGCGAAAACTAACAAATTCCTAATACAAGAAATTGTATATGGCGAAATAAAGAACAAAATAGCCCCACGGTAAAAAGAACCAATAATAATAATAATAATTAAAAAATGCTAAAAGCTTAATGGGATCAAAATGATTCTAGCCAAGTAATGTAATAGGGGTGCAGTGGTGGTGCTGCTGCCTCGCACTAAGGAGACCTCCCAGCGTGGAGTTGGCATGTTCTTGGTGGGTTTCCTCCCACAGTCCAAAGACATGCAGGTTGGGTGCCTTGGCGACACTAAATTGGCCCCCGGTGTGAGTTTGCCTGGCGATGGACTGGCACCCTGTCTAGGGTTTTTTCCTGCCTTGCGCCCTATGTTGGGCTCCAGTAACCCCCGCAACCCTGTAAAGGATTTAGCTGGTTAGACTGAAAGATAGAAGAAAAAAGTACTCAAAGCAGAATAAAATGGATAACTTTGTTGTAAGGCCAACCCTGCCGTTATTCCCCAGCCCTGAGAGATGCCCTTACATTTAATTTGGAGCTGGGACAGCAGGGACATCTTACATGTTGATTGGACATAAGAGACGTACTGTTATAATTATACACCGTCACATACGTGTTCATGGGGTTTACAGGCTCAAAGAGTGTGGTATCTCAGCCAAACCAGAAGATGGCGCTGTCATCTGATCCTTTCTCCTTTTGCCGAAGACCATGCCTCTCAGTGACATCACTACCGGGCCACCCTCTGATGACATCATTTCCAGTACCCAGAATCCATCTGCCTGTTCCTGTTCCAGCATCCCTGACTCCACCTTTCCCTGTCTTTTGCCATTTGATTCTGTTAATCAGTTCTGTCTTGCACTCGTGTTTTTCATTTTCTTTTTCCCCCACCAAGTACACGGGGTGGCCATCTCCAAACCTTTTTCTGTCTGCTGCCTGTTTTATTACAACACTTTTGGACATTTACGATTCCTTCTCACCGTTATTACAGACTGTTTCCGGCAATTCTAAAGTGCCTATAAAAAATATTCACCCTTTTACAAGTTCTGACATTTTGCCGTTAACACAACTTTGAATCCCAGTGGATTTCATTTGGCCTTTTCTGACACTGATCAACAGAAAAAGACTCTGAAATGTCAAAGTGAAAACAGATCTCTGCAAAGTGGTGGGAATTAATGACACATATAAAACTCAAATCATTATTTACCCCCTTAGGAGATGGCAGCCATGACAGCCTTGAGTCTGTGTGTGCAGGTCTCTATTAGCTTGGCACGTCTGGACTTTGCCATTTTTCCTGGATCTTCTTTGTTAAACTGCCCAGGCTCTGTCTGCTTGCATTGAGATTGTGAGTGGACGGCCTTTATCAGGTTCAGCCACAAAGTCACAGTTGATCTCTCATGCTTTCACTCCAGGACTTTAACTTGGTTGTTTTGTAAGTCATTCATGTTGTTGCCCCTTCAACCCAACAGACAGATACTCAGGACAGCAGGTAAAAGCACTGAAGAGTATTTTTAATTTGTTTCTTCTCCAAAACAGTGCTCCCCAAGCACCACAGCCACAATAATACAGGCAACTGAGAGTAATTCAGCACAAATACAATTCTCTTTCTCCTCCACACCTCCCTGCAAGCTTCGTCCACCTCCACCCAACTCGGGCTCACTTGCTGGGCTCCCAACGGACCTTTAAATAGTGAAGTGCTGGTGAGTCATGTGGACGGAAGGACAAAAGCACCCCGGGTCAGATGGAGAACTTGAAACACTGCACTCTAAAATACTGCACCTTACAGGGTCATTCTCTGCGCCCTAAAATATCCATTGCACCGCTGGTCACGCTCCACACTGCACTCTAGAATACCCTACATAATGCTTCCTCAGTGGTCAGTTAGCATACTGTACTCTAGAATATTCTACATGGTGTAACTCCATTAATCATTCAGCAAACTGCACTCTAGAATACCTTACATTTTCATTTTCTAGTATTTACTCTCCACACTGCACTCCACAATGTCCACTGCACCACTAGTCACACTCCACACTGCACTCTAGAATATTCTGCATGGTGTAACTCCATTGATCACTGAGCACACAGCACTCTAGAACAGGGGTGGGCAAATTCATTCCTGGAGGGCCGCAGTGGCTGCGGGTTTTTGTTCCAACCCAGTTGCTTAATTAGAAAACAATCCTTGTCAATAATTACATTTCATGGCTTGTTAGTGCTTTAACTCTGCTATGTCAAGTCATTCTCATATCCTAGATTTTTTTTTCCATTCTAAGGATATCATCCAAATACTTTGAAGTGTAAAACGGACGGGTAATTCTCAATCCTTCACTTTTTTCTCTTCTCTTTCCTTCCAAGTATTTAATTAAACCAAATAGTGCACGATAAATACACACAGGTGTAAAGGGTAACAAGCAAAATGGATAACTGCTGGTTTCTTTTGTCATTTGCATCTAATTGCTAATAAGGAGCAATTAAAAACCAAGAATGCAGCTGTTTAAGACTTAAATAAGCAATAAGGGTTCATAATCTTAATGATGAAGATAACTAAAATGAAGCAGAAGAATTTCTAGAGCAATAAGTGCTTCTTATTAAGCAATTGGGTTGGAACAAAAACCTGCAGCCACTGCGGCCCTCCAGGAATGAATTTGCCCACCCCTGCTCTAGAATGCTCTACATGAGGTTTCCCCAGTGGTCAGTTGCCATATTGCACTCTAGAAAATTCTGCATGGTGTAACTCCATTGATCACTTGGCACACTGCACTCTACAATACCTTACATGGTCATTTTTTAGTAGTTACTCCCCACAATGCACTCTAGAATATTTTACATAGTGTACCACCCCTGGTCACACTCCACACTTTACTCTAGAATATTCTACATAGTGTACCACAGCTGTTCATGCTCCATACTACACTCCAGAATATTCTACATAGTGTACCACCGCTGTTCATGCTCCATACTACACTCTAGAATATTCTACATAGTGTACCACAGCTGTTCATGCTCCATACTACACTCCAGAATATTCTACATAGTGTACCACCGCTGTTCATGCTCCATACTACACTCTAGAATATTCTACATAGTGTACCACCACTGTTCATTCTCCATACTACACTCTAGAATATTCTACATACTGTACCACTGCTGGCCACGCTCCACACTGTACTCTAGAATGCCCTACATGATGTTTCCCCAGTGGTAAGTTACCATACTGCACTCTAGAATGTTCTACATACTGTACCACCGCTGGTCACACTCCACACTGCACTCTAGAATGTCCATTGCACAACTAGTCACGCTCCATACTGCACCCTAGAATATTCTACATAGTGTACCACCGCTGGCCACGCTCCACACTGTACTCTAGAATGCCCCACATGATGTGTCCCCAGTGGTCACTTACTACTCTGTATTTTACAAAGTCCAAGATGGCTTAGCTCTAGTGCTGTAGCATTCTCTCATTCTGTATAGCGCCCAGCTTGGTTCCACTTCACCCTGCTGCAGTTTGCCCACCAGTGAGTTGCTCAACTGGCCACACACTGCTGGATTTGAGGTGTTCATTCTGTCTGAGCCCTGGCATAACCTCAAAGCCCAAATGCAAACAACCTTGGCTAGTCCGATGAACTGTGTGTTCAAACACTGGGGGCGTGTGGTCAGCCGGAGACCTGGGCAGCTGTCCGTCCTTCGCTAAGTGGCTTGTCTCTGTCAGCAGTTCCGGCATTTGTTTCACTTCCGGCCTTTGTTTCTATTGATCAGTCAAGTTACTCTTCAACTGAGAGTAAACACGGTCCAGTGGACTTTGTGTGCAGCCACTTTGGGGTCATGCCTTCTCCCATGTGTTGAGTTGAGCTGGCAGTGATTTAATCTCCGAGGTTCTCTTCCATGTTTTGGACTCTACGTCACTTGGTAGGCTAAAAGTTTCCAATGTGGAACCAGAGCTATGGCTTGGCTGGCATTGGAAATGGACACTGGGATCTCTTAGATGTGGGCCATGGAGGGCCAGTGCACTGAGTGTCAGCTTCTTCTTTCTGGCTTGATAACAGCCTCTCCTATTGGCTAGCGGTAATTTGCAAAGAGGCGGGGCCTGCCGGGCAGTCAACATCTCTTATCAGCTGTTTACACTCAGATGAGTGCACTGGTGGCTTTCGGCAGAGACCTGTCAGTCCGCCCTGGTCTGCTAACTGGAGAGATGGATCAGCAGCTCATCTTCGTGTTGTACCTTCAACTTGTTACGTTTGGCTTAGTGTCCTCGGGTAATGGTGAGTCTCCTTCTGTTTTCTGGTCCTGTTTCATTGTTAAATTTAAACATATAAGGGAGCTGTGGAGTGAAAAGTAATGGTAAGACTAAGTGGTCCATGCGGTCGCAGTGGCACTGGCGTGTGACCACTAGTGCGGTGCAGGAGTGTCAAAGGCTCAGTGACCTGCCAGACAGTAAGAATATTGAAGAGAAGAGAGCAAGTCAGCTGTAAAGTGACCACTGAAGCCTCAGGGCTCCTGCACAAAGATGGAAGCCAATATTATTGATCATCTGCTTTGTCCATTGGTAAGAAAATGATTATGTCTTACAGTATGTGGCCGCCCGCCCTTAGCCAAAAATGCTGTCCTGTCAGAAGAACGGCGCATCTATGAACCCGGGGAGGAGGTGACGTTCTTATGTGTAAAAGGCTACAGCATGTCTGGTGGCTCGAGGAAGATCACATGTGGCATATCCGGGAAGTGGAACACACCCACCATACGCTGCAGTCGTGAGTATGGGACCCCCGTCCACCCAGTCAGCTCACTTTGGCACTCCGTGAGCAATTGCTGTAACAAAAAAAGCATTCTTTCTTACAATCTTTAGCTTTGAGTTCTGCTACCAATAGGATACAGAAATGGTGTCCCTTATTAATAGGAGGCAGCTTGAGTGCTCTTTTGTGGAAAGATCAGGCTAAAGGGTGGGTCTTACTGCTTATACATGGTGGCTTCAGCACCCCTTCATGTTCTAGGTCCTCTTGAAAATGGGTTCAGTGGCCCCAGGGCTTCTTTACTATGTGATGTGACACATAGGGGACGCCCTGCTCCATAGCCCCAGACTCCAAACACCAAAGCACCCACACAATCAAGGATACAAATACATTGTTACACCTTCCGTAAGGTTATTTCTTCAACATACATAATCTTTCTCCACACTCCTCCAGGCAAGCGTCATCCTTTTCCACCTGACTCCAGCTCACCTGGATGACGTCAAGCGACTTCTTTTAGATTTGGACTTCCAGTGCCATAGAAGTGAATGGCGGAAGCAGTTCCAGGGAAGCCCCATGAATCAGAAGGTTCTTCTCACTGCAGCACCCTTGGTGGCATCCAAGGACACCAACAGAGACTACAAATCTCATGGATCTCTGCAGGTACCCACACTGGGGCCATACCAGAGGAGCAGTGCCATCTATTGTGTGGTGGAAGGAACTGCTCACAACAGACAACCTCGTCCAGTCCATGACTGGGATAATAATTAAGCACCATCCCGGTTATTCCTCCATCTATAGTGTCCATCCATTATGGCCTCCCCGACCAGTCCAGGAATCCCCCTACATCCCATTTGGGGTGCCAGTCCATCCCTTATGGCACTCACAGCAAGTATAAAGAAATGCAGATGAAGATGAAATGTTGGGGCACCAAACGTGAACCCCATATAACTTGGAAAAAATCAATTTCAAAAATAGGGCGGCACGGTGTCACAGTGGTAGCACTGCTGCCTTGCAGTTAGGAGACCTGGGTTCGCTTCCCGGGTCCTCCCTGCGTGGAGTTTGCATGTTCTCCCCGGGTCTGCGTGGGTTTCATCCCACAGGCCAAAGATATGCAGGTTAGATGCATTGACGATCCTAAATTGTGCTTGGTGTGTGTGTGTGTGCCCTGTGGTGGGCTGGCGCCCTGCCCGGGGTTTGTTTCCTGCCTTGCACCCTGTGTTGGCTGGAATTGGTGCCAGCAGACCCCGTGACCCTGTAGTTAGGATATAGCGGGATGGATAATTGGATGGATGGATGGAATTTCAAAAATAAACTGGGTGACATCTCTACAGATGTGAGTTTGTTGACTTCTGGCCTTATCGAGTACTTCCAGCAGCAAGGGGCAGGCTTAATGTTTCCAGAACCGCAAGAGATGTTAGTGGTCCTCATGCCGTCAATCTTCTGGTCTGCAGGAGAAAGGAAAGGAGAGGCAGAGAATGAGAGTGCCAACCCTCGACCCGGGGTGGAATTACTGCATGATAAGCCCTGAGGTCGTCTCCTGTTCGCACGTGTGGGACAACTTTTAAATGCCACTGCCTTTACAACTGGTCCCACTGCCCCTTATTACTCAATAAGAGCTTGATTCAATTTCTAAATGACATTCTTATACTACTTACAGTGCTCTGTTATAAGTGATTGCTGGGCCCAGCAAACACAATGACTGGCTATTTGATCTCTAATTGGTTACTCATTCTATTACTCCCTCTTGATTGGCTTCTGGTTCCAGTGGAAACAGACAAATAGACAGAGGTGTCTGTTAGGGTTGTCAGGTTCTGAGAAAGTACATAGCCCAGGGACAGCTTAAAAACAGAGAATTTCACACACACCCCCACCCCCACCAAAAAACAAAATAGCCCAATGCCTGAGGTAGATAAAATGACAAAGCGTTCGGTGGCTTGGGATGCATGTTGTCAGAGTAAGAGGGTTAGGTACATACCACCAAAGATATCTCAGAGTGATACCATCACACAATCAAAGACTTTACAATAAAACACATATAAAGGGTGGCGCACGAAAAACCGAACCGTCTCCGACCGACTGGCTCGAGCTATTATACAGGTGGGTGCCATCCAAACATAGATGGAGCGACATGTCACACTTCTCGTGAGTCACTTTCTCGAATTCACTACGTCTTCACAGAGGAACGAACTGTCAGCAAAGGTTTGTGGCCACCAAGGTCACTGGACCTATCCACTTGGGACTTTTACCTGTGGGGCAATCTGAAGGGAAAAGTGTATGTCGATAATCCAAAGACATTAGAGGAACTGAAGTACAATATTCGGAGTGAAATTGGACAAATTGAAGCTGCTGAGCTGCGTCGCGTCTATGACAACATGGTGTGGTGTGCAGAAAAGTGTATTGATGCCCAAGGAAATCATTTCCAGCACCTCCTCTAACCAGTAAGTACAGATTTTTGTATTGCATATCTTTCGTTTCGTGTATGGGCTAAGAAATGTACGTCGATATTGGAGTCAGAGATGGTTCGTTTTTTCATGCACCACCCTGTAGAAGTCAAGTAACAGGGGAAGAGGGGCCAGATGGGTGAAATACATGGTAAGAATTTGTTGTTGAGGGGTGTGAAAAATAAGCCGAAATACAGTTTTTTTTTTCAAAAAAAGTACACCAAAAAAAAAACACAACCCACAAAAGTCCATTTTTTCCCATGAATAACAATCGAGAACAGCACAGTTGGGAAGAAAACCTGCCAACACTGGTGCTAATGATCCTGTATTATGGTACCAGTACATCTTTACTATTACACTACCTGTGCTACCCACATAAGACAGGCTGAAATCTAAATAGTCACCACAGACCGCAGCGTTAACATCTGCAGTGCACCATGCGATGCATATGTCGCTGTTATACGCCATTTGGTATGGAATTCGTAAAAGAAGAGTTAATGTTTGTGATGTGCCATCTACTGGAATGACAAATGCAATGCATTGTATTACTAAAAATGTTTGTGATGCGTCATCTGTTGGAATGACAGAGACAAAGCAACCAGACAAACACACAGACAGACACCCAGACACTTAAGGCAGATAGCACCAGCAGAAATACATTTTGATTGGCTACTAATCCCAGGCCTCCCTTTCTATTGGCTAACGATTCCAGCATTTCTTGACAATTGAAGCTTCAGCCACTGCTTCTTCGTGATCTCAGTTCCAGCAGTGTCACTAGGACTGTCCACTCTTTCCAGCGCTCATTTAGTCTGACTTCATGACTGACCGCTCATTTCTGGGATGCATTATAATTGAGTGCTCATATGTTGTATGTGATCTTTGTAAATGTGAAGCTCCTTTATAAGTAAGGAGTGGTTCCAGTTAAGTTTGAGTATTTGTTCAAATGTTTCTTTATGATTAGCCATTGCTCCTAGTGATCTTTTATGAAGTGGTGCTGATTGCAGTACTCCCTTCTGATCCATAATCACTTTTTCCAATGATCTTATACTAATACATACTGGTTTAGAGCATCTTTTATAACATGTCTACGCGTGGAGGTGTGTCTGTCTGTCCAGCCCGGAAGTGAGAGGTGGAGTCGAGTAAGGGCGCCACCTCCGAGGAAACAGAAAACTTGCTTAGCCGCTAATAACAAAAGCGAGGCCAGCATGTCAGCAAAACGAAACCTCCTAGGAGAGAGACACCCAGAGTAGTTCCTTACCTGACATCTGTACATTTCAGATTTTTTTTCTGACGATTTCAATAGTTTCTAGGACCCCGGGCTTACACAGACTTTTATAATAAGCTACTGATTCCAGTGGAAACTGTGGCAAAGTGACAACAATTAAGTGTAGCTTAGCACAGTATCCTACCTTATAACTTCTTCCTCTTCTTCTGCTTTGATTATTTTTTATTATCACTATTAGTATTATTACTGTGGTGAAGCCTTAATGTTAGTACGAAATGTCATCATGAGTGTTAATTTGCAGCAATCCCCATAAAATCATGACGTCATTTTTTCTCAGATGTGGCCTCCTACTCCTCGTTGGGACTCGGACACTTAGTAACTTCTTCTCATGTCCTACTCTAAGGTGGGACCAATTCCTAGCGTGACTTTCAGTGCAGTTCCTAGGAGTCATTGTGATTTGCTTCATAAATGTGGGCCCAGGCCCTACTGATACTGGGTACTTCCTCCAGCGCTCTTTTTGGAAGGGTGTCTGGTACTAGTGATCTTTTGTAACATGTCCAGGGTTCCAGTACTCCCTTCTCAGCTATTCCAGTGACCATTTGCTTTTGAGTTGTGGCTGCAGTGCTCCTTTACTACTGGGTACTGGTTCCAGTTTTTCCATATTTTGGGGGTTTGTTCCCTGTGCTACTTTTTAATCTGTTGCCATCATTTCAGAAGAATGTCTCTTGTCATGAACTGAAGTCTCACATGTGGTGAAAAGGGGTTGAGGCCCACAAAAAAACCATAAAGCAGGTCAGGATCTTCACTAGCCCGTTCAGAAGACATTCACCACAGAAATCTACCTGCAGGCTTCAACCAAGTTAGGCACAAAGTGGGAAAACTGGATTAGCGGTTCAAAATATAAAGTCAAGAGAAAGGATGACCGTAAACCCTCAGCTTAATAGCAGATTTTTTCAAACTTCTACTTGAGGAACTCTTTCACAGGCAAATTTCACTTTTACTTGAGGCCCTTTTCTAGAAAGTGTGGCCGCTGGGTACTTTATCCCATTCGTCTTTCACGTGGCGCCACAGCTCAATTCCAGATTGGTTTGAGCTCTTCACTGGAGGTGGGCACAACAGCTTGTACAGAATACTGAGGGGGCTGGCTGTGTTGAACAGAATGCCTCAGTCCTGGGAGACATGATTACAGCAACAGCCAAAAATAACATTCTCTATGAACAAAAAAGAGAAAAATACAGCCGAGTCACCTATTGTGTTCTTTTTGTCTCCAGCAAAGCTGTGTTCTTACCCTGGACCCCTGGAGAATGGCCACATAATCTTTTCAAGCCTTGAGTTTGGCAGCAATCTGACTTTCCAGTGTATGGAAGGGTGAGGATCCTTCTTTTTTTTTTTGCATGATCTCTAAAATGTCAGGTCAGGTGGCAGTGCAAACCCACAACAGTGGGACACAGTAGAGGAATGCTGGCACCTGCTACCTTCTGTTGATAACCTGCCTGCCTCCCTTACTGCACGTACGTTCCAAGCCGGTGCTGAAGCTCATATGAAATGTGTAAAGTAAGTGGGCTATCAGAGTCAAACTGGTTACAGCGTGAGTTCACTACAGATGTATGAAACCTGCTCCTTTCTCTTCACAGATATTTCCTTCATGGGCAGAACACCAGCCACTGTAAGGATGATGGCACCTGGGACGTCAGTCTTCCCTACTGTGAACGTAGGTTTGCTCTTCTGTTTGTCTGGGGCCATACCTGCTCAGTCAAGAGCAAGGCATAGGGATTAGGACTTTCTGATAAAAAGGGGTCTTCTTCTTCTGCTTTAGGGGTCGCCACAGTGGATCATCTTCTTCCATATCTTTCTGTCCTCTGCATCTTGTTCTGTTATACCCATCACCTGCATGTCCTCTCTCACCACATCCATAAACCTTCTCTTAGGCCTTCCTCTTTTTCTCTTCCCTGGCAGTTCTATCCTTAGCATCCTTCTCCCAGTATACCCAGCATCTCTCCTCTGCACATGTCCAAACCAACGCAATCTCGCCTCTTTGACTTTGTCTCCCAACCATTCAACTTGAGCTGACCCTCTAATGTACTCATTTCTAATCCTATCCATCTTTGTCACACCCAATGCAAATCTTAGCATCTTTAACTTTGCCACCTCCAGCACTGTCTCCTGCTTTCTGGTCAGTGCCACCGTCTCCAACCCATATAACATAGCTGGTCTCACTACCGTCCTGTAGACCTTCCCTTTCACTCTTGCTGATACCCGTCTGTCACAAATCACTCCTGTCACTCTTCTCCACCCATTCCACCCTGCCTGCACTCTCTTTTTCACTTCTCTTCCACAATCCCCATTACTTTGTACTGTTGATCCCAAGTATTTAAACTCATCCACCTTCACCAACTCTACTCCTTGCATCCTCACCATTCCACTGACCTCCCTCTCATTCACACACATGTATTCTGTCTTGTTCCTACTGACCTTCATTCCTCTCCTCTCTAGAGCATATCCCCACCTCTCCAGGGTCTCCTCAACCTGCTCCCTACTTTCACTACAGATCACAATGTCATCAGCAAACATCATAGTCCATAGGGACTCCTGACCATGAGCTGGAAACTTATAGGATGCAGGATGGTGAAGAGCATGATCTGACTATTTTCTTCTTCTCTGTTAGTTCTCTGTTATTCTCTATGTTATACATCCGCTGTTTTAATACCACTCAGAATATGGCTGCACTGGGCCTGTCTTGCTGACTCATTGGTAGTTTGACTTCAGGTGTCATGAGATCGGCTCTTCTCCATATGACCATAATGAATTTGGGCATCTCTAGATTGGAACGTAACAAAGCCAAGTCTGTCTGACTGGGAGTTGTCATGATTAGGAATTATGAACAAAGAGAAAAAAGGGTAGAAGCCTTCAAAGTAAGCCATTCTTACTAAGCCATTCTTACTGGTCTGCCCAGAAGGTGCTCACCCCAAAGTATCCTGATCTCCACAGGCAGGCTTCGGCCTAAGTAGTTCCAAATTGGGAAAACTTTTGTCTCTTAAGAGGGAAAAACATGAAAACTCCAGCTTGTGGAGACACTCTGAAGTGAAGAATCTTTAGAAATGGAAACGTTGTTGTGATTTGGAGTCCCAAACATAGCAAAATGCGTGTGAGGCCTCCAAAAAAAAAGGCCATAAGGGCAGGACCAAGACCTATGTAGCCTGCCCCAGGAGACTCACCCCAAATCCAACTAAACCTAAAAACTAAACTGCAGCCGTGCCGGCCTAACAGACCACCAAACAAGGTGGGCTGGCAAAATAACAAGAAATGTCCCAAAATGGTGCAAAAGCCCAACAAGGAGGAGGATCACCGCCAAACTCTGGCTTGTGCACAGAAAGGCCAATAAAAGAATTGTTATAAATCAAGGAATAATCTGAAAAAAGAGAAAAATACAAATAAAGTTTTTAAAAAAACAAAACAGGAAAAAAGGAGTTGCTGTTCTGTCAGTAACCTGAAAGATAAACTTTTGAGCAAAAACTGTAAAAATGTAAAACAAAAAAATAAATAAATAAAGTGAAACCAAACCATAGCCCAATTCGTGAGACAATAATCATGATCAAGAGAACAAGAGGGTCAAAACTGAAAGAACACGTGAGAAAACAGCGCAAAGATACACTTTGGATACACTGATCACATAAGGATTTACACTCAAAATCGTCCTTTAATCCCATTGCCTCAGTGACTCTTGGGTCCCGACCTCATAGGCCATTCCCCTAGCAACACTGAAAGCTGACACTGGCGACGGAAATACACATTGGTGGCCTTTGAGGACCCAAAATGACATGAAATCACGACTGTTGTCTAAAAGACAAGCCTACACAATCCAGAAGAGAAAACCAGGGACAGAAACAAAACAATTCAAGAAAGCAGAAAATCCAAAGAAAATAACAATACTTAGAACTCCTTTACAAACAATGTCCTCCGGATCTCAGTTTACTCAGCTGTGACCTTAAATAGCCAGTGTGAGGGCTCAGGGGGAGTGGCGACAAGGTGGCCCCGCCTCTTGGGGCTCCACCCACAATCAAATTTAAAGTCACAATACATAAATTAAAACATACATAACTCAAAAATAAGAATAGAGCACAAAGACACCAAAATACAAATCCATGCTAACAAATATGTTTCAAACAATAGAAGTTATGAAGCTTCTGGGCAGTGGCGTAGCTAGGGGCGGGCAGAGGAGGCGGGTCCACCCGGGCGGCAACATCTTTGGGGGGCGGCATTATTGGCCAAAAGGCTCAGAACACTTCACTTGTAAGCAGCAGGGTTCGGAAAAATATCACTCATGAACGAAAAAAGTCAAATTCTCTGATTTTCATCCACAAATGCTTCAAAAATCATTTTCAGACGGTCCTTCTGTGACAGCATCAGACACGGCAGTTGATATTTATGAGGCGATAACAAAAATAAACAGAAACATTACACCGATAATAATTTCAAGGAAGAGAAACAACTAATTCACAATGTATAATTTCGTTTCGTTAACAATCCGAATGCGTTCCTGCTCATCCCCACCTATCACTTGTACACTACACTGGTTTTGGTTTTCACAGCGTAATTATATTAAACTAATAATCAGAACACGGCTTATCAGTGCGTCTGTACTATATTCTTGTCTAGTTGATGATTATAAATAATTATATGTGAAAAAATATTGCTGTTTCTCTATATATAAATAAATATATGCAAAATGTATCTTAATTTTTCTCCATACGTCATTTTAATTTTCTATTTAAATAGGTTAACATATTCAGATACGTTGGAGGGCGGCAAATTGAAGCCCCGCCCAGATTGGCGCGAACTCGAGCTACGCCACTGCTTCTGGGTAGCTAAAGGCATTCCAACGTAGACAAGTCCCAAACACAACCTAAGAGAAGAATCCAAAGCAAAAATAATCACCAAACCAGACAATCCAAGCAATACTTTCAGAACACCTACAAAGTGGAGCTCACTCAATGAACCTCTGCTGGGGTTCCTCTTCCGTTCCCTTTCCTTTCATGACTGGGAATCCCAAATCACGTAAGTTCCAAAAATGTCCAATAAGAGGGGATTACCCATCAAATGCAGGATCTTTATAAAATAAAATGTTTATTTTGAAGTGTGATGCGCCGAACAGCACAGATGGCATAGAGAAGTTGCCAGCAGCACAAGGCAATCCAAGCGAACAACGTCTCAATACAGAATCCAAGGTGTAGTCAAAACACAGAGCACAGGTTCGAAATGGCCAAAAATCACAAGCACAGAAAAATCAAACACTCCAGAACCACCAGGAACTGCAGGGGACCCTCCAGTTTTATAGGGTGGAGGACTGTTTCTGACAGTGATTGGCAGGTGGCCCCCAAAAAATACATGGAACATGACAAAGGCAGCTGATGTACATAGACAAAACCAAAACTGCAGAATGATGTACATAGCAACATAAAGAAAAGAATCAAGAATAAACAAAAGAGGCAAAACACATGAATTTGAACCCCCGCCAAGGGAGGAATCGTGTCAGGAACATAACAGAGATGTGGCCCCCACAAAACATAAGGGACATAAGACAACAACGCATTACACATGGATACAGTAGCAAGAAGTGGCGGGCACAAGATAAGAGATGATGGCAGAATTAAAATGTGGCACAGGTTATGCAGCATTGACAGGTGGCACATTAAAAATGAAAGGGGCGGCACCAATAATATATGGTGCACAAAAAATTGGAGTTGAGTTTATGGATAAGGCAGGTATGAATTCAGAACAAAAGAAGAATGCTGATTGGTTGAAGGAGCTGTCAATCACTTCAGCGTAAATGTGATGACAGTAGCGCTGGATAGACTGGTTAATTCTTTTTCATTTGAAATAATATAGATGCTGTTCCAATTTAATAAAAGTCAAACTATAAATTCTGCCCTTTCCAATATTGTATGGACGTGCACTGGTGCTTCAAGTACATTGTGAGTCCAGTTCCTGAGTTAATCAAGATAAATTAATACAAATGCGAGTATACGTGTTTGTTGTGGACAGTAGGGGGCACTCCCACTTCCCAAACACCCAACGTAAATAGGCTCAAGACACAAGTAAAAGCCAAAGCGTCTTTATAATGGGAAACTCTTCTCCAAAGCGTTTCCCACCAGAGACACCAGCATGCACAAGCACAATACTTTGTTGTCTTTTCATCTTTTCTCGGTTGTTGCCTCCTCCACACCTCCTCACAAGCTTTGTCCACCTCCTCCTGACTCAGACTCCCTGATGTGAAGCAGGCAGCTCCTTTTACTTAAGCCTCCCCAGAAGTGCTTCCACTCTTCCACCCATGTGGTCTGCAAGCACTTTTGGGTGAAGCGGAAATCGCAATCCTGCAGCTTCCCCTGGCAGTGCCCATGGGACCCAACAGAGCTGTTGTCTAGGACTACAATACCCAGCATGCCCTGCGGGGACCCATGTGGGAATCTGAGCCTGAGCTCACTGCCATCTAGCATCCTGGGGGACGTATAAGTTGTCTCCCCCTGTCCATCCATCCTGAAGGCGTCCCAGCTGGGTAAGGACGCCGGCCATCCTTCACATTGTACTCAATCCTCTATTGCGAGAAAGGAGCCAAAGTAAAGCATTAACAAGCCCTGGAATAAATGCCACCACATACACATAGCCATGATCATCTACTGTACGCCATCTAATTTAAATTGAATAAGCACATTTTTGAGAGGAGTTTGATGATTAGGTGTTTTACCAAATTTCAACACGTGACTTTCAGTTGTAGCCTTCATTTACATACCATATATACTCATGTATAAGTCGGGTCTTGAAACCCGAAACATCGATCATAAAATTAGACTCCGACTTATATGCCCATTCAAAAATGAGACATTTAATTTTTTTTTTTTAGATCTTCTTGCCTCCTCCAATCTCACATCAGTTTCACAAACACATCGAATTTTGTTGCAGCAGCACAGTTACCAATTTCTTTTGCTACTTTAATGACATTTAATTTAAAACCAGCTTCATATTTTCTTCTGATCGAATGCTCCATCGCAGATAAGGGATGCTCTTACGATAAAAATGTATGAGGGTGTGAGATACAAAAAAACACAAATCAGTGCAAACGTCGCTTCAGAATAGTTCGGGTATTACTGTGTGATCACATAGGCAACAATACACAGAAAAAAAAGGCAGTGTGCTCCATGGTTACTCTCTCAGGTGGGCGTTAGCATATCATAATGTCTTGGACCAATAGCGGGAGTTTTCCGCATTCGACCAACATTATAAAATACCGGAAATTATACAGTAAAATCAAGACCCGACTTATCCACGGGGAGAATTATCCGTGAGTATATACGGTAAGCTTAATGAAGCAGAGGTGATGCAGCCCCGTGAAGCCAGTCACATAATGTAACACGCCCAGCGACTCACTCCAACTGGGCCGTAACTCCTTCTGAGGAAAATCAAACAGGTTTTCTTTTGTCTTTAGTCGTAGGGGTGGGCTCTGTGTACATGAGGGGTGCCAACCAATGAATGCTCACCAGGAATTTCAATGCATAGAATGCAGCGATGAGGAATATGGAACGCAGGTGCTTTGGACCTCTCAAACGTAAGAGAAGCTCGTCAGTCTGATGTCTCACTGTAGCTGGTAACCCTTTGTATGGCACCGGCTCCGTCAGGTAGCACGTTATCGCTTGTCACAAAAAAGGAGGATCTAAATCTGACATGGCCAACGATTTCAGTCATTTCAGAGATCAGATCAGCAACTGTCTATCCATCCATCCATTTTCCAACCCACTGAATCCAAACACAGGGTCACAGGGGTCTGCTGGAGCCAATCCCAGCCAACACAGGGCACAAGGCAGGAACCAGTCCCGGGCAGGGTGCCAACCCACCGCAAGACACACACAAACACACACTAGGGCCAATTTAGAATCGTCAATCCACCTAACCTGCATGTCTTTGAACTGTGGGACGAAACAGGAGCGCCCGGAGGAAACCCACGCAGAACATGCAAACTCCACGCAGGGAGGACCCGGGAAGTGAACCCAGGTCCCCAGGTCTCCCAACTGCGAGGCAGCAGCGCTATCCACTGCGCCACCGTGCCGCCCGATCAGCAACTGTGGTTGACAAATCTGATGGCTTATTAGTGCACCAACTGATGACTAACCCGTGTAACTGGGCACCCCCCGCCTTTATAATATGCGCCCTAGGTGAACGCCTAATTCGCCTTAATGGTTCTGCTATCCCTACCCACGATTAGGAGTCACGTAATGTTATTACTTGTGCGATGTGCCTGCCTGTCTCACTTCTTGACAGATTTAGTTACTCATCTCACATACATGTGCTTGTAAAATCTTGTATAACATAAGCGCACTGTAGTCACAGGAGCTTCATAACATTCAAGTCCTGACACTTCACCGTGTGTACTCATGTCATATAGCGGCAGTTCTTAGCAGGCAGACGGTTCCCGTGTATTAAAAGTGCGATTATTTTATGATCACCTTGTTGATTGTGGTTTATATGTGAGATGGCTGAATATCTAAATCTGTGAAAGAAGTAAGACTGGGCGTATTCCAGTTTGTATATTGTGTGTGCGTTCACTTGAATGTGGTGAGGGGTGGTGGTGGCAGGAGGATGGCACATGGGGGTACTTGTCAGTCAGTCATTATCCAACCCATTATCTCTGAACACAGGGTCACGAGGGTCTGCTGGAGCCAATCCCAGCCAACACAGGGTGCAAGGCAGGAACAAATCCCAGGCAGGGTGCCAGTCCACTGCAGGGTACCTGTCATAATTTGGGAAAATAGCTGTGAAGTTGGAGTCTGAAAATCTAGTGAGCCCAAATTAGCCCACTGTAAGTGAGTTTGCTTCCGCCTCTGTGGTAGCATTCAGTCTATGGCTTCGGCTCCTCCTAACCATCCAATAAAACGGATTAAAGACTAGCGAGGGCATTGCCCACAATAGAGTCTACCTCACTGCGTGTGAGCGCAAGGTAATGGAAGATTATGACTTTTAGATTCTTTATTATTAAACTAGCACTGCTGAATCGGAGCTGAAAGCAAAACCAGAAAAGGTACTCACTCACCTTGTTTGACGTATGTCTCGATGCAGTGATGATAAGTGATTATAAATCAGCGATGAAATGCGTAACTGTACATTTCAAATAAAATAAATGAACAGTCTGCATTCTTCTGACTTTACAGAAGCTCAAGAGAATAAACAATAGGAGGTCTTTTGAATACGCATTGGGAGTTCTGAAAATCGAGTACCCCTTAAGAGGAGGATTTAGGAGTCGTAGTGGACTTGACACTATGAACTGTCAGTCAGTGTTCACAAGCCATTAAGAAGGCTAACAGAATGTCAGGTTATATAGCGCCTTGATGTGTGGAGTGCAAGTCACAGGAGGTTCTGCTCAAGCTTTATAACACACTGGTGTGGCCTCATCTGGAGTCCTGTGTACAGTTTGGGCCTGCAGGCTAACAAAAGGACATAGCAGCACTGGAAAAAGTCCAGAGAAGAGCGACGAGGCTGATTGCAAGGCTACAGGGGATGAGTTATGACAGGGCTATTCAATTGGCGGCCCGCGGGCCACATGCGGCCCAGAATCAACCTCCGAGTGGCCCAGCCCGTGGTTCCGCCCATAGATAATAAATTAATATATATTATTCATAAATTGTTATTTAATATAATTTAATATAAATATATATATATATTATATTAATATAAATATATATAGTATATTAATATAAATATAAAGTATTTATTATGTCTATCTATGGTCCCGCCAAAAACGCGCATTCCTACGTAAATTACGTAGCCTGCAACGCGCAAACAATGCAGAGCGTGCCGGTAGTAGCTTAGATTACTATCAATATGTCTTTCTCAACACTGAAACGTAAAATTGGCAATGAAAACCGTAAGTTTAACCCTGCCTGGACTGACAAATACTTGTTTATTTTACTGCCACATCCAAACGCCAAACCGATGTGTTTAATTTGTAATGAGTGCGTTGGGAGTATTTAAAGATTACAATGTGCGGAGGCATCATGTTGAGAAACACCACACTTTTCGCACCAATTTTCCAGAGGGATCTCAAGAGAGGGCTGCAAAAGTGCAGAGTTTGATTGCATCTTACAACCGGAGCAGTACTACCATGGTGCGGTCATTCACAGCCCAAGAGAGAGCTACTGCAGCATCCCTTCGTGTTTCCTGATACTGGCAAAAAAGAAAAGGCCATTCACAGACTCTGAAACCGTGAAGGACTGTATGCTGGCTGTCGTGGATGAGGTGATAAATGACGATAAAATTAAAATGAGCGTGGTATCTGCTATAAAAAACGTACCCCTGTCAGATACTTCAAACATTCGTAGGGTTGAAATTCTTGCTGCAGATGTGTATGAAACGCTGTTAGGAGACCTGATGAAAGCTGATACTATGTCTATAGCAGTAGATGAATCCACAGACAAAACTGATACTGCTCAGTTGTGCATATATGTCCGTTTTTTTGATGGCAAATGCTTCCAAGAGGAGCTGCTCGGCCTACTGCCGTTAGAAGGACACACAACTGGCGATATAGTCTTTGGGAAAATTTCCGCCTTTTTTAAAGACAGTGGTCTGGATATGAAGCGTGTGTGCATGCTTGTGACAGATGGGGCTCCGTCCATGACAGGGAAAGTGAATGGTTTGGCAGCACGTTGGTCCGCTGTTGCACCTCAGTTGATCTCCTTACACTGCACTGTGCATCAGGCGGTGTTTTGCGCAAAACTAAGTGGGGCGCTCAAAACGACAATGGACAGCGTTATGGCTATAATTAATTTTATTCGCCCCACATCAAGCCTCCAACAACGCTTTTACCGCATGCTGCTGTCAGAAATGTCTGCTGAGCACCACGACCTTCTTTTGCATAATGACGTGAGGTGGCTGTCCAAAGGCAAAGCACTGGAGCGTTTCTGCGGTCTCAGAGAAGAGATCATAACTTTCCTCCGCGGCAGCAAGCAAAAAAAGGCAGAAACGCACTTAAGTCGCATACTGGATGACAACTTCATGGCCGATGCCTGCTTTCTGAGCGACATATTCAAACACCTGAACGATCTCAATTTGGGACTACAAGGCAGAGACAAAACTGTCATCAACCTTGTGGAACAGATGCGCGCATTCCAAGTTAAACTGGACCTTTTCGCAAATGATTTGAGTACAGGCCGAGTGCTGCATTTTCCGACACTCCGCAAATGCATTTCATCCTCCGCACAAATCACAGATGTGATGACAGATTTCATTGCGATGTTGAAAAATAACTTTGCTGGTCGATTGGGTGGACTTGATCTGCCCACAGAGTTGGCCGTTTTTGTCAGAGACCCGTTCACTGTTGCAATAGAAGGGGACTTATCCGGGAGATGCTAAGAAACTGGTCCCTTCCATTGACG
Organism: Erpetoichthys calabaricus; assembly: GCF_900747795.2. NCBI lineage: Eukaryota > Metazoa > Chordata > Cladistia > Polypteriformes > Polypteridae > Erpetoichthys > Erpetoichthys calabaricus. Next base: position 25,366,982 of record NC_041407.2, read on the forward strand.
AGGGGAAATTCACACTCGAACTTGTTGACATGCAGTCATCTGTAACCATGGCACAGGAGCTTTCCACTAACGGGCCTGCAATGTTTTGGACTGATGTCAACGCACATCAGTTCCCTAACATTAAGAAAGTAGCGATCGTCATGCTCAGTATGTTTGGATCAACTTATACATGTGAGTCAAGTTTTTCACACATGAACTCCATAAAAAGCAACTCTCGTTGCTCCCTGACTGACCATACTCTCCACCAATGCCTTCGAATTGCATTGACAACTTACGAGCATTTACAGGAGATTAAGAGGAGACCTGACTGAAGTGTTTAAAATGATGAAGGGAAATAAACATCCCAGTGGATCGAGACGGTGACTTTAAAATGAGTTCATCAAGAACACGGGGACACAGATGGAAACTTGTTAAGAAAGTTTTTCTTAACACAGAGAACCACAGACACGTGAAATAAGTGACCAAGTAGTGTGGTAGGCAGGAGGACTTTAGGGACTTTCAAAACTCAGCTTGATGTTATTTTGGAGGAATTAAGTCGCTTGTATTCTTGAGACTGGATGGTCTGTTTTCATCAAAAGTTTGGTTTTTCCACTTACCGTATATACTCGCGGATAAGTTCTCCCGCGGATAAGTTGGGACTTGATTTTACTGTATGATTCGGAAAACTTGCAGAAAACTCCCACTATTGGTACAAGAGATTACGATATGCTAACGCCCACCTGAGAGAGTAACCACCGAGCACATTGCCCTTTTTTTTTCAATGGGGGTGTGGCAATGCGCTGTATCAGCGTGTGCTCCTAACCTCTCTCTCGCTATTGTTGCCTAAGTGACCACACGGTAATACCCAAACAATTCCGAAGCGAGCGAGACGGTGACTTTAAAATGAGTTCATCAAGAGCATGGGGGCACAATTGAACACCTGTTAAGGGTAAATTTCGCACAAACATTAGAAAGTTTTTCTTCACCACACAGGGAACCACAGACACTTGGAATAAGTGACCGAGTAGCGTGGTAGGCAGTAAAACTTTAGGGACTTTCAAAACTCGACTTGGTGTTATTTTAGAAGAATTAAGTGGATAGGACTGGTGAGATTTGCTGGGCTTAATGGCCTGTTCTCCTCCAGATTGTTCTAATGTTCTAAAATATGGATGTACCATCATGATAATCAAGGAGCAGAATGAAAAAGGGTATCTTCTTGTAAATAACGGGATGGCATAAGCAAGGTGATGGGATTGGGTTTACCTCACGGACACCGCACGTAACTAGGTAGCTGACAGGTCTAGGCCATGTTTTGTAGAGTGTGGGCCTGTCTGTTGAGCAGCCTGGTGAGCCAAGCATGGCAAAGCTGAATATCCACGAAGCTCATGTAACTAGTAAGTGACAGGATGAACCCCATTTCCCTGTGAGGGGGATGCGAACGAACTTGTCTCACAAAAGCTTTCTCACTTTGACGAGGATGGATGATGGAACCTGTCTCTTTGGGACGGGTGTCAGCTCATGTCACCTAGACCAAGATAGATGGCTCTGAGCTCATCTCACTAGGGGTTTCAGTAAGAGTAGGATGGGTCCTCCTAGAACAGGGCTATTCAATTACAAATTCAGTTGGGCCAGATTGTCAAACCAAGAAGGTTAGCTGGGCCAGTCATTTTAGCGGCAAAGCAGCTCGTAATGACAAATTTTGAAACCAACACAAACAAATTTATTGAAAAACATAAGGTTTATTCGTTGTTTCTCTTTTAACTTTGGTCAGTTTGCAGAGCAAAAGGTGCATACAAAAAGAGCTGAATTAACAGAATCTGAGGTAGCCCCTATTTTTTCCACTTACAAAAGAAAAAAAACTGACCTAGGCTACATATCTGACCTATCTGATCACAAAGTGCATAAAACAAAATAGTGCACAGTAGTAGGCTATTAGAAATAACATTGTTTCCTTTTGAAACAAAATAAACAACTTGCACACATTTGACCCAGGAACATCTCAAAGTGCATAAAATAAAAAGTGCACAGTATTCACAACTATAATAACACTGAGGGAACATATTTTAAATTACCTTGTGTGATTAGGCATGCCTCTGTTACGCATCCCACATTATATTGATGTATTGTAGGCTACAGTTACCCTGCTGACTTAGTGGGAGAAGTGACATTTTTTGTTTTGAACGAGAGCAGTGACTTTAGGCTCGTAAGTTGTCAATGCAATTCGAAGGCATTGGTGGAGAGTATGGTCAGTCAGGGAGCAACGAGAGTTGCTTTTTATGGAGTTCATGTGTGAAAAACTTGACTCACATGTATAAGTTGATCCAAACATACTGAGCATGACGATCGCTACTTTCTTAATGTTAGGGAACTGATGTGCGTTGACATCAGTCCAAAACATTGCAGGCCCGTTAGTGGAAAGCTCCTGTGCCATGGTTACAGATGACTGCATGTCAACAAGTTCGAGTGTGAATTTCCCCTCGTCAATGGAAGGGACCAGTTTCTTAGCATCTCCCGGATAAGTCCCCTTCTATTGCAACAGCGAACGGGTCTCTGACAAAAACGGCCAACTCTGTGGGCAGATCAAGTCCACCCAATCGACCAGCAAAGTTATTTTTCAACATCGCAATGAAATCTGTCATCACATCTGTGATTTGTGCGGAGGATGAAATGCATTTGCGGAGTGTCGGAAAATGCAGCACTCGGCCTGTACTCAAATCATTTGCGAAAAGGTCCAGTTTAACTTGGAATGCGCGCATCTGTTCCACAAGGTTGATGACAGTTTTGTCTCTGCCTTGTAGTCCCAAATTGAGATCGTTCAGGTGTTTGAATATGTCGCTCAGAAAGCAGGCATCGGCCATGAAGTTGTCATCCAGTATGCGACTTAAGTGCGTTTCTGCCTTTTTTTGCTTGCTGCCGTGGAGGAAAGTTATGATCTCTTCTCTGAGACCGCAGAAACGCTCCAGTGCTTTGCCTTTGGACAGCCACCTCACGTCATTATGCAAAAGAAGGTCGTGGTGCTCAGCAGACATTTCTGACAGCAGCATGCGGTAAAAGCGTTGTTGGAGGCTTGATGTGGGGCGAATAAAATTAATTATAGCCATAACGCTGTCCATTGTCGTTTTGAGCGCCCCGCTTAGTTTTGCGCACAACACCGCCTGATGCACAGTGCAGTGTAAGGAGATCAACTGAGGTGCAACAGCGGACCAACGTGCTGCCAAACCATTCACTTTCCCTGTCATGGACGGAGCCCCATCTGTCACAAGCATGCACACACGCTTCATATCCAGACCACTGTCTTTAAAAAAGGCGGAAATTTTCCCAAAGACTATATCGCCAGTTGTGTGTCCTTCTAACGGCAGTAGGCCGAGCAGCTCCTCTTGGAAGCATTTGCCATCAAAAAAACGGACATATATGCACAACTGAGCAGTATCAGTTTTGTCTGTGGATTCATCTACTGCTATAGACATAGTATCAGCTTTCATCAGGTCTCCTAACAGCGTTTCATACACATCTGCAGCAAGAATTTCAACCCTACGAATGTTTGAAGTATCTGACAGGGGTACGTTTTTTATAGCAGATACCACGCTCATTTTAATTTTATCGTCATTTATCACCTCATCCACGACAGCCAGCATACAGTCCTTCACGGTTTCAGAGTCTGTGAATGGCCTTTTCTTTTTTGCCAGTATCCAGGAAACACGAAGGGATGCTGCAGTAGCTCTCTCTTGGGCTGTGAATGACCGCACCATGGTAGTACTGCTCCGGTTGTAAGATGCAATCAAACTCTGCACTTTTGCAGCCCTCTCTTGAGATCCCTCTGGAAAATTGGTGCGAAAAGTGTGGTGTTTCTCAACATGATGCCTCCGCACATTGTAATCTTTAAATACTCCAACGCACTCACTACAAATTAAACACATCGGTTTGGCGTTTGGATGTGGCAGTAAAATAAACAAGTATTTGTCAGTCCAGGCAGGGTTAAACTTACGGTTTTCATTGGCAATTTTACGTTTCAGTGTTGAGAAAGACATATTGATAGTAATCTAAGCTACTACCGGCACGCTCTGCATTGTTTGCGCGTTGCAGGCTACGTAATTTACGTAGGAATGCGCGTTTTTGGCGGGACCATAGACATAATAAATACTTTATATTTATATTAATATACTATATATATTTATATTAATATAATATATATATATTTATATTAAATTATATTAAATAACAATTTATGAATAATATATATTAATTTATTATCTATGGGCGGAACCACGGGCTGCCAATTGAATAGCCCTGTCCTAGAAGGTGATAAAGAAGCTCTTGGGTTTCAGAAATGATGAAAAACAGCTACAGAGAGTATTTGCACCCGAGACTATACTGATAGACACGTTTCATGCTTTAATAATGGAGTGTGAGCCCAGGTCACATACTTTAATGATAAATATGGCGTGCCTACCTAAATATTTGTATCATTGCCATTCCTCTCGGTATGCCATACTGGACAATGATGTGTTTTTTTTTCATTACAGCTATCTTCTGCCCTATGCCTGACATTCCCCGTTTTGGTAAAATCAAGCACATAAGGCCAATGGAAGGGAACAAGACTCACTTTGGGGAACAGGTGCAGTATGAGTGTCAGCCCCCCTTTGTCTTGTTTGGAAATGAGACAGGCTTTTGCCAGGCTGATGGAAACTGGACAGAGATGCCACAGTGTAAAAGTAAGTGAGCTCCAATGCCGGGATGGCACACCCTGATGGACACTCCACCAGTAAACCTCACTCTACTTTTCTATGTTCTGTAGAGGTCTCCTGCAGACCCCCAACAACCATTCCAAATGGGTTCATGTCCTTTGCGGTCATCAGGGAATATGGCTACCAGGAAAACGTTAAGTATGGATGCAAGCCAGATTTTGTTTTGGATGGTCCAAGTGAGGTCCATTGTATGAAGACAGGAAACTGGTCAATGAAGCCTGTGTGCAGGGGTGAGTAGTAAATCCGACCCAGCAGAGGCCAAAGAAACCAAAGCAAATCAGGACAAGGGAAGTACAGGAGAGCCATGGGGGTGACATCTCGGGTAGCTTAGAAGGTGGCGGGGCACATTGATGGTTGACAAAGTAACAGTACACTGCATCTTGTTGCGCTTTCTCTCCAAAGCACATTGCACTGTTAACATTAGCCGAGGTCGTGTCTTCTACAATGGAAAGAAATATTGGATTGAGAATCTGCCTGACAAGAAAGTCCAGCATTCAGAGAGTGTGGCATTCTACTGTATGGATGAGAAGAACAAATGTGGTTACCCAGTGCTGAGCCAATGTGTGGATGGACATTTGGAAATCCCTTCTTGCTTCATAGGTGGGTCATTACAGAAGTAGGCGACTGGCAGCAGTGCCCAGAAAGTGTGTCCTCTTCGCCTGTTTACTCGTGAATGAGAGGCTGTAACGGGCAATGAATGATGGACCTTGTAGTCCAATGGGCCATGGGCGCAGTTGGGCACCCTTTTCCTTCAACGTTGATTTAATTTCTGCTGATTCTCTTTTTCAGAACCTGGGAGAACTAAATATACACTTCAATCGTCAAAACTTCCTTCTGAAATCAAGCAGTGCTGATTGAAGCCAATGGGGGACTCTACTGGCCTAAAACAATAAAGTCATGTTCCCTTTTCTGAGCTGTCTCCTTTGTTTCTTGTCCAAAGTTTATTCTTATGAAGACCAGGCCTGTGGTCCAGGCTGAGTGTAACAGGAGTACACAGGCTCCAGGACATTCCCACAGGGTTCAGATTACTACAGTAAACTACAGAGGTGCTTAGAAGAAGTTGCTTAGGATATGTTGGTCTGGTCTCTCCGGCTCACCACGTTGCCACTGCAGCCCTAATCAGAGCAAACAGAATGAAAGTGAAATGAAGGGACCTGATAATACAAATATCAGGTACTACACGAGGACGAGAGTGCCAGAAAAGACTTGGGGGGGCCATTTAATTGTAGAAGCAGAGGGTGAAACAAACTGCTTGATTAAGTGGAGTTTGAATCATTGTAGCGCACTACACATGTCACCAGCTCCAGTTTCTCAGACACCCCAGTCTTCTGCTCTCCATGGGATCTGCTGGTTTAACAACAATGTCCTGCTTGGAAGAGGTACAGCTGGAGGTGGAGAGTCTTCTTCTGGGTGGTGTTCCTCTATTCTAGGGAGGAGGAAAAAGGAAACCATGTCAATAATAGTTCCATTCCCCTGGTGTACCCTTAAAATGGTCTCGGTGTTTGACAATGGCCAATAGAAATAGTGACACCAGTAGAGGGTGTTTCAGAGCCCCAAACCCCAGACACAACCACCATGACACAAGAAAAAAGGTTTATTGTTTCAAATTCTTTATGAAAGGCTTGGCAAGTTACAAAAGCACTTGTGTTCTTCTTCTGTTTTTTTCCCTGTCCTTCCACTCCTCCGGGCGAGCATTGTCCTTCTTCCCCCCAACTCCAGCTTGCCTGCATGAGGTTGAGCGGCTTCTTTTTAGTACTTCCAGTGCTAGGCCATGGTCCATTGGAATGCACTTCCAAGACAAGTGGAAGCTCCACAAAGCAGGAATGATGGATCCCTGCAGCACCCCCTGGTGACACCCATGGAATCCTACAGTTCCCAACATGCCTTGTGGATGTTCATACAAGTAGTGTCACCCAGATGTAGTCCAGACAGGTTGTCTCCCCCTATCCTTCCAACACTCTGATCTCCCCAGTCGGGTGTTGTTCCTCAGTCCAACCCAGCTAGGATGCCAATGTACCCCCTACCCACTGGCATCTTTTGAGGGGTCTCCAGGGTGAGACAGGACGATCCTCGCCTTCCTTATCGCGCTTCCGTCCATCACAAGAGTCATAATGCTGTACTGGAGTCCTCGGGGTCTTTAGTGGTTACAGATTTTCATTCTGACCAATTTCATAATTAGATGTCAGGCCTGGCAGATAATGAAACTTGCTGCTCAATTCCATGCCTTTCATTCTTTCAAGACAAATCTTCATCACATTGTAGATTTTTCATTTTCTGAGAACATTCTCCACATGTTTTGTGGTCCGCGACAGATTTGTACCTCTTGGTCCTTCTCTTCTCTCTCCCATTGTCTTAATACAGATGTACCCAGGATTGAATGAAGACATGTTAGCTGGAGAGCTGGCAGTTCCTTTGTCATTTGCTCCTCATTACTAACTGATGGCTGGTTAAGAAAACAGGCAACAATTAAATCTAAATGAAGCTGTTTTAAACTAAAATAGACAATTATGGGTTCTGAATTGTAACAAATGTGTTAACTAAAACTAACCCAAAAAACATTGCTTTTGTAGTAAATAAATGGGTTCTAATTAAAAATTTGGTAAATGCAAAAACCTGCTGCCACTGCGGACCTCCAGGACCGGAGATGAGTCCCCCTGCTTAAACTGTGGCACAGTCCCTTCTGACTGTTAGCTCTCTCATCCAATTTTTATTTCACACTGCTAAATCTCAGAAACACAAGTGTGTGTGAAAAAGTAAGTGCACCCCTTTCAGGTCTATGTGTTCATTTATCAGAGTGGGACTAATGATGTGTTCTTGGCCAGTCTTACAGTTTTGGAGTAGATGGGTGTGACTTATGTCTTCATATTCAAAACTATTAAACTGAAAGAGGGTGCACTTACTTTTTCACACCAGCTGTATTCTTTGATTCTTTTTTTTTGTTTATTCATCTATTTTTTTGCTTTAATAGTTTGCCAGAATAAAATCCATACTACTATAATGCCAACCTTATTCTCTGCATGCCACTTCAGCTTTGGCAGCAAGGCGTTTCAGAATGGCACCATCCGGAATAAAAACTGCAGCTCATAAAAGCGTAAGAGACATAATATTTTATTTTTTTTGTAATTGCCAGGGATGTTGTAAATGAATATCAATATCACTTTAAAACTACAGGAGCATTGATTCAATGTGATCTCTTCAGCAGAACTCCATAATAAATGAGAGAAATTTTACACTCCGCATTCATTACCTGAATGAGTCTAATCCTATTAAATCAATGGATTATTAAATTCAGATATCACAAGAACTCAAAAATGAAAAACGGCATTAAAGCACCTATCGATCACCCGGACATGCTTACCACGCAACTCTCGGAGTTGAGCGAGTCAGAGAAGCAAAGTGGCACAGTGGTTAGCATGTCCATATCATGTCTTCAGGGATCCGGGGTCAACTCACATGCAGTCACCCATGCTTCCATGACACAAAGCATGTTCCAGGTGAGAGGAGCAAATGGAAAGGAAAATTTTAAATACTGAGAATGGAACTGGGCACATAATCACAAGTCCTGGGTTCAAATAAAGGTGTGTTTATTATACACAATACCTCCAAAATGGACAAAACCCGGTGTTGCCTTCCTTCCTCCCAGCCTGGATAAGGGAGTGCAGTCCCTTTTATTGAGGATCCGGGGGTACTTCTGGTCCCTGGACTACTACACCATATAAGTATTTCCAGGTCATGTGGAAGTCCCATAAATTGGGGAGCACATCTCCTTGCAGCACCCCCTTGCAGCACCCACACACCCTAACAGGGCTGTGCTGCCGGACTACAATTCCTAGCATTCCCTGCTGGTTCCTGAATGGGCACTGATATGGAGGGCTGCTACCATCTAACATAAATAAACACCCCTCAGAGATAATCCTTCCCTGTCCTATTCTTTTATCCCGGCCAGGGAAGTGCCTGGAAATATATCTGGTCGGGATGCCTTTCTAATTGCCTGGGTTTGGAATTCCTGGTCAGGATATACGTCTCTTCTACCGAAAAGTCCTTTTTAGGTCTGGTGCCTTTCTCTCACTTGGCCAGGACGTCTGTCTGTCCTCCTGGAGGCTCCCGTCCTGGTAAGGTACCATCCCCCATACTACTAAGACACAGGCGGACTCCCCGGTCCTTAAATAAAGGTGGTTCATATACAGCAAGCTGAACATTTCCATTTTGGCCACTCACTGCTTCAGTTTCAGTATGACGAAATCCCACCACACAGTAAGCACACCACCGATGTAACTTTCAAAAGCAGAGCTTCTGTACCAAACATGAATTCTGTATTGTGAAGTGTATGTGGCGTGCTGATGAGCCATAATATTAGTCAGCTGCTCAATAGCTCTTATTTCAGGCTTACCTCTCACTGTTCTTCACCACTGAAGTGTCTCGTGTGTTTGGCTTGACATTCTGAAGATGTCGCTTCTGGAGTTCTTTTTGGTGCCATCATGGTTGTGTGGCAATGTAATCTGCGATCATAACAATCGTGCATGTGTTCTGTCACCTGTCCTTGACATTCAACAGATGGCGCTGTTGTTCTTCTTGCTATGAGCGACATCTGCAATTTGCTTCATGCTCAGCTGATGTCACTGCCATGTCTGCCATGTCACCCTCTTAAGCAGTTTGCCATAAGAAAGATGCAAACCCTGATAACTTTGTGGAAGTTGCTGCTTCCCCAATCATGTTACTTCACTAGCACACTAGCACATATTATGTCATAGATGTTTGATTAATACCAAGACCAAGGTTCTAGCCCTAATGGTTTTCAAGAAATTGAGTGAAAGATTAACATTTTATATATAGACTAACTGTGCTACTCATTGTCACACACTTGCACCTTGGGGACTGCTTAAATGCTCTGGGAGAGGTAATTCCTCGCTGATCTGCAAGGTGGTGCTTTATACTAACGTCTCTTCTTTTCCTTCCTCTACAGACCGGATGATTGATAGCCTTAACAACTCTGATGTCACTTCCGGTGTCTGTCCAGTTGATCCCACCCCTTCCTGCTTGACCTGTGCTTAACTGGAAGTGTCGTCATCCTGGAGCAGTCACATCTGTGAAGATGTTTTTATCCCCTTCCTAACGCATTCTTACTTCACATTGGCTTTCAGTTATACTGGGTTTGCCTGAGAGTGCCCCAACTATTTATGCTTGTTTGTCAGTCTGTCAGTCATTCTCCAACCTGCTATATCCTAACACAGGGTCACAGGGGTCTGCTGGAGCCAATCCCAGCCAACACAGTGTGCAAGGCAGGAACAAATCCCTGGGCAGGGTGCCAACCCACCGCAGTATGCTTGTTTGTGTTTTTCAAAAATCTAAGTAACCAACGTGGACTTCAGCATTAACATTTGCAGTGCACCATCTTTAGGAATGTATTTTCTAATGCATGTAGTAATTTAAAGCACTGCATTTGTCATTCCAACAGATGGTGCATCACACATATTTGTAAAAATAAACTGCATTACTGCAAATGTCTGTGATGTGTCATATGATGGGATGACAAATACAATGCATATATCTCTGTTATATGCCATTTGGTATGGGTTTTGTAGAAGCAGTTTTAATGTTTGTGATGTGCCATCTGTTGGAATGAAAAATGCAATGCATTTTATTACTACAAATGTTTGCAATGCAACATCTGATGGAATAACTGAGATGTAGCAACCATAAAGACATACAGACACTTATCCTTTGGTTGAGGTCGTTTCTTACAATGCTTTCTCTAATTGATGGTCATGGTTGTGCCCCTCTGACACAATCTCTGTCATCCACTTGTTATATCTAAGCCGGAGTTCCTCCCCTGGCTAGAGTTCAAAGTCTTGTTTTATATCCTTTTTATTCTATTGAGCCACTTATTTATGTAAATGTTACTTTTGTTAATTATATGCTGTATTTTATTAGCCCATGTTATTCTTCATATGTTTTGTGGGTGGTTCCCTAATAGGTGGGGTCACCTACCAATTAGGAACTGCCCACAGCCTTATAAGGTCAACTGCAGTTCCTGGTGGTTAATTTTAAATGTACTGTGCCTATTTGCTTTTTTACTTCATGCTCTGCTTTTGACTTTGGTTACTTTGGATTGCCTTATTGTTTTGGGCAAATCCTTTTGCCTTTGTGTTCCATAGAGCTTCATTGTCATTGAAGAGCATTTTTGTGATATTAGACATTTATTTTAGAAAGATTCTACAAGGCCATTTTTGTGTCTAGCCAGGGTTTCGGATGGAATTTCCCCCTCTAATGGTTATTTTTGAAAGTACAGTTTGGCTCTTACATGCTTTGGGACTCCCAGTCACAATACCACCCTCATGACAGGTCAGTTTAAGTTGCCAACTAACTTAACATGCTCATTTCTGGGATATGGAGGAAAACTTGATCAACCACAGGAAAACAAAAACCATGGGGAGAGTGTGTAAACTCTAAACGGGCTGCAATAAAGGACAGGATTTGAACCTGGGACACTGGATTTGTGACTACTGTGACACCTGACTATAAATACAATAAAGAATAAAAGAAATAAAATATGTGACACATACACATACACACATTTATTGTAACCACCAGGTGGCACCACTGTGATGAAAATTCCAAATCAAGAATTCCATTGGAAAAACTTAACAAAGCACTCAGATAAACAGGAAAAAATAAAACAAAAACCTGCCTCCAATCTGAGCCCACCTCATCAGATACTGAATCTCTCTTAACCTGGTAAGATGGCTAGCCAACTGGGCCACCTAAAAATGTGCATACCACAAGAGTCCCTTTATCTCCATCGTGATCTGATCTCTCATCCTCACAGCAGTCGAATGCTTACCAGAGTCTTCCTCCCAACTCCACGCTCAATTAGCTTCTCCCAGTGAGGTGACTTTAAACACCTTTCCATGGTCACTTCGTCACTTCAGTGGTCAGAGTGGTCCTATATTTTGCTGTAAACATTGTGACAGGTTTAAATTATTTATTTGATTCTGGTGCACCCTAACCATCTCTGTGATGTGGCCCACACGTGAGTGTGTGCAGTCGCTCATATTAAGTGAACTGCTGAAGGAGCGGTGGGTAATTAACTATCCTCAGCAGAGAGGAGAGTGAGACAAATGAACCAAGAGAATGAGAAGAACAACTTGAGGGTGCGCATGGGGGAGGAATGGTGGCTGTGGAGGTCCTGTGAAGCAACAGAATCCAAATCTTCTGAATTATTTTAAGAGAACAGGGAGTCATCTCAGGAAGGGGAAACAGTGAGCGGGACAGTATCCATTATTCTTACTGAATGCACTGTGACATTTACGATTTGTTGCTTTTGATAAATGCTGTTAACTGTCTTGCACTGAAAGCCATGTCTGCCTACTCAGTTGCTGCTGCTTCATTTTGGTCATGAACTACAAGATGTCCCAATGGAGGTTGGTGCCCATGTCTGCAGGCATCTGGTCATTACAAGGACCTTACCAGTCTGTCTCAAAATAAGCCTCACCACAGGCTGCCTGATGCCGAATCTCAAGAGGCAGGGTTTCAGGCCCAAAGTTCCTGCCTTCCCGGCAGGAAGGACCCTTACCCGGACAGGAAGCCCTGAGCAAACTGAAAGGGGCCAAGAGAGGGAAGGATGGCGCACCCAGACAAGACTGTCCTAAGGGATGGCTAGACATCCCGGCTGGAGAAGATTTTCGGAAACCCCGAAAAAGTGGATGTGTACATAATACATTCCCTGGCTGGGAGAAAAGACAGGGAAGTTTGTTGCAGAGGGTGTGAGCACAGGTCCAAACACTATCAGACAAACATCAGCACTTTACTAAAACACACGTTTATTCTTACAATAAAGTCCACACAGCACACAGTGCTCCCGCACCAATCACTCCCAACACGGGCCTCTCCCAATGCCCTCTTCAGGCTGCCTTTCTCTCTCCTGTCACTGGAGCTTCGTCCTATTCTAGCTCCCCGACTTTAGGAAGGCGGCCCATTTTATATTCAACCAGATGAACTCCAGGTGCTTGATGACGTTCTTCCAGCGGCACTTCCTGGTGTGGCGGAAGTGCCACATAAGCACCCAGAAGCACTCCGGGTGTCGCTGGAAGGACTTTCCCTCACCTTCCCAGGTGTGGTGGAAGTGTAGAGCTCCCGGGCTTTATGAGACTTGGGGTGTCCCCTGGCGGTAGCCACGGGCCCCCACGGGTTTTTGCCTCCTTGCTCCATATCCATGGTCCCCTGCTTATCCAGGGCGGTTGCACCCTTGCAGCTTGGGGGACGTACTGACTGCCTCCCTGTCCTTCCAGGCATCCCAGCTGGGTCTGGCCCCCTGCCTCCCGTGACAAGGGGTATTTAATTCCCCCAAGCAGTACAATACAGCAGCCCTCTATATCAGCACCCATTCTGGAACCAGCAGGGAATGCCAGGAGTTGAAGTCCGGCAGCACAGCTCTGCTGGGGTCCATGGGTGCTGCAAGGGGGCGCTGCAAGGGGGCGCTGCTGGAAGATGTGGCGCAGTGGTAGTGCTGCTGCTTTGCAGTAAGGAGACTGTGGAAGATTGTGGGTTTGCTTCCCGGTTCCTCCCTGTGTGGATAGCGCTTTGAGTACTGAGAAAAGTGCTATATAAATGTAATGAATTATTATTATCATGAATTCTCCAATTTATGGGACTTCCATATGACTTGAAAGTACTTCCATCGGGCAGTGGACCTGGCACTGGAAGTACTCCCGGGTCCTCAGTAAAAAGGACCACACTTGTTTACCCAGGCGACAGAGAGAGAGAAAATTATTGTGCTCTTGTTACTTTTGGAGGCATTGTGTTGAATAAACACTAAGTATTTGAACCCGGACCCAGTGTGTGTTCGTGTTTGGGGTTTACGGCAAGCTGACACCCCGGCTTTCCATCATAACCGTCATGATCTGTCTTTGTACAGCATTGGTTACTATTGGCTTTTATTATGCCATGAATTTGTTTCTCCCAATTTTGCATGAAAATATGAGATTAAAAAATTTTCTTGGCCACCACTGCAAAATCACAGAGTAAGAAACATTAAAAAATATATATATATATATTTTTTTTTTGGGTGAAGTATCCCTTTAATGGACTGCAGTTAGACAAGCAATGAACTATCTTGCTCTTGGCATTGCTAGTAGCAGTTCAGACATCATGAAGCCTTCACTTAAAAATTATATTTAGATGCATCAAAACCAATTTAAGGCAACACGGTGGCACAGTGGTAGCGCTGCTGCCTCGCAGTAAGAACCCCCGAGTTCTCGTCCTGGGCCCTACCTGTGTGGAGTTCACATGTTCTCCCTGTGTCTATATGGGATTCCATCGGGTGCTCCTGTTTCCTCTCACTGTCCAAAGACATGCAGCTTAGGTGACTTAGTGAAGCTAAACTGTCCTTTGTGTGTGTGTGTGTGTGTGTGTGTGCTTGCACTGCAATGGACTGGTGATATGTCCAGGGTTTGTTTCCACCTTGCACCCCATGCACCAGCCATGCGAACCTGGTATGGATTAATACAGCTAAGAAAATTACATGACAAGATCATTTTAGGCATCTTTCGAGCAATACAAAGAATTATACAGCCCCATTACGCAGCTCCATTTGCAACAGCAAGATGCAGATGACACTTTCCCAGATGGCCCAGCTCCTTATTCAGAGATTATACATCCTCAATTAAAAAAGAAAAAGATTTCATGCCAGAGAAAGAGAGAGAGGGAAAGAGAGAGAGAGAGCTCTTTGCAAAAGTGTCCAGCAGCTGAGGGGGAGCGCCTTGAAAATGTCGGTTTCACTTTTCAAATGAAGCATCAGCCGCAGCAGAGGGAGAGATCCTTGCAAGTTTCTTATTTACCAGGCAGAAACTGAGCTGAGCTCTTTTTAAAAAAAATGTCTCACTAAAGGCAAATGCCCTCCACTTCCCTTCTCGCACACACGAAATACCTGACTTACTTGTTTTCTTCTCTGTTAGCTGAGCACCATGACATTTTTATACTTTTCTCAAAACGCAGAACATGGCACAGAATCATTATCACTAAGCTCGAGGTTATTTCCCCATTGGAAGGAGAAGCTGCACAGTCTCACTTGTGGAAACTTCACAAAAATAAAGTTTTGGGGACCGTCCCCATATATTGTCCTACGGACAAAAATAAAGCAAAAATAGCGAAATCAATGATCAAAGTACTGTATTGTAGCATTTGACAAAGTTTATGGAACAAGATGGTGTTTTTATACAGAAATGAATTATGGGAACAGGAAATGGTTGGCAGGAAGTGACGTTGAATGCAGGAGTCGGAAACAATGTCATTCTGGAGGAACCGGAAGTGAAGTCATTCGGAATGGCCAGATGTGATGTCACATCGGGTCGCCGGAACTGATGTTATGGCGGACTTTTTGGAAGTAGAGGCGATTATTTTTCTTCGGTTTTTCTGTTGAGAGATGAAGAGATTCAGGTAATTAGCATTTGACAAACCCTCATCTCACGATATTTCACTCACCTTTAGGCTTTTTGACTGCCTCCTAATCGCACGTGTGTGACACACAATAGAAATACCTCTGCTTCACTTTTCAGGTCTCCCAGAATACAAGGCAACTTGACAAGACTTTCAAGATGAGGCTTATTGCCAGGGGTCTGTCAGCTGAAAAAGTTTAAGTACCCCCTTTATATATGTGGTGTAGTAGAGAGAAAAAAAATGAGAAAATCTACAGTTTTGTAGATTGTCTTTATTTGTAAAATGGTCTTTACACTTTTATTTTATGTTTAAGCCAGTCCATTTATTAAATAAGACATTTGCATGCAGAAAGCCAAAAGTAGGAATTTACTGGCCAGGCCATCTAGTCTGGGGGAATACGGGCGGCAACTGGAGTGGGCTAGAGTTGGGGGAAAGACGGTAGGAGTGAGTTGTGGCTGAACAGGATTAGTCTGAATTAAGCAGCCGGCTCGTCCCATTGGTCAGGGAGGTGCATCACGGAAGATGGACAATGATAAAGACAGAGTCATCAAAGAAGCTCAGTCTTGCTGTCATTTTTTCCATCCTGAGTAGTGGCCAGGTCATTATTCTCTCCATTCAAATGCCACGCAAGAGCAAAGACCGAGACACAGTCACCTAGTAGTCTAAACTGATTATTACTCAGATTGAATTAATATTATTTTGCCAACACTCACATTTGCTTATGTTACAATATTAGAACAATCTGGATGAGAACAGGCGATTCAGCCCAACAAAGCTCACCAATTGTGAATTTCCCCTTGGGATTAATAAAGTATCTATCTATCTATCTATCTATCTATCTATCTATCTATCTATCTATCTATCTATCTATCTATCTATCTATCTATCTATCTATCTATCTATCTATCCACTTCATTCTTCTAAAATGACATTAGAGTCTGAGTTTTGAGGGTCTCTAAAGTCCTCCTGTCTACAACACTACGTGGTCGCTTATTCCATGTGTCTATGCTCCTGGGTGAAAAGAAAAACTTCCTCATGTTTGTGTAAAATTTACCCTTAATAAGTTTCGAACTGTGTCCCCATGTTCTTGATTTTAAAATAACAGTCTCAATCCACCATATTAATTCCCTTCATACTTTTAAACACATCGATAGTGTCTTCTCTTAATCTCTTTTTGCTTAAACTGAAAAGGATCAGCTCTTTTAATCTTTCCTCATAACTCATCCCCTGTAGCCCTAGAATCAGCCTCATTGCTCTTCTCTGGACTTTTTCCGGTGCTGCTTTGTCCTTTTTGTAGCCTGGAGACCAAAACTGCACACAGCACTCCAGATGAGTCCTCACCAATATGTTATAAAGACTTGAGCAGAACCTCCTTGGACTTGTACTCCACACATCAGGGTGCTATATAACCTGACATTCTGTTAGCCTTCTTAATGGCTTCTGAACACTGTCTGGCAGTTGATAGTATTGAGTCCATTACGACTCCTAAATCCTTCTCATAAGGTGTACTTTCAGTTTCCCATTGTGTTTTCAAGTTATTTTGGGCATATTATCTAACAGCCCAGGTCAGGCTGGGGAGCATGCACTGGTACAGCATGTTGCCGCACCCACCACACAGTGAAACAGCTTGGGATCCCGGTTGGCAACCCCCAAAGCAGACATGGCATCCAGTCCCACCCTCCAGAAATGACCGTCTATCTGCCGCAGCCAGGTGTTATGTGGGCGGCCCCTTTAACCTGGTCCACTCACTTGAGTTCTCAACAATGAGGATCCTGTGATCCATAGTGCCGTAACTGACGCTCCCTCTCAATGCAGGCAATGTGCCTCACTCCGTGAGAAACCGCATTCGAAACAAAGTCAAACCAGCAGTACCCAAGGATACTCTAAAGAGACACAGCACCAAAGGAGTCTACGTCACTGGATAGCGTCCATGTCTCACAACTACAGAGCAAAACAGGAAACACCAGGACTCTAAAGACTTGGACCTTCATCCTTTTGTAAAAATATCAGGAGCACCACACACCCCTTTCCAGGACCTAATGACCCCCCCATGTTCTCCCAACCTGTCTACTGACTTCATAGGAAGAGTCACCAGAGACCAACGAGGTCGACACTCTCTCTGCAGACAGACACACTGCTGATCAAGACATTTGGCTCAAAATCCAATGCTGTCCATAAAGATCAATCGGACTATATCTAACCATTAGTTTTCAAACTCCTGCACAAACTCCCACTCCTTCCATTCCAGGGAAGTCATATTCCACATCACAAGAGCAGGTTTCTATGGTCAATGTCATAGTTCACCTGGTGGCTGATGAGTCCAGCTGGCGGCTCCATGTGGATTTCTCAGGATGATAATCTAGAACATTCATGAAAGTCAAATTATGGATTATTCTTTGTGAGGCCTCATCCGTTAAAACAATTAAACCTGGAGCGGATATTTCTCTGCAGCATAGATCTAAGGATCACTGAGGCCCTCAAGGCTGCCCACCACACCATGGACACAAGCCAAGGAGGGGATCATCACAAATAGTGGAATTTTTGCAGGCATCCTCCACCTGAATGAAATCGCTGTTTGCCTAGTGAATCCTTTTTACTATATTTGTGTGTTTTGGTAAATATTGCAGAAAGTTTTTCTTTTGACCTTGCAACATTGTGTTTTGTGTTTATGTTTCATTCTTCATACTGCAACTTGCAATTATTGTATAGTGCATTGGTCTTGTAAGTCACTTGGTTTCTCAATCACTTTGCCATAATCACAGGGCCACAAGTCATGTCTACCAAATATTTCTTTGATATCCCAAAAGATTAGAAGCTCTTGATTAATAGCAAGATCAAGGTTCTAGCACCAGTAGTCTGTGAGTATTAGTGTGACAGATGGAGAAACCAGAAGTGGAATTACGAGTAGCATTTGAAAGGAAAGTCTTGGATAAGATTCAAGGCACAGTGGAAAACCGAAGATGACTTGACATGGGGTGAGGTCAAGACACTCGGAAGAAGAAGCTTTATCATAGAGGCTCTATGTACCAAAATAGAGAAATGGACAGCTCAGAATATGGAACTAAGAAAGGACACAATAGCTCTAGAGCTCACAGTATAGACAGTTTGGAGGAATAATCCGTAATGTTGCAATGCCTAAAAGCCGTTACGATATGGAAATCGCCGCGCAAGACAGGATGAGGAAAATTAAGACCTGAGGTAGGTGCACAATAGAAGGCAGCACAAACAGCAGTGCTAAAGGAATTAAAACGTAGTACGCCGTACAGATCACATTTGCAGTTCAGTGCCCAACGGGCGAGTCACAGAGACATCCCACAACAGCCGACGTACCTTAAATGGCGTTTGAGTTTCCGCAATGTTAGCAGCGCTTTCTGCTCTTCAATAACACTTAAACGCTCACCATTGCCATAGCAACGCGCGGACGCCGTCCCGCCAGCGGAAGAAGGAAGTGACGTTATTTCAGCAGTGCGCTGCAGTTTGAACCGTTTGACAGTCGCGAGACCGGACGCTGCTGAAAACAGAGGACGATTGAAGCTTTTCATTTTTGAAACGGAAAAGTGTTGGTGAGTCCGCAAACCGTTTCGAAACTATAGCAACTGATTTATTTTCCTACCCGTAATGGCACTTACAGTCGGAAGCTGAGAGACGGATAAACAAACCGATACCCAGAAGAATAATTTCGTGGTGCAACTTAATTAAGTTCCTAACAGAAAAACATTGAGAGGCTGTGCAGACTTTACTGGAGCTTAGATTATCATCCAGTAAATCACTACTAGTATCTAATGGCGTGGTAGCAACTGGGGTCTACAAAACGTCGATAGTATAAAGTGACGAACAGAACAGAAGCTGAAGTCTACAAAAGTAACCAAACATCTTGTAGAAAAAAAATGTATCTGTAAAGTCAATTAAGCTCCAAAAAATGAAAAAAACGGAATCAACCGAAAAAACAGAACACCTTTTAGCAAAAACATTTGGTCTGCAGAATGCCGTACAGAATAGAAAACAGAAATATTTTAACTTAAGATTTAATTGGAATATCACATCACATTACAGTACTATTTAAGTTAATTATCAAACCCACTTAATACAGTTTGTTGGGCACAAGACAGAGGGCTGTTTGCAAGTGGAATAGGAACATAAGAGAGAAAGTCCGCTTCTTCCCACATCCCCAAAACCTGCATGTTAGGTTGGTTGTTACTTTAATATGCCCTATGTGAGGGAATTTGAATTTGTGCATGTATGTGTATACCTACTGTATTCATATGTTAATGTCTTTAGATGCAAACATGTGGTACATCTGGATAGGTCTGACTTTCTTACTGCCACTTACAAGCCTGTAATTGACAGAAACAGCTGTGTATTATTTAAGCCTGAAGTTCTTATGTGTGTTTGGAAAATTATTGGTTGCTTATTATTGTATTTTTTTTCCTTTTGAGCTTCTGTAAATTTTTAATTTCCCTTTGGGGCATATCTATCTATCTATCTATCTATCTATCTATCTATCTATCTATCTATCTATCTATCTATCTATCTATCTATCTATCTATCTATCACCATATTGCTTAATCATATCTGCAAAGGCTATGGCACATTGAGGCCTTCTTATTGAATAAGACCGTTATTAAAATAGCAGCACCTAGTGGCAACTTCAATTTTGGACATTGAAAACCACCAAATAAGCCTTCAATCGGTAGATATAAAGATACAAATATTGTGCAAGGGACTGAACCCCAATTGTCAAACAGAATAGAAACAGAAAGCGTTTTGTAATGAACAAAATAGGACCAATGGATTCATCAGATTCTAATAATCATTCTTGAACTGTGATCTCAGCCTAAATAGAATTTAAAAAAAATAATAAGGTGACCTGTCCAGGGATTGCTCCTGCCTTGCTGCAGGGTTATCTAGTAATCAACAAAAGTCGGGACATCTGTGCAAATTGCTTAAGATTGCAAGGCTTAATTGACTTCATTTGTTGCAGAACATCTGTAGGTTGTAGCCTACTGTATATGTTGTTCCCTGAAGAAGGCTCATTTGTAACATTCTGAAATTTCCTTTTTATTTAGTTTTTGCTAACCTAAACTTTAAATTTAAACCTCTGGCAGTTTACTGCTTACCTTTTCACCATTTTAGGACATTCCTTGCATTGCAACTGATTAAATTTGAAGAAAAACTGGAAAGACTGAGGTGTTCTAAAACTTTTGACCAGTTGTGTATATGATATAAAATGTATTGTTCTGAAAACAACCAACATTTTTAATGTGCTTGTCTTTTTGTCTGTGTAACTTATGAATCTTTTGCAAATGTTTCTTTCAGGCAGCCTATTGTGCTGTTCTGTGACTAAAAGTCATTGTGTTTCGTTTTCCTTGCATAGCACTTGGTATGATGAACAGGCAGGAGGAATCATGGGAAAAGCTTGATTTAGAGTTGGATCACTATATGGTGGACATGAAACGTTACTTCAATAAACTCTCAAACAAGTCAGGTAAAATAATATACAGTATTTTGTTTTTTAAAAAATTTAATCTGTTACACCAAGTCCCTAACGACACATTAAAATGGACATTTTATTTCATTATTTTGATAAAACTTAAATTATAGATTTATAGGATCATTATATTGTTACAGAGTGATATCTCCTTTTTTCAAAACGGGAGAGTTGGTTAATTTATATTCACAGAAAGTTGGTAATAGGGATGTAATTCTGAGTCCTTTACATTAAGGTGTCTGAAGTGCACAACTTAATGAAGTAACTTATTAATAAAAAAAGGTAATGTTTTGTTGTAAAATATTTTTTCTTAGATTAGATGTCAGTTGGCATTTTTGTGAATATTGCTGAGGGCGGTGATGGCTGGATCTCTCCTGTTTTAAAAAGTGATGGCCATTATACTTTATCCTTTGCTTCGCCACAGCAGTCACTTTTGTTGGCACAGACATCCTGTCATGCCTAATGGTGTGCAGCTGGCCACTGGACTGCAGTGGTTCTTATTTGCTCCTACTGTCCAGTGTGAGATGGTAATGTTAATTCAGTCCAGTTAATTGAACAAATTAATGTTAGTTACACTGAAACACTGCATGAGTCATTGGCACTGGCAGAAACCTAACAAGATGGTCTTTCACCTGAGAAGTGATGCACCAGATAGACTGGGACAGAGTGGATTGCTAGGCCATCCATTTGAAAGTACTCCGTGTGGTGTGTAGAAAGGATTCCAAGCCAACTCAAGATTGTGGTCCATACTTATTTCAAATTCATAGATAAATATTACTGTAATTCCATGTTCCTTTACTAAATGGAGTTTAGTGGCTTACATCAGCCTGCCTGCATGCTGATCTGATTTGTGTAGCACGTGTGTAGTCCCGGTTTCTCTGAGCATCACAAACCTATTACTGTCAAGCCAGAATGACACTAATTAACATGGTAAAGTCTCTGAAGGCTTTGAATTAAATAATTGCTGTTCATTAGTTCTGCTTCTTGTTTTATCAAACCAGTACAATATTTTCATTAACCCACAAACATGCATTAAAGCTCAAATGGGATATATAGAGATAAGTTTCCCATCATTTTGGATGTCTTAAACTATAACAAAATTTGGAAACCACATAACTGGATGCCTAAAAAGATCAAGTTTTTATTTTTCTGCGTCAGCCACGTCTAGTTCAATAACACATAACATGACTTTTTCAACCCCCCCATTATTCAGTGCAGAGGTTGGCACAGTGCAGCCTCACCGATATCCAGTACTGGGAGCTCAATTCTTGTGCTGGGTGGGTAATCTCCATGATAGACTGGTGGCCTGTCCAAGACTCTTTCCCACTATGTGACTGATACTGCTGGGATAAGCTCTGACCCCCAGGTGACCTTGAATTAGATTAAACAGGTTTTGAGAATGGTAACTTAGGCTAAATACAATGGCACTCTGTCCAAAGCTATTTCCTCTATTGTGCATATTGCTGCTGGCATAATCTGCCACCCACTTTACCCTAAACTGGATTAAGCAAATTTGAAATATTTGCATTTACACAGGCAACATCTCTTTTTTTGGGATGGGTTTTTTTTGGGGATTGGCATTGGGACAATTGCTGCCCAGTGCTGCCAGCATAGGCTGGTACTCACTTAGACAGTATGGAGATGCAAGGAAATCCCAGGGAGGGCCAAGGCTTAGAAGTGGCCTGCTAGGGTTAACCATAAATTGAGAGGTAAGGGTGGAGATCTGGTGGTGACTCCACTTCCTATGGGACATAATCAATGCAGAGCTAACGGCAGAATTCATAATCTGGTCCAAAATATAAAACCATCATTATGCCGGAGTTGAAAAAAATCCCATGGGAAAAGGGCATGGACGAGTCATTTGAGAGAAAACTCCACAAATATCATATTGGTGAGTGTATGGGAGATGAAGTGCCTGCCAGTGGAGGTTAGAGTCTGGAGTTTACAAGGGCAGTCACTAAGGAGGACCCTGGGCATTAGAGAACAGTGCAGGAAGATATGTAACACGGTATGACAAAAAGAGGAGATAGCATCACAATGGTTGTGGTCTAAGAGATTGTAGATTAGCCACCTGGCTCGAGTTGGGCCTGATCATTCCTGTTGGTGCACCAAAACATCTAATGGAGAAGTGGATCCACTAAAGGATTAGTCAGGTAGCTGCTGCACTGGTTGGGCCTGAACATTCCGGTTGGTGCACCAAAACATCTAATGGAGAAGTGGATCCACTAAAGGATTAGTCAGGTAGCCACTGCACAGGTTGGGCCTGAACATTCTGGTTGGTGCACCAAAACATCTAATGGAGAAGTGGAACCACTAAAGGATTAGTCTGATAGCCGCTGCATAGAAATAAATGTTGTAATAGTTGTTTTTATTTTGTAAAACTAGGGGGCTTTGTCCCCTATATCTAACGCTCTATCCTGTGCTACACGCCAGCCACTTCACGACTCTGACGCTCATGTATGTGGATTTCACTTTCACCAAATATCAAATGTTTTAATTATTGTGGATACGCCTCTTCAGTGGGAAGAAACACTACTTTTCCCTGATGGTAACACGAATTAGACAATCTACAAGTTTAAATCCAAACAATATATTCGATCTCTTTTCGATGTTCCAGTATTTCACCGAGTAATAATATCCATTTGTTTGCGCTAATGCGATCTTTACTATCATTTTTTTGAGGCTTTCAAATTTTAGTACTTTCATCATCTCTAACCTGCTCTGCATGTGTACTGCGGCAAAATTTTTGAATGCTTTATGACATTCTACTTTGTCATCTACGCTTTGTCTTTTATTTCCGGCCCTGGGCGTGATGAAATCTCTTGGCACAAAGTCTAGTCTCGTGGGACTTGAAAGTATCTCTCTCAAAAAGTCACGTCTCGTTCCAGGCCAAAAATTCTTATCACATCTCAAGATTTTTTTTATATAATGGAGAGAAATGAAGCACTAGAAATGCAAGTTTTACAATAATCTTGTAGTTAATCCAAATAGTATGAGTATGTCTTACAGATTTGGGAGAAAAAAACTCTAAAGTAGCCCGCAGTGATTTTCAACAATTATTCAAAATCATTGTCTGATGTACATGTGAGCCACACTGGAGCACCACAAAGAACAGTTCTGTCTTATTTTCTCTTCACCCTGTACACCTTGGACTATACAGTAAATATAACACCAGGTCATATACTTACAGAAATTCTCAGATGATTCTGCAGTAGTGGGGTTATTGATAAGAACGATGAATCAGAAAGAATGTAAGAGTCAGGTAGAGAACTTTGTTTCTAGCTACAGAAATGAATTGTCTGCCACTTAACATCAGCAAAACCAAGGAACTGGTTATCGACTTTCACTGCACCAAAGAGCCCCTTCACCCAGTCACTGTTTA
Organism: Erpetoichthys calabaricus; assembly: GCF_900747795.2. Taxonomy (NCBI): domain Eukaryota; kingdom Metazoa; phylum Chordata; class Cladistia; order Polypteriformes; family Polypteridae; genus Erpetoichthys; species Erpetoichthys calabaricus. The sequence continues at coordinate 25,391,010 of NC_041407.2, forward strand.
GGGAATGGATATAGAGGGGGTGCACTTCCTATAAGTGCTTTGGGGTCCACATCAATGATAGGATAGACTGGTCTCGTAACACAGAGAAACTGTAGAAGAAAGGGCAGAGCAGACCTCCGTACTTTAATGTAGTTAGTGACATGTTTTATGACTCTGTGATGGCCAGTGTGATTTTCTACCCTGTGACAAGATAGGCCAGTAACATCACTTCAAGAGAGGCTCACCAAATCAACAAGCTAATTTAAAGGGCAGTCTCAGTTATGAGGCACACTCTGGACCACCTGGAGGTAGAAGAGGATTAAAACAAAACGAAGTGCCATTATCAGCAGTGCAGTACATTCTCTTCATGACACACAAACACTGAGGACTGTCATTTCACGATTTATTCAGCAGACGTATGTCAAGAAACACTATAGGGGCTCCTTTATACTAACAGCAATATGTCCACATAATGCCTCATTGTGTCTCTCTATTTATTCTGGTGTGTATTTGAGAGTGGGTGGTTTGTAATAATGTAACAATATTTATTTGTTAGGGTGCTTTTTAAAAGACAAATTTACCTCCAGGGGTCAAAAAAAGTGTTATTTTTTTATGAAACCAATGACAAATCTCAACTCAAACAATAGGTTTTGCCAATGGAAGGTGGTTGAATGAGGCCAAAATCAATTACTATTTTTGCTGTAGCCTGTAATATTTTGTCCCCTGTAATATTTGACAAGGTGGTGTCTACGTGTACTTATCTCTCTATTATAAAAAAAAAAATCTTGGGATAAGACAAGACTTTTTTTCCTGTGACGAGATGTGATCTTTTGAAGAGGGACAGAGAGACACTTTCACGTCCCGCGAGATGGTCAAGTCACATCATACTTATGAGCTTTGGAAGCAAGTCCCGTGAGACGGTGAGTTTTGCAAGTCACGCCCTACTTACAGCCATTTTCAAACAAGACCATGGTCATCTAACCTCTCAGTTGTTGGAATGCTTTTGACAGACACAAATCCTGTGCTCTCAGCTCTTAAAAATTGTATACATTCTAGATGACAGGTTAACGACTAAGCGAAGAAGAAAGAGCAGCGCATCGAAAAGAGACTCAAAAGCGTTGGAGAGAAAAGAATGCAAAAAAGAAAGCAAAAAAGAACAAAAATAATCTATGTGCAAATTCTCAAAATAAGGAACATAATAATCAGACCGGGCAGCACGCTGGCGCAGTGGTAGTGCTGCTGCCTCGCAGTTAGGAGACCTGGGTTTGCTTTCCGGGTCCTCCCTGTGTGGAGTTTGTATGTTCTCCCCGTGTCTGCGTGGGTTTCCTCCGGGTGCTTCGCTTTTCTCCCAGAGTCCACAGACATGCAGGTTAGGTGCATTGGCAATCCTAAATTGTCCCTAGTGTGTGCTTGGTGTGTGTGTGTGTCCTGCGGTGGGCTGGGATTGGCTCCAGCAGACTCCCGTGACCCTGTAGTTAGGATATAGCGGGTTGGATAATGGATGGATGGATAATCAGACCGTCCCGTGAAGACTTTGTGTCAAGAGATTTAAACACGCCTGGGGCAGGAAAAGTAGAACGTCGTAAAGAATTCAAAAACGTTGGCACGATACACATACAGAGCAGGTTAGAGATTATGGAAGTAGGAATATTCGAAAGTCTCAGAAAAATGAGAGTAAAGATCACATTAGCGCAAACAAACGGAAAATATTACTCGGTGAAATAACGGAACAGTGAAAAAAGATCAAATAGTGTTTGAGGATGTGGGGAGAAGAGAGACAAGGCAGTGAGACAATAGGACAGCTGCTGTACAGGCTTTTAAACGTTTGAAGCGCTGTATGAGATGCAGATCATGTGGCACGGCAGCAGCAGCAAGCCAGCAGCTGATCGAGCAAAGAGGAGGTAAAAAGAAAAAAAACAAAACTATTTGTTTCCCATTGTATCACCGTTTTGGAGGAGCGACTGCATCTCCTAAGGGTGCGTTCAGCCCCCCTTTTCGCGCCTTTGGCGAGCGAAGCGAGCAGGTGGTGAAGCCCCCTGGTGTATGTAAATGAAAAGATAATAGTGTCACGGTACAAAAGGCTTGAAAATGTTGGATCACCATAACTGATATGAAATGTAATAGCCCAAAGGTGTGTTTTTTAGGTGTGGTGTGAGTGTTATAATCAATAAAACCTTCAACTGAGATGGACTGTCTAAGTGCAAACAACTTTAGTAAATAGAGACCTACTGAGGATTGCAAATGTGGGCTTTTGAGCAGCTGGAAGGCTGGCATTATTGGCCTTTGTGCCCATTTAGTGCAGAGTGAGCAGTACCAACAAGCGTTCCTAGATGTTGTAATTTCCATGTTTTTGAGTTAGAAACAGATTTTTAGGAAAGAAACAGCATTAACTCAAGTTCTGTACATATCATTATGAGAATGGGCAATTACGTTTTCTTCCCCTGTCATTGTTACAATATGCTTCCTTTTCATCAGTCAGAAGTGATTTTCCAAAGAGGAAGTGCAGTATAATAAAAAAAAAAACCTTTTAGTATCCAAAGGTCTGCACAACACTGAATGAAAAGCCTTTTGTTGGCCAATGATTTTTGTTTCAGTTTTTTTCACTAGCACACATACCTGGCTTTATAACAGCTGCTGAACCTTTTCTCTGATGTTATTTTATCCATTCTGGAGGTATTGCTTTTAAATGACACAAAGTCCTTTTCTGAAAGATGTCACTTGGCCCGCTGCCAGTAATGTCCATCATCTTTGAGGAATTGGTTTACTAACCTTTTTTCATTTTCTGCCCTTTACTCCTTTTTATTGAAGTTTCAGTCTCTCCAACAGAACAACAACGATGTACCCTCTGGATTAAGAAGCTTTGTGAATGCTGTGGCCCAGACTCTGGAGTCTTGGATAGAAAAAATCGAAATATGTATGCCAGACTTCTTCTGTTAATGCTTCAGAGAGGGCAGCTAGAGAATCCTTTCACTGCCAGGCCTAGGCCTGGCCCGCTAGAGAGACTGCCTGCTTACAAGGTAAGATGAATTCTTTATTTGCCTTCCTGTTGATTGAGTTGTGAGGAAATCATTAGCAGTGACCCTGTATGACCACTAGGTGCCAGTGCTGACTAAGAGTTTATGTGACCAAACACATTAAGCCTGTTCTAAAATTTCTCCCCTTTCCGAAAAACATTCTTTTATTTTTGCCAGTCATTTCATATCATGCTTTTTAACAGACAGTACATTTAAAAAAAAAAAATTCTGAGATATTAGTGGAATCTGGCTAGCTGGCTATCTGTTTATCATTGTAGTTTTTGTATGCTAGCTATTGTAATATTGTAGCTTTTTCTTTGGATCAACACAGTATCTATATCTGTGTATCTTTCTTCCTTTGTGCTAAGTGGATGGCCCGACACTGTTATAATAAATTAACGTATTTGTGTTAAAGCTGTGTTCCATTTACCTTGAAAGTTGGATATCGGAGCTGAGAATGAACCCACAACCAAGATGACTGCGTTCCAGTATGGATGCCTCCAGATAAACCTTTGTTGTTTTTGTTTTTAGGAAGAAATACCAGTTGATAACAACATATTACGCTGTATTTTGCACATCCAAACATCATAGCAGCATGTCCACAGATAAAAGTTGGACAGTTCCATGTGTATGGCTGATTTAATTAGAGACGCAGACAGAAGTGCTAATAACCAGTATAATACTACAGCTCTCACTAAAGTTTAGAGGATGCTTCTCCACTTTGGATTGACGTCATAATCTGAACTCCGACAAACTCGGACTTGACAGACCAGCCCTGGGTTTTCGAGCAGGAAATCCAACTTCTGGGGGCGTTCCAGGTGAAAATTCCAAGCAGGAACTCTGAAATTCTGATCTTCCCAGTTCAAATGGAGTGCAGCATTGTTTCAGTCTTCATTTTATATAACATCTTCCTCAGGTACCCCCATTACAAATCATTAAGTAACGTTCCATACATCCATCCATCTTCCAAATGTGCTTATCCAGAGCAGGGTTACGGGGAAGTTGGAGCCTTTCCCAGCAAGCACTGGGTGCAAGGGATAAAGAATCCTAGGATGGGGCCCTAGACTACTGCAGGCCGAAACACAAACCCATACACACAGTAGGGTCAATTTAGCAATGGGAATTTACTTAATCAAAGTACAATAATAAATGTAATTATATATAGCACATTTCTGCCATTGAATGTGACTCTGAGTGGTTTATTAAAAATTTAAAGACCATTTACTTTAAGAGAAATGCAATCTCTCTATTATAATAAAAAAAATCTTGGGACGAGATAAGACTAATCTTGCGACGAGACGTGACTTTTTGAAGAGACTTTTTGGAGGAAGTCCCACGAGACGGCGACCTTTACCATGAGATTCTTGCAAGTCATGCCCTACTTACAACTATTTTCAAACAAGACCACGGTCATCAGGTGCATTCCAGCACTTAACCTGGACAGACAACAATCCATTAAAGGGCTTACTTATGAACACACACACACACACGCTTACGAAGATCCAGTTTAGAATTACCCATTCATCGAAATATGGCAGCGAAAAACAATGAAGTCAAACGAATTAAGCGAAAATTGTCAATCAGTTACATGGCAGATTGATTAAATGCATATCAATAGACTATGCTGAAGCAGTTGGTGCTGATCGTGCAGATGATGAAAACACCAACTTTCAATATTCCAAAAAATAACTACAAGTGTTAACACCATACGGTCTTCCTCCAGCCTAATTACTGTTGAAAGAAGGATGTATCTTTGTTATTGCATAATTTATGTGTGAGTGATGGGCTATGCAATAGAACAAGATTAGTTGTATTAAAAATTGGTCAAAAAATTCTAACATGTAAAATTTTAACAGGCAATAAGAAAGGTAATGTAGTATGTCTTCCACGGATAACATTAGACACCAAAGGAGATCTTGATATGCCATTCATATTCAAACATTTACAGTTTCCCGTGAGAATAGCTTTTGCTATGACAATTAACAAATCACAGGGACAAAAATTCAAAAAAGTTGTTGTTTTTATTAGAGAGAAAGAAACGATATTCACTAATGGGCAATTATACGTTGCATTGTCACGATGTAAGTCCAAACACGGAATCAAAATTCAATGCGATCTTGAAGAAAAGTTAATTCCAAATATTGTTTTAACTGAAGTTTTAAAGTAAAAGTGAAAATAATGCATATTTAACAATTCCCATGAAATTAGCAATCTCTTTAAATTGTATATCTGGTTAACCAAACCCAGGGGTTGGCGAACAAAGCGAGCAGGGGGCGAATTCCCCTAGTTATAAAGATGAAAAAGATACTAGGAATACATGTTGCTGAAATTACATGTGTAAAAAAAGAAAAATAAGAACAGCAACATTTATAAAGAATACAATGAAAGCAATACAAGCTACATAAAGGGGAGCTGATAGACTCAAACATAAGGCAGTTAAATAAGAGTTTGTTTGTAGTTTTATGTATTGTTGTACTTAATGAATAAACATGGAGAAGAGGAGAAGGCAAAATGTTAAAGTTAACATCAAAGCCCATGTATAATCTTAAAAGCCAAGAGATCCTTCAGGAGCTTTGATTGAGAGTCTGTTTAGGGCAGCTGAGAGGGATGTGTGTTAACCATCTCAGTAATGTGAAGTTCATTGATGTCCATCTGATGCCCGCACTGACAGACATCTCTGATGTTAAGTGTAAGAAGATAGATTTCATCTTGGCCAACCAATATACAGCAGCAGCTTCACTTTATCAGCCACATTGCATCCATATCCAGAGTTCCTATGGGATACAGAAACAATCAGCCTGCCTGAGGACTTCATTACTTCTCATTTGACCTACTGCATTTTTCTCCTCCGTAATCTTCCCACAAAAAGGCAACTATTAACAGATGCCAGTTGGCTCAAATTGCTTCTGCCAGATTTCTGACATTCCAAGCATGTAATGAACTGGCTTCCTGTGCATTTTAGAATCCTAAGGATCCTGCTGTTTGCTTCTGCACACTCACAAATCAGGACCCCCCTCTCAACTCCCCCAATAGTTATTCTGCTCTGCTCAGGATAAACTCTGTTTGCTCCACTCCTATTACTTATGTAGCATTGTTCAACTTCCTAAAAAAAATATTTATTTTCTCTCGTTTGTTTCAGGTGTTGTCTAGTTAGCTGAAAAGTCCTTGTCCACTGTTAAATAAAAGCAGGGAAGATGTAATGAGGCAAGCCTGGAAAGTGTAGATTGACTGACAATAGACAATAGAAATCAGCACCTCCAAAATGTCTTGTTGATTTTGCCTCCCTTTTGACTGACATGCCCTTTGTTATTCTTGTAGTCCATCTACTTTGATGTGCCAATGCATACTGGTGCAGCACAACAGGACAGAGCAGACCTGACCGACTGGGAAATGGGTGAAACCGACTCCAGGCCCAAGGACTTGCTGGCTGAGTTTTCCTCTCCACTCTCTCCTCTAAGCAGGTACAACAGTTTTCTGGGTTGTTGGATGTAATGAGATGTCAAGGAAAGTGACACCTTTTATTGGCTAACTAAAAAAGATTACAATATGCAAGCTTTCAAGGCAACAGGCCCTGTCTCCATCATATTTGTGGATCAGTTTTGATGCCTGTAACTGCAGGTGTTTCACATTGTACACTTTGCGTAGCATGCTTCATAATATTGTGAAATACAAAAGTGTCAGAGTTACCAGATAATAAGACTTTGGGTAAGTGTCATCCAAAAACAAATGTCAGTATCCATATCTTGGTATGCTTTTCAATTTAGTTACCTAAATAAGCATTAGGAAACTACTGAATGTACAGGGCTTTGCATCTTTTGTAGCAAATGCGTTTGTCAGTGGGCCTGATTGCTGAGGCTTAAGTGGGCCGTTGCTCTGGTCAGGATGCTGAGAGGTGCTCACTCTCTCTTCAGGATGAAGTGCAGTGTTGCCCCAAGTTGAATGTTGCTCTCTATGACCCTTACTTCAGCACTTATCCCAGGCACTGTAAAAGAAAAACAAAAAAAAAAAATGAAAAGAACCACATCTTTTGTTGCATCTTGACCATGTGTGTTTTCCTGCTGAATTATTTATCGTCAGATGGAGTTTCTTTATTGCTCTCTCATAAATTTTACAGACTATCTTAAGCCTTCCTTTCAAGGGATCATTTTAGTCTAAAGTGATAGTTGGTTTCTACTTCATTTCCTAAACTTCACGTCTAACCGGAGCTTTAATGTAGGGGTATGTACCAGTCAGTTGTACTGTTTCTTTTGTTTACTGGTAAGAAAAGTGAAGGGCAAACAAATTGGAAAATGATGGTGGGGTGTGGAAGCTGTGCAGCAGCTTTATAAAATTTAAGAGGAAGCTGGTCAAAGTCACTTCCATTTATTTTTCCCACCCTTGAGTACTGTGTATTACCTTTGTTACTTTGGATATCTGGGTATGTTTAAGCAAAATACAAGTAGAGATCATGCGCCCAACTGTAAGTAATATGTAGGTATAGTATAGGCGATGTTGACTATGGAGTATCGCAAGGCTTTCAGTTCAATTCCTATCACTTAATTCACTGGCTAATTTAATATACACGCTTATATCATGTTATTAATCTGAATAAGTATGTACAGTATGTAAATTAAAAAGCTGTTTTATAAGAACATTTTAAAAAGAAATAATCCAGAACATTCCAAATGCAGACAGCTAGAATACAATTTACAATTTAAGGCAATTTGTATTGCCTTAAGAACCTAACATGTTCTTTACAGTTGTTTACTTTTGACTTATTATTTTGTGAAAAAACTGTTGATGCCATTAGTTCTGTGGTTTTTTAATGTTATTTAAACTTCAATAAATATTTGATCACAAAAAAAAAGAATGTAAATAAAAACCAAACATATGACATATTCTCAGCCCCAGGACTGAATCCTATTCAAACAGCATTATGTGAATGGCACAAACGAGCCCTGGTCCATCAAAGACCCCCCCACACACCCAGACATGCAGAGACAATTTAGAATTTCTAAATCTTCTGTTAAATCTCTCTATCTCTCTATCTATCTCTCCATCTATCTAATATAGTGCCTTACACATCTGTGTGTCTGTCTGTCCACTTTCATATCTGTCTTGTTATGGTTCTGTCTGTCTATCAATATCTAGTGCCTTTCATATCTATCTGCCTGTCTAGTACATTTCTTATCTGTCGTATCTTTTTCTGGGGGAATGTTTGTTTAATCGAGGCTAATGCTTACTTTTCTTAAAGAATGGATTTTTTTTTTTTTTTTGCTTACAAGAGAAAAAGAAATAGATAAGTAAGATTTAATTCATGTTTAAAAGTCACCAAACCTTTTCAATCAATAAGGGATCCTTCATCCACTTAGATCTTATGACAAAACCCAAATGCTTCCTGTAGTTACTAATCACTCAATCCCATCTGCTGTGAGGATTTTTTTTTTGCACATTCTTGCTTATAAAACGGTTTCATCTGTTCCAGATTTGTTTGCTTTCTTGCAAAAACTGGCCCTTTCAGGTATTTCACAATATAGTTTGAGATTTGTTTTTTTGTTTGTTTGTTTTTTGTAAAAAATCTGCAGTATTTAACCCATGGCCATTACATTTTACAAAATATTACAATTCATTTGAATGAAGTTTATGTTGAAGTCTAATTCTTAGAGGCAAAAATATGTCTGTTAACTCGGTTCATCCCACTTAATTTTAATTTAAAATGAATCTCAAGTATCTTGGCATTCTCTAGAGAAAAACTGGGAATATTCAGTTACAGTACATAATACACACACATTGGTACATAATCACAGCTTTACACTGAATGAGTTCTTGTGAGATGATCTCTTAAGAGCAGGGCTGTCAACTATCAATTAACATTATGCATTCTATCAATTAACATTATGTATTTCATGTTTAAAATACTGTTTGAATATACAGTATACAAATGTGAGCTTAAAAGTCTTGGCGCCACATCCATGCACGTTGCCATGAAGTCCGGTGATGCTTTGCGCCCATTTTAGGACTTTGGCTTCTTTTTCATGCAGAGCTTCAGTACAGTTGTCACAGAGATGAACTCTAGCCACTGTGGCAGATGGCCGGGATGCCCCTTTGACAGTGGGACCAGGGGAGCAGTCGTGGGATGCACACCATGTCCCCAGGAATGCGTGGTGGCAGTCCTCCTGGGTTACATTGGGACCACAGGCATGGGACTTTAGGGCTTAGACCTGTTGAGCTCTGTGGCCACCACCTGGAGGAGCTGCATGGCTTAACGAGCCCATGTGGGCTGGAATGCAGCCACATCTGAAAGTGCAGCCTGAAGTAGGTCAATGAGCACCTGGAGCACTTCTGGGAGGGCTATGAAAGGAGCCTGCAGCCAGTACTCAGGGTGCCAGAGTCGGGAGGAGGATGACAAAGCTGCCTGGGAGGAGTTGAGGAAGAAGAGTGTGTTGGGTGTTTTTCTTTTGGTGTGTTTTTGGGACTGTGCTGTAGCTGAGGGACACGGGAAAGACGTGATCCCCCAGCGGAAGAAAAATAAAATCTTTTATTGATTTTTAACTGTGCCTCTGGTGTCGGTCTGTGTCGGGTCGGCGCCAACCAAGTGCTTCTGACACACTGGCATAGTTGGCAGGATTCGTGACTGTCCTTGAGACAGGAACCTGCATATTTTTAATGTGGCGAAGGCGTCAACCTGACACAGACTGACAGCGGAGGCACAGGTATAAATAAACAAAAAGATTTATTTTTCTTCGGCCGTGGTGCACGTCTTCCCTGTGTCCCACAGGCCCTACACAGTCCCAAAACCACACTAAACGAGAAACACCCAAAAACACACTCTTCTTCCTCCACTACTTCTCACAGGCAGCTTCGTCCTCCTCCTCCCGACTCTGGCGCCCTTTAGTAGTGGCTGCAGGCTCCTTTCATAGACCTCCTGGAAGTGCTCCAGGTGGTAATTGGCCTAATTAGGCCGCATTCCAGCCCACACAGGCTTGTTAAGCTGTGCAGCTCCTCTGGGTGATGACCACGGGGCCCAACAGGTCTGAGCCCTGAAGTCCCACGCCTGTGGCCCCGATGTAACCCAGGAGGACTACCACCACACGTTCCGGAGGACGTAGTGTGCATCCCATAGCTGCCCCCCGGTCCCATTGTCAAAAGGGCTTTCTGACTGTCCGCCACACCACCTTATATCACAGCTCCAGCTTATTCAAAACTCAGCTGCAAGAGTCCTTACTGGAACCAGCAGCAGTGAGCACATCACACCCATCCTGCTCCATCTTCACTGGCTCGCTGTGTCTTACAGAATCGAATATAAAATCCTACTAATAACCTACAAAGCCTTAAATAACCTCGTGCCAAACTACATCAGTGACCTTCTCCATCACTCTGTGCCTGCCCGCCCACTAAGGTCCTCTGATTCTGGCAATCTTGTTGTGCCCCTCACTAATCTACACTCCATGGGTGACAAGGCCTTCAGCTGTATAGCGCCCAGACTCTGGAATGACCTACCGAAATTAATCAGGTCAGCTGACTCCATGAATTCTTTTAAAAAACAACTCAAAACTCATCTGTTCAGGAAGGCTGTTAGCTCTACCTGACTTTATTACCCTTCTCTCAGCTTACTTCTCTGTCATGATGCTCATGTAACCTGTGTGTGTGTGCGAGACCATCAATTATGTTAGGCTTTTTTATCTCTGAATTCATTGTTGTAATCTTCTTTATTTATTTATCTGGTTTGTACAATGCTATATACTGTATACCCTGCTGTTCTTCTTATAATTGTAAGTGCCTTGAGCATGGGAAAGGCGCTATATAAATAAAATGTATTATTATTATTATTATTAGAGTGGGCACATACAAAGTGTCCCCAGGAGCTTATATATGAGCAGTAGTCGTGCGTCATATGTCTTGACTTGTTTCTTTTTGATTTCATCAGTTTGTGAATTCTTAATTCAGTGTAAATCAGCTTTCAGGTGCTCGCAGCGCTACTTTGGATTTTCTCAGAGTACCTGAGTCTATTATAACATTGTTTTTTTAGGTTGTATGCTTCACATTGAGCATTTTCTGCAGTATAACACTGTGAAAACTAATGTACATAAAAAACATGACATACATTTGGACTGAGCATTTGCGGTTTGCAGCCCCAATCAGTGAATTTTTACATTTATTGATCTTCTTCCCCAAACATCTGGATTACTGTAAATTTATGAATTACAAATTTTTTTGCTGTGCTTTTCAAACCTTTCCAGACAGAAGGACATTTATAACACCATTTCTAAGTTGTCAAAAGCCCCTGCAACATTACCTGATGTTTCTAGTTATTTCCCACTGTAGTCTTCATATATACAATCTTAGCAAGTCACAGACAGTCTCACTGCGTGTTCATGACTTGCAGTCATGTAATATGACATTAATACTCAATTGTAATGCTCTGAGACAGATTTGATTCTGTTGCAAGTTGTAGGGGTACGCTCCTGCATGTGACAGAACTGATGACCAGTGAGTGCTCCGCCAGAGGTACAATGCATTATTTGCTCACAAAGAAAAGTGCAGTCAAGAACAACAACAAAGATCAGCAATTATACCATCAAGAAATGAAGTAGAATGGATGCTATGGGCTACACAAACAGAAGACAGGTTCAAAGAACTTTGGAGGAAGCACAGATATCTAATCAACCTTTCGTCATTATCCAGGTGTGCTGAATGTTGATATGCTCCCAAAATATCTTGACTTTATGTTTTTGTGACACAATAGAAAATCTGAAACTGTACTGAGAAGTTGTAAAGGAATGTGGACACTAGGGGGCACCACTGACCCCAAATCTAGACCACAACTGCACAGACACATGTCCCGGGTCTTGTTTATTGAGTACAGAAACCTGTCAACAGGCTACGTTCTCCACAGTAAGCAATAGAATTCTCATTTCTCTTTTTTATTTCTTTTACAATCCTCTCCTGGCTAGTTTTGTCCTCTTCTACCAATGCCTGGGTGAGGTGGAGCAGTCCTTTTTCATGCCAGACCCTGGAGTACTTCTGGTGCCACACTATTGCCTTCCGGGTCAGATAGAACCACATTAGGAAAGGGGAGCCTAATCCTGTCAGCTCCCCATGGTGACACTCAAGGACTCCAGTAGGGCTGCCCATTGGCACTCTAGTTCCCATGTAACGCTAAGGGTTTGCAAATAGAGGGGTCCCAGTAAAGGGATGCTGCTACCCAACATACTGGAGGAACACCTGGCCCCGGGAGGCAGCCTCCCTCCATCTTTCCATTATTCTGGCTTTCACACTGAGAAGGGGAACACCAACCATCTTGGCTGGGATGCATATCCATCCACATGAACCATCCCATAGGAAGGCATCCCAGCTGAGGTTTCAGGTAATCCATGTCCTGTATTACACTGAGTTGGATAATGTGTCAACCCTTGCATATCCTAGTCATGTAATTTGACATTTTCTAGGCAATGAGAAATGGCCACTGCAGCCAGTTTACAGCGACATGTTTTCCAAGTTGAAATTGTGCAGGTCTCTTTTAAGCTTATAACATTCAATGTAATTGTTTTGGTTTTTTGAACACATCATTTAATTATACATGTATATCATGTTCATTGCTGCCATGTCAATATTTTACATTTCTGGAAAAATAAAAAAAACAGCTGGGCAGAATTAGAGTCCTATTTCACTCAGCTTGTTGTTTTTGTTTTTCTTTCAAAATATTTTATTGAAAGTAGAAGTCTGAAGAGGAATACGTTCAATTGAAAATGACACCAGTTTAGCCGATTAACTGTTATCACTCCTGTAATTTGCAATTCATGGTTATCTGAGGGCGGCACGGTAGCGCAGTGGTAGCGCTGCTGCCTCGCAGTTAGGAGACTTGGGTTTGCTTCTCAGGTCCTCACTACGTGGAGTTTGCATGGGTTTCCTCCGGGTGCTCCGGTTTCCTCCTACAGTCCAAAAACATGCAGGTTAGGTGCATTGGCGATTCTAAATTGTACCTAGTTGTGTGGGTGTGTGCCCTGCAGTGGGCTGGCGCCCTGCCCGGTGTTTGTTTCCTGCCTTGTGTTGGCTGGGTTTGGCTCCGGCAGACCCCCGTGACCCTGTAGTTAGGATATAGCGGGTTGGATAATGGATGGATGGTTATCTGAATTTTGAACTTAAATTTCTTTTTAAACACATGAAATAAAATGAAGCAAAAAGGGAAGAAAACTGAGTGACACTTGAGCACTAAAAAGCAAGGCGGACGTGTCTTTCTGAACTACGAAGTGTTATGACCAGACTTGGCGAAAGGGAATTGGAGACCTCCAAAATGAGCTACAAAGTAGGCCGGGACCTTCACTCTGTCGGCCTGTGCATGTGTTTGCATTGAACAAGCTTTTCAGCAGCCACAGGTTGATGCATCCACAAGATAAATTTCCAGAGACAAATGTTCAGACGATCGCATTATCCCTTTTTCCTGGCTGAACTAATTTGAAATCAGTAAATTTTTGTTAATGAGATGAGCATTAATGAGCTGAGCATACAGTGCTAAACTCAGTGGCACAATGTCGAGAGCAGTAGGGTAACACGTTAAAAGTAACACATTTATTTTTTTGATTATTTTTTTACAGTATTGAGTAATAATGCAATATACTTATCTTATTTAAGTAAACTAGGGGGCTTTGCCCCATGCTCACTTTGCTCACCAACCCCTGGGCTGACGCTACGTGCGAGCCACTTTGCGGTTCAGCTGCTTGCGTATGGGGATGCAGATGTACAATTGAAACAGATTTTTATTTTCATGGGAATTGTCACATATGCATAATAGAACTAACTATTTTACATTACAGCGAATAATTAAACATATTAAAAAATAGTAAAACGTAATAATTTGAAAGTAAATTATGTTTCATGTTGCGTTAGAGTTATTCATTGTGTAATACGATTTCGTTCTGTTTGGATTTGAAATTAATACATTTTAAACTTTTCCTGTAAAACTTCAGTAAAAACAATTTTTTAAATTAAATTTTTGTCAAAATCACATTGAATTTTGATTCTGTGTTTGGACTTTCATGGTGACAACACAACGTATAACTGCCTGTGAGTGAATATCGTTTCTTTCACTCTATTAAATAAAGCGACTTTTTTTAATGTTTGGCACTGAAATTTATTAATTGTCTTTGCAAAAGCTATTCTAACAGGAAACTGTAAACGTTTTAATACGAATGGCATATCAAGATCGCCTTTGATGTCTAATATTATCCGCAGAAGATTTAATATATTACCTTTCTTAGATACATCCTTCTTTCTACAGTAATTTGTGAGGTGGAAGACCGGATGGTGTTATCGGTTGTAGATATTCTTCGGGATATTGTATGTTGATGTTTTCATGTTCTACACGATCACCACTAACTGTTTCACCATAGTTTATTGATACTTACAGTATTTAACCAATTTGCCGTGTAACCAATCGACATTTTTGGCGTTAATTTGTTTGACCTCATCGTTTCTCAGTGCTAGGATTGCCTGTGTACACATTTTTTCTGTTGATAACCCTTCGTGATGAAATTCTTCAATAAGATTTGGACATAATAGGTTTTCTTTAATTGGGAACTTAAAGTGAGGAAAACATTAAAATTTTTAAGACCTGAGAGTGTAGGAACTGTGTCTGTGAAAAGCATTGACATGAAGGAGAGGTGAGATTACCGTGTGTATGGTTGAGAGAAGGGCGTGACTTGAAAAAAATCTCATGGTCAAAGTCTCGTCTCGCGGGACTTGAAATTGTCTCTTCAAAAAGTCTCGTCTTGTTGCAGGATTTTTTTTTATATAATAGAGAGAAATACCTGGGTTGTTGTTATTCCAGCAGCACTGGGTATAAGTCAAGAAGCACATGTACCGGCTCAAGCAGAAAAGAGTGAGTGGCTTGCAATCCAGTAACAGCAACCTATAAATAAAGAGTCAATTTGATGAACATATTTACAAAACACAAGAAAGTGATCACAGGCGTCGTGTTTATTTTCAGATTTACAGTAGCCGATGATGACTTTTAACTCTAACTTTTTTTTTTGTGCTGTTCTGTGATGTCGGAGTGTTTTGAAGTAGGAAAACTGCAGAAGATTACTTTCCCATGTAAATGCAAATTATAAAGAAACCAGGTTTCTGCCTTAACCGGGTTATTCACCTTAATCTGGTTACGTGTGTGCATATAAGTGCAATCATTGACTTGTGAAACATTGTTGAAATGAAACCCTGCCAAGTTACCCCAGCATTGATCTTGAGAATCACTGGAATGAGGTAATATTTGATTTACTTTGTCTTCTTGACCAAACAAGGCTAAGATCGAATGCTTTGGAGTTCTTGCCCTTTGACACGCCTCGCAGCATGACATGTCCAAAACACATACATTTCCCTGACAAAGGTAAACTCATTTTAAGATATAACATAATTATCTTAAAAAATCCTAATAAATCAAATAACTAGTGAAAAAACAGACACTTAAATTAAAGTGTTCTGTTAGCTGGAAATAATCCAAAGTACGCTGCAATTGTTAAAGTTCAAATTATATCTTTTTCTGTATTTAAAATTAAAAAGAAAAGGAGAAATAGAAAGGAAAGGGAAAAGAGACAACTATAGGAACTAAGTATTATTACTAAATGTAATTATTTTAAGTAGAAGTGTGAAAGTACAGTGCAGAAAGGTGGTATTAAAAATAAGGAGAACAGTAAGGTAGTAAAGTTAATGATAATCATATCAATAATACTGATAGAATAATAAAAGTAAAGCAAAAAAGTCAGAAAAAGAAATGATTAGGAAAGAAGCCAAGATAATAAAAGATGAACAGTAAACAAAACAAACATAAATGGGCATAACAATTTAAATAATGCACATTACTTATGATTGTTTGGCTGGACTTTCATTAAAGCCAGCATTACATTACGCAACTTCTAGTTGTGGGGTATTTCAGATTTGCAGACCACAGTTGCTGAGCTCATTGCCTGATCATATCATTTTAAACAGCTGAAAATCACTGGCCATGTTGCATTTAATGTTTGTGTGTTAACCTTCCAGCACGGCTGTGCTCTCCCCTTTCTCTGACAGCCAACAGCGTGCTGCTTGGTGTAGCCTTTGGTGTGCGAAGAGTTAACTTGCACAGAGAGTTCAGCTGCAATCTATGCCTTTTTTTCCCTTTTTCCCTTTCTGTTGTGGTATGTAAAACACGAGATATCAGACAGACAAGCTTCTCTTCAGTTTACAAGGTCCAAAACATCTGTGTTCCTTACTCCTTGTTGTTGCATTATATGCATTGTACTTCAGGAAGAGCATTCATTAGAAATCTGCTCACACACACACTCAAGCCCACTGCTAAGACTAAAGACAAAATCAGACCTGTTTGATTTTATCATAGCAAGTCGCATGTTAGTTGGAGTGAGTTGCTAGGTATGTCTCTTTACACGACTGGCTTTAAGGGAGCACACCACCAACTGCTGCCAACTCACTAAGGATTATGTAATGAAGGCTGAATAGTGCTAGAAAAGTCACATAATGTGATGTAGTTTTCAGTTATTTCTTTCATTTTCCCTTTGACCACTGCTTATTTCTGAATTCCTTTTTGCTTTATCTTTCTTTCATTGCATGATCATCATGTTTGAAAAATGTTGTTAAGGAAGTGTTCTGGTGTACATTTTGCATCCTTAAGTGAATTGGGTGAGATTTCCAACCTTGTGATTCAGCCTAGCTGGATATGTTAGCCAATAGTGGGTTGAGGATGCACACAATCTTTGCTTATATAAATTGTCAGTGGCTGACACAGAAAAGAGAGTGAAGAGAATGATCAAGAGTTAATAACGATTCTTTACTTTGACAAACTACAAAGTGTAGATGCCCAAACGATCTGTGAACTGATCTTGAATAATATGGCTGTCGTGCTGTCAGACCATCAACAGAATTCACAGAATGGTGCAAATGGTGACATCACAGGTAAGATAGTGGGATATAAACAGATATAAATGACACATAATATGTGAATCTTGATATCTCTGTATTACAAAAAAAAATCTTGGAAGGAGACGAGATGTGATTGTCTCAGAGACACTTTCACGTCCCGTGCCAAGCGATGTAACCACGCTCGTGGCCGGAAGCCGCGCGAGACAAGAGCTTATGCAAAGAGATTTGGAAAAGTCCTGTGTGGTTATATCAGACACATTTCTTGTAGAGAGAAAGAAACTATATTCACTCACGGGCAGTTATACATTGCGTTGTCACAATGTAATTCCAAACACTGAATCAAAATTCAATGTGATATTGACGAAAAGGTAAAAGTGAAAAGAGATCGAATATATGGACATAGGTGATATGACAGAAGTGCGCCACGTGAGATGCAGATCATGTGGCACGGCAGCAGAAGCAAACCAGCAACTGATTGAGCAAAGAGGATGTAAAAAAAAAAACATGTTTCCCATTGTATCACTGTTTAAGAGGGGGTGTCGGAGGAGCGATCGCGTCTCCTTGGGGTGTGTGCAGCCCCCCTTTTCGCAACGCGAGCTGCAGAGGCGCGAAGTGGTTGGCATATAGCGCAGTTGGCAAGGATTGTCTTTAGCGAAGTGAGCAGGGGTTGAGGCCCCTTGTCTACTACATAATAAAACACTAAGGTCTCTCTGTCCAGTCCCTCAGAGCAATCTGATTGGTCAGTTTGGCTTTGGTGACGCCATGAAAGAGGAAGTGTGAATGTGAGATGCACGAGAAGGAGTAAAGGCACAGGACAAAATTACTTAATGTACAGGTTTGATGATCCAATTTTGTAACGCTTTATATAAAAAATAGTACAGCTATTCGTACAAACACCATTGTCATTTCCTTGTTTTTCCCAGCAAAATCTTTTCCAAAGCACACCCTCAATAACTGCCTGCTAGAATAGTCGAGTATAGAAATGATCTCGCATATTGCGCTCCTTCAAGCAACATAGATGTCTCAGTCTGTTACTGAATGTGCTACTCTGTTTAGCCAAAATCTCATACAGGGGTTGAAAGTCATTATCCAAGAAAGTTAGCATCGTCTTGAGTGACTTCTGTTCTACCACTTCCTTCAGCGAGTCCAGCTTGACTGCCAAGATTTAATGTGTTTCTTTAGTCTGTTGGTATCATCTGCACTAATGCCATTTCCTCAGCACACTTATTTCATAGCAAAATATACTGAGCACTACAGACCAGTAGAAATCATGTAAGAGTGGCCTGCGTACACCAACTAACCACACCCTACTCAGGAAATAGAGGCACAGATGACCTCTGTGTTGGTATACCACTACAGCTTGGCTTTCAGATTCACCCCAAGGTATTTGTTTGTCCTCACCTCCTTCACATCTTCATCATCGAGAACCAGGGGACAAATGAGGTTAATCCTCCTGAAGTCTACCAGTATCTTACAGATGGATCCATAAGTATTTAGACAGTGACTCAATTTTCATAATTTTGGCTCTATACACTACCACAATGGATTTGAAATGAAGGAATGACATATTTGAAGTGTTGGCTTTCAGCATTAATTCAAAGGGTTTAACAGAAATATAGTATGAGACATTTAGGAAGGATAGCCATATTTATACATGGTCCCCTCCCCCCATTTTCAGGGGGTCAAAAGTATTTGGACAAACTCACATAATCATATATATATATATATATATATATATATACTGTATAATATAATGATCATTTTCAATACTTGGTTGAAAATCGTTTGCAGTTGATGATTGCCTGGAGTCTGAACCCATGGGCTTCTCTAAGTGCTGGGCTTCCACCCTACTGCTGCTTTGCCAGGCCTTTACTGCCGCTGTTTTCAGGTGCTGCTTGTTTGTTGGATTTCCTGCCTTCAGTTTTGCCTTCAGCAAGTGAAATATGTGTCCAATTGGGTTGAGGTCAGTTGATTGACTAGGCCGTTGAAGAATATTCCACTTCTTTGCCTTAAAAAAACATTTGGTTTGCTGTCACAGTATGTTTTGGCTCATTGTCCATCTGTACTATGACGCCTCATCCTATCGGTTTTGCAGCATTTGTCTAAATCTGAGCAGATAATATATCCCTGTACACTGCAGAAATCATCCTGCAACTTTTGTCAGCTGTCGTATCATCAGTAAACCCCAGTGACCCACTTCCATTGGCACCCACGTATGTCCATGCCATAACATTGCCTCTTCAATGTTTCATCGATTATGTAGTATGCTACAGATCATGAGCTGTTCTTTCTCTTCTCCATTTTCTTCTCCATCCATCATTCTGGTACAGATTGATGTTAATTTCATTTTTCCAAAGAAAACTGTTCCTAAACTGGACTGTTTTTTTTTTTTTTTTAATATTCTGGCAAAGTCTGTCTTTTTTGTGCTTGAGGATTGTATATGGTAGTAAACTCTCTGTATTTACTTGCATGGAGTTTTCTCGTAATTGTAGACTTTAGCAATGATAGGTCAACCTCCCGTAGAGTCTTCTTGGTTTGGTTAAATGTCATGAATTGTTTTTTCTTCACCAAGGAAAGAATTCTGCAATCATCCAGCACAGTTGTCTTCTGTGGTTACCCAGGCCTTCTGGTGTTGCTGAGCTCACCAGTGCGTTCCTTCTTTTTAAGAGTGTACCAGATGGTCGAGATGACCAATCCTGGTGTTTCGTCTATCTCTTTAAAGGGTTTGTTTCTTTTTTCTCAGCCTAATGATGGTCTGTTTTCAATTACATGGACACTCTTTGGACCTGATATTGAGAGTTCACAGTGACAGATTTCAAATGCAAATTCCACACATGGAATCAACTCCAGACCTTCTACCTGCTTAATAGTTAATGAAATAATGAAGCACCTCAAAGTACAGGTATTAGTGGGGACAGGCAGTGCCTAAATGATGCTGTGTTCATGCGCTTTCTGAGTTTTCATACTGTCTGCACCCAGTGCTATGGATTAGGGATCAATATAAATTTGTACTGAATTTCACACCATGATATGCTGCTCATTGCTCTTTTTTATTTATTTTTCTACAAATCTGCACACCGTAAGAAGGGACTAAGGAGACAAAGTAAGAATTTCATTACATGGTTTTAACATGTGTTTTTACTGTGCATATGACAATAAAGTTATTGTGTCTTGTATCTAGTCACTAATCTCACATGGTTGTAAGTATCTCTGTCCTTGGTGTAGGTACACCATTTTTGTCACAAAGAAGAGGCCATGCAAGCCAGCTTTATATTGAGTGCTAACAAGCTCAAGGCAATGGAAATCAAGGCTTCTCCATCTAACACACAGTACTGCAACTTTAGACTTCACACACACACATCTGACACAGTGAAATACTGTAGGATCTCTGTAGCTCTCTTGACTTTGTGGGATCTCTGAAGCTCTCTTGGCGTTATAGTTTTTATCAGCAATCTGTTTTCTGGTAAAATTCACAAGTGATCTGCAAAGCCTTTCTTGTTTTATCAGTTTCTGGTCTTTCCTTTATTTGCAGTGAATTCGAGTGAGAATTTCACTTTTCAGTGATACAGTATAAACAATCTGTTCAGCCTTTGGGTATGTTATTAATTTGAAGAAATCTGCTCCAGAATTCCCTTTGAGTGCCACTGCAGTTTTCCTAGACAAGGAGGTATAATGCTTTTCTAGCTTAGCACCTATCCAAAGAAGACAACAGTCCCACAGATACATCACTGCATATGTGCTCTTATACCTTGTAAAGTATGTGCTCAGGAAGAAGATTCGTAAAACACTCAAGCAAAGCTTAGAGCCATGATCATTTGTCATGTGAGGTGTTTTCCTGCTGTTAGTCTTCTTTTTATCTTATTCTGGTGAGATGCTACGAAGAAGATAAAATAGGGTCTGGGCATTCAAACACAGCTAAAATACAAAGTCAAAAATGCCAGCTGGAAACAAAAATATGAAAGGATTGGTGTAGGTGGGTAATAGAGAGATGCACTTTTGGGACCCATCATGGCCGTTGGTGCCTGCTAAAGTAGAGGTACTCTCCAATTTTGCTGAAAGCATCACTCGACACTGTGTTGCCCAGAAGGGCCTTGGCATATGTGCTGTGCCAGTGTGAGCCATGAGTCACAAGCAGAGAGCATAATTGTGGATGACAGGCGTCTTGCTCAGATTATTTAAATCGGTTAAAGCCCACGCCGATGGCGTGTAATTAGTTCCAATGAATGTTCCTAATGAGCCGGAGCAGAACATTAACTGTGCCCATCAAAGTTCCGCAGCCTCTGTGAGCCCATTGCTACCACAAGAATAGCTTTCCACTTTAATGGTTATGTGGCGTTTCTCAGCATTAGTTATCTTTCAACTTTCTTGCTATAATAATTTAAACATTTCGCTGTTCGATGCTGTCAACCATTCAATCCCCACTGATCTTATTGGTCATTTGTTAAACACACATTCCAGCCTGATTTGTAACTTCAAGCACTGATTATAGTAAGAATGAAAAATCTCACCTGACTCATGCTCTCTATTGTCTGCCGACCACAGGAGGAGACGTGCCCACAGTGAGAAGCTACCAATGCAGCCACGGACATTTACCTCCGAACGTCGGCCTGTTGATGGAAACCAAATCACCTTTAAGAGTGTGAGTGCATATTTTTTTATTTTATTTCCTTCATATAATTCATTTAGTGGTCTCAGCATGTTTGGTACGACACAATGAGGCCATCATATCAATCATCACAGCCAGTTTTTGAATGAGACTAGAGCTTTTTCGGCTGTGCATTCACTTAGACTTAACATCTGTGACACTAAAATGACTTGACAGTGCATCTGCCAGTGGGTCGCAGGAGCTGAGTGGGGAAGCATCCATCCATCCATTATCCAACCCACTATATCCTAACACAGGGTCATAGGGGTCTGCTGGAGTCAATCCCAGCCAACACAGGGTGCAAGGCAGGAACAAGGGTGGGGAAGCATTTCTTCTTTAACACACTTCTATGAGCTAAAATGAACATGGGGTCAACAGCACAACAATATTGTCCCCTGACTCTATCATTAATGCCCACCAGCATGCTCTGTTTAGTGCATTGTTTGCTGATCCTTATTTAAAATGTGATACTATGTGCCATAAAGCCTAACATTTTACCATCTGATACGGAGTAAACAAAACCGAGCAGCTGTGTGACACCAACAAAGCAACATTTGTACTTGCATGGTCTGTGGGTGTTCCACTGCTGGTTTGCTCATTAACGTGATCATTTTTACCCTCATTCATTTATATATACTGCATAGCATTTGTATTTTAAGAAAAGCACCCAGTAACCAGACTGCCTTGCTTGTTTCACTTGCAGACAGAACACTTCTGATTCTACAATCCAAAAAAAAAAGAATATACAGTACATAATTCAAAAACAAATTTAAAAACAACTACAAAAACAGTCAAAGCATATCAGGAGACCAGAAAGCTCCAAAACCTCAGCAATATGCAGCTGTATCATTCCTTTGTCTGTAGATACCAAGAATAATAGCCAGTCTTAAAAATCTTAGCTTCTGTATTTGAAATTCCAAAAGCTCCACAGTGCAATTTAGATAACAAGTACAGAATGCTTCTGCACATCTGAAATCTAATGCCACTTCGCCACCATTACTAGCAACCATGTTAGCTAAAACATGAACCTGCCCTGTCCTGTTTCCATCATGGCTTTTCTGATGTTGTCCAGAACCAATTATGAAATTTCGTAGTTCAGTTCCTGCTCTGTATGTAGATTCTGTCCTAACCAGTGAACATTGGTTGCTGATTCATTTCAACCTGATTTGTCATGCATGTGGCAAGCTTTCATGCCCTTTCTAAACCCTCACTTTGGTAGATCAAGTGTAAATTACCAAAGAATTGGTATAGTGCAGGGGTGGGTAATGTCAGTCCTGGAGGGCCGCAGTGGCTGCAGGTTTTCATTCCAACCCAATTGCTTAATTAGAAAGCAATCTTTGTCAATCTCAGACCTTATTTAGTTTTATTGCTTGTTGCTCTCCAATGTTAGGTTCTTATATCATAGATTTTTTTCCTTTCCAAGGGTGTCATCCAAATGATTTGAAGCCTAAAATGTGTACATTTTAGTCTGTCATATTTTTCTATTAAGTGTTTTATTAAATCAAACCGTGCATGATGAACACACACAGATGTAAGTTGAAACAAGCTAGATGGAGAACTGCTGGCTGCTTTGTCATTTACATCTTATTGCAAATAAGGAGACATTAAAACAGTGAATGCAGCAGTTTAAGACTGAAATAAGCAATTAAGGGTGGGGAACCTTAACAAGCGAGACCACTAAAGCAAAGCCTCAAAATGTCACTTAAGCAATAAGCACTTCCTCAGCAGTAATTGACTTCTCATTAAGAAACATGCAGCCACTGTGGCCCTCTAGGACCGACATTGCCCACCCCAGTATAGTGAATCATAAGCACATATTGACCAGCAGTCATACCACTTGTACTTCAGAACAGTTAACCCACCTGAAGCTAAGCATGTTTGGGCCTAGCTAGTACTTGGGAGATGGGAGACCATCTAGGTAAAGCTTTGGTTGCTGCTGGAACAGGTTTGGTAAGGCCTTCAGGGGATGCTTATCCTGTGGTCTTCATGTGGAGCCTAATGCCACAGAGCAGTGACAGGGCACTGTGCTGTAAAAACTGGAGCCGTCCTTCAGATGAGACATTAAACCGAAGTCCTGACTCTCTGTGGTCATAAACAATCCCTGTTTCCCAAAGTCCTGGTTAAACTACTTACCAAAGGCTGCTCATTCTGGCCCCATACTCATCCCCTGGCTCTATGACTCCTGCTTACCTAATAGCTAAAATGTGTGAGCATACTGGCATTACAATGGCATCATCCAGGAAGATTCTGCACATTAATGGTGGTTGAAGCGGCTCCTCACTGTCTATATAAATTACTTTGAGTAGGTTAGTAAATCGCTATATAAAGATATTTAATTATTATTATTAATTGTTATAACAGTGTTAAGCATAACAAGAAATTTTAATCCATAATGATGTGTAACTTATAAGTGAATATTAAGGATGCTGGAAGAAGCTGATTACTTGTGCAGTTTTAAACAGTAATATAACAATAAAACCTCAAATAAAAGTATAAGAAAACGCAAGAACAGTTTCCACCACATCTATACTGAGGGTGAGAACACAAATAATCAATTGCATTCACTTGATATAATTAGTGAACAAGTAAATGTAAAAACTCATAATGCTCGTGTTGGAAAAAACACCTGGGTGCTAGATTGCCCACCTTGTTTTGGCTTCTAGTTTTTTAATAATAATAAACTTTATTTAAAAGCACCTTTCAAAATACCCAAATACACTGTACATTAATACAAAATATTAAAACATATCAGAGTCCAATATATATCTCTCTATTATGATAAAAAATTTTGGGAAGAGAGACGAGACGTGACTTTCTCAGAGAGATACTTTCACGTCCTGCCAGACAAGACTTTGTGCCAAGAGATTTAACCAGGCCCGGGGCTGGAAATAAAAGACAAAGAGTAGATGACAAAGTAGAATGTCGTAAAGAATTCAAAAACGTTGGCGTGATACACATGCAGAGCAGGTTAGAGATAATGAAAGTACGAAAATTCAAAAGTCTCAAAAGAATGATAGTAAAGATCACATTAGCGCAAACAATCACAAATTATTACTCTGTGAAATAATGGAACAGCGAAAAGAGATCAAATATATTGTTCGGATTTAAACTTTAAGTCGGAGACTTGTAGATTGTCTAATTCTTGTTGCCATCAGGGAAAAGTAGTGTTTCTTCCCAATGAAGAGGCGTATCCATGAGAATTAAAAGATTTGTTATTTGGTGAAAGTGAAATCCCGCGAGAGAAAATTTCAAGCCCCGCAAGACAAAACTTTATGCAGAGATTTGGAAAAGTCTTGCCTACATCTAAAACATTTACAACCACGCACGGTTCAATCATTTCTCATTTGTGTGAATGCTATTGTCAGACAGTTCGTGTAGAGAGAAAGAAATGACATTCACTCACGGGCAGTTATACGTTGCAATGTCACGACGTAATTCCAAGCACGGAATCAAAATTCAATGCAATATTGAAAAAAAGGTAAAAGTGAAAAGATATTGAATATATGGACATGGGTAATATGACAGAAGTATGTGGATATTGTTTGGCTTTAAACTTTAAGTGAGAGACTTGTAGACTGTCTAATTCGTGTTGCCATCAGGAAAAAGTAGTGTTTCTTCCCATTGAAGAGGCCTATCCATGAGAATTAAGTTTTCTTGTTTGGTGAAAGTGAAATCCACATACGCAAGCGGCAGAGACATGAAGTTGCTGGCGCGTAGCGCAGATAGGGGTGTTGGCAAGCGAAGCAAGCAGGGGGAGAAGCCCTCTAGTACATAATTAAAAAAGTCAACAAAATGCAATATTAGAAAGGTTAGCTTTAAGTTTAGATTTAAAAACAAAGTCAGGTACAAATATGAAGCTCTCAAGCCAGCGCATTCCATAGCCATGAGCTTCGATGCACTAAAAGCTCTGTCACCCGTCACACGCGTTCTACATAGTTGGAGCGGTTAACAGCATAGAATCGGAAGAACAAAGTGAGCATAATGGAGCATATGAGTTCAAAAAAGAAAACTGATAATGTGGGGCTGGACCATGGAGACCATGAAAACTAAGAGAAAACATTTATATTGAATGCAAAAAAAGGACAAGTAGCCAATGCATATATTTATTTATTTTTTAAGTGTAAGGAGTAATGTGCTCCCAAAGTTTTAAATATGCGACGACCCTTGTCAGTGAAATTTAGACATACTATAGTCTGTTTAGGCCCCGAGTAAGAATACCAAATCCGTGTTGCAGTAATTAAGTCACACGGTGATAAAAACATGGATAAGGGTCATCACTGCAGTATCTGAAAGAAAAGGACACAACTTTGAAATTTCCTTAAGATGGAAGTAGGCTACCTTGGTAATATTAATAACGTGGTTCAGAAGAGTGTGGGATCTTAGGTAACACTACAATTTTTAACCTGTGCACAAAGAAATGTTGTAAAGCCTGATTGTGGTTCTTGATTAGTGAATCATCAGCATGTTCACACAGAACATTTGCAGAATTTCTTGTTATGTAGTGCCTTTCATATGTAGCTCTAGAACTAAGTGTTTTCAGGCAGAAATATAGTTGACTGTATTTAACTATAAGTACAGACAATAGGATCATCAGAACTTAACATGAACCCAAAGAAGTCTGAGAAAATGTTTGAAATGTCTGTCTTGGAACAATTGAATAACACAACTGCTACCGCAAAACTACAAAAAAAATTATAAATAATCTGCTTACTGGGAAAATGACCAAAAAATAAAGTAAGCAGTACAAAAAAAGTGTATATATATATATATATATATATATATATATATATATATATATATATATATATATGTGTGTGTGTATATATATGTATGTATATATATATATATATATATATATATATATATATATATATATATATATATATATATATATATATATATATATTGTGATGGAACAAGGGCATCAGCGAACCCCAAACATGAACACACAGTGAGCCCTGGTTTCAAAGAATGGAAGGTTTATTAAACCACTTCTTCCACAAAGTTGCAAAAAGCACAAAGATACAAGTTTTCTCTCACCACCACTACCGCACTGCCCTCTTTCAACCGAGTGCTGCTCCATGCCCACCCAGCTTCGGCTCGCCTGGATAAAGGAGTGCAGTCCCGCTTATTATGGAGCTGGGAGTACTTCTGGTGCCAGGGCAATTGCCCAATGGAAGCACTTCCGGGTCATGTGAAAGTCCATTTTAACAGGGAGCTTGTCTCCCTGCAGCACCCTCTTCTGGCACCCATTGACCACAACAGGATTGCTCTGCCAAACTACATCTCCTGGCCTTCCCTGCTGGCTTCCCACTGGGCACTGACATCCAAGGACACTGCAATCTAGCATGCTGGGGGAGTAAAAAAAAAAAAAAACAGTGACATCTTCTCTTTTCAGTGGGCTGTCCGTTCGTCCCTTCTGGTCCTTCCTTCCAGGTCTGATCCCTATCTGCCTGTTAGGAGCCTCCCGTCCTATGTATTATAAATGTATTAAAAGAAATAACTCTCAACTTGTTTTAAATAAAATAAAGGCAGAAATTATAGAATGGAGTAATACACATAAAACAAAAACTATTACACAGAACGTTCCCCGCAAAAAAAAAATATTAATTGGCTGGGATTGGCTCCAGCAGACCCCCGTGACCCTGTGTTAGGATATAGCAGGTTGGAAAATGACTGACTGACTGACAAAGTATGTACACTCATCAAAACAAAACTCAGTAATAAATGTTCTATGCATGTCATTGGATGATACAAAAAATTATAAAGTACATCCATCCATCCATCCATTTTCCAACCCGCTGAATCTGAACACAGGGTCACGGGGGTCTGCTGGAGCCAATCCCAGCCAACACAGGGCACAAGGCAGGAACCAATCCTGGGCAGGGTGCCAACCTACCGCAGGACACACACAAACACACCCACACACCAAGCACACACTAGGGCCAATTTAGAATCGCCAATCCACCTAACCTGCATGTCTTTGGACTGTGGGAGGAAACCGGAGCACCCGGAGGAAACCCACGCAGACACGGGGAGAACATGCAAACTCCACGCAGGGAGGACCTGGGAAGCGAACCCAGGTCCTCAGGTCTCCCAACTGCGAGGCAGCAGCGCTACCCACTGCGCCACCGTGCCGCTATAAAGTACACATATAGTAAATACTTTATAAACAACCAAAATAGATATAAGATCACGGTACTAGGCAACAGATGGGACTTTCTTCTAAATCTGCTTTTATGCCTCCGGGTCCTGTAAGCTCAGAAACTGACATATTTTATCGTTTAGTTATCAGAGATGTAGAAAATATAGAAAGTACTAAACACAAACCATTTACAAACATTTCCAGAGAGGAATGGAATGCACCAGTTAAATTAAAAAATGATCCTAATATTATGATATTTCCAGCTGATAAGGGGTGTGCGACTGTGGTTACGGATACATTCCCCTATGTGTTTTTATTTAAAACATATTGAGTAGAATTATATACTGTGACAAAGTTATTTCTTTTTATGCATTTAAAATACATATACAGTGGGTATACTGTAGAAAAGAATCCCCCCCGTTTCGAAATATTCCCTTTTTTTTTTTTGCTTTACAGCCTTGAATGAAAACACACAAACCAGTATTTTTTCCACCTTTACTTACTCAATGCAATCTTTAACATCCAAGTGAAAGATATCACAGCTACAGTTCAGAAGAATTTAAAAAAATAAAAAAACAAGAAATATTGAGATTAATAAAGGCTCACCCCCCAGTGTCAATGTCATTTTATTGAACCCCCTTTTGCTTTAATGACAGCCTTGAGTTTGTTGGGATACTTCTCTATCAGCTTTGCACATCTAGATTGAGCAATATATGCTCTTTTCGGGTTCTGCTAACTTAATTTTTTGGAACAACTGAAAATGGTGCAAAATAAGAGAGGAGACATGAGTGGTACCAACAAAGTAGCTTTTGGAAATTCTGCTGTATCATACATTATTATGACTAGTACTAGAGTGGAACTTAAAGAATTTTGTCTAATTAAAAAAAGCCTATGTAACAGACATGAATTAGCTTTGTAAAAAGAAATACCTTATATTATCAGTTATACCAGTTATTCCAGCCATCCATTATCTTTCCTGCTTTGCACAATAGAGAGCCCCAGGAACAAGAACCTATCCTGGCAGTATCTATCTATCTATCTATCTATCTATCTATCTATCTATCTATCTATCTATCTATCTATCTATCTATCTATCTATCTATCTATCTATCTATCTATCTATCTATCTATCTATCTATCTATCTATCTATCTATCTATCTATCTATCTATCTATCTATCTATCTATCTATCTATCTATCTATCTATCTATCTATCTATCTATCTATCTATCTATCTATCTATCTATCTATCTATCTATCTATCTATCTATCTATCTATCTATCTATCTATCTATCTATCTATCTATCTATCTATCTATCTATCTATCTATCTATCTATCTATCTATCTATCTATCTATCTATCTAATCTATCTATCTATCTATCTATCTATCTATCTATCTATCTATCTATCTATCTATCTATCTATCTATCTATCTATCTATCTATCTATCTATCTATCTATCTATCTATCTATCTATCTATCTATCTATCTATCTATCTATCTATCTATCTATCTATCTATCTATCTATCTATCTATCTATCTATCTATCTATCTATCTATCTATCTATCTATCTATCTATCTATCTATCTATCTATCTATCTATCTATCTATCTATCTATCTATCTATCTATCTATCTATCTATCTATCTATCTATCTATCTATCTATCTATCTATCTATCTATCTATCTATCTATCTATCTATCTATCTATCTATCTATCTATCTATCTATCTATCTATCTATCTATCTATCTATCTATCTATCTATCTATCTATCTATCTATCTATCTATCTATCTATCTATCTATCTATCTATCTATCTATCTATCTATCTATCTATCTATCTATCTATCTATCTATCTATCTATCTATCTATCTATCTATCTATCTATCTATCTATCTATCTATCTATCTATCTATCTATCTATCTATCTATCTATCTATCTATCTATCTATCTATCTATCTATCTATCTATCTATCTATCTATCTATCTGAGCCAACGCAGGAACTGACAACCCTAGAAAACAGAAGGCCTACTCTTTCACAAACTCTGACAATCCTATTCATGATGAACCAATTTAGAATTGCTAATTAATACAAACCCACAAAAACACCTTTGGGATGTTGGAGGCATATCAGACTAGCTGGAGAATAACCCTTACATTTCACAGTTCATCCACTGGTCATGGGATGGTGCTAAACACTGCAAAACTGTATAACCTTTCAATAATAATAATTATTATTTTTTAATTTACAATAGTACTGTAGTTTTATTAATCGCCTTTCTAAACTGAGCACCATTCCAAGTCCCCTTACTAGCATAGGTCGATAGTATAACTTCTTATTTGTATTTCTTCCGGTTGGACCATAGACAAGTTATATTACTTGGTGAAGGACACACAGAGGCAGGAAGTTCGCTGGCCACCTTATGGTTTATAGTTCAGTGCCTTAGCTACTAGACTATGATCTTGGCTACATGAGAATCAGTGAAAAAACATAAGATGGTCTCGTAAGGTACCAAAATAAGAGTAGTGAATAACATCAGGTTAAGTCCAGGTCAATGGGTTCAAGTGGATCAACTATCAAGGTACCACATAGACAGCAGCCGTAGTCTGTGCAATGATCAATTAGCTAGCTACATTAAACAAATTCAGATTCCTGTCACCATCATTTAAGGAAAACTAGTATGTTGATTTTCTCCTACTCTGTGGTTAAGGCAGCTGATGCTGAGATAAGCCGTTTCTCCTAATTAGATGATAATTAAACAAGCAGTTATGCTTATATTAAACAGCGTGAATATCCTCTTTAACATAGCTATTCCTAGGGAGGTTTGGGCTTGCATATATCGACATTTGTCTCTAGTACTTGTTAATACAGAAATCTTAATTTAGCCTGCCAGAGGACACCACTGTGCTTACTGAGCTGTCCCTTTTCAATTGTATCTACTGCACTGATCTCGCTTGGTATTTTTTAGGGTTTCAGAGTTAGATTTCTTACCAATTTCCACAACCACTGAACATCTGATTCAGATAAACACATACTTGGAGAGAAGAATATTTTTATGTTTATAAGACAGTCAGATGCAATAAAGAATAGTTTAATACTTGTTCATTATTTCACCCACTCTTGCTGGGAAGAAATGTACCAGGCAGAAATACAAATCTTGTAATCGTTCATCCGCATTTTTTTAACACCAGAAAGACTTCACTCATTACTAGTCATTCCCACCACAGGAACTTTGTTTTCAGGAGCCAATGAGTTCCTATATGATGTAGGCCCTGGTTACTTTTGTGTGTTGCATTGCTACAGTGCAACAGGAATTTTAACCTTAATCCAAAATATGTAACGTGCAAAGTGGGGTGCGCTCAGGAGTTCTTGACGGACCACCTCCACGACCCTCTGGCTCTCATGCTTTGATGCGATGAATGGTGCCTTGCACCAGAGAAGCAGATATGAAGAGTGATACCGGGTGAAATGCTGCAAGGTCGGGAATTCACGGGGGACGCCCTACCTTATTGGTTGTAAGTGGCTTCACGGGGTAGACTGTTGCTTCAATGCAGTGTATGAAGCAGCTATGAAGAGTTTAGATGCAGTTTAAAGTGTGGTGTGATTTGGCTTTCATAAGGGACAACCTTATTGCTTGGAAGCTATTGTTGCCACTTCAAAAAGGGAGATTGTTGCTTTGATGCTATGCATGGCATAATGAATCAGGGAGGCTGCTGTTAAGAGTAATAAGGTACAAAGTGTGGCACTCTATCTCCACTAATAACTCTCCAAAGTCCAAAATGTTCATAGATTTGTGAGGTGGCATCAGTGCTTGTGGTCAGTCCACTCAGCGCAATTCAACAACCATCCACAATAGTTTCTGTTCTGGTTGAACGAAAGTACATACCCTGGAATAGGAGCTACAATAAGTACTGCTGGAAACTACTTACCGGGTACTACAAATAGCCTGAGTTCCTGCAATGGGAATTTTACAAATCTCTGGTGGGAAAGCACCTAATGTCAGGGTAGGCACCGACACTCCTTGGATGGATATATGAGG
Organism: Erpetoichthys calabaricus; assembly: GCF_900747795.2. Taxonomy (NCBI): domain Eukaryota; kingdom Metazoa; phylum Chordata; class Cladistia; order Polypteriformes; family Polypteridae; genus Erpetoichthys; species Erpetoichthys calabaricus. The sequence continues at coordinate 25,422,730 of NC_041407.2, forward strand.
AGTGATCAAAAAATTTTGAGCCTGATCAGTTTGGAGTAACATCAGTAAAACCAGAAAGTTTTATTGTTTTAATATAATCCATGTGAACATTAATACACTCATTATAACATTCACAAAGCTCTATGCAACTCAGATACAGTATATTATCTTGGTTCTGCAGCCACTCATCTGAGATTTTTTTCATTGGACGCAATGCACCCTATGGATTTAGCCCATCATACGGGTGGTAGTCAATCAGGGCCCTGTCAGAAGAATTTGTTGGGTGTGGCGTCTTTTTAAATCCATAGTTTTTACAATCTGTGCAGCATGAGTGTGGGCCGTTGCCATGAAGTAGGTGGATGGTCCTCAGCTTTCCTTGTTAGTTCCTTCTGGTTTATTACTTCAAGTGCCGAAGCAAATCAATGTAATATTAACCTGTTTTATGAACCTTTTGAGGCTTGAATCAATAGGGACCCTAATGTGAACCCTGCAAACAATTAAGTACATCATCTTGTCAGCACCTGCTTAGAGCGTGAATTTCTCTGGTGTTGGAGAATCTACCTTGCAGCCATTGTTTTGACTGTTCAAACTCGGTCATAGTGATGTATCCAAGTTTCATCACCAGGTAGAAAATGCTTCTTAAAGTTAATCCAGTTTGAATTCATTAGCTAGAGATTTCACTTGAAACGTGAGATGCCATAATGCTTTACTTCATTAGTCAATATTCTGGACACTCACTGTACGCAGGCCTTGCTTTGGTTTAATCGTTCATCGTTAAATTACCAAAAAGTAATCCCTGTAGTGTCTGATGTCTCACGCACTGCCACCCTTTAATTGTTGATTACAGTTTATTCTACAGTGACAGCACTGAGTACTCCTTCCAGGTTCAGGCTAATACCAAATGGATCACCCCTTGTGCATCAGATTTGCAGATTATCTTTTGTCTTTTTGACACCATGAAATGATATTTAAATGTTAAATTCAATTTGTATGCTATTCATTTAAGTGTTTTACTAATCTGCATAGCGTACTCTGCACAAGGAGGAAGGCAGTGGCTGCGGGTTTTTATTATAGCCAGTCTCATTTAGGAGCTATTTTTGCTTGTAATTGGACTCCATTGTAAGTCTGATGACTTGTTTACTTGTTTATGCATTTCATCTCTGAATTTACATTTAATTAAATGAATGAGATTTAGAAAAGCTGTACACACAATGTACTTTCTACTGGTACTTTGTTTTCCTTCTACATTAATCATGTGCAAATTAGATGGATACATGACTCTAAATTGATGCTTGTATGATTAGGGTTGTCACAGTATCAAACTTCAAATTCTGACTCGATACTAAGAAGGGAATTGAAATTCAATACCAATTTCAGTACCCATTACAGCATATTATGTCAGTCAGTCAATCATTTTCTAACCTACTTAGTGTTGAACAGGGCTGTGGGGGGTCTGCTGAAGCCTATCACAGCCAGCATATGGCAGAAGGCAGGAACAAATTCTGGACAGGGCTTCAGTTCATCACAGGGCAAACACACCTCAACCACCCACTAGGGTTGATTTAGGATTGTCACTTCACCTAATCTTTGGACTGTGCAAAGAAACCTACACAGACATAGGGAGAATATGCAAACTCCATATCTCATTAAACATTCATGTAAATAATTACAATTCTGTATGCATTAAAATCTATACATCAGTGAACAAATAATGGACATTTTAGTCATTAAAGCGTAGCAGTAGTATTCAATAGCCTTGGCGTTACCTCTAATGCACATTATGTTCAGTCCCTAAAACTGCAGTTCCCATCCACTCGCAGTCATAATCTTATATAGGCAGATTTGAATGTTGAGTAGGTTTCTCCAGCAGTATGAGAAAACTGCAACAAAGCAGGGCTCTCATCAAAGTTAAAGAAAAACCATCAAATCACCATCATTGCCGTGCTGAGCAATGCTTTTCGTGATACTGCTCAAAAGAAAATGGACAACACTACTGCATTCACGTAGACCTCAGCAGTGAAGCGGCCGCCACAGCTGGCCAAATCCCATTACCTTTCACTTTAATCACTGTCCCACAATTCAATTTCTACTACAATATACCAAATATATGAACACATGGTGGAGAAGTGCCAATGATTATGCAGCTGAGCACTAAAAAGTTATAGCACCTTGCATTATATAGTATAACCACATGAGGGAGTCACTGGGCTCCAAACCACAGACACAAAAATGCCCAACACAATTCTAGGTTCCAACAAAGGATTTTATTTGACAACTAGCTGTGTAAGCCCGTGCTGTAAAAAGCCCGATGTCCTAGAAACTATTGAAATTTTCAGAAAAAAAAATTGAAATGTAGAGATGTCCAGTAATTGAAAGGAACTACTCTGGGCGTCTCTCTCCTAGGAGAATTCGTTTTGTCGACATGCTCACATCTCTTGTGCATTAGCGGCGGGAGGAAAAGTAAAAGGGATACCAGTTTGCCGATGTTAGCGGCTAAGCGACTTTGTCTTTCTTCTGAGGTTTCGTTTTGCTGACGTGCTGGCCTCGCTTGTGTTATTAGCGGCTGAGCGAGTTTTCTCTTTCCTCAGAGGTGGAGCCCTTACGCCGACTCCACCTCAAACTTCCGGGACAGACACACTTCCACGAGTAGGCATTTATATATAAGATAGTAAACCTTCATACGAACACCACCAAAACACACCATACACAATTCTCCTTCTTCCTCCAAGAGAGCATTGCCCAATGCTTTCTTTTAAACTAGGAACCTGGGAACTGCTTCAGGTCTCCTGCCCAAGGCTTCTGGAGCATTTCCGGCTTGTGCGGAAACCAATGCAGCGCACTCTAGCGGTGCCCAAAGACCCCGACAGGGCTGCGTATCCGGACTCCAATTCCCGTGCCACACTGCACGTGTCCTGATCGGGTTTAGCCCAGAGAAACACTGCCACTTATCGTTTAGTGAGATGAACTACTCCCAGGATGCCTGTCCACCCAGTCCTTCCATTATGGCCTTCTTGCCTGATATGAATCTTTCCCTTATCCCAACCAGAATGCCTCTCCTTCCTCTCTGGTACCTACAGCTGTCTAAAACAAAACACCCCTCAAGTGGTCCAGAGACGAGTAATGAATTATGCCATTAACTTAAGAGCATGTCAGGTCATCAAGAGTTTCAGAAGCATCCATGAAGTTGATCCAACAGAATTCTCCCAGTTACATAGTTTAATGTATACTATAGAAATGAACAGAATGTGCATTTGTAAAAGAGACCATTTTGATTATCGTTCCAGAATGCAGCCTAACAGTCTTTATGAACAAGTAGGATAAGATATTGGAGCAACTGGAATGTTTGCTAACTTTTTCTTGTTAGTAAAATAACTTTTATTTGTATGCTGAAGGGGCCAGCATCTCCCTTTATGTAATTTTTAAAAGAAGCCAGCCTAGTCCAACCCAGTCAGTCGCCCTGCTCAGTCTGTGAAAGCTTTGTCAACTCTCTGCCATATTTGCATAGCTCTAATGTATCAACTGTTCATCCTTTATGCTGCCCCCTTATTCCACAGTCACTTTGCTTTCTTGTATATATTGTAGAATGATAATTACTAGACACATTATTATTATATTTCAATATTGTCATATTACTTAGAATGGCTTAGGCACACATTTTAGGTTAAATGTGAAGTTCAAACAGACGTTCTGGTACTGCTTGTAAAGGCCTGCCTGGCTTTTACAGACCTCAGAAAGTGAACACCTCATGCTGAACTAATAAATGTCTTCTGTTTTCAGAATGATCGGCGAAAAGACATCCTGAGTTCATCTGATGACAGCGACGTGGAAACTCGCCTCAACAGCTGGAACCTTGGGGTAGGGCAAGCCTTCATTTATCTATAGAGCCCTGGGTAAGGATGAAGCATGTGTGGCATCTTTACCAGAAGAGGGCAGTAAATGATTGAGATCCACACTGACTAGAACCTTTTGGGGACATAATTATTGGCAGAGTATGCATAAGCAATAAGGATGTTTAGTGACAAGTGTCATCTTTGCTCTCAGGGTATAGTAAGGTTCCTACTGTCAGGATTAGAGTGGGGATTCATTTACTGCAATGTAAACTTTAAGATACGACTCTTCGATGACAAAAATCATTATTGACAGACTTTCACACTGGCAGGGACACTGTCCCTTTCTAATTGCGAGGGACATGAGGTTGGAGTGATCCTAAGTCATTGAACTGAATCATTAAGGGATGCAATATAAATAAGAAACTGGGATCCTTATTGGCTTGAGTTTGGGAAAGAGGATGATGTCTTATGACTTGGATAAAGAAGGAAGTGAATGTTATCCTTAATGGCAAGGTGTAATGAGTAGCTAAATGATTTGAAGTCCTCCCAGCAAAGGTCACTGGTTAATCTATACCAGGGATCTCTGATTCTGGTCCTGGACCACCACTGTGGCTACAGGTTTTCATTCTGACCCTTTTTAAAATCAGTGACCAGTTTGTCCAGCTAAATAATTCTTTTGTCTTCATTATAATTGCCTTGTGTTTTAAGATACAGTCCTCTGAATTGCTTGATTTTTTTTTTCTATAAACGGCACCCATACAGAAATGAGATGTGAAGTGAGCCAACAGATGACTAGCTAAGTCAGGGCCTCAAACTCCATTGCCTGTTTCTGCTCCCATTCTGCCACAGCAGACATTCCCAAAACTGTTGATTTTCATTTTTTTTTCCTTAAGAACACCGTCAAAATGTTTTGTGGACCTGAGCAGATCAACATTACTGAGACCTCCACCCTTCTTTATTTTCAGATGTTGTATGGTGGACACAGGTTGCTGGTCATGTGTTGGCTCATTTTGCATCTCATTATTGTTTGGCTGCTAATTAAGGAAAAACAAGATTGGGAGTGGTCTCCTCTAGACTTTATTGTATACTCAGATATGGGGATGGATATTTGAGTAGTAAACAGCAAGACAATGCTTATATTTTTGTATTATGTACATTAAAGAACCATCAACAACAAATCAAATTAATAATATATTGAACAATTATTATAAAAGTAAAGGTGAATAAATCGGACTCTGCAGCTGCATGAACAAAAGAAAAAAAAAAAAAAAAAAGTACCACTTCGGTTAACGGAAATAGCCCAAAAGTTGATAGATATCTATGTTTTATACTTAATACTTGTATGCAAAATTTGGATAACGCAAGTGAAAGCGTACTCAAGCTATCGTGTTTACACACAGACATAATTCCAAAAATGGTATTTTTGGACTCTGGGAAGTCTAAAACATTGAGATTTATGAAAATCTCAACATTGAATTTTTGGATGATTACAATACTTTCCCTACACTTTGTATACAAGAAAGTAAAAAAAAAAAAATGATTAAGGGGTCTGAGCCTGAAATAGCAAGTCAATTAAAATTAAGGCAAGAGAGTAAATAAGCAGCGGAAACTGGTCACTAATTAAGAAAAAGGTTAGAATGAAAACCTATAGCCACAGTAGCGTTCCAGTACCAGAGTTGGGAGACCCCTGATCTTCACTCATAGAGACTGGGAGATGCTAAATGAGTCCAAGCTCTCATAATCAAAGATGGTCAACTGATTGGCAGTATGGAGAAACAGAATGACTACTTTCATTGTAGGAAGAGCATACTAATGATTAATGATGAATAGGGGGTAACTTGATTGGAGGAAGAGGTCAAGATGATTTGCAAAATAGCAGGCAGTTTCCATGAAGTGCGTGCCACAGTTCTTATTGAATGACATTCTTACTGGCAGGTTTTGCTCAGTCATAACCAGCACACCATTTAGACTAACCAGGAAGTTTGCCTATGGGGCATATTTTTAACCATTGCAGACTCTTACTTACAAACACTACGACTCCATACAACTCCAAGGGTGTATTGCTCCCACAAACAACTGCTACTCGATAAAATATACATATATCTGTTGTATGTATCTATTGATCTAATATACTTATATCCACATCCTTGAAACACTAAAGCTCATGTTCCCATCACTATTCCATGTTGTATGCATATAAAAACGAGCACGAAATTCACAGCCTCACTTAGGGTAGCTGGCCTAGTGCCCAGTGACTGGCATCCTGTGCACAGATTCAGTAATTGATAACCTGTCTAGAATGGTGCACTGATTTACTAGTTTAGATTCTTAAGTGAAGGGAAGGGTTTCTGGCATATTGGTGTACATGATTAGTTTTTTAGAATGTGAGAGTTAAGTATGTATGTGTTAATCTTTCTTTAAATATCTTTACTGTATGTATCACAAAGAATACCATGTCTGTGCTTACATACGAACGATGGGGTAGATTCATATTGCATTAAAGATTCAACATGTCATTGGTTTCCAGTGCTTTTTGCTGCCAGATATTTTTCATGTGACAACCACAAGGATAAGGGCTTTGCAGAAATCTTATGTGAAGTGCTTATAAAAAGTATTCACCCCCATGGACGTTTCCACATTTTATTGTGAATAACAGTGAATTTATTTGGCACTTTTTAACATTGATCAACAGAAGAAGACTTTTTAATGCCAAAGTAAAAACAGATCTCTGCAGTGTAGTCAACATGAATCACAAATATAAAAGACAAACTAATTGATCGCATAAATAGTCGTTTCCTTCAATTCAGTATTTGGCAGCCATGAGAGCCTTGAGTCTCTTTGCCTGGGTCTTTGTCAGCTTTGCACATCTGGACTCTGCCATTTTTCTCCATTCTTCTTTGCAATACTGCTTAAGCTCTATCGGGTGTCATGGTGATCATCAGTGAACAGCCTTTTTCAAGTCCAGCAACAAATTCTCACTTGGATTGAGATCTGGACTCTGACTGTGCCATTCCAGGGTAGTAACATTGTTGTTTTTAAGCCACTCCTGGGTAGTTGTGACATCATGCTTGGAGTCATTGTCGTGCTTGAAAATAAATCTTCTCCAAAAGTGCAGGTTTCTTAAAGACTGCATCAGGTTTTCCTCCAAGATTTCCCCATATTTTGCAGCATTCATTGTACCCTCACAAGACTTCCAGAACCTGCTGCAGATTAGCATCCCCACAGCCTGATGTCACTTTGCTTCACGGTGTAAATGGTGTGTTTATGGGTAATGTGAGGGTGTTTGTCTCTACGCTTAGTTCAATGGTAAAAAGCTCAATTTTGGTCCAGCTAATTTCAGAGTCTTTCATGTATCTTCTGGCAAAATCTAGCTGTGCCATGGGTGAGTTTTGTCTTTGCACACTCACATTAAGCTGCAACTGACTAAGCACTCGGACAGACTTCAGAGTTCTCATAGGTCTCTTGATGGCCTCTCACACTAGTCATCGTCTTGTGTGATCACTCAGTATTTGTTAATGGCTCGCTCTATCAGATTTACAGCTGTGTCGTAGTCTTTCCATTTCTTAGTGACTGATTTAACTGGACTCCAAGGGACATTCAGTGGGTTTCCTGTCTTCATCTCCTGACTTGTACTTTTCAATCACCTTTTCACAGAGTTTCTTGGGTTGTTCCTTTGTCTTCATTGTGTTGTTTAGGCCACAATACTGGACCTTCCACATTTCAGGGGCGTTTGTACTGCAAACAATTAAAACCCCTTAACTACAGACATTTTCTCTCCATTGAGCTAATTGCATGAGTTCTAAAACCAATTGGCTGTGCCGGTGATGACTTAGGTGTGTCATATTAATGGAGTGAATATTTATGCAGTGAATTACTTTGCATTTTATATTTGTGATTAATTCAGACCACTTTGCAGAGATCTGTTTTCTCTTTGACCATTATAAAGAGTCTTTTCACGTTGATCAATGTCAAAAAAGTAATTAAGCCCAGTTATTCAATGTTGCATAATACAAAAAAATATGAGAACTTCCAAGGAGGTGAATACTTTTATACAGTAGGTGCTGCACATATACTGCCGGATCATTCTCAAGTCCTTATCTCTGTCCTGTTTAGAGATAGCAGAACTTGCAGAGAGACCTTGATTGCTGTTACGTTCTTTCTCGCTCACTCAGTTACTCTCCTGTTCTCTCCCCATCCTCATTCTCCATTCATAAGGTCATATTTAGGTGTGTGCGTGCCTGAGAGCTACTGCCACCTCTCCTGATGCGATATATTCATTCAAGATATACGAGTAACTGGCCTGCTTTCATATTCTTCTGTTTGTCTGTTTTTTTTTTAAGACAAAGACAAACCTCCCATCTATACAGAAACTTTATATTCTTTTGATGGTTTCTAAGATACGAGTAACATTTACTCTTTTGTTCTTATTTTGTGTCTCTGCCTGTGTTTGGTTGCTTTGTGCAGTAATGCTATCTGGGGCAGTGGGAGGGGAGATGGGCTGAACTTTTTTCAGGATTGTGCCGGGACTATATTACAGAGGCGTACCTCCCTGGTATCCCTGCCACCTGCTCCCTCAACTAAAGCAGCGTGAGCTCATCAGCTGCTGTCCTGCTCTCGTGCAAAGTGGCGGCCACCTGCTGATCTCCGCCGTTCAAATGTCAGGCTGACCTTCTGGAGTGTAAACAGCATATATGAAGCATGTCCTGGAGTGTTCCAGTGGCTGCCGCCTTGCAAGTTGTGTTCTGACCAAATCCCACCTGGTGCATGGCCATTGATGTCCAGGAATGAACAGCGGTCAGCTTGTGTAGTGCTCCATGACTCCTCACTTGGCCTGCTGACCAAGTGGCAGATCGCTCTCTCTTTTTCCTCTCTGCTGTTGATGTTAAATGTGTTCCTGTATGCCATGTCTGTTCCATAAAGGGCTGCGGCCAAGTCTTAAATAACACATTTCTGCTTTTTCTTGTTCCACTGGCCTAGACCCTCTTTATCACATTTTGTATTTCTCACATGAATTGAGCATCTATCTAAGCAGAGAAAATGAAAGTATGAAGGACAAGAAAATTATATTTTCAGACAAATACTTGCAATGTTATTATTATTTTTTTTAACTACACACACTGTGATGAGAAATGTTGCAATGCTATTAACCTCAGTAAAGTTGTTGCTTATCTGTTGCACATGTCCTTTTCTGTAGATTTTGAATAATTTATGTAGCTGATGCTGTTGCCCAAGGCAATCGACAGTCACACTTGTGCAGTTGGATTGTTTCCATGTTTCTCCAATTTGAAAACTGTCTGGTGAAGTTACTAACTCTGGGTCACACAATGAGTCACTAAGTCTATAGACGTGACCCCTATGTCACACTTTTTTCTTAATTTTTTTTTTTTTTTTTATAATTTACAGTACGATTCTATAATGATGATCATAACGACGTGCTGTACAGGACCAGTTCTTTCCATATTTTTGCTGAATTCTGCACAACAGTCAGAATAAGTGACTTGCACAGAGTCTTCAGTGGAGACTGAACTTTGAACCTTGCTGTTTGTGGTCCACTTTTTTTTAAACACTATGCTATGGGGCCTTGCCAAGAAGATGTATCGTATGGTGTATAATGCCAGTTGTAAGTGCCAAAGTAGACGGACTGATGTCCTTACAGGGTTGGAGGGTGAATCCTTGCCCAGCTGGTAGGCCATAATAGAAGAATAACATGAGAGGAGGCGTAACCTGGACAGAAAGGTTATTGGTTCCTATCCTAGTCAGGACGAAAGAGTAGTGGAAGGACTGGGGGAGACTGAAGATTCTGAACAGTTCATTCCCCAGTATGAGAGGGGCAGTGCTTCTGTGGTATGGCCCCAGTCTGGATACCCGCAGGATCGGCTGGGGCAGACATTTTTGAAAGGTGACCCTGTCATGTCCTTGGGTGCTGCCATGGGGTGCTGTAGGGAATACACCTCCCTTCCTTTATGCAAGGTGTGGCATCAGAAATACTCCTGAGCCTATCATCAAAGGAAGCCGTCACACTTCAAGGGTTGAGTCAGAGAATGGAGGGGGATTGCATCGGGCAAAACATTATGTTCCTTGGTGATTGTGGTGTGGGCTTTGAAAACTGGAATTAAGAATGTATTGTGAATAAAAAGCATTTATTTGTACCTGGAACTGTCTTGATGTAATTGTGTCCGGGGTTTGGAGGCTCGGTGGTCCCCCAAGGAGGTCACACAGTCCATAGTGAATGCTAAGAGTGGGAATTGGCAGAGACCTCTCAATTCGATATTGCAATAATTTTTGCCTGCCAATTCATTATGTATCGTGATTCATTATTGTGATTTATTGCTGATTTTTTTTTTAATTGAAAAGAACATTTCTCTCTAACATGACATTTTAAAGTTATTGTAGTACAAATAAATATATCCTTTAACTAGCAAAATACCCGCGCTTCGCAGCGGGGAAGTAGGGTGTTAAAGAGGTTATGTAAACATATATATACATATACATATATATATACATATCTACATATACATATATATATATATATATTTATATATATATATATATACATATACATATATATATATATATATTTATATATATATATATATATATATATATATATATATATATATGTATATACACATATACATATACACATCCACATATATATATATATATATATATATATATATATATATATATATATATATATATATATATATACATATCAACATATATATTCACATACATACACACACACATATACATATATACATATACACATACATACATAGTGCGTTGTAACACGGGCTGTGATTGTTACATGGGAGGGAGACGACAAATCACAGCTTCCCGCTTTCTAATCGGGCCTGTGATTGGTGCTTTGACTGATGCCCAGATCCCACAGTATCTCCCCTTAGGAGAGGCGTTAGGCAAGTGTAATTGAATAGCGGTGCTGCAAGTTTAGCTTTACACCTGTTTTTAAGGCTTATTGACTGAAAGGGGCTTTCATGAAAAAAGTTAGGGCTTTGCTACAGGATACACCCTCCACAAGTTAAGGAAGTAAAAATAAAGGTATATATTTCCGTTTTATTTAAACCTTTTAAGTTTGTATGCGGGCGGCATGGTGGCGCAGTGAAAGGTTCGCTTCCCTGCGTGGAGTTTGAATGTTCTCCCCGTGTCTGTCTGGGTTTCCTCCGGGTACTCCGGTTTCCTCCCACAGTCCAAAGACATGCAGGTTAGGTGCATTGGCGATTCTAAATTGTCCCTGGTGTGTGGGTGTGTGCGCCCTGCGGTGGGCTGGCACCTTGCCCGGGGTTTGTTTCCTGCCTTGTGCCCTGTGTTGGCAGGGATTGGCTTCTGTATTTAGGATATAGCGGGTTGGATAATGGATGGATGGACATTTGTATGCATAGCCCCATTTGCCCGTTTTTGTTTTTTTTCTTTCTTCAGTAATAGTTCAGCAAACCCGGAGCTTGTTAGTTCAAATCCTGGTACTGACACCACTGTGTGACCCTGAGGAAGTCACTTCACCTGCCTGTGCTGCAAAAAACAAAAGTAATGTAACAAATTGTACCTCAGATGTTGCAAGTTGCTGGAATAAAGGCATAAGTCAAATAGATAAATATGTATTATACACATAGGAACTATTCATTTATTTTCAGTTAAGTCATCTGCAGCAAACCTTTATAAATGAGGGTTTCTCCTTTTTAGATAGTGCAAACTGTTTCTTCTTCATTGAGGTTTTCTCTTGGAGAGCTTTTTTCATTTCATATGAAAATTAAAGCAGCAGCTGCCAAAATATGTAGCATTCTTATTAATTTTTCAACATTGTGTAAAATAACTTTATAAAGTAACATAAAAGGTTTAAATACTGGTTATCCTTTTACACTAAAATATTACTAAAGAGATACAAAAAAAGTCAAATGCATATGTTGTTTTTCTTTAAGGAGATTAAATATTACTGAAGAAAGAAAAAAAAAAAAAACTAAAACAGCCAAATGGGGCTATGCATACAAACTTAAAAGGTTTAAATAAAACAGAAATATATACCTTTATTTTTACTTCCTTAACTTGTGGAGGGTGTATCCTGTAGCAAAGTCCTAACTTTTTTCGTGAAAGCCCATTTCAGTCAATAAGTCTTAAAAACAGGTGTAAATATATTGACAATAAGCTACGCAAACCCACCAAGACATGGAATCGTTTAAATCAAGGCGCTGCGCTACCTTCTTCCAGATCGGCCCCAAGGCGTTCATATTTTTCCAAAGCAGTTCTGGTCTCCATCGGCATCTGTAGATGAGTCGAAAAACACCATCCCATACTATTAGTTAAAGATTAACACATTTCTATATGTATTGTAAGCATACAATACAACTGATAATATGTTGCGCTTATTTATCTGGTGTACCGACATTTTTGCGCGTTTAACGGCTGAACTCCAACGTGGTTTGTACCCTTCAGAATGAAAACAGTTTGCATTTACCTTTTTAATAAAAGGCGAGCTTTTAAGCCTGAGAAATCACCTCGTAAATGCACACGTTTAATTGCACATGTGTTAATATGTATGCTTACACAATATTAAAAGACACTCAACAATTAACGTCATTTACCTTCGTTCCCGCGTTTGAGTCGTGCTGTAAATTCTTACTGTGAAATATAATTGACAAATAATTTGGTGAATGAACTTGTGAAGAAGGTGGAGCTGGAGTATTACGTCACTTCATTAACGAAAATGCCGTGATGTGCGGAAGGGCGGGGGGAGTGTGAGGGTTAACGGAGAATGTTTTCTTAAGCGCTCTTTGTGGCTCTTCCTTGTTTTCAGTTCACGTGATTATGTAGGAGGTGTGATGACGCGATACACGACTCCGCCTCCTCCATTACAGTATATGGACAAAAAAGAGGTTCCAGTTATGACCATTACGCGTAGAATTTCGAAATGAAACCTGCCTAACTTTTGTAAGTAAGCTGTAAGGAATGAGCCTGCCAAATTTCAGCCTTCCACCTACACGGGAAGTTGGAGAATTAGTGATGAGTGAGTGAGTGAGGGCTTTGCTTTTATTAGTATAGATGTGAACAAGTAAATTCATAACTGTTAACAACAGACATACGTGGAATTAAGAAATTTAATACAGGCAGTGCCATATCATATCATGTTACACTGGGTTGGCACATCGGTAATCGGCCTGTGCTTTGGAAGATCCAACAATTTCTGCTTTTGCTACAAAGATTGAAGGCCTTGGGTGCTTCTGTGGGAAAAACCCAGTAGTGCACCTTATTATTCTAGGAGCTGCGCAGCAGCTGGTAGTTAGAATGTGCACTGAGCTGCAATGTTTAATGTGTGTGCATTGCATTTAACGTGGGAAAGCTGCAACAAGCATAGTCGCCATGTTGTCAGTGGCTAACAATTTTTCTTCCAATTCCCCATTCTACAGTGACATTATGAAGTAGCTTGGACATGTTAGCCTCAGTATGACTTTCATGCATAGCTAAGTTTTGAGAGGATAAGGACCATTCTCCAGCTATATGATGTAATATTACTGTAACATAGCACTGTGAGGCTCTTAAAGTTCATGGAGCAGCTCTTCCCTATTTACAGAGTAATTGTTTTAATTCCGATTTAGCCTGTTTGTATATTTTGGAACCTGCTGTATCTGAGAAAATAGGGGTGAACCCATATTGGTCTAGTGGAGTGGCTCACCCACTTTCCCATAACAGTCACCACACCAACCATTTCTTTTACATCCCATCTCTCCGTCTCTTCCATCCATGTGTTGAATGTTTGCCTCACTTTCTGGTCGAGGCAGTTCTAAAACCCATCTTGCGATCGGTTCTGGACAGTTATCCATTTATACTAACCTGATTGCCAAATGTTTAGCAGTTTCTCCCATTAATGATACATGTGTTGTTGATTTTAAATGCTAACAGGTTTAGTTATTAAAGTGCTTACTCTCAAGCTTAGATCATGTTATGTAGAAAATTGTAATTCAAATATCATTCTCTGTACCCTTTTAAAAATTTGGGTGCACAGTACAGTGGACCCTCGGTTTGCGAGTAACTTGGTTTACGAGTGTTTTGCAAGACGAGCAAAAATTTTTAATAAATTTTGACTTGATAAACGAGCGAGGTCTTGCAGTACGAGTAGTATGAATACGCTTTGTCTGCTGAGTGTCATGTGATCACAGCTGAGCTGATGGTTCTTCTCTCTCTCTCGCTGCGGGATTGTGGGCAATCGTCTCCTATTCTCCGTCTGAGTCGGCGTGCCTCACTCATATAGTCAACACCCGTACGAGCGTATACTGTTTACTGCAGCATTGTGACTGTGTGTGTGCACGCGTGTGTGTGCTCACTCGATAGCGTGTGTGTGCACACGCGCGCTCGTATGTGTGTATGTGTGCGTGCGTGCGTGTGCTGTGACGTGCGAGTCCCCGTCTTGCACCCTAAAACATGAAGCTGAGTCTCAGTACTTTAGCAACACCAGCTTTATTCAGCTTGAAACAGCAACAGCACGGTTATTTATTGTAGCGGGATCTGCCTCTCTCCTATACACAGACACAGCAGGCAGGGACCTGCGCATTTATAATGTTCCTTGTTCCTTGTATCACCCATCGACGGCAGGTGCTAATAGCATGTCCGCGATCTTTTCGGATTCGCTTTTACGGCGAACTGCTACAGCGCTGGGAGACTGCGATTGCTTTGGGACGCTCTTCCGTGTGTTGTCCTGTTGGGTGCAATCCCACAAGAGTTTAGAAACTCACTCACACCAGCCATGATTCTTTTCAAAGGTAAAGTGCATGTTAATTTGTTTTATGTATTTTTACTTTATATTTTGTATTAATCATTTTTATATGAATAGTTTTGGGTTGTGGAACAAATCATCTGAGTTTCCATTATTTCTTATGGGGAAATTCACTTTGATATACGAGTGCTTTGGACTGCGAGCACGTTTCCGGAACGAATTATGCTTGCAAACCGAGGTTCCACTGTATACTGCTTCTGTATCACTTGACCATGTACAGTAACAGGATGTTCATAACAAAGCTGACATGTAGCATGAAATATCTTCTAAGACTAAAAACCACACGGATGCAGGTTAAACTACCAGACTCTCGGCAAGCCACTTTACCTGGATGTGATTCACTTGAAAAGAATAGATTACACTTCTGTTACTTATTAAAATTAAATTTGTTTGTAGTTAGTCTAAGATACAGAAGGCCAAGATAAGTAAGTCCAACAGTATTTCTTCTATACCTTAGACCAAAGGAAATTGTTCCTAAAAAGATTAAATACATTGATGTATTTTTCATTTTTTTTTTACTGTTAAGATATGTGACCTTGAACATGACATTCTAAATCTCTAACCAATGTATGCTACACAATTTGTAATTTACGTGCATCAGCCACAACGGAGTGTTTGGGTGTCAGTGTTTTTTGTTATAGGATTTTATTACAAGCAGTAGTCAAATTTTGAAACTATGTTAATGTTCCTTAAAGCCCCTCTTTAAGAGGTCTTTTACTGAGGCCAAAAAAGGTCCTGTTTGTCTGGTTGATTGCTAGCGGCTACTTAAGTATTATCGACATACAGTACTGAGGGAAGTCACCATAAAGATAAATCACGTCTGTTAACTTGTCATCATTAGCCGACATTCCTATGTAATTGCACAGTTGCAGTCCATGAACATAGTTTATTCTTGTATAAACCCACTTATGTAAATAGTTTACATGATTGGTGTACCAAAAGAAATTCTTTAAATTTGCCAGGTCTACACAAAGGTGCCCTACCTTTTACCCACTTTAGGAAACTTTCTATACCCAGCAGATACTTTGGCAGCCTTTCTCTTAGTTTTGCTTATTGCTGTTACTTTTCAATTAGAAGGTGTTTTTACTCAGGCTAACTTGTTAAAGCTAGCATTTTAGTGTGTATACTGTATATATGCACTTCCTGTATATATACAGTAGAGATAGATATATACAGAGATTAAGATATACCTGTATACAGAGATATAGATATACAAATATTTAGACAGATAGATATATTGTGGCTCATGGCAGGGAACCTTGCCCGGCCGGGACACTTATTGCCTCTCTCCCGGTCCTTCTGTTTTATATCTCCCCTGGGACACGAGAGGGCAGCCACCCTGCTTTGCATCGGAGCCATGGGATTGGAGCTTAGAAGCTCAACCTTGTTGGGGCCCGTGGCCACCGCCAGGGGGCACCTGAATGTTTACAGAGCCATGGACTGCAGCACTTCTGCCATACCAGGAAGTGCTGCCGGAACAGGAACTAGGTACACCCGGAGTCCTTCCACCACACAAGAAAGTGCTGCAGGAAGGTCATCAGGGAGCACCTGGGTGACATCCGAGTGAAGTATAAAAGGGGTTGCCTCACTCCATTCAGGGAGCCAGAGTCAGGAGGTAGAAAACAGCTTGTGGGAGAGGAGTGGAGGCGGCAGAAGAGAATGAGAAAGAAAAGGACAGTGAGCATTGTTGGGGATTTGGGCACTGTGTGTGTGCTGTAAAGAAGAAAAACAAAATAAACGAGTGTGTTCTGGACAATGGGAGTCCTGTGTATGTCTGTAGTTGGGCTGAGACTATATATATATCCCCGGGTGGTTTGCCGTGTGGCAACGCACTGTAATCAGTGCATGCTCCCAACCTCCTCTGTATATTTATATTTAAAATGCCCATCTTGGTTAGGTATAATGGTACTGGTTGTATTGTGGTCCGATGTACTAGTATTGGTCAAAATAATATAGGACGTGTAAGAGGAGAATGGGCATCCAGGCCGGGAAAGAGAATGATTCATTACCTGGACAGGAGGCTAGAGCAGAACTGCAAACTGACCAGCAGGAAGGAGACATAACTTTGTGCCTGGCCGGTATCATTTAACGGACAGACTACTAGAAGCTTAGAATCGGGAGCTGTTCCATCCCCCAAACAGCATGTGGCAGTGGTCCTCGTATGGCAATCCAGTTGGGATACTCGCAGGAGTCCGTGGGATATGGAGTCTGGAAATGCAGCCCTTTTGGGGTCCTTATGTACCGATAAAGTGTGATGTCACTGGAGGACCTCGATGCGTTTTCTATTTCCAGGAAGTGCTTCCCAGAAGATATGGTGTAGCACCGGAAGCATTTTCAGGTCCAGCATTAAAAGGGAGCCTGCTGCCTGACATTGAATCAGCAAAATTAGTTAAGGAGGAAGAATTGTATTTATTTTGTAATTGTGGCTGATATTTGGAGAGGAGTTTGTAAAAGAAGAGCCATCTGTGAATAAAAATACTTTGTTTTAAAAACGTGTTGGAGGTTATTGTGTCTTGGTTTTGAGGCACACTGGTACCCCTTGTGGTTACAGACGATACTAACAGATTGCCTTGAATCCTGCTGACTACGCCAATAATGTGACCACAAGGCTACACCACTGAGCCCGAAACCCTCAGACACAATCAGAACAAGGACAATTCCAGGTTCAAACACAGTTCTTTTATTTAAAGACAGTACTTTTACAATCAGGCACAGCCACAGCAATGCAAGTAAAGATAATGTTCAGTCCTTTTCTACTCCTCCAGGTGAGTGTTGTCTCCTCCTCCTGACTCTGACACCCTGAGTGAAATGAGCAGCCTTTTTTTATGTTGGACCTGGCATTGCAAGTCAGCACCCAAGGACCCCAACAGGACTGCGCTTCCAAACTCCCAAGTGATATGAAAACCTGTGGGTGTTCAAATTGGGATTAGTTGTGAGGGACAAATTGCCACCTCTCATAGGAAGGGATGAACTTTTACCTGGACTGAGATGAAGATCGCAAAATATCCTGGCCAGTTTGTGCTTCCCTCCGTGCTGTTCTTCCGTTATGGCCTTCGGGCCAGATAAGCCTTCACTCTCCATCACAGTTGTTATGCCAGTCAGACTGTAAAGACATTTACAAGATATATATATCTATATATATATATATATATATATATATATATATATATATATATATATATATATATATATACAGTGGTGTGAAAAACTATTTTCCCCCTTCCTGATTTCTTATTCTTTTGCATGTTTGTCACACAAAATGTTTCTGATCATCAAACACATTTAACCATTAGTCAAATATAACACAAGTAAACACAAAATGCAGTTTTTAAATGATGGTGTTTATTATTTAGGGAGAAAAAAAATCCAAACCTACATGACCCTGTGTGAAAAAGTAATTGCCCCCTTGTTAAAAAATAACCTAACTGTGGTGTATCACACCTGAGTTCAATTTCCGTAGCTACCCCCAGGCCTGATTACTGCCACACCTGTTTCAATCAAGAAATCACTTAAATAGGAGCTGCCTGACACAGAGAAGTAGACCAAAAGCACCTCAAAAGCTAGACATCATGCCAAGATCCAAAGAAATTCAGGAACAAATGAGAACAGAAGTAATTGAGATCTATCAGTCTGGTAAAGGTTATAAAGCCATTTCTAAAGCTTTGGGACTCCAGCGAACCACAGTGAGAGCCATTATCCACAAATGGCAAAAACATGGAACAGTGGTGAACCTTCCCAGGAGTGGCCGGCCGACCAAAATTACCCCAAGAGCGCAGAGACGACTCATCCGAGAGGTCACAAAAGACCCCAGGACAACGTCTAAAGAACTGCAGGCCTCACTTGCCTCAATTAAGATCAGTGTTCACGACTCCACCATAAGAAAGAGACTGGGCAAAAATGGCCTGCATGGCAGATTTCCAAGACGCAAACCACTGTTAAGCAAAAAGAACATTAGGGCTCATCTCAATTTTGCTAAGAAACATCTCGATGATTGCCAAGACTTTTGGGAAAATACCTTGTGGACTGATGAGTCAAAAGTTGAACTTTTTCGAAGGCAAATGTCCCGTTACATCTGGCGTAAAAGGAACACAGCATTTCAGAAAAAGAACATCATACCAACAGTAAAATATGGTGGTGGTAGTGTGATGGTCTGTGGTTGTTTTGCTGCTTCAGGACCTGGAAGGCTTGCTGTGATAGATGGAACCATGAATTCTACTGTCTACCAAAAAATCCTGAAGGAGAATGTCCGGCCATCTGTTCGTCAACTCAAGCTGAAGCGATCTTGGGTGCTGCAACAGGACAATGACCCAAAACACACCAGCAAATCCACCTCTGAATGGCTGAAGAAAAACAAAATGAAGACTTTGGAGTGGCCTAGTCAAAGTCCTGACCTGAATCCAATTGAGATGCTATGGCATGACCTTAAAAAGGCGGTTCATGCTAGAAAATCCTCAAATAAAGCTGAATTACAACAATTTTGCAAAGATGAGTGGGCCAAAATTCCTCCAGAGCGCTGTAATAGACTCATTGCAAGTTATCGCAAACGCTTGATTGCAGTTATTGCTGCTAAGGGTGGCCCAACCAGTTATTAGGTTCAGGGGGCAATTACTTTTTCACACAGGGCCATGTAGGTTTGGATTTTTTTTTCTCCCTAAATAATAAAAACCACCATTTACAAACTGCATTTTGTGTTTACTTGTGTTATATTTGACTAATGGTTAAATGTGTTTGATGATCAGAAACATTTTGTGTGACAAACATGCAAAAGAATAAGAAATCAGGAAGGGGGCAAATAGTTTTTCACACCACTGTATAAATATATATATATATATATATATATATATATATATATATATATATATATATATATACATCTATATATATATATATATATATATATATATATATATATATATATACATCTATATATATATATATATATATATATATATATATATATATATATATATATATATATATACATCTATATCCTAAATCAACTGGTGTGAGATCTATCTGTGAGTGCCACTGGTCTGGTCCTGCACCATTTTCCAGAAGAGAGGAGTTTAAAAACAGCTTTACAGGATGGCTGAGGGGTCCGTTTCCCTTTCTGAGGCAGCAAGTGAGCTGATAATATTTTCTGCTGCCTTTTAAAAGACAGCTGGGTGCTTGTACTATTAGTTTTCACCTTACATTCTTGAGGTGGTCTACCAGAATGAGATGCAGCTAGTGAGGATACACTTTACTGTGCATTTCTAGAAGTTAGATAGAACGTGTGAAACAATTCAATCTGCCCTCAGACATCTTTGGAGGTGCAGGTGCTGATTAGTGATTTTGATAAAGAATGTGTTGTGCCCACTTAGGTTTGTGAGTGGTGGTTACTCCAAAAATAATTAAAACTGCTCACCCTCTCATCAGCATTTTCTCCAGTGTAGGTAGACTGCAGTGTACTCTGTCTTCTTCTTCTTGAAGTTTATAACCAACCTCTTGGTTTTGCTGACACCAAGGATGAAATTGTGTGACTGAAATTCCTGGGCACCATTTTCAGCACTCGAAATGTAAATTCATCAAGACCTTATTTAGCCTATTGCACCCACACTGCCATCTATTCACCCTGCTTCCATCTGGCAAACACCTCAGGTGACTCATGACTGGGACAACCAAGTTCTGGAATATCACATATTCATAATCTGTGAGGAATATATACTTAATATCTTATTCTTAACAGTTTTCTGTGTTCATTTGATGAATATGCTAAAGTTTTGATATTTTTATTCTTTGAGAGCCATTAGCAAGTGAGGATTACTGTCATACTTTTGTATGACAAACGTATGAACAAAAAGAAACATTTTGTTGAATGTTTCTTTTGATAGTTTATTTATATGAGTTTCGCCCAATCTAATTCTATACAGTCGATGTTCTTTTGGCAATTAATTATAAAGTATAAGCTTTTCTGGCATATTGTCTTTGCTTGCAAAAAAAGCAGATTAGGGCTCAGTCAGTAGTGAGTGCTGGCTGCCAAAATGTTTCTGGTTGCTTTTGGATTTTCCTGAGCAGTCGAACAAGTGTACGTTTAACTGAACAATTAACAACAAGGCTGTGGAGAGGTGACTTTGAGGTCTGGTTTAGAGAAGATGCTTTACTACGAAGTTGCCGTTCTTCAGTGGACAGTGAAAGGTGATAAAGAGGAATCTGGGCAAGACCCTCTTGAGGCTGTCTGATATGCATAGCTTTTACAATGAGCTTTCTGTCACTGTGTTTAATACTATTGGATACATGTGCTCGAGTCATGAATGTGCTGACACAAGACTGGCAGAATGAGCAGCCTGTCCTGAGATGTATATATTTCATGTCTCATAAGGCAAAGTTTATACTTTATACGACGCGATGCTCCAGAAGATGCTACTGTTACGCAAGCATTGTACTGTTTATTCTTGCGCACATGTTTTAAATCTGGAAGATTCCACCAGGTGGCAGTATGAGATGTCATTGCGGTGAGAACAGGTTTGGCTTCGCTGTGTTGTGAATTGCCTGAAACACCCATTAAATTCCGAGCACACCTTCCTGCAATATCCCTGAAAAGGATGTTGAATGATTACATCCATCAATCCAGGGATGTGCCCATTCCAGCTTGCATTGGGTACAAGGCAGAAACAATCCCTGGACGGCACATCAGCTCATCGCAAGGTAAATACAAACACTCGCATACACACTAGTGTCATTTTAGCATCACCAAATCCCCAAATGCGCATCTCTTTGGAAGGAAACCGTAGCACAGTTTGGAAACCCACCAGGAAAACATGCAAACTCCAGGCATGGAACACCAGCAACGTGACTCCCCACGCGGCAGCAACACTACTGTTCTGCCATCGTGCTGCCCCCATATGTGTAATTATTGACAGTATTTATTATGTAAGCGAAATTGACGATGCATCTGTAAAATGTAACATGCATACTTTGATGCATTTCATCATGAAAGTGATATCAAGTATAAATCTAAGGAATCTAAATGTTCAGAGAGCTGGGATATCATACATTTAATGTGTTCTGTGTGGTGGTGATCTATTGCTGCTTGCCGCTGCTGTCCGTTCAGGAGGAAGCCCCAGCAGCATGTAGCGATTAACAACTGGGTCAGTTTTAAGATGACGTTTACGACGGTCTACTTTAATGATAAAGTAAACTACAAGATTAAAGTGGACGTTTTGTGATTAAAGCAGAAATTTCCACTTTAATAACAAAATACACATTTTCACTGTGTACATTGCTGTTGCTGTTGTGAAGGTGCAAAAAAAAAAAAAAAAAAAAACACGGTACAGAAGATGGTATGTGAGACTTTTTTAAAGTGTATCGTGTCATTACAATCGGGAATATGTGATGCTTGAATATAAAAGCACCACGAATGCATTTGTATGTTGGCATTTTGCTTCACCACATCGAACCATTCATCAAACATCGAAGCAGGCACATTGATCCCGTAGGATCCTCAAAGCGGCTTTCTGTCACATGTAGATAATAAACAGATACTATTATGTCACATTCCAACTTTTATCACACTGCGCTCCCTGAATTTTTGCTGGTACTGCAACTCTTGCACACGTCGCGTTAATTTCTGAGGACCTGCTCAGAGGATGCGTCAAATGAACGCCAGGACAGCGTTGCAGCCATGATGTGTGCGCGTACGCATTCTCAGCGTGAAGTATAAATGAGCCCTAAGACATCCGTGTTAGTTTGAATGGTGACTCTGAATTGTTTCTGTGTGGGTATCTTTCCAAATCTTACAGAACAGTGTTTACCAGGGCTATGTTTTCACTGTATGATACATTTTCGATTTGTTTGTGCCTATCATTGTTGTAATTAATAAAGAAATTGCAGTGTTACAAAACAGGAGTGATGTACAATGATGATTTGGGGCATACTGGCTTGGGCTTAATTTCTCCATTTGCCACTTCTGGTCATATTTACCTCAGACTTTAAATATAATACCAGGTCATGTCACTTGCATAGATTCACAGATAATTCTGCACTTATAAGGTGTATTGATAAGGGGGATGAAACAGAGTAGAGATGTCAGGTTGAGAAGTTTACTTCTTGATACAAAGAGAATTGTGTGAATCATAACATCAGCAAAACCAAGGGAAATGGTTTTTGACTTGCAGTGCATCAAAGAGCCTCTTCATTTGGCCACTATTCTGGGAGTGGATGTAGAGGTGGTGCACTCTTAGGTGTCAACATCAATGACCAGTTGGACTGATCTCACAAAAACAGAGGAGCTGTATAAGAAAGGGTAGAGCAGGTTCTTTTTCCTTAGGAATACAATGTAAATATAACGTGCACTTTACTACTAGCTCAGGATGCTACAAGTGGTTTATGAAGCATTTTGAAGGCAGCTAAAGAATTTGTCAAAAAATTTGAGAAACTCTGAATTATGTGGGTCGGCTTAATGACAGAAATCGCTTTTCAAACGCCTGCTCAAAATTAGATATAGTCATTAAGTGGTGCAGACTTGTACATGAACAAGAAGGCGATGCTTGCCTTTGTTTACAAGAGGACTTCAACATGTAAACAGATATAGCGTCACCAAAACAGAGCACAGTAGGTGGGTGTGGTGGCCCGGCAATATGTGGAATTCTGAAATCGATGTCGGATTAGTAAAGGAACTGGATAACAGGGACGTGGATAAGTGAAGGTCTACCTTGAAATGATTTTGCACCCTTATTGTTTTCAACCGCTTTATTTCTGACTTCTTTTTATGTTCTTTAGTCTTCGTTTCTTTACCTTTTCCTCAATTTCAACTTGTGACCAATGATTCTTAAGAATACTAGAATATCCATTTAGAAGAATGGATGCAGTGGTGAGTAGGCAAGACCTCCACAATCCTGATTTAGGTCAAGCGTGTTTTGGCATACACTACATGAATGATTTTTTTGTGGTTGGTAATATTTTCATTCTACCTCGATCACTTATTCTGAGATAGTGAGTGATGGATTAGTGTCCCATCCAGGTTTATTTTAATCCATGACAGGTGTAGTCTCTCAAAAACAGTTTTTTTATTAAGATCTGTTAAAAAAAGACTATTAAAGCCTCAAAGCCCTGAAGTATTTTTTAATGAAAAAGAACAAACTAGACAATGAAACATATTCTACTGCTTGTGTGAACTGTTGCCAAACTCATTTGGGCCTGTGGGGTGTTAGATCAGCACGAGTATGAGGTTTGGGGCCCCCATATTCACTGGAAAATACTTGCCATGTTACAGGGCAGCTGCAAAAACCAAAGCAGATATGCCTGCATTATTAATTGTGAACTCCTTTGATATCCTGTGCCATCCTCGCACCACTTTTGTGAATGCTAAGGCAACAGATTACTTTGCCCTGACTTTAGGTGTACACTTCTCACCCTTTTTGCATAATAATTATTTTGAGTGATGTTGACAGTAACAGCAGGTTTACCCCTGTGGCACTGACCTGTCACTTTTTACCCTTGTGCCCTTTATGTTATGATAGCCGGCACCAAAACAGCACAGAAAGGGGAGCACACCTCAAAAAACCCACAAGAAAAAGACAGAACTATCTTAATTTTCGGTCTGTGCCCTAGGTTAGGTCACACCCCAGGCAGTCTGACACCAAGTTCCACAGGCAAGCCTAAAAAGGGACAAAGGATTTTAAATATTAAAAGTCTATGAATGTGCACAAAAATGGAGAAGAGATAAACCATTAAACCTCTTAAATCTAACACAAAAAGATACAGTCATATGAAAAAGTTTGGGATCCCCTCTTAATTCTTTGGAATTTTGTTTATCATTGGCTGAGCTTTCAAAGTAGCAACTTCCTTTTAGTATATGACATGCCTTGTGGAAAGAGTAGTATTTCAGCAGTGACATTAAGTTTATTGGATTAACAGAAAATATGCAATATACATCATAACAAAATTAGACAGGTGCATAAATTTGGGCACCCCAACAGAGATATTACATCAATACTTAGTTGAGCCTCCTTTTGCAAATATAACAGTCGCCTCTAGACGCCTCCTATAGCCGTTGATGAGTGTCTGGATTCTGGATGGAGGTATTTTTGACCATTCTTCCATACAAAATCTCTCCATTTCAGTTAAATTTGATGGCTGCCGAGCCTGGACAGCCTGCTTCAAATCATCCCATAGATTTTTGATGATATTCAAATCAGGGGACTGTGACGGTCCTTCCAGAACATTGTACTTCTCCCTCTGCATGAATGCCTTTGTAGATTTTGAACTGTGTTTTGGGTCATTGTCTTGTTGGAATAACCAACCCCTGCGTAACTTCAACTTTGTGACTGATGCTTGAACATTATCCTGAAGAATTTGTTGATACTGAGTTGAATTTATCAAGGGCCCCAGTCCCTGAATTAGCCCCACAGCCCCACAGCATGATGGAACCTCCACCAAATTTGACAGTAGGTAGCAGGTGTTTTTCTTGGAATGCAGTGTTCTTCTTCCGCCATGCAAAGCGCTTTTTGTTCTGACCAAATAACTCAATTTTTGTCTTATCAGTCCAAAGCACTTTGTTCCAAAATGAATGTGGCTTGTCTAAATGAGCATTTGCATACAACAGGTGACTCTGTTTGTGGCGTGAGTGCAGAAAGGGCTTCTTTCTCATCACCCTGCCATACAGATGTTCTTTGTGCAAATTGCGCTGAATTGTAGAACGATGTACAGATACACCATCTGCAGCAAGATGTTCTTGCAGGTCTTTGGAGGTGATCTGTGGGTTGTCTGTAACCATTCTCACAATCCTGTGCATATGCCGCTCCTGTATTTTTCTTGGCCTGCCAGACCTGCTGGGTTTAACAGCAACTGTGCCTGTGGCCTTCCATTTCTTGATTCCATTCCTTACAGTTGAAACTGACAGTTTAAACCTCTGAGATAGCTTTTTGTAGCCTTCCCCTAAACCATGAGACTGAACAATCTTTGTTTTCAGATCTTTTGAGAGTTGCTTTGAGGATCCCATGCTGTCACTCTTCAGAGGAGAGTCAAAGGGAAGCACAACTTGTAATTGACCACCTTAAATACCTTTATATCTCATGATTAGACACACCTGTCTATGAAGTTCAAGGCTTAATGAGCTCATCCAACCAATTTGGTGTTGCAAGTAATCAGCATTGACAGACATTCAAATCAGCAAAATTACAAGGGGACCCACATTTTTGCACAGCCAGTTTTTCACATTTGATTTCATTTCATACAACTAAATACTGCGTCACTAAAAATCTTTGTTCAGAAAACACTCCAGTACTCAGATGTTCCTAGGAAATGAAAGACATACCACTGTTATCTTTTTTGTTGAAAGTGAGTCAATTATTATGCAGGCTGAGAAGGGTTCCCAAACTTTTTCATATGACTGTAAGTTCATTTAATTTAAAGAATTTATGAAAGGGTACAAAAAATGCACAGCAGGGGCAAAAATAGGCTTTGCCTAAAAAAGCAAAACCTGAGATGAACAAAACAAAGAAACATAACCCAGGCGCAGGTTCTTTAACGCAGCAGAGGTCAAAGCCAAGAAATCCGTGAAAACCGTAATACAGATGTTTCTTCATTTATACTACTATGACAGACCACCTTTTGCATAATCAGGTGGCCCCCACCTCCTTATCCTCCACTTTAAAGAGACCAGGCATATAAGTAAAACTAAGCTATCCAACATTAAATTAATACAAAATGTCAATGTCATCAATAAATACAATATGAATAAGACTCTCCCGACTCCAACTCAGTGGGCAATGTGGAGGGTTCCCATTTAAACCCAGCCTGGGAGTATTTCCGGTGCCATTTCCATGAAGCACTTCCGAGTCTGGTGGAACCACCCTGGAGCGGGGGATTCATCTCCAAATAGCTTCCTCCCTGGTAGCACCCACAGAACCCAATGGAGCCACAATTCTCATGTTGCCCTGCAGGCATTCAAACAGGGACTTGCGTAAAAGGAAGCTGCCTCCCAGTATACTGGGGTTGACCTGAGCTTGGGAGACTGTCTTGCACTGTCCCTCGTTTCTTTTGGACTCCCCACCCAATAAGTAATTTCCATCCAAATGTCATCCCAGTGTACCACCTGCCTTTTCATGCCAGCCTCCAGGCTGGTAGAGGGATTGCCATGTTTCTCTTCTTGACCATCCATTATATTATCCTCCCAGCCAGGTAAGGGAACTGCGTCTATCCCAGCGGTGATTCCAGGACATTCACAACATAGGAAAAACTATATTTAAATACTAACGAAAAGATGACTATACAACAAATAAACTAGAGCCAAGGCAACACATCTAGCTGTACCATAACACCTGGGATGCACAGGGTTAAACCAAAATATTTCTCCACCGGTCCTTACAAACCTTATTTCCGCTGATCAATGATGACACAGTAGGGAGGTTCTTGTGAAAATGTGTGGAAAGAAAAGAAAGCAATATTTTAGGGTAGGTGATTCACAGCTCAGCACCAGAAACACATCTGCTTTGCCTGTTTTATCAGTTGCGCCTTCTGGGACCAGTAAAGCACAAAAAATGCCAGCTAACAGTACTGACCCCTGCTCTTGCATCTGTAACCTCTCCTGGTCCTCTGATCGTTCACCAGAAAGGCAAGGTTTAAAAATTCAGATTTCAAGTGACATTTTTAAAAGTGTGCATGTCCTCTTTTCTCCAGCAGAGGGCTGACATTGGCCCGGCACATGATGTTTCCCTCTGGCTCTTAATTGCTGAATAAAGCACTTCAGTTAAGCAATAAGTGATTGATGCTCGGCTTTGCTGGAGGTGAAATCACCATCTGTACTGCTCCACGTCCATTAACATGGAGCCAGAATGTAGTTTTGCAGAAGACATTTTATGTAGCATCTGTGTAAAATTATGAGTTCCAGCAAGGTTAGGGTATGTCTCATTTCATTTCATCAGTTACACCACTGTGCCATGCAAGTTCATGCCTTCAAGGGGTGTCTGTGCTGTGATGTTTCTGTGCTGCTCTTATTAAAAAAAATGTTCTTCAATAACTGACCTAAGCTGTGAAGGATTTCTAGAACCTGTGCACTGTACCACTACACTCATTTTAGGTGGCCTTTATTAATATAAAATTTTCTTTTGCAGATTGAAAACCCCAGGTATCTGAGGGAGAATCCAATTGGTCTGTCTCCAGTAAGTGACTCGTTTTCTTATGATTGGTTCCTCCTGCTAGATGGTGGCTTTTGAGGACCTAATGTGGCTTTTTGTTTTGGTAACAGATTTCCATGAGGACGAGTCTGGGAAAAATGAGCACCTTCTGTGAGGACCCCTCCTCTTTCCACATACAAGATAAAGAGGTAAGAGGGTTCTGCCCACCTTTCTTTCCCACTTAATATTACTAGCAAGCACTCACCTACTATGTGATCAGGGTGTATGGGGGACCATTGTGTGTGTGTGTGTGTGTGTGTGTGTGTGAAGTGCAGTTCCCCATGAAAGTCTTCACACCACTTTTCATACACTTGGTAACCACTTCATGAGGTATACCCATCTAGGGCTAGAGGGAACCACCTTTGGTCTCCAGAAAAGCCTGAATTCTTTGAGGCACGGATTCAACAAATGCTGAAAAAAAAATCCTTAGGGATTTTGGTCCTTGCTGATGTTGCACAACTGAAGCAAATTTTTTGGCCACATATTACACCTCATCCCAAAGGTGCTCTATTATATGAAGATATGGGATTGTGTAGGCCATAAGAATAAACTGAAGTCCCTGTCATATTTGAGGAAAAAGCTTAAGATGATGCATGCTTTGGACTACAAGTATCCTTTTGAAAAGGTACGCTTGGGGATTCACATGACATTAGTTGTAATCAAGAGATTATTGCCACTAGCCTCAACTGAGGACATAAGGGGTTCATGAAGTTTACACTGGATTCAGAAGGTATTCAGGTCCCTTCTGCTGATGTTATTGTGTTGTAGATTTCATTTTAAATGGATGAAGTTGCCATTTTTGTCCACAAGTCAACACTCTAACCCATAATGACAAAGTGAAAACACATTTTCAGAAAGGCTTGCAAGCAAGAGGATAAAACCATTACTAAAGCTATGAGTGTTCCCAGGAGCATAGTGGCTTCAATAATTCTGAAATGGAAGAAGTTTGGAACAACCAGGACTCTTCCTTGAGTCGGCCTTTCTGTACAAACTTTGTAACCACGCATGAAGGGTCTTGGTCAGGGAGACGTCTAAGACCTCATCAATCACCCTAACAGAGCTTTAGAAGTCCTTTGCTGAGGTGGGAGAACCTGTTGGAAGGATAGCCATATCACTCCATCAATCAGGCGTTTACGGTAGGGTGATAAAGCCAAGCATCAATCATGGTAGGGTAGAAGCCACTCTTAAGTAAATGGCATATGATAGCCTGCTGGGAGTTTGTAAAACTGCATTTAAAGGACTCTGAGGCACAAGGTACTACTCATCACCTGTCTAATACTACCCCTATAGTAAAGCCTGATGGTGGCAACATCATACTATGGGGTGCTTCTCAGGGACATGGACAGGGAGACTGGTCTGAATTGTGAAAAGGATGAATGCAGCCAAATATAAAGAGGTCCTTGAAGAAAATCAATTCTAAAGTACATGTGACCTCAGATTGGGGTGACAGCTCACCTTTCAGCATAATAGTGAACCGAAGCCTACAGCCTTGACAACGCTAGACTAGCTTTTGGGCTAGTCTCTTGACTGTCTTTTGGTGAGCCATCCAAACCCCAAACTTAAACCCCATTGAACATCTGCGGAGAGACCTGAACATGGCAATTTATAGACACTTCCAGTTGACATCTGGCACCAGCCATCACAGCACAATCAGTTGCACTAAGATTATGCATCTTAACATTCTAATATTTAGTCATTCAATTCATAATGTAAATTGTTATCACCACATTGTCTATTTGCAGTTGCGTTCCAATTGTATTACTGAGCAGATGTACCAAATAAAGAGACCATTTAGTCTCATGAAAGATGACATTAAAGCAAAAGTTTGTCTCAGTGACATAAATAAAGCATGAATCAACAAAAAAGTTTGTGTCAATGTCATATGTTCAACATGAATCAACTTATTATTATTGAAGATCAAAAGCATTAAGTGATTAATCCTGCTGCCTTACAACATCTGGGTTTTATTCCGGGCAGTGTGTCACAGGCGAGGAATCGCTCAGGGTGACGCTCCCACTGTATTTTGCTGAGGCAAAATTCCAACACAGGTCACTGGAATAGAGCTACTACACCAGTTTTACTGCTTAGCCAAATATGATCTCCTTCAATTAATCGGAAGGTTAAAGCCACTGCTTACACCCTGTCCTATACAGAGTCGGCACACTCTTCTGATTTTTCTGTGTGGGTTTCTTCCCACATTTAACTAATGTACATTCTAAGGTGAGAGTATCTTTATAAAAATTAACCTCAGAGAAAAATTTGAATGCTTTGGTACATAGTGTAATGGTCTGTTGGACTTATCTCCAGTACTACTTTGTCTCCCTGCAACCTCATGCTAGAAAAAGACGGAATTAGAAAATGGATGGATAGAAGTTTTGATTTCATTAAATCACCCCCCCAAAAGGTTAATAAAAAACCCTTTATCATCGGTAACATCTACAAGGCATATTGGATTGTCTGCCAAAACTACTCTGTAAGATAGTGCAGCTCATACATGTTTTTCTAGGCAGAACACCTCAGACACATTCGCATTGACTGCAGACTTATCTTTGAACTTCAGCACAATGTTATTTGTCAAATGTCTTTATCCAAGGTGACTTTCAAAAACAAAACAAGTTATCCACCTCAATAAACGTAGAAGTGTCCGCATGTGTGTCTGTGTATCTTTGTTGGTTGGTTGATAGTGTTAGGAACAAAAAATTAAAGATAAGCAAAACATGTAGAAAAAGTGTAAAAAAAAAAAAAAAAAATCAAACATTCTAATAAAAATGCCAAATGAGTGTCAAAAATGTGAATATTGTTTTTATCAGCTTATTCTGTTGACCGACTTCTATCTGGGCAACAGCAGCATGGTAGTGACTTTCTTGCACTTGCTCAGGCCACTTGAGCAACATTTATAGTTGTAATGCTAATGACTGATAACTTTGTGTGGTGGGCAATGAATGAGGGAAAATAACGCTAAATTGATACATTGAGAAACAGACACAACTAAGCCATGTCGTAATGACCTCCAACGAATTATCGCAGAGAAACACTTTGACTATAACAGTGGAGTGGTCAGTTCAACAAGAGACACTGAGATGAAGTTGCAAAGACGGGCATCTCTATCCAAATAGGAAAAGGCTACCGCGAGGAAAAGAGATTGGGTGCATATCATTATACCAGACCATATGGACAACAACAACATTTATTTCTATAGCACGTTTTCATAAAAATTATGTATGTATGTACAGTTAGGTCCATAAATATTTGGACAGAGACAACTTTTTTCTAATTTTGGTTCTGTACATTACCACAATGAATTTTAAATGAAACAACTCAGATGCAGTTGAAGTGCAGACTTTCAGCTTTAAGTCAGTGGGGTGAACAAAAAAATTGCATAAAAATGTGAGGCAACTAAAGCATTTTTTTAGCACAATCCCTTCATTTCAGGGGCTCAAAAGTAATTGAACAAATTAAATAACTGGAAATAAAATGTTCATTTCTAATACTTGGTTGAAAACCCTTTGCTGGCAATGACAGCCTGAAGTCTTGAACCCATGGATATCACCAGATACTGGGTTTCCTCCTTTTTAATGCTCTTCCAGGCCTTTACTACAGCGGCTTTCAGTTGCTGTTTGTTTGTGGGCCTTTCTGTCTGAAGTTTAGTCTTCAACAAGTGAAATGCATGTTCAGTTGGGTTAAGATCAGGTGACTGACTTGGCCATTCAAGCATTTTCCACTTCTTTGCTTTAATAAACTCCTGGGTTGCTTTGGCTGTATGTTTTGGGTCATTGTCCATCTGTATCATGAAACGCCGCCCAATCAATTTGACTGCATTTAGCTGGATTTGAGCATAACAGTATGTCTCTGAACACCTCAGAATTCATTCGGCTGCTTCTGTCCTGTGTCACATCATCAATAAACACTAGTGTCCCAGTGCCACTGGCAGCCATGCACACCCAAGCCATCGCACTGCCTCCACCGTGTTTTACAGATGACGTGGTATGCTTTGGATAATGAGCTGTTCAACGCCTTCTCCATACTTTTTTCTTGCCATCATTCTGGTAGAGGTTGATCTTGGTTTCATCTGTTCCAAAGAATGTTTTTCCAGAACTGTGCTGACTTTTTTAGATGTTCTTTAGCAAAGTCCAATCTAGCCTTTCTATTCTTGAGGCTTATGAGTGGCTTGCACCTGCAGTGCACCCTCTGTATTTACTTTCAAGCAGTCTTCTCTTTATGGTAGACTTGGATATCGATACGCCTACCCCCTGGAGAGTGTTGTTCACTTGGTTGGCTGTTGTGAAGGGGTTTCTCTTCACCATGGATTCTGCGATCATCCACCACTGTTGTCTTCCGTGGACATCCAGGTCTTTTTGTGTTGCTGAGTTCACCAGTGCTTGCTTTCTTTCTCAGGATGTACCAAACTGTAGATTTTGCCACTCGTAATATTGTAGCAATTTCTCGGATGGGTTTTTTTTCCTGTTTTCGCAGCTTAAGGATGGCTTCTTTCACCTGCATGGAGAGCTCCTTGGACCGCATGTTGTCTGTTCACAGCAAAATCTTCCACATGCAAGCACCTCACCTCAAATCAACTCCAGGCCTTTTATCTGCTTAATTGATAATGACATAATAATAATTCATTACATTTATATAGCGCTTTTCTCAGTACTCAAAGCGCTATCCACACAGGGAGGAACCGGGAAGCGAACTCACAATATTCCACAGTCTCCTTACTGCAAAGCAGCAGCACTACCACTGCGCCACCTGTGAGGAATAAAACCCAGATGTTGTAAGGCAGCAGGATTAATCACTTAATGCATTTGATCTTCAATAATAATAAGTTGATTCATGTTGTACGTATGACATTGACACAAACTTTTTTGTTGATTCATGCTTTATTTATGTCACTGAGGCAAACTTTTGCTTTAATGTCATCTTTCATTAAACTAAATGGTCTCTTTATTTGGTACATCTGCTCAGTAATACAATTGGAACGCTCCTGCAAATAGACAATGTGGTGATAACAATTTACATTATGAATTGTCTGACTAAATATTAGAATGTTAAGATGCATAACACCGGACTTGCACACACCTGCCCATGTAATAGCCTTTGAGTCAATTGTCCAATTACTTTTGAGCCCCTGAAATGAAGGGATTGTGTTAAAAAATGCTTTAGGTGCCTCACATTTTTATGCAATCGTTTTGTTCACCCCACTGAATTAAAGCTGAAAGTCTGCACTTCAACTGCACCTGAGTTGTTTCATTTAAAATTCATTGTAGTAATGTACTGAACCAAAATTAGAAAAAAGTTGTCTCTGTCCAAATATTTATGGACCTAACTACTGTATGTATGAATGTATGTATGTGTATGTATATATATATATATATATATATATATATATATATATATATATAAAATGTGAGCTGGGAGGCTGATCGCACCCCTACAGGTTAAAAAACGCTGAAAGACTACTTTCACACTACTCTTGCTTGCTGGGCTTACTTGCGGCCGATGTACCGCGCGGTACTTCACATACTTAAAAGTCAGAACAGCACCTGTCAGTTTTTGATTGTTTGCTTTTCTCTCTCTCTGACCTTCCCTGCTCCTGACGCGCACTCCTTTGAAGAGGAAGATATGTTTGCTTTCTGTTAATTGTGAGACAGAACTGTCATCTCCGTCTTGTCAAGGAGCACGTTTAAACTTTTGAAAAAGAGACATGTTTGTTTGCAGTATTTGAATAAAGTTCCTGTCTCTACAACCTCCTGTGTTTCTGTGCAAATCTGTGACCCATATATATATATATATAAATAAGATTAGGCAATACTAAGTAACAAACAGTAAAGTAAGGTCCGATGGCCAGGAAGACAGAAATAAACAAAACAAAAACTCCAGAAGGCTGGAGAAAAAAACAAAATCTGCAGGGGTTCCAAGGCCACGGGACCACCCAGCCCCAACTGGGCATTCTACCTAACATCAGTGATCTAAATCAGTCCTCATGGTTTTCAGGCTTCATGTGGAAGAATTAGATGAGGATGGTCATGTGGACATCTGGCCTTCATTCCATCAATGTAGGGACTTACGGTGCCTCGATAAGGTGCTGATGGCACAGATCGCCACCACAGAAAACCGGAAAAAGAACAGCAGAGAAAGTAGAGGTTATTATGGATTTTAGAGCCATGATGAAAACGATAATTAAATGTATATACAGAATATCAGGGTTACACTAAAATGAAGCTATGAGAAAGCCATGTTAAAGTAATGGGTTTTTAGCAGTTTTTTAACGTGCTCCACCATATTAGCTTAGTGAATGTATCAAATAAAAACCATGAGGTCTGTATTGATTACTTTGATTTCAACCCATTGCACAGCTAGTTGCACATAAAACTATTTTTGAATAATTAGAAGGTACAGTATTAGCAAGTAGTAGAGAAAAATCAGATCGCAGCTCCATTTCCAGGTCTTTGGTGCACTGTAACAGGTTTTTCTTTCAGGTTCTCTCAGTACTGTTCACCGTCCATCTATCCAGTTTTTCCATCAGTTTTCAGAAAACTGTAAACCCTAATGTTACCAACACCATGCATTGCTATACAGATGCTGTCAACATGGTGATCTGCTACATTTAATTTGTACTTTCTTTTCAGTGGCATGCAAACCTTTTTTTTGCGTGTACTTGTGTGTTTGTAAAAACTGAACATTGCTTTGTATGTTCATCCTGTTGCATTGCTCTCCTCCTTGTCACTTTTCTTATGCATGTTGTGTTTGAGAAGTTTTCTTGAATTAGATGAACAGTGAATTTTGTCCTGGTATTAGTTAAGCACCCCTGGAGTTCTTTTAAAATGATACTCTTAGTTGTCATCATAGGATAGAAATCCTTATTGAGGCAGTGTGTTGGTGGTGCTGAACTCCTTCTTCTTAAATATAAATGATCTAACAAGTGCCAAGAGGGATATTTAATGACATTGAAATGTTATTCATGACATCTTCTCCCAATCTGTACCTTTCAGTAACTTTTCCCAGAATTCTATGAGCCGCATCGTGTTTCGAATGTGTTAAATTCCCTTACAACAGAAATGGCTGGAATATGCATATAGGAATACCAGAAAGCCTGGTATTAGGATCAGAATCCATTAGCTCAGTGTGTAGTAAGGTGAGGCAGTTTTGTAAACTTCGACCATTTTGACTTTATTGTGGCAAAGCATGACAGTAAAGGCTTTCTTTAATTGAAAACTGTTTTTCTAATATTTTTAGAAAAAACAAAATCCATTTTGAAATGTATTAGGCAGCAGAATGTTGAAAATGGACTAATGTATGAACTTTGCATATTTGTTGGAAATCACTGGGGTCCCCACTTTGTGCCATTTGTTTGTACAGTGTTTACAGAAAACACTGTCTCAGGCAACATCCACCTCACTGTCCAGCTCGTATATGGAGTGTGTGCTGCCCGGGCGCTAATGACTTTGTAATTTCTCCTCACCCTGGCCAAACATGTCTCACACACTGAAGGCAGCTGTTTAAAATGCAGATGAGCCATTTCATGCGGGATGATTAAACGTGAAAGCTCCTCTCTTCCCAGATAATTGTTTCATACACAGAAATGTGTAGAGCATCGCTCTTCTGATTGAGCGTTTTAAAGTGCAGTCTGAAGTGCCAGGTTTTCACAGCGGGGCGTCCTTTTCTACTCATTCTCAGTTCTTGCTTACCATACCCAGGGGAGCCCTCAAGCAAAATATTGATTTTCAGACCCTTCTTTAATTACCATCTTAAATAATCCACTTTTCAGGCCCCTGGGCTTTCCAGGACAAAGTACACTTTTTTTTTCTGAATGGAAATGAACTTGGCAGTGTCCCCAAGAGTGTCTGGCCTCAGTACCACCTGGCTACAGTGGCATCATTGACTTATGACCATAATGATGGACTTAGAAAATGGTATGTAGTCAGATTAATGTATTTCCCTGCGCATTATGAAAATATGCTCCCCTTTGTTGTGGATTTACCACTGACCTCTCATGACACACAAATAGGATGATTGCCCTTCTTGGTGTGATATTTTTATGTGACAGACAGCAGCTCCACAATCTTGTGTACATGTGCTGTTTTTTGTGGAATTTAGTCTAGTGATCCAGAAATAAGACCTCTTGCCAAGACAGTTGACTGGAGATTAGCATTTGGTAAACTTGGCGATTAAGACTTGCCATTGAATAACAAGCTGGATGCTGAGTAGAACTGAAGACCACTAATTTATTTATTGGAGAATAGCAAAGAAGCAGCAAGGGTTATATCTGGTGAGCTGCAAAGTCAGATATATCAGAGAACTGGACAGGGTGCTGACCAGACAGTTAGGTGCCAGAGAAAAAGCAGGCCACTTCTCAGAGAGTGGGATGAGGCAGAGAAGCAGATAGGATGTTAGCCAGAAAACTAAACATGGCAGAGAAACAGAGAACAGGAAATGATAACTGGAAAACAGGGCTGACTGGATAGTGGTGCTTGTGTACACTCCAAAGAATCAGAAATGCTGCAGATCAAATAATACAGCATGGAAGAAAAATGAAAAAGGCACCAACTAGAAAGCAGAACATTAAAGTGTATAATATGACGGAGAATTGAAAAATGTGGCACTGAAGAGTCGTGGAGGTTGTTTTGTCATGGTATGGTCCTAGTATGACCCTGTTCTCCCCTCTTTATTATGTAGCTCTGAACAAAATGTCCCAAATCCCTGCTGTCATATGCTCTACCACCTTTTATATCTATGACCTCTGGCAACAAGAGAGAGCACTAAAACAGGCAAGAGAGAAGGTTATATATTTATCCATGTAATACAGATAATATTTCCAAAATATAAGCAAGCCTGCGGTGGGTTGGCACCCTGCCCGGGATTGGTTCCTGCCTTCTGCCCTGTGTTGGCTGGGATTGGCTCCAGCCGACCCCCGTGACCCTGTAGTTAGGAATATAGCGGGTTGGAAAATGGATAGGATGAAATATAAGCAAGCAGAGTGCAAATACTGGTAAAAATAAAAATAATAATGCAATCTGGTTCATGTTATACCCCCAATATGCCTAGATTGCCAGGTGGCTTTCTGTCTTAATACTGAATGTCAATTAGCCTCCGGGCTGACGTGGTCCGGCATGGCACTTGATCCAGCATGCAGTCACTATAGGGCTGCAGAAATGGCCAACTGTCATCTGGATGAATAATGGAGTAAAGCAGGTGTCTGCAACTCCAGTCCTGGAGCACTACCATGGCTGCAGGTTTTCATTGTGACCCTTTTCTTAATTAGTGTCCATTTTTTGCTACTAATTAACTTCTTTTCCCTTCATTTTAATTGCCCTGTTTTTTAGATTCAGTCCTTTGAATTGCTTCACTTTTTTCCTTAAATGGCACCAAACAGAAATGAGATATGAAGTGAGCCAACAGATGACCAGCTAACTCGGGGCCTTAAATGCCAACCAATTTCTTAATTAGAAGCTGATTCTAGTTATTAATAAAACTGTTATTTAATTCCATGATGTATTGCTGCTCACATTCTACCATTCTTTTTTCTAAGAACACTGTCAAAATGTTTTGTGAACCTGAGCAGATCAGCATTACTGAGACCTTCCCCTTTCTTTATTTTCAGATATTGTATGGTGGACACAGGTTAGGTGGTCATGAGTTGGCTTGTTTTGTATCTCATTATTGTTTAGCTGTTAATTAATAAAAAAGAAATAATTAAGGGGTGTGACTTTT
Source organism: Erpetoichthys calabaricus (assembly GCF_900747795.2). Classification (NCBI taxonomy): domain Eukaryota; kingdom Metazoa; phylum Chordata; class Cladistia; order Polypteriformes; family Polypteridae; genus Erpetoichthys; species Erpetoichthys calabaricus. The sequence goes on from NC_041407.2 coordinate 25,460,187, forward strand.
AAATAGCAAGTCAATTAAAATGAAGGCCAGAGAGTTAATTAGGAACAAAAACTGGTCACTAATTAAGAAAAGGATTAGAATGGAAACCTCCACCCACTGTAGCGCTCCAGGACTGGAGTTGGTTGGTATCTGGCATAGAGAGAGAATAATTCTTTGCATTCATTTTCATTTAAAGGTGGCTTCTTTACACTCCTTTCTTGGCACAATTACTAGTCCCCAAAAAATTTGCAAAGGATGCACAAATGTAGTTTGGACAAAAGAGACAGGCTGTACAGGTAATTAAGTCTTAAACTGCCTTGTCAAAGCTGCCTTCCAGTCCATGAATGCATTCTGGAGGAATAGCTTGTAGAATGTCCCACTCACCTGAGCAAATCTCCCCCATCCCTCCACAAAAAACTCAAAAAAGAATTTATCTGAGCTAGTAGGGTCAAACATGTGCAACAACTGGCTTGAACAGCTTCCTTACATTTAAAATCAGAGATTCTACAGTAATTAGAAAAATATTAAATTAACCCATATGCTGCATATTATTCTCCATTGCAAAGGTCAATGACCACAAAGCAAGATAACACAGAGAATGAGCAACTCATGAAGAAGATTGTAGGACATGTTAGAGAGGCAGAGGAGGTGCTCACCAGAAACCTGAAATAACACAGTGGGAGCCGACAGACAATCAGACAAGGTGTCGACTGTAGAGTGGTGTGCCACAGAGGGCTGGGTAGGTTGCTAATTCAATGGCACGGTGTGAAAGTGAATTAGAAAGTGTGCTAACTGTGGAGCTGAACACGACTGGAAGCTTGAGGGAGAGGGTGCTGAATAGAAAGTGAAGTTTCACAGGGATTTGAGAAATCCAATAATTAGAGAATGAGGAGTGTCAGAGAAACAATACCAGAGGTGTTGGGAGTATGATTAGAGTTCAGAAAAAGGCCTGGCCAGGCAGTGGGATGTGACTGGACAACAGAAAGTAGTGCGTGACACTGATTGTTTGACAGAGTTTCTTATAAGAGATTGTAAAGAGACTGGAGAACAGGGCCGAACAAAAGTAGACACTGAACTGACAACAGAAGATCAGAGAGAATGCTGAGCAAGCAGGAGCACAGGATCATGGAAGATGATGTTGACCGCAAAGCATGGCACATGGCTTACAAACACTGAGGAACATTAAAGATAAGATTGAACTTTCAAAATTAAAAAAAGAAGCTATATTTGTATCAAAAGTATGGACCAAAAATAGTTTAATCGAATGAGTTTATGTGAAATTGGAAATTTTAACACATTATATTACAATTTATATTTAGTCAGAGTTGGATTCGGTACATTTTTACCAACTCCACAGTCCTGCCGAGGAGAAGCGTCTGTCTGGCCGCTCTGTCATAAAACCCTGATTGGTGGAGTGTTGCAGTGGTGATTGTCCTTCTAAAAGTTTCTCCCATCTCCACACATATTCTGTGGAGCTCCCCCAGAGTGACCATCAGGTTCTTTGTCACCTCTCTCGATTGCTTAGTTTGACCCAGTGGCCAGGTTCATGGTTCTGATTCTGATGCCACTGTAGGCTTGTCATATTAAGGAGGGTTTAATACTTGTGTGACCAGTTATTTTATGTTTTATATTTGTAAATAATTTAGTTCATTTTGAAGAGAGCTATTTTTACTTTGACATTTAAGAGCCCTTTTCTGTCAATCAGTGTTAAAAAAGCCAAAAAGCTCATTGTCAATTGGTCCGTCTGACTGGGGTGGTCATCCTCTCCCATTCTCTGACTCATGTGGGTGTGTTTCAGAAGGGCTTTTTTTTTTTTAGCTTACTTGGGTGCTACCTTGCAGGAGCTGCAGTTTGAAGTGCTGCGCTGGTTGCAGTCTCTCCATGTTGTTTGCTGTCTCTCCAGCTATCACTATGGTATTTTTGGACATCATCCAGCCCAAACTAAATTCACAATGGTTCAATGTTGTTTAACAATAAAATGTAATGGCTTCCAAAAGGTGAATACTTTTTGTAGGCATTGTACATCTCTTTTTGTGAACCTAAGTCAAAAGACCTAATGGCTGTTTGCAGGTAGCTATGGGGCTTTCCCGAACTTTCCATGGGTGTGCGAGATCACAAGATTGAGATTACGCAACTGTTGAGGAACAGAAGACTTTGGCCCACTTCACAGGGCTTTCTGTTTTTAGTTCACATGAACATTCCTTGCTTGCTCATTGTAGAATTTGTCTTCTTCCTTGGCAGATTGAGATGAACACTAAATTGCTGGAAGCAAAGTTTCATGAGGAGAAGCTAAAACTGGAACAGAAGCATGACGCTGATGTGAAGAAGGTTAGGCAATGTTCTGATTAAGTTCATGGTTTGCCTGTGGTAACATACAAAGCAAGAGCTTACCTAAATTAAAGCTGCCTCTCAGTGGTGCACCACTCCTATAGCACACAATCCCTCAAGCCTAGCTCTTCAAGACCCTGCCATCACCTCCATTTTCTTCCTGAAGACTTCTTTTCATGGTACCAGTGGACCTTCCTCTCTGACCACCATGTACTCTGCATGGTTCTGTTGCTGTGTTTTGTAGACTGATCCTTTATTTGCCAGCAGACGTATACACGGCTCCATATATTTAAACTGGGTACCTTCCTCATTAACTGAACAGCTGCCCCTTTGGTACCTTAGACATTCCAGCAGGCATCAAACCCTGCAGCCAGGGCACCCACTGTCCTACTCAGTTTCACACCCTGGCTAATTTCCTTAATTGTACCATGATGTTCCTTCCCTCCTCACCCTTGTAAGAATCTGCTGGTTATTTCCATGTGAACCGCTTCATGCTAATAGAAGCCCAATTTTTTGTTTTTTTCAGTGGTAGTTTTGTAGTCTGGCTGCAACCTCTGGATGTTTTTGCTATGTTCTGGGTGACCTCAGAGCTGGCACTGGCCCCAGCTTGGCTGTTGCTATAGCTTTGCATGTTTCCAGTGCCTCGCCCACACCAGCTGAGTTCACTCAGTTCTCATTCTTTGGGGTTTTTCCTTATTTTGTTTTACTTTTTAATTGCAGTTCTTTACCCAGCTTAGCGGCCCACCGCACTCCACCAGTACATTAAGTGCCATTTCTGAGGCCACAACAATATTGTAAAGGGGTGTTCCCACACTGCCCAACAAGAAAGTCATCCATTTATTTTTTTTTATTGCCTGCTGTGTCCTAGTATTGGTCACTAGTTCCATTCCGCCACCCATGAAGCCTGTGTTTTAAGCTTATGGTCAGCTCCATTTCCATGCCAACTTGCATGGCTTTTTTATTGTTCTCATTTAGTCCTTTACCACCAATAAACACTCTTCCTTAAACCATTAAACCAATGGTCAGCCACATGTCCTGTCTTAGACTGGCTGTCATCTCCTCCTGTGGCCCAATAATACCTGTCCTTATGGCTTTTTCTTTAAGCAAATAATCATACTTTATCTTTATGCTAGTAGTGAGTTCATCCTTTTAACTACCAGTGACAGTGTCTTTTACATACTCTTCTGGTCAGCTCCCGTTTCATGCTGAAGATGTTGTTTTCCTCATACGTCTGTAACCAGCACCTTCACTGTGTTCCTCCTTCTTAGTCCAGTCCTCCCTTCACTGGGAGATGGTTCTCACTTAGACTTGTGGTGAGCTCCTCCTCTATGCCACTGGTCACGTCTCTGACTTACACCAGCAGATAGCTCCTCCTTCTCCTCCTCCTCCTCCTCCCTGCCACTGTCGATGTGTCCCCCACACAGGACTCTTACTCTTGCTTGGCATTTTTTCAGATTATAGACAGAAAGAACAGTGAAATTGAAGCACTCAAGAACTATTACAGGACCAAGCAGGCCGAGGCCGAGGAAACCAACAAGTCACTGGAGAAGAGAAGTAAGTTGTGACCCAGAACTCTTTCTGAAATAAGTCATAATGTAATTGCACGCCAGTGAATGCTGGAGTCACACTTCTGCCATGCTACCTCTTAACACCATCTGTATTTTCTATTCTTTATTTTTTTTCAATAGTTAAAAGTCTAGTTCAGGAGTCAAAGGTCTTCAGGGAGAGCAAAGAGCAGCAGATTTCAGAGCTGAAGAAAATTGCAGATGAAAGCGTGGATTCTGTAAAGAATGAATGGGAGAAGAAGGTGAGCAGGCACACAGGAAGGAAGTAAAAATATAGAAATACAATACTGCATGATAGTAAATCTAACCCTTACACCTGGGGATGAGCATGCAGTTATATACCACTCCACCTGCTTGCTTCAAATCCACAAAGCACTCTGCTGAAATTACACTATACATATATTATAGTGGCATGCAAAAGTTTGGGCACCTTTGTTTAAAATGTCTGTTACTGTGACTAGTTAATGATGAACTGATCACCAAAAGGGGTAAGGTTAAAGATGACACATTTCAGCATTTTATGCAAAATCAGTGTATTGTTTTTGTTTTGTACAATTGGACAGTGAACAAAGGAAAGAGGCACTATCCAAAACTTTGGGCACCCCAGTGTATTTGAGGTCTCGGATAATTTTTCCTATGGTGGTCTAAGACCTTCATTAACTCATTAGGGCTATAGCTTGTTCACAGTCATCGTTGGGAAACCCTAGGAGATACAATTTGTAAAGCCGTATAAATTCTTGAACTCCTCAAACCGTCGCAACAATGAACAACCATGGGCTCCTCTAAGCAGCTGCCTAGCACTCTGAAAAATAAAAACTGATGCTCACAAAGCAAAAGAAGGCTACAAGAAGATAGCAAAGCATTTTCAGGTAGCTGAACTTTGTAATGTTGTTAAGAAATGGCAGTTAACAAGAATGATGGAGGTCAAGTTGAGGTCTGCAAGAACAAGAAAACTTCCTTAAAGAACTGCTTGTTGAACACATCTCCAACTATTAAGCATGGCGGTGGATCAATCAGGCTTTGGGCTTGTGGTGAAGCCAGTGGAATAGGGAATGTGTAATTGGTAGAAGGAAGAATGGATTCAAATAAATACCAGCAAATTCGGGAAGCAAACATCACACCACCTGTAAAAATGTTAAAAAAGTTAAAAAGAGGATGGGTCCTACAACAAGATAGTGATCCAAAACACATCTCAAAATCTACAATGGAATACCGCAAGAGGTGCAAACTGACAGTTTTGCCATGGCCCTCACAGTCCCCCTACTTAAACAAAATTGAAAATCTATGGATAGATCTCAAGAGAGCAGTGCATGCAAGATGGCCCAAGAATCTTGCAGAATTAGAAGCCTTTTGAAAGGATGAATGGGCGAAAAAAACCCCAGTAAGACTTGAAAGACTTTTAGCTGGCTACACATACAAACTGTGATACTTGCCACAGGGAAGGGGTGTTACAAAGTGCTGACTATGTCGGGCGTCCAAACTTTTGCTTATGGGCCTTTTCATTTTTTAGTATTTTGTATTTGTGAATGATGGAAATAAAAATGTAATCTTGCTTAAAATGTTAAGAAATGTGTAATCTTTAACTTGATGCTTTTTGGTGAACAATTCATCTTCTGCTTACTTAACTATTCACAGTAACAGACATTTTAAGCAAGGGTACCCAAACTTTAGCATGCCACTGTATATCAGTTTTCTTGTTTCTGAGTTAAGAACATCTAATTCACTAGCCTCTTGTAGCCAGCATTATATTGTATAATTGTCAACTCCACGGCTAAGCCACTCACTGCTAGCAAAGCTTTTTTCCTTTTATTTACCTGTTACTCTTGAGCTGTCGCTCTGCACACTTTTCACCCTCTCCCAGTGGACCATCAGTCTCTCACCATTCCAAGTTAACAAAGTGTAGATTGTCTACTCTAACCAGTCACAAGTCAAAGTGATCTTAAAATTCGGTCTGCTCTGCCTCCCTTCTAGTTGATAGTAAGCACACACCATGTCCATTGTGACTCAGCATAGCGTACAGTAACTTGACAGAATTTTCAGTAATTTTCCTAATTTATAGTGACATCTTCAGCTTGTTTACCATGTTTCCTTCCACCTTGCAGTGACTATGCAAGCTTGTCCACTATTTGTTCCTCTCACCTCCTTGTGTCCTCCCATCTTATCCACTGTAACTTCTCCAAGCTGATTGACTTTACAGCCTATCCATTTGAGTCCAGATGGCTCAAATTAAGCTACAAGGACTAACCGCACCTAGAAATAATAATGTCTTCCTCAGCTAGTCCATTATTTATTTTTATAAATTTTTTTTAAAACTTGAATTTCAGAAAAATACATTATATTTCTTACATTATTTTTCTCCTTTTTATTTTTTTAATCATTCCACACAGCATTTTCTCCAAAATGTCGAGCTAGGAAGCAAGCAATAGGAAGGAAGGGTCAATGGTTGTTCTAGGATTTGAAGGACAACTGTATTCAGATGTGTTTGCTATATGTTGTGGAATAGCTTGGATTATCCTCATTAAAACATAATTTTTTTCTAAATTGAGACACTATATTATAGCACATCCCCAAGTGTTTGAGGTAAAGGTGGTACAAAGTTCTACCATTTGTGCAAAGTTAGACTGCAGGCTAACACAATAACAAAGGCAGCCTTGTTAGGCTTGTCATTAAATGAAGGGTGCAACATTCCAGGATAACTCAGAAGAAGGTGATAAGTGTGTGATGGTCGTTTGATATTTCAAAGGCCTCCAACAACAGAGTAAAAATAGACATTCAGTAGAATCTGAGTCAAGGGTAAATCGTGGCCAAAACAGACCACATGTGGATCTAATCTTGTGTGGATTTAACATCTTAAGGAGTTGGGTATGTTGGAGAATTTTTAATTATATTAAGTCAATGACCAGCACAAGCTTTAATGTATTCTTTTTATTTTCACTTAATATCAATGGTTGTGATTATAAGATCATCCTCACAACATTAGGGAGTCTGTGGGTTAGTTGTCCTTTCAGACTTTCTCCTGTATCTCCAGTAATACTCCTGTGACACATCATTTAATAGCTGTGTCACTTTAAATGGGAAATTTTGTTTTGTGTTTAATATCACTGCTTTCAAAACTTCCCTCTTTATTGATTAAAGTAATGAAAAATATTATTTTGTGTCAAGTTGTATTTCTCACAGAGCTGTATGACTGACGTTGCAATATCATGACCTCAATTGCATTCTGATTCTTTCAATTAAAACATTGGCTATTAGCTGTGCTACCCATATAAGACGAATTGAAATCAAAATAATCAATGGAGAGCTCAACATAAACATTTGCAGTGCAGTATGCAATGCACATGTCTCTGTTATATGTCATTTGCTGTGGGTTTCATGAAAGCAGTGTTAATATTTGTGATGCACCCTCTGTTGGAATGGCAGAGACATAGTAAGTAACCAGACAGACACACAGACAAAAACACTTCTCCTTTTATTAAGGTAGATAGTTCCGAGTGTTTCTTTAATGCTATTTCTGTTAGAAAATTGACGGACAAAGCAGAGATGGAAAGTAAAATTGTGGAAAAAGTAAATGTATTACTATTAGGCAGTATCTTCATATATTTTTGCATTGTCACATTTTAAATATTAAGTAATTACAAGCCATTTAACTTAAATGCAACTACTTTGTCTAATAATATTTAGATAATGAATAAGTTATGCATGATTGTTTGCTTTATGTAGTGTGTCAGTCCATTATTGACTGCGTATTTTGTGACTCAGTGCATACAGTATTTACAGTATATGTGTCTGTATATATGTATGTGTGTGTGTTTGTATATATGTGTGTTGTATGCTTTACCATCCACCTGGTCCGGATTATTTTCCAAATCCTTAGAACTCTTTTCTCAGGTAAGCAATTTACCTAAGATGAGCATTCTCAGTCCTTCTTTTTACAGTGCCTTTTTTGTATACTTATTTCTCTAAGCTCTTTGTTTTTTGTCATTTGTGTGCACTCTGTCCTGCAATAAACTACAGGTCTGTATTTACAAAGAAATCTCTTCCTTTGTCAGTGGTTATCATTTAGCTTTTTTCAACTTGATTAAGGCAGCAAAAATGTCATATTACCAGACTGTTTTAAGTGTGAGATTCTTTGTTTTCATAGTCTTCTTACATCCCACACTAAGGCCACATACGATACCATAGGAGGATAATACTGAATATACTCTTCTGTTTAAGAATAAGAAAATACTGAAAGTCAAACAAATTAATAGTTTGTTATTCCTGGTCTAAACCAGCTCAAAGCAATCCACAAGACCCAGCACCCAGTTTATTTTCTTTAAGCTATTTTTCACCATTATAATGGTCTTTACTTTATACAGGTCATTTTGTTCCATGTTCCTAGCATGTGATGATTTGCAGGTTATGTTAGTCACTCATGGTCACACAAGATATTTGGTGCAAACTAACTGGCAGCCTCCACAGGCTCCTCAGCAGTAAGTGAGATTGCCTGCTGGTGACTGACTCACAAAAATCTTCACAGCCCCTTAAGTGCACCGTGGCTGCTCCCAGCATACAATGACCCTTTTACTGCATGTTCACAAAAAGCACTCACAGAAACCTCACAGACGGCCCACTACCTCTAACTAATCTCAGTTTACAGGAAACCTGCTGCCTGTCAAGTGTGGCTCAACCATCAATCATGGCCTTCTGGCCTGTTTTTGGTGCCATCTGACTGAATCATCTGAACTCTTGCATCAGTAATCGGAAATGGACCTCCTGATTGGCAATAACGCAGTAGCTCTGAGGGTCACATTCATTTTAAGTGTTTTGTGCAATGGAGCTGAGCAGTGATGTGAATCTGAACTTCAGCCCAGTCTTGATCTGCATCCTGTAGTGAAGCACACACCTCATTTATAGTTCCTAGATAAATAGATTTAAAAAGACTGAACATTTAACTCCTCCCTTACCACATTCTATAGAGTCTGTTGAATGAGAGACATTGTCACACATGGAATCCATAAAATGCACAAAGCCTCTTCTGCTTTGATTTTTGGCTGAAATATTCATTCAGCTTCAGTGCTTAGGGTATTCAGAATGGTAAGAAAGAATTCGAAGAAGACCATCCCCATGTTACTGGACATTAAAGTGGTAGTTTCTTTTACATCTTTATCTTAATCACTCCAAAGCGTTGCAACACCTATCTCTTTTTCTTATGTTATTCTTTGATTCTGTAATGTTCAATGCTGCCTTTTTCAAATGTCAATGTGTTAAAAAAATATAAAAAGAGGTTATAAAAATAAACAATGAAACAAAAATAGAAGTAACATCCTTAAAGACATCTCAACTCATTTCTTGTTTGTATGCTTTACTATTTCTCTCTCTTTCTCTCTCACTGGTTCTCCTCTTCTTGCTGTATGACAGACATAAAAAATTACAGTTCCTAGAGAAAGTATTCAACCCCTTGGAATTTTTCGTATTTTATTGTTATACAACATTGAATCTCAGTGGTTTTAATATAATATTTTTAAATTGATCGACACAAAAAGAATCTTTAATGTGAAAAGTACAAACAGATCTCCGCAAAGTGGTCTAAATTAATTATATATATAAAACACTGGATAATTGATCACATAAGTATTCATTCCCTTCAATTCAATATTTAGGAGATGACAGCCTTGAGTCTGTGTGCACAGGTCTTCATCAGCTTGGCCATTTTTCTTCCATTCTTCTTTGCAAAGCTGCTCAAGCTCTGTCAGGTTGCATTTGTCAAGTCCAGCCACAAATTCGCACTTATTTTTAGTGTAATTGATCTGTGGGTGTGAAAGAAATCAACATATTATTAAAAGAAACAAGCTTATCATCTACTAGGACAAGTTTGATAAAACCTCTTTGATTCAGTAATCAGGCCGGAGGAAGCTTGTCCATTGTGTCATTTATTTATCTCTTCAGCAAAAGCTGAAGAGGGAGAGTTCATCACAGATGTCTGTTATAGAATGATAAAAGAAATAAGGGCAGAGGTCTATTTTATAAACAACTGAATCTCCGTAAGCGTGTTTATTAATGTATACATTTACTCTGATACACCCAAATAAGTTATCCAAATAAAAGTATATTCTGCTACACTCTTGTTCTTCTCATATCTATATTGTTCAGCTATTACCCATGAAATCTCTGTGTAGTTTACAACTGTCCAGTCTTGTTGTTTACAGGACATCTGCTTATCTCTTAATCATTTCCTGGTACATTTTGTGTATTACATCAGCCATTCTCCTGGTACATTCATGTCGTTTATTTACTTCACGATTACAGTAATTCATTACATTTCTAAAACAAATTCTTATATATTTCAACATGCACTGCAAACCAAAATTCTTAACTGTTGCTACCTCCAAATTATTCTCTCACACAGGAAAACAAATCTTCTCCTTAGGGTTAGGTTTCTTGCAAACAGCATCAGGTTTTTCTCCTGGATTTCCTTGTATTTTGCTGCATTAATGTTACTCTCACTAGCCTTCCAGGGCCTGCTGCAGAGAAGAAATCTAAACAGCATGATGCTGCCACTGCCATGCTTCACAGTAGGTATGGTGTGTTTTTGATAATTTGAGAGTGTTTGGTTTGGTGTTTAACTTAATAGCAAAAAGCTCACCCCCTTCCAGTCAATATCTAGTAGACGAATGATTGTCAGCCATGATAGCCTTGAGTCTGTGTGCTCAGGTCTCGGTCAGATTTGCACATTGCAATTTTCTTCCCAATCTTCTTTGCAAAACTGCTTGAGTTCTGTCAGGTTGTGTGGGACTTGTGCGTGAACAGTCTTTTTCCACCTGTAAATTCTCACTTGAATTTAGAGATTGAATTTGACTCTATCACTCCATGTTATTAATGTTGTTTTTCTAAGGCATTCTGGTGTTACCTGGCCTTTTTTTTTGAGGTTGAAATCTCCCTTGTTGCAGGTTCTTTACAGACTGTAACAGGTTTTCCTCCAGGATTTCCATGTATTTTGTTGCATTTATTTGACGCTCACAAGCCTTCCAGGGCGTGCTGCAGACAAGCATCTCCACAGCATGATGCTGACACCACTATGGGGATGGTGCATTTTTGATAATGTCCAGTATTCAAACATGGCATATAGTCTAATAGCCAGGAAGATCAATTTTGATCTCATCAGACCACAGGACCTTCTTCCACCTGACTTTAGAATCTACCGTCTGCCATTTGGCAAACTGTAGCTGAGATGTCATATGTGTATTTTTAATGCTGGCTTTACTTTTCACTCATAAACTGTGACTGGTGAAGCACCCAAGAAGCATTTGCATGCATGGTGCCCTCAATCTTAACCACTGCAGGGCGCTACTCCTTCAGAGTTCTCACAAGTCCCTTGGTGGCCTCCCACACTTGTCTTCTTGCACAATCACTCAGTTTTGTGGATGGATTGCTCTATCAGACCTGTGCCACACTGGTTCCATTTCTTAATGACTGAATTCGCTGGACTCCAAGGGATATTCAGTGACTTGAATATTTTCTTGTTTCCATCCTAACTCGTGCCTTTTCTGAGTTGCTTGGACTGCTGTTTTGTGTAGGTCTGACCATGATACTCACTCATCACAAGTTGGACCTTCCACATATATAGTCAAGTAAAACTCCAGGCAGGTGACCTCCATTGAACTAATTCTGTGACTTATAAAAAAAAAAAAAAGTTGGATAAAGGTGTGATGATTTTGGTGTGTCCTATTAAAGGAGATTAATACTTATGCAATCAGTTATTTTGTGATTTATATCTATTATTAATTTAGACCACTTTGCAGAGATTTGTTTTCACTTTGACATTAAAGAGTCGCCTTCTGTTGAACGGTGTCAAAAATGGCCAAATCAAACCCATTGTAATTCGATGTTGTATAACAATAAAATGTAAACTTCCAAGGGGATGCATACTTTCATATGTACTGTAGGTAGATAGTCCTAATCTGTGTCCAGCTTCTTCCAACAATATTAGAACTTTCTTACAGTCATTGGCCTGAAATGATTTCTTACTTTCATTTCTTTGTGCCTGCCACATTGTGGAGCTGGCACTCATCTCCAAGAGTCTCGCTGATCAGACTGTGGTAGCTAAGCTTGCACTCATCTGGAGTAACATTAGTTTAAGTGTCCCAATTGCTAGCCATTTTAGTCTGCAATTGGGACGCTTAAACTGCAATTGTTTTTCCACTTTTGTGCTGAATCATACTTGACCCGTCTGGTTTCCTAGTTCAATTCTAGCACAAATAACTGCTCAACCCAACCCTGCAAAATATTGGAACTTTGGCTTAAATTTTGCACAGGCCAAAAGCAGAAATGCCTGATGCATAGTCATGTGAATATAACAAGAAGTTACGGGTTTTCATTTAAGCACTGTACATTTGATGTAGAGAAGCTTTTGGCTTGTTATTTAGCCGCCATTTAGAGCAGTGGTTTTTAACCTTTATTCCTCCAGGGTCCCTAGTGTACCATAAGAATATATGAGGTCCCTCCTACACAGGCCATGATAGTTACCCTCTTGAAGTTTTACTGCAGTCTTGACAAAGATGTTTGTTTTTGAGCTTATATTTTTTAACAAAAGCATATTTGCTGTTAGTGCCATTATATTGCACAAGTTTAGTTAAAGCATAATACAAACTGAATAGGCCATTTCAAAAACAGGCTGCTGTTTGTATTAAAGAATAAGTTCAGTATTTTCTAAGTCAAAGTTATTTCTTCACAAACATGGTATATAAGCATTTGCCTCACAAAATTGTCTTCTAAAGTTAAGTGTTTTTTCTCAATTTTAAATAGTACCTATCTAGGGAATTTTACAATGAGCCCTATGGGGCTTCAGTGGAACATAAAAGAAGGAGTTTTGATGAAAGAAAACATGCCTTCCAGATTTCTGATGTATGTTTGTGACAACAAAAGGGATCTTGAACTAGTCATTTTATCGTATACTAGCCATGGTATCTGTCCAAGACAGGTAATACAATAATTTAAAAATATTTGCTATCTCTTGCCCTACATTCACCTTCAGAGCCTTTCCTCGGTATCCACGTGTGTCTAGATCTCCCTCTCTCGACCACATTGCCGTAATGCCTGTTTCTCAGATTTTGTCATTATTTTTGCGGCCCCTTTTCTCACTTCCTGTCCGCTTTTATGTTCCTCGTCCTTGAAGGTGACTGTCTCAGTGTCGTTACTTCTTCTTTTTTGTCTCACGCTCACACTTCCTCTTCAGATTGTATCACCAAAGTCAAACTAACCAACCAGTTAAGACAGAAACCTGGTTTCTTAAAAATTTGCGTTTACATGGGCATGTGATCTTTTGGAGTTCTCCTTTGTCAAAACCCTGTTGTGCAAAATGAGTTAAACGTCCTCATGAGCCGCCATGAATTTGAAAACAAACATGAAGCCTGCATCCCGCGAGCAGTGAGGGGAACGTTACTTTTAAAAGTAACTTAGTTGCATTACTCATTACTTCCATAAAGAGTGATTATGATATAGTTACTTATTATAAACTGTAATATGTTGCAGTGTGTTACTTTTTCTTCTTTTGTAAGAAAAACTGAACATTTGACTGCCGGTATTTGTTATTAAATCCAAAACACATATATGACACTTCATGAAATTTAAAAGAAAGTCAAACGTGATAATTTTCTTGTGTATTTTAAATGCTTTAAGTCACCATTGTACATCCTCGACCTTTGTGAATTTCCCCTTGGGATTAATAAAGTATCTATCTAGCTAGCCATGAATGATTTTTGGTATGAAAACTGGCCAGTGAACCACCTGATCACACTGGTTCACCATATCTGTAGCAAATAATTGGATAAAAACTAAACTGACACTTTTTTAATGTTTCTGCTACTGGATTACACACAGCTCACTCTTCCACTTGGCTGTGAGTCGCTACGTTTGCTTCTTGTCTTATATCCAGTGCTGCTGGGATAGTAATAAAAAAGGTATTTTTACTTGAATAAAATAATTATTGCATTAGGTGACCCATTATTTTAAAAAGTTGTCAGACTGTTCAACGCATGTTACTTTTTATGTGTTAACCTGCTGCTCCTAAGATTGTGCTGTTGGGTTTTGCTCTGTCCGTTCAGCTCACCAACATAAACGTAGTGATTTCTGAAATACTGAGACAGATTATTTCAGCAAGGAGAAGAAATCATGAGATTCACTGAACATTTGCCTCTGGAAATTAACCTTTGTGGATGCTTCAACTGCTTTTTATCCGAGGTTGCTGGAAGTGTGTGCAAAGCTAACAGAGAGCAACGGACCTGCGCTGACTACAAAATCCTGTGACTCAGTTAGGAGTTACATGGCCAAGTAACAAGGTTACTCGCAGAGAAATCTGTATGTGTTAACCTGGTTTCTCAGAGACGAGTATCCCGGTGTCTGTAACCAGAATCAAGTTATACGAGGCATTTTTAAAACCGGGTTTCTTTGAATAAATGGGTTATTAAAGTGCATATTAAAACACTCAGTAGCTGGTAAACGCAACATTGTTGTGCAAAGTGCCAATGCCAGTTGATAGTTACACCACAGTGGTTGCTGTGATGCCCTTCTACAGAAGTATTTTTCTGAAAGCATTTTGCGTGTCATCATTTCTACAGACTCTCATCTGCAGTCCCTTGAATACAAGGCACACAACATACATTCATTTTTGTGAAATGCATCTATTATTGTTAATGCAAAAGTAATTAATATTAGGCAGTGTAGGAATGAGTGAGAAGGCAGAGCGAGTCTCAAAATAGTAGGGGTGACAACCAGGCAAAGCCCATTTAATTTGCAAAAATAATAAATAAATGAATAAAAAATAAAAGCAACAGGCATACAATTGTGCTTCTTAAGAAGAAAACAATGTCTGTTGTCACCCTCTAGCAGCACTTTCTAGTTGGATCAGGCTTTAAAGGAGTTCTAAACAGTCAGGTCCAAATGCAATGGCATCTTCCAGGTGACATCTCCCTCTATATATTAGCTGAACCGAAAGGGGCAGGGCATCTCAGACTCCGTCGTCCTTGAGGTGTGGTTTCTCTATGCTTTGTGGGAAAAGAAGATGAAGCCATTAGTGACAGCACCTAATCTTATTCTGGGGTGGTACTACATATCTTAGACGAGCCTGGAAGGAGACACTCTGGCACGCATGTATCATAGCTGGTTGCCGTAACTTTGATGTACCGTCCACATTTTTTGCCATCCCCTGACCCTAACCCAGTAGCTCTACTTTAATTGTGATTCTAGACACTCATTGCCATACACATGTCACCACTTTTACATATGTGAAATATCAGTAGCACTGTAAACAAATGCAGATACAAACCATGTCGACCTGTACCCAAGCCATATTGGTTGAACTGTGCGGCATGGTTTGGTTCATTAATGGATCAGCGTTTTCAGTATTTCCAGTTAGTATTAAGCTTTTTAAAATTTCTTTCATTTTTCAAAGTTTAGTAAAGCTTGGTTTAGTAAGCTTCAACCCTGTGTTTCTGAGTGGGCTGTTTTTGATTCATCGCGTGTGTTTTCTATCTCCTGGTGTTGTTGTAGTCATGTGGGTGCTTTACTGGTAGCTCTTTCTTTCTTTCTTTCTTTCTTTCTTTTTCTTTCTTTCTTTCTTTCTTTCTTTCTTTCTTTCTTTCTTTCTTTCTTTCTTTCTTTCTTTCTTTCTTTCTTTCTTTCTTTCTTTCTTTCTTTCTTTCTTTCTTTCTTTCTTTCTTTCTTTCTTTCTTTCTCTGTCTCTCTCTCATGAGGTCTCACCTCTTTGACACAGCTGCACAATGCTGTCACCAAGCTGGAGATGGAGAGATTTGATCTTCAGAAGAAACATGCAGAAAACATTCATGAGCTTCTTGAAGACACCAACTCGCGGCTCAGCAGGATGGAAGCAGAGCATGCTGCCCAGACAAAAGCCACAGTAAGGCTTCAACTTTCTTTTTGTAATACACATAGGGTGGCCTGCATCATCATTGTTTGCGATGCTTTTCTGGACTCTTCATTACTTCAGTCATTCCTGATCAGAACCTGAGTGCCAGTGTCTTTGTTAGGCAAGGAAAGAAAAGCACACTGGTCATTAGGTGAGTAGGGGAAAGAGGGAAGTGGAGATGAAGGTGGCAGGCAGAGGGAGGCCTCACGGCGCCGTTAATGAGTCCTACTTCTCAAATCAGCATTCAGAGCTTGTCACAGGTGAGTACAAATTCAGGGGAACTGTTCCCGCTGTGTCAGCAGGACTGAGTCAAGAACCTTCAAAGGCAGTCAAATCTCGCAGTGCTGCCCCCCCATTAAATAATTAAACAAGGGAGAGTTCAAGGCGAGGCTGAGGATGAAAGAGATTTCTGTCACTGCAAATTAGATCCTCCACTTTCAGCTCCTTGTTTGCTGTCCTTTCCCATCCTGCAGGTGCACAGTGTTTTGCGAACATGCTAGCCATAGCAGTCTTTATTATAGCCTTTCGTGAGGGTGGAATTCTGGCCCATTGACTCTGAGAGAGTTGTTGGGTAACTTGATTCAAGGACACGCTGGAAATTAAAGCCTGAATTATGAGCTGATAGGACTTTGCTGAGTGATATCTAGTAAACCGGCACCTAAGAGAATATAATATGCAAGACAACACCCGAGGAATCAGTGTAGGATTTGGCACAGGTTAAAACTGAACTGGGACCAAAACTGCCTAGAAGACCGTGTTTAAAACACTAGGTGAGGTGTTTTTGTCATGGAGAGTTAGAGACTGAATTGTAATAGCTGACTCAGGTAAACAAGGAGGTAAAACCTGATCTGAGAAAATTCATGTTTTTCCTGTTTTCTCAAAAGTAGTCCCTCACACCATTCCTTCCCAGAAAGTGTCATGTGGCCACTATTTGAAGGCCTTCTCAAGTGTGTCAGGGAGTACTTTGAAAGAGATTCACCTTAGAGCCCACGTCATGGGGAATATCCTTAATCCAGTCCTATCAGATAGATCCACTGACTTGTGTGAAAGACCAGCTAACCGATTTGATTTTCTGTCTGCTGTGTTTTACCCCGTAGGACCTGATAGTGAAGGAGCTGGAGGCTCGGGTCCAACAGCTGACAGTGGAAGTTGAAAATGGCAATTTGCTGCGTCAGAAGCTGACCCAAGAGAAGGCCGAGCTGGAAATTCTCCACAGAACGGGTGTTGCAGAATTAACACAGATGAAAGAAAGGTGCTGCTAATCTAACATGTTTTTCTGAGTTAATAAGCCTGCATACAAGGCATGGTAATGGGAGTTGTTACTGTTAGTAGATTTAATTCATTTTTATCAGAGTGGGAGCAATTCAGAGGAAGTGCCCATAAGATCTTTTTTTTTTCAGGTGCTCTGAGCTACAGAAAGAAAATGAAAATTTGTCTGAAGAGTATGAGATGAACATTCAGGCAATGCAGGTCAAGCAAGCATCCGATATCACCTTCTTAAAGCAGGAATATACATTGTCGGCAGGAAAGGTATCCTAATTCTTTGAGTTCCCAGCATTCATCATCTTTCATTTTTAGGGGTCTAGGCTTCCTATGTGTCTGTCACTCCATTAGTTTACAGAATATCATCTAATCCTGTCATATCTTAGCATCTTGAAAGTGCACCTAACTATGGTGTGGCCCTGTGTTATTTTTGTGTAAGTAATCCTCCATATCATGCAGTTTTAACTCCTAAAGCTTGATCTTTTTCTGTCTAATGTGTACTGTCCATTTATTTCTCGGCCATTTAATCCCATCACACCCTAGTGTTCTTCTGCTTAATGCTTTGTAGTCTGGATCTGTTAGGTATCACTGACTTGCAGCTTTGTGCTGGGATCATGGGAAGACTCAGCTGAATCTTCTTAGACCTAGCAGTATAAGTAGCGCACCTTTAGAAGCCATTATGTAAGTTTGGCAGGTTTTTTGACCAAGTTGCCTTCCACCACTTTACACGGCCTTAAAAATTCTTCAGAATGAGACCTTTTCTTCATATTTCCTCCAAAACAACTTCTCCTTTAGCTTCACACCTTTCACTTGTATCACATGCACCTTTTACACCCTTTCTTTTTTTTCATGTTTGTTCACTTATACTAAAACCAGTTCACCCAGAGTCTAAACCTTCGACTTCGACTCCATCTCTGACTCCTCAATTTATGGTGCCACCAACTCAGACTGCTGATGATAAATACACAGCATACAAGATACAAAGCATTTCATCACTGCTGTCAGGAATCACAGGGTACTTTTTCGTACTTTTAACCTGTTAAACTTTGGGTTTAGATAGATAGATAGATAGATAGATAGATAGATAGATAGATAGATAGATAGATAGATAGATAGATAGATAGATAGATAGATAGATAGATAGATAGATAGATAGATAGATAGATCTTTATTGTCATTGTCACTTTTATAAAGGAACAACAAAATTGAAGGTGCAGTCGACTCAGTGTGAGGCATAAGATTTAAAAAGACAAGAAGAGAGAAAATAATAACAAACCGAATAGTAATAAAAGTACTTTACAAAATATACAAATTGCACTGGTTGACTTAAGGTCTATATTGCATATTAGGAGAATGACATGGAGCAGTTTTATTCCGAGTTCAGGGCCATGTCTGCTTTTGGATAAAAGCTGTTTTTAAGGCGGTTTGTTCTGGTTTTTGTTGCTCTGTATCTGCTGCTGCAGCTTTTCATATTTATTAAATAATATTTACAAAGTTTAAAAAGAGGCTATTTTAACCAAATGTTTAGAAGGAAAAAATAGTTTAATTGAATTAGTATAGTTGAAATTGGAAATCTTACCACATTATATTACAATTGACATTTAGTCATCGTCGGTACATTTTTACCAACTCCAACTCCTGTAAACCAATACTTGCTTCCAACTCCACGACTCCGACTTCACAGCGCTGAGCACCCCATACACAGTAGCAGCTTCTCTCAGCTTCACATACAGTTCCTTCTCCACCTTCATGTGCTTCCCTCCAGACCATACCTTTAACATTGACACTACTCCGGACCTCTCCTCAATGCTGGATCACACACTGCTCTCTCACCTCTGTTGAAACCCACATAAAGCTCTTGCCATCTTGCTACGCTCTCGATTTCCTCTCTCCCAAGTTCTTTTTCTCCTTTCTTACCTGCCCCTCTTCTTTTTATTCATGAGGCTGACCTTACCTGATGCCGTGCACCCGACATGCTGCTAAGTGTCAATCACCTCATTAAGGCAAGAGCATGTCGCCACTGATTAATCAACGGGTTATGTGAAAACGTAAAACACTTAATTTAACTCCATAGTTCAATCCTCTATAACACTCATTCAAAATTTCCTGAAAATCAGTTCTGCATTTTCGCATGATTGGTGATCAAATAAAGATAGATTGTGGTTTATTTGTATAGATATTGTATCTGCTAAGTTACAAAACTGCCTCCTTCAAAACAACTTCAATGTTAGTTTCAAAATTTACACTTAACTCCATCTGCATCCCACACCCCATCATACTTACGCAAAACTTTGACCATGTAGATCCTTTTCGCCTCCTGCTGACTTCTTATCATACCCTCAGACTTCATACAAACCCACTGCTTGGTAAAGAGAAGTCATGAACATGTTTCCCAGCCGTACACCCACTTCCTCTCGCTCCTCCTGCTCACTCCCTTCTTTAACTCTCACCTTGGTCTTTCTTTGCATTCAAGTTGTGGAATTTTTTTTCTCATACCAATTTTCCATTTCTATTACTTCCCCTTCAATGCCAAGTCGCTGTTTGGCTTAAAAAAGAGATGTTGATGTTCTGTAAGTGTATCCCACTAAATTCTAATTGTTTCTGATCTCAGTGTTCTCAGTATCTCCAGCTTTCTCTGTATTTTGTTTGATTCCCCTCACTTCTCAGCGTTTTGTATGCGAGTGTCCTAATGACTGTGAAGAAGTTGAAAAGCTAGTCATAAGCATCCTCAACATCAGTTTACATTCCATTTTCCTTCAGTTTCTCTATTTCCTATCTTAGAGTGCAGAGCTGATTGACAGTTTGGAGCAAGCCGTGACTGAACTGAAACAGAAGGTGCAGGAGGCAGAACAACGGCGACAGCAGCAACTGAAGGCGAGTATTGACCGGATTGATTCAGAACAAGTGAACAAAGTTTCAAATTTCTTAGCATCAAAAGTAAATAAACTTTGTGGCCAATGGAGGGTGCTCCAGCCGCCCCAACCCGACACAGACAGACACAGGAGGCACAACTTCAAAGCACATATGCTTTATTTTTCTTTTTCCCTTGTGGAAAATATTTTCCCTGTCTCCCACAAGCCCAATACAATCCCAAAAGCACAACACAACTCTCCCTTCTTCTTTCTCTTTTTCCTCCTCCACTCCTCTGGGTAAGCTTCGCCTCCCTCCACCCAACTCTGACTCCCTGAGTAGTGTCTGCTGGCTCTTTTGATAAGGCACCCGGAAGTGCTCCAGGTGCTCGTTGCCCTACTGCTGGCAGCACTTCTGGGTGTGGCGGAGGAGCTGTTCTGCCGCACCTCCTGGCGTCACCCACGGATCCTAATGGGGCTGTATCCAACTCCAACTCCCATGGAGCCCTGTGGGAGTTTGAGACACCACTGCAACCCAGGGGGGCTGCCGCTTAGCACTCCGGGGAAGGTATTGCTATGACCACACTTTCTCCCCCAGTCCTTCCAGTGTGGGGGCATTCTGGCCGGGCCAGGACCCCGGCCGTCCACTACAACACATACAAGTCATTACAAATTCCCATTTGTTTGATTTATCTGAAGCTTTTTGTGTCTTCTCCTTCAGTTTATTTCAATTTTTTTTGACATAGCTAATGGTTTGATTTTGTTTTAGGAACAAGAAATGTGCTTTCAGAAGGAGAAAGCCAATCTGGAACTGCTTAATGAGACGAAGGTGAGTTGCATACAGATGGCTTGTAGATTAGTTTAGCGTGTGCTGCAGGACAGAGAGTTGAGTTCTTGTCAACATCTGAAATATGAGTGGACTCTCGACATTCTGTGCACAGGAGCATCTGTGGGGAATGCAAGAGAAGGAGCATAGACAACGTTAAGTGTGCTGCTCTCTGTTGGCAGATTCAATCCTTGCAGATTGAGGCTGAAAAGGAGAGGGAGAATTCCAGGAAGATGATTAATTCCCTGGAGGAGAGTTTAAGGTAAGCTCCTCATCTGGGGAAGGACAGCCTGAATGGTTAAGAGCAGCTGCTTTAAGGGCTAAGAAAAATGTGTTTGGCCTGTCATTTGTGCTGGGCTGGCCAGAGAGGTCACCTTTGTGCTGTGTAGTCCTGATGGCCACAGTTATCAAACGTCCACCTCAGGAATGATCTATAGCTGTGTTACTATGGTAACATTTGATGAGCTACTGCTCTGTGAATGTTTGCTCTCAAGGTCACTTATGCAGCTAATGCACATCTTTGGAATTTCTGATTTCTGTAGTTTTCCTTTTGGCTTTATTTTTCCCTTGTTACATGTAAAACCTACAAACGTATTCTTATAAAATTACTTAAAATGTCTGGATGAGGGCACCCATGGGAATAAAATAAATAGCAGGCATAGAGAAAACAACAAGAAAATGGCATAGGGCAATAACAGCTGAGTCAGACTTATAATGATAGCCGCATAGCTATTGAGATTAGAAAAATAGAGTGTGGTATGTTTAGGGTTACGGTGGTAGGAATATAGTGCAATATCTATAGAAATTAATTGTTATATATGGACTAGTGCAAGAGTGAACACTTCTAAGAGAAATAGAGTAATATGTTTGGTGTTATACTGACATCCCTATGTTTAGAAGGATACAAAGAGAAATGCATAAAGGCAGAATAGTTCAGAGTGATATCAGCAGACTTGGTAATAGCTGATGAATTATTAAACATCTGTGAGATTAGAGTTACAGAGTCATATAGTTAAGGTTGTTGTGTAACCCACACAATTAGAGAGTGGAACCAGGAACCTAGAAATAAAAACGAGTGATTTTAATTCCACTAGTAGGACACGAGAAATGCAGTGATTTCTGCTAAGCTGCTATTCACATTTGGTAGAGTACAGAATGATGTGCTGGGGTTCTGCTAACCCTTTTTTTATTTTGAGTGGCTAAGTGATTTCTGCACAGATTAGACTGTAATATGAGTGTGGTATGAGTGATGCCAAGTGATGAGAGAGTAAAGGAATACAGACCATGTTTTTAAAAGTTATAGTGAAATTTCTATATTTAGGGATAATATTTGCCCAGGCAGAATAGTTGAAAGTGGCATTAGTGGAGGAAGAATATCTGATGGGTTATTGTGGAATATTACTCATGGTAGTAAATTAAAGGTTATTATAGAAAGTCTCTGATTAGAGGGATCAAGAGATATTTGCAGAGGCAGAGCAGCGTAGCTTAACTAGCTTGATATCAGGATAGCAGGAGTAATGCTGAGTTGTATGCTTAAATATTGTGATGTCTATGAGATTAGGGGTGTGCAGAGTGGTATTTTCTGACATCTGTACTGTTATAGGGATATGGACTGCTACCAGTACCAATTTGTACCAAAGTAAAAATAATATACATTTGACTAGTATAGTGGCAATACCATGCAGAATAAAAGTGGGGTCTGACACAGAGAGAGAGAGATATCAGTTGACATGACTTGGAAGGGCACCACTCACCAGAACCATTTTTCCACAGTACCTATCTTCGAACTGAGATGCTTTGTAGCGTGAGTATATCAACAATTTGATTGGTCACAAAGGGTGGGATTTGCACTGTGGACAGGTGGAGTTTAGTGGCAACACTGCATGGAACAAGGTAGGGGTTTAAATAGAGAGAAGAGGTCAGCTGACATCACCAGAAGGCGGACTGCTCACAGTGTTCACAGATTGTGTGTTTACAGCTCACCAGCAGCAGTTTACCGCAGCGCAAATCTTTGAATCTGAGATGCTACATAGCGTGATACCACAGCGATTCAACTGGTCACAAGGGTAGAATGTACATTGTGGACAGGTGGAGTGTAGTGGTTACACTGCACAGAAAAAAGGTAGGGGTTTACACAAAGAGAGGTCAGCTGACATCACCAGGAAGTGTGCCGCTCATGGTGTTTAGAGAGAAACTCTCTGTATAGCTGACTGATGGGGCTCTCCATTTAGCTCACATCTGAGTCAGAGATCGCAGCTTTGCAGTTCACCACAGTGCAGATGTTCAAACTGAGATGCTTTGTGGTGTGACCCCACAGTCATTCAACTAGTCATGCTTCTAATTACAAGCATACCTTTCTTTTTTGGAGAAAGCACCGCCAAATATAGGTACATCACCAGCAGTCCCTGGGCACTTGATTAAAACTTCACTGGACAGATGAAGGCCCTTGTTAGAGCACCATCTGCAAATACTGATAGAAACAAAAAGAGCATGCTTTAAACATTAAGTCTTGAATTAAATACTGGACAATGCAGCTTTTTTAGATTAATGTCATACTAGTATACTTAAGGCGGCAGTGGTAGTGCTGCTGCCTCACAGTTAGGAGAGCCGGGTTTGCTTCCCGGGTCCTCCCTGCATGGAGTTTGCATGTTCTCCCCGTGTCTATGTGGGTTTCCTCCCACAGTCCAAAGACATGCAGCTTAGGTGCTTTGGCGATCCTAAATTGTCCCTGGTGTGTGTGTGTGTGTTTGTATGCCCTGCAGTGGGCTGGCGCACTGCCCGGGGTTTGTTCCTTCCTTGAGCCCTGTGCTGGCAGGGATTGGCTCCAGCAGACCCCCGTGACCCTGTAGTTAGGATATAGCGGGTTGGAAGATGACTGACTGACTGACTAGTATACTTAAATATTATTATCACAATCTTAAGGTCTAATACTTCATTTTTAAAACGTGTAGTTTTACTTTAAACATATCCCATCTGCTTTGGTGCCATTTTGATTGCTTGTTCTCTCGTCCAGGTTTATATAGCCCTCTGCTTGTGTCAACTTGATTCTTATTAGATGGTCCAAGTTGGTGACCACTGGTCGATTCCGGGATTTTGTCTTGATTACCATGGGTTATCAGATTGAAGAACCCTACACTAGATCCTTGGGATTTACCTTAAATGCCAGTAAGCTGCGCCAGCTCAGTAAACTCTTCATTTTTAGCACCCAAGTCACCATCTCCAAAAATGGCCCTTCCTAGTTTTCTTTTTCTTAATGGCAAACTTGAAATCAGAATACTAATGGCAGTCATTTGTCTGACTGCTGTTTAGAATTTTTTCCCGTCAGCCTGGTTACATCATCCATTCCATGATCAAAGTCAAGAGATGAACCTGGTCGCCTCCAGTCCAAAACCAGACAATTCGTTCAGCGCACCTTTACCTTCAAACATATAGATGTTCACAGGCTATGTGGACAGACATTATATTAGCCAATGTATTTACTGCACTCTCTGCTTTTTCATTTGGTTACTCCATTGAGCATGTTCTCCGGATTTCAATACAATTTCTCTCACGTACAGTAAGATTGCTTTGATATAGTTCTTCCTAAACATCCCCAGGTATAGTGCAGCAGCTCTGGATTTGGGTTTATCAGTTATTTTGAGAATATTTTCCAGTTGGGCCATTCTGCTCAGCTTCTTTCATACAGTATTCTGTTAAGATACTCTTAATTGTGCAAAAAAAAGCACTGATAGCTTTGTAATGTGAAAACCTGCACACTCATTTCAAAGGCCTCAACTATACATAATTCACCTCTAAAGCTAGGTCCGACACTACCACCTTTGCATTTAAAAAATGCTGGTGTTTTTTGCATTGTTTACAATACAAAAGGATCCCTGCCCATACTGAAACGCACGAAAACTTATCTGACCTAGACATTCGCCTGCACTGGGATTGCACACATAAGTGGCAAACTCCATGAAGTAGTCCCATGAAAGACAGGTTGCCATGAGCTTTATGTGCTTTTAAAAGTCTCCGTGCATGCAGGGGTCCACAGTTAATTGTTCCAGCGTCACATTAATGTGCTGATTACAGTTAATATTAACTGTCTTCACAACTGATGACAGTCGTCTTGTCATTAAATAAAAAGTAAGCAAATGTTAAAGTGACACTAAAAAATATATATATATACCAGTAACAGCGGACTGCATGATAATGTGCAGTGAATACACTTGACTTGAGCATTCCTAGTTTTCATGCTCTTTTTCTGTACGTTTGACATTCGTTTGCTCAGAGGTTGATGCACTTGCTGCTTCCTGAGCAGCCCTTTCTTTTCTTTTCATTCGTCGGCATCTTTTTGTGTTAAAACTGATTTGGTCAGTGTTTGTGTTGCAATTACTTAGTACGTTTTATTTAATTTTTCACTTAAGCTGGCACTTAAGTCTTCAATCTGCTTCAAGAATGATTTAAGATATGAAGGGGTAGGGGAAGTGACGGTAAAGGTGGTAGGGATGAGAATGGCGTCCGTATGCATGTGCCACTGGGCCACCCTGCTGGACGCTGCAAAGAGAGTTGATTCTACAATAAAATAAAAAGAGTAATAATTCCAAAACTCTTCACTTTTAATATAAAGCTGTAGTGCAGAGTTTCAGCGTAGTGTATGTGTGTACCACATTTCAGGCTACAGGTTATTTGATTTTTGACCTTGACCTTCCTGGGTTGACCTTTGACCTTGGAGGTCAATCATCACCCCGAAAGTGGATAGTAGACGTCATGTAGTATATGTGTACCAAATTTCAGGTCAATAGGTCAAACGGTTTGCGAGTTACAGGTGATTTAAAATCCTGGACAGACAAACTGAACAGCCATGGTAGCATATTATATAAGAAGATATATTTTAAGCTCAATGTTCCTTCACCAGATGATCGATTATAAGGTAATATTGAGAGGTCGGCTGCATTCTACAAACCTTCCACTTTGTTAAGAGCCTTTGTATTAAATTTTGCTGCAGAATGCACTCCTCCTTATTGAACAGATCAAGTTTAAGTAATAAACTTTGATAAGAGGCTGCCAACTGAGTTATTTGCAATCTGATTTTTAAGGGTCTGTGAATTTTTCACCACAACGGTATTGCAACCGGCCACAGGATTTATCGTAAAACTGTAGCAACTGGCAAGCAATTTGCCTTTTATGCATGTATACAGGATTCAAACGCAATTTAGATGCATTAAGGTAAGCAGCACAATAATCACCATAGAAAGCAACTCTTTTATACCTGCTATGTTGAAAAATGTCTTTCTACTTTAAAGGGTGACTGATCAAGGAGGAAATGAGCCATTGTGATCAGCAGGATCCAAAGGGCCACAAAATAAGCACAAACAAATCAGAGTGTAATTAGAGTATCATTTTCATAAAACTGTGTTTATGCCCAATCCACACCAAAATGCTGGCAGTACATTTTAAGAAGTATACGGCTCTGGAAAGCGTCTTTAAAAGTCTTTGTTTCCTGGGGTCAAAAGCGATGAGATAGTGTGGGCTGAAGGTGAAAATGCAGACAAGTGTATGCATTATCTAAATGAAAACACATTTGTGTGAACAGGACCTTTAACATTTGCTGTTCTTCGCAGATGGTGTGCTAAACTATACTTGTTTTACCAAATTAGGAGGTATTGTATATTAGCTAGAATTAGGTGAATCATTACAGAGGAACATGGACAGCATACACATTTGAGCAAAAGTGTGGCAGATGAAATTGAATGTAAATAAATGTGAGGTATCTCATGTAGGAAGTGTGGAGGATTGCCGGCTTCCCAGTCCGGCCCTCACCCCCAGACCGCTAGGAGGAGCCCTCCGGACAGCATATTCGTGCCCCGAGTTCCAGCAGGGCCTCATGGATTTTGTAGTGTCGTTACACAGCCTTGCTGGATACCTTGGGGGCCGCCAGGAGTCGCTGTAGGGGGGCTAGTGGGCCCTTACGTGCCCTATAACCCGGGAGTGCGTCACAGTCACGTGACTGGAGGAAACGACGTGCTCCCGGGATGAAGAAGAGGACTGTTTGCCCTGACCTGGAAGGAAACGGACTTGTGGGTTGTGCCAGGAACCACTTCCGGGTCAGGGGATATAAAAGGACTATGGGAAGCCCAGTACACTGAGCTGAGCTGGGAGGTAGGGTGGCAAGTGTCTGGGCGAGGAGGAGAGAGTATTGTGTATTGGTTTATTGAGAGTTTATTGATTATATGAGTGTGGAGTGGAGGGTGCTTGGTGCACTGTATAACAGAGAAATAAATATTAGTTATACTTTTACCTCGTGTTCAGAGTGGTACCTGAGGGTTCAAGAGGTGGCTCCACGCATCAACTGTTACAGAAGTTAAAATGTTAGACATGAATACATAATGGGAGGTCTAAAAATTTGAAACTGCCTCTTGAGAAGCACCTAGGAGACATAGTGAACTTGTATCTATCTAACTCCAAGCAGTGCACTGAAGCCGTTTAGAACAATAAGAGAACGTTGGGTTATATAACATGATTTATGGCATGTAGGTCAAAGGAGGTTACGCTAATGGGGTTTGTAATGTATAAGTGAGGCCGCAGCTGGAGTACTGAGCAGTTTTGGTCTCCAGGGTCAGTGCTTGTCAGGGCCCATTTGGAGCCCTAGGTGTAGTGGACGAACGTCGCCCCTCATGGTCCATCCGAGTAGTTGGTATTATTAGACTTCAACGACCTATGGGGAGAGTCCTCCTGGGTGTCTGGAGTGTGCAGCCCATGGTGTACAGAGTGTGTGCACTTTTGAATTCATAAATGGTACCCTGCAGGTAAAAAAAATCCAACTCAGTATTATCAGAATCTGGCAACATAGGGGCCAGTCTGCCTCGGTCTTCAGAGCTTGCACGCCTTAACTTTAATAAATGGCACCCCTCAGATGACAGCACCCCAGGCACCCACCCATGTCACCTAATGGATTGACTAGCTCTGTCTAGGCTGCAAAAAAGAAACACCACAGTACTAGAGAATGTCCAGGGAGGAGCCACTAGGCTGAGTGGTATGAGCTGTGGAGAAAGACTAAAGGAGTTGAACCTTTACAGTTTAAGCATACAGAGATTAGGAGGTGACATGACAGAAGGGTTTAAAATTATGAAGGGGAATTAGTACAGTGGATTGAGACAGCTACTTTGAAATGAGTTCAACACGGGCACAATTGGAAACTTATGAAGGGCAAATTTCACGAAAATGTTGCAAAGTTTATTTTCACACAGAGAACCATAGATACATGGAATAAGTTAAAAGTAGAATGTTAAAGAATAGGACTTTAGGGACATTTAAGATTCATCATGTTGTTATTTTACAAATATTAGTTGAATAAGATTGGAAAGCTTTGTTGGGTTGAATGGGCTGTTCTTGTCAACATTTTTTAAATGTTATAAATGCTTTAAATACTATTTTAAGCAATGTTTCTGCTTCATCAAAAACATGTCAATACATGCATCATCGGTGCCAAGATCTTCCTGGTAGACAGCATGGTGTTCCTCCGTTATCTGTTGTCTAAGTATTGAAGTGACCCCATTACATTAGCCTTACGTGACAGAGGCACTGGTTGAGGTTAGCATCACCGTTTTCTATAAATCCAAGCAGTGATTTTGCTATTACATCTGCAATATGCTTGTGCTGTAGGCTGATAGCTAAACAATGTCAGCAAGCAGTTTTGGAAGGGGTTTAATTTTGCCCCCTAAACCTAATATAAAAGAAAAGCATTTTATGGTTTCAGTATTTTGTTGACTATTAAGGTATGAAAATTATCTGTGATAGTACAAATGCATTAATGAATCATCTTCACAAATTGAAACAGGTTTTTATGCCTCCAGCTGTCAGAAAGGTTGACATATTTTGACAGATGATCACAAATTTCTTGAACATATACCTTTTAATGGGAAAAAGCAAATTATAAATCAAATTTTGATTTGTTCTTGCTGGCAATGTCAACTCATTTCTCGCTTCATTCACTAAAGTCACTTAGTAGCTCACTACTTCCATGCTTTTGACTGTGTAATATTTACATTTATCTGCTTAGTAGACACTTTTATCCAGATGGACTTGCAATAGAGGTCAACATAATTGAGTAAACATCAGTCTGTGGGATTGTTTAGAAATACCATATATACTCACATATAAGTTGGGTCTTGAAACCCGAAAAATTGATCATAAAATCAGACCTCGACTTATACGCCCGTTCAAAAATGCGACACTTAATTTTTATTTATTTATTTTTTTAACATCTTCTTGCCTCCTTCAGTCTCGTATCAGTTTCTCAGATACATCGAATTTTGTTGCAGCAGCACAGTTACTAATTTGTTTCGCTGCTTCAATGACGTTTAATTTAAAACCAGCTTCACATTTTCATCTGATCGAACGCTTCATCGTAGATAAGGGATCCTCTTACGATAAAGGTGTATGAGAGTGTGAGATAAAAAAAAACAAAACAGTGCAAACGTTGCTTCGGAATAGTTTGGGTATTACTGTGTAGTCACGTAGGCACAATACAGAGAGAGAGAGAGAGGTTAGGAGCACACGCTGATACAGTGCATTGCCACACCCACATAGAATAACAAGGCAGTGTGCTCCATGGTTACTCTGACAGGTGAACCAATAGCGTAAGTTTTCTGCATTCGACTTTTATGACAGACATTATAAAATGCCAGAAATTATACTGTAAATTCAAGTCCCGACTTATCCACAAGTATATACAGTGCATCCGGAAAGTATTCACAGCGCATCACTTTTTCCACATTTTGTTATGTTACAGCCTTATTCCAAAATAGATTAAATTAATTTTTTTCCTCAGAATTCTACACACAACACCCCATAATGACAACGTGAAAAAAGTTTACTTGAAGTTTTTGCAAATTTATTAAAAATAAAAAAACTGAGAAATCCCATGTTCATAAGTAGTCACAGCCTTTGCTCAATACTTTGTCGATGCACCTTTGGCAGCAATTACAGCCTCAAGTCTTTTTGAATATGATGCCACAAGCTTGGCACACCTATCCTTGGCCAGTTTCGCCCATTCCTCTTTGCAGCACCTCTCAAGCTCCATCAGGTTGGATGGGAAGCGTCGGTGCACAGCCATTTTAAGATCTCTCCAGAGATGTTCAATCAGATTCAAGTCTGGGCTCTGGCTGGGCCACTCAAGGACATTCACAGAGTTGTCCTGAAGTCACTCCTTTGATATCTTGGCTGTGTGCTTAGGGTCGTTGTCCTGCTGAAAGATGAACCGTCGCCCCAGTCTAAGGTCAAGAGCGCTCTGGAGCAAGTTTTCATCCAGGATGTCTCTGTACATTGCTGCAGTCATCTTTCCCTTTATCCTGACTAGTCTCCCAGTCCCTGCTGCTGAAAAACATCCCCACAGCATGATGCTGCCACCACCATGCTTCATTGTAGGGATGGTATTGGCCTGGTGATGAGCGGTGCCTGGTTTCCTCCATACGTGACGCCTGGCATTCACACCAAAGAGTTCAATCTTTATCTCATCAGACCAGAGAATTTTCTTTCTCATGGTCTGAGAGTCCTTCAGGTGCCTTTTGGCAAACTCCAGGCGGGCTGCCATGTGCCTTTTACTAAGGAGTGGCTTCCGTCTTGCCACTCTACCATACAGGCCTGATTGGTGGATTGCTGCAGAGATGGTTGTCCTTCTGGAAGGTTCTCCTCTCTCCACAGAGGACCTCTGGAGCTCTGACAGAGTGACCATCGGGTTCTTGGTCACCTCCCTGACTAAGGCCCTTCTCCCCCGATCGCTCAGTTTAGATGGCCTGCCAGCTCTAGGAAGAGTCCTGGTGGTTTTGAACTTCTTCCACTTATGGAAGATGGAGGCCACTGTGCTCATTGGGACCTTCAAAGCACCAGAAATTTTTCTGTAACCTTCCCCAGATTTGTTCCTCGAGACAATCCTGTCTCGGAGGTCTACAGACAATTCCTTTGATTTCATGCTTGGTTTGTGCTCTGACATGAACTGTCAACTGTGGGACCTTATATAGACAGGTGTGTCCCTTTCCAAATCATGTCCAATCAGCTGAATTTACCACAGGTGGACTCCAATTAAGCTGCAGAAACATCTCAAGGATGATCAGGGGAAACAGGATGCACCTGAGCTCAATTTTGAGCTTCATGGCAAAGGCTGTGAATACTTATGTACATGTGCTTTCTCAATTTTTTTATTTTTAATAAATTTGCAAAAACCTCAAGTAAACTTTTTTCACGTTGTCATTATGGGGTGTTGTGTGTAGAATTCTGAGGAAAAAAATGACTTTAATCCATTTTTGGAATAAGGCTGTAACATAACAAAATGTGGAAAAAGTGATGCACTCTGAATACTTTCCGGATGCACTGTACAGTAAGTGTTACAGGACAAGGTTATAAAATTGACCATCATACAAGTGAAGAGCACACAACAAGACACATACAAGTTACCTGACAGCTAATATCAGTTAGACAGAAAATAACCTAACAAGGGAGTCTTCAAATGCTTCTTAAACACATTGGGGTGCGCAGCTCATTCCACCAGACAGGAGCTACACATAAACTGAGGTTTGATATCACACACAGAGGTGGCACCACCTGACATTATTCATCAGCAGACCTGAGTAGTCGAGAAGAAGCATAGGACCTCACAAGTGTCTCTAAATAGAAGAATGCTGACGCGCTAACTACTCTGTAGGCAAACATCAAGGATTTAAACTTAACACTTGCTGCTACAGGAAGCCAATGTGGTGATCTGAAAAGAAGAGTGACATCTGACTGTCTTCGTTGGTTGAACCACATGTGCCGCTAGAGTTTGAATTATGCTGCATGCTCTGTCAGATATGGTCTGATCTTGCAGATATTGTATACTAGTCGTCCCTCGCGGCTTCACCTGCATAGTAGTGAAACAGGACAGCAAGGGGGGCCCTTCCCAGCTTTCCACTCCTGACGCCACGCTTTCCCCTCCCCTCTGCCCACAGCCTCTGTCTCAGATTAGCATGAATATAGCGCTCATATAAGTGAACTATGATACTTAGCGCGATAAGACAGGTCACAAAATCAACCGGAATGTTCAAGCAAATTATAGAAAAAAAACCTGATCTAAATCTGTATAGTGGTTTTCTCGTTCGCTAGCTAAGCAGAGGTAAGGTTCACACCCCATGGCTGGTGCGCGAGTGAGGAGGGCTCCCCCCCTCCCCTCGGCCCGCTGTGTCTCTCTCGGATTCTCACAAATAAGTTGGTACTGCAAGCAAACTATGGTACTTAGCGGGATGAGAGAAGTTGCAAAATCAATCAGAATGTTCAAGCAAATTCTAGAAAAAAACCCGATCTAAATCCGTTAAGTATTAATCTTGTAAAAAGAGGACAGACATACAGACAGACGCTGGATTCTCTGTGTGTGTGTGTATATATAGCAAAATACCCGCGCTTCGCAGCGGAGAAGTAGTGTGTTAAAGAGGTTATGTAAACATATATATACATATATATACATATCTACATATACACATATCTACATATACATATATATACATATACACATCCACATATATATACATATATATATATATATATATATATATATATATATATATATATATATATATATACACATATCAACATATATATACATACATACATACATAGTGCGTTGTAACACAGGCTGTGATTGTTACATTTGAGGGAGACGACAAATCACAGCTTCCCGCTTTCTATTCGGGCCTGTGATTGGTGCTTTGACTGATGCCCAGATCCCACAGTATGTCCCCTTAGGAGAGGTGTTAGGCAAGTGTAATTGAATAGCGGTGCTGCAAGTTTAGCTTTACACCTGTTTTTAAGGCTTATTGACTGAAAGGGGCTTTCATGAAAAAACTTAGGGCTTTGCTGCAGGATACACCCTCCACAAGTTAAGGAAGTAAAAATAAAGGTATATATTTCTGTTTTATTTAAACCTTTTAAGTTTGTATGCGGGCGGCATGGTGGCGCAGTGAAAGGTGCCAGTTAGGAGACCCGAGTTCGCTTCCCTGCGTGGAGTTTGAATGTTCTCCCCGTGTCGTTCTGGGTTTCCTCCGGGTACTCCAGTTTCCTCCCACAGTCCAAAGACATGCAGGTTAGGTGCATTGGCGATTCTAAATTGTCCCGTGTGTGTGGGTGTGTGCGCCCTGTGGTGGGCTGGCACCTTGCCCGGGGTTTGTTTCCTGCCTTGTGCCCTGTGTTGGCAGGGATTGGCTCCTGTATTTAGGATATAGTGGGTTGGATAATGGATGGATGGACATTTGTATGCATAGCCCCATTTGCCCGTTTTCGTTATTTTTCTTTCTTCAGTAATATTTCAGCAAACCCGGAGCTTGTCAGTTCAAATCCTGGTACTGACACCACTGTGTGACCCTGAGGAAGTCACTTCACCTGCCTGTGCTGCAAAAAACAAAAGTAATGTAACAAATTGTACCTCAGATGTTGTAAGTTGCTGGAATAAAGGCATAAGTCAAATAGATAAATATGTATTATACACATAGGAACTATTAATTTATTTTCAGTTAAGTCATCCTGTGTGGATAGCGCTTTGAGTACTGAGAAAAGCGCTATATAAATGTAATGAATTATTATTATTATTATTATCTGCAGCAAACCTTTATAAATGAGGGTTTCTCCTTTTTAGATAGTGCAAACTGTTTCTTCTTCATTGAGGTTTTCTCTTGGAGAGCTTTTTTCATTTCATTGAAAATTAAAGCAGCAGCTGCCAAAATATGCAGCTTTCTTATTCATTTTTCAACATTGTGTAAAATAACTTTATAAAGTAACATAAAAGGTTTAAATACTGGTTATCCTTTAACACTAAAATATTACTAAAGAGATACAAAAAAAGTAAAATGCATAAGTTGTTTTTCTTTAAGGAGATTAAATATTACTGAAGAAAGAAAAAAAAAAACTAAAACAGCCAAATGGGGCTATGCATACGAACTTAAAAGGTTTAAATAAAACAGAAATATATACTTTTATTTTTATTAACTTGTGGAGGGTGTATCCTGTAGCAAAGCCCTAAGTTTTTTTGTGAAAGCCCGTTTCAGTCAATAAGTCTTAAAAAGAGGTGTAAAGATATTGACAATAAGCTACGCAAACCCACCAAGACATGCAATCGTTTAAATCAAGGCGCGAGTCGAAAAACACCATCCCATACTATTAGTTAACGATTAACACATTTCTATATGTATTGTAAGCATACAATACAACTGATAATATGTTGTGCTTATTTATCTGGTGTACCGACATTTTTGCGCGTTTAACGGCTGAAATCTAACGTGGTTTGTGCCCTTCAGAATGAAAACAGTTTGCATTTACCTTTTTAATAAAAGGCAAGCTTTTAAGCCTGAGAAATAACCCCATAAATGCACACGTTTAATTCTTTATCACTTCAAACAACTGAACTATCCAGAACATTTCAGGCAAACATCCAGCATTCAAACTATGTATAAAAAGCACAACTGTTAAAGGAATTCAGCATTTCTTAATTGAAAATGTTCCTTTAATCCTCAACATGTCTCAATGAGTCGTTCTGGTGGTTTTACTTGATGTTTTGATCTTCTGGTTAATTGTGTTTGCAGTTGAGATGTTCTTTCCTGATTTATACTTGTTTTCTCGTTAATATTTGTTTCGCTAGTGTTAGTGTTCTGATTAGAGGTTATTGGTTCTTTGATGTCTCGACGGTTTCTTCTTAGAACAGCTCCTATTACGCAATTCCGTCACATACTGGTCTATTGTTTCGCCGCTTTTCTTGATACATGTAAAAAACTTGTGCCGCTCAAACGTCACATTGCGCTTTGGGTTGCAATACGTTTTGAATTTTTCAACTATTTTGTTCAATTTCATATTGTCTCCATCTTCTTCAAACTGAAAATTGTTATACACCTCTAGCGCCTCTTCGCCAATTACATGTAGAAGCATAGACGCTTTCATTTTTTCACTTTTCCTATCTGCTTCAATTGCAGCAAGATACATCTCGAATCTCTGTTTAAATCTTTTCCAATTTTCAGCTACATTTCCCTTTAACTAGAGATTTGGTGGGGGCTGTAATCCTTCCATATTTTTTTTTCTCTTTTGCTAGAACGTCTTAGCGCTTTCTGACCACGTTTTCGGGTTACTCACAGACACGAGACTCGTTCCAAAGCTGAACCTCTTCTTCACATTCCTCTTCCAATCCGCCACTTCTGACACCATGTAGTGATCTTGTTAGGTTCGTAGTTTAATCAATACACAGGATTGAAAGATATAATAACTTTTTAATAGACAGACTTTAGAGACATTTACTGTACAAGTTACTACTCGTTCTTTAGTTCACGCCCATTCTTCTACTTGCATCGGCATTCACAGGCATTACTAATCATTCTGTAAGTATCCCTTAATAGACCTTACTAATCAACTATCATTACAAAATCCAACGTGGTTTGTGCCCTTCAGAATGAAAACAGTTTGCATTTACTTTTTTAATAAAAGGCGAGCTTTTAAGCCTGAGAAATCACCCCGTAAATGCACACGTTTAATTGCACATGTGTTCATATGTATGCTTACACAGTATTAAACCCACCGAGACATGGAATCGTTTAAATCAAGGCGCTGCGCTACCTTCTTCCAGATCGGCCCCAAGGCGTTTCACGTGATTACATAGGAGGCGTGATGACGCGATACGCGACTCCGCCCCCGTCCATTACAGTATATGGACAAAAAAGAGGTTCCAGTTATGACCGTTACGCTTTGAATTTCGAAATGAAACCTGCCTAACTTTTGTAAGTAAGCTGTAAGGAATGAGCCTGCCAAATTTCAGCCTTCCACCTACACGGGAAGTTGGAGAATTAGTGATGAGTGAGTGAGTGAGTGAGTGAGGGCTTTGCCTTTTATTAGTATAGATATATATATATATATATATATATATATATATATATATATATAATCCATATTACTAACCGAGAATGGTAAACCGGAAGGCAAGGACCCAGGTACATGGCGATGGATGCAGGAGACATAGTGCGCAGGCGCCAACAGCTCACCTAACGGAAATACGAAATAAAGCAACGAGCACAGACAATACGGAACCCTAACCGTCCACAGTACACCATAGTCAAACCCGACATATTACGGAAGGTGCGGGCGCCTACAACGCGCGTCCAACACACCGCAGGCAGACCCCAGAGATGGTACATAAGCCCCAGAGCACCTACAACGCGCGTCCAACACACCGCAGGCAGACCCCCAAGATGGTACAGAACCCCACAGATAAAATACGAAACAAAGCAACGAGCACAGGCAATACGGAACCCTAGCTGTCCATACTACACAGCATAGTCAAACGCGACATAGTACGGAAGGTGCATGCGCCTACAACGCGCGTTTAACACACCGCAGGCACACCCCCCAGAGATCCGGACTCCACAGCATATGTGAATCATCACATTACAGTAATACAATAATATGAGTACTCACAGACAAATGCAACAGGCCTCGGCGTCCCGCCCCACAGTCAAATCTCACAATGTACGGAGTCGCGAGACGTCCACAAACCACAGCATAGTCAAAGCCTCGGCGTCCCGCCCCACAGTCAAATCTCACAAAGTACGGAGTCCTGAGATGTCCGCAAACCACAGCATAGTCAAACCCACCACGCGTCACGGCTCAAAAGCAAAGGAGCTCAACTGACATAAATAAGCGCCTACAACGCATCACGGCTCAAAAACAAAGGAGCTCAACTAACGTAAATAAGAAATGAGGCAACACGCCCATAGGTGACGACACAGACACACAAAAAGAGGATTCAGCCCCCCGCCCCAGAGTGAAACGTGAAAAAAGCAGATAAGAGATTATGAAAGCAGTGCAATTCGAAAGGCTCCAACAAATGATGGCGCGATACACATGCAGAGAAAGGTACAGAATATGAAAGCAGTAAAATCCAGAAGTATTGTAACATCCCAGCCAGGTTGAGGGCTGTGTGGGTTTAAGTGACTGTTAGGTCCGATTGAGGGAAGGCGGAGTACAGCACGGAAGACTGATAGCGGGGTATTGATTGATGCGGTAAGGGGGGGCGTTGGAGAGGGTGCTAGAAAGTTGTGTTTGGAGTTAGGAAGGTTGCGATGTTCAAGTAAAACTTTTGTGACACTTTATCATGTCATTCGCTACAGTATCAAAGAAAAGATAGAAAAGATTGCATTACCGC
This sequence comes from Erpetoichthys calabaricus, assembly GCF_900747795.2. Lineage (NCBI taxonomy): Eukaryota > Metazoa > Chordata > Cladistia > Polypteriformes > Polypteridae > Erpetoichthys > Erpetoichthys calabaricus. The sequence goes on from NC_041407.2 coordinate 25,497,082, forward strand.
AAACAAAAGGTGATTAATCATCAGAGCCAGGTGTAATTGAAAAAATAGCAGGACAAATCAGGGTCAGAAATAAAAGGCAAAGAGTAAACAACAAAGTCTTTTCGCATTTGCAACATTCAATGCACAAAACGTGGATTTACACAATAATGGACCATACGCTATGAGAATCTGTGGTCCCGGAACAGTTAAAGCAACAACAAGTTAAATCTCAAAGAATACACAATTCGGTCAGGTGTATATTGATGATTACGGAGAAGCGATGCAAATTTTAACATGCAAAAAAGAAAGGTTATGTATATATTCCGCAAATAACATTACACACCAGAGGAGATTGTGATATGCCATTCGTATTAAAATGTTTACAGTTTACCGTCAGAATAGCATTTGCTATGACAATCGATAAATGACTGGGACAAACATTAGAAAAAGTCAGATTATTTATTAGAGAAACAGAAACAATATTCACTTACGGGCATTGTCACAATGTGTCTCCAAACAAAATTGTTTTTAATGAAGCTTTAAAGTAAAAGTGCAAATAATGAAATTGAAACAATTCCAAAGAACAAAAAAATGTACATTGTATATCAGATTAACCAAACACAGGGGTTGGCGAGTGAAGCCCCCTAGTATATATAATATAGAGAGAGAGACAGAGAGAGATTGTATAATCCATATTTATAAAATAGAATGCCTCTCTGTTTGTATATTCCATATATATAGTAATCCTACACCCTTTGACTGATCTGAACCAAATTTTGCATAGCTGCTCTGTAGGACCATACAGTCAAGATAGACTACTTTGTGACCCAAAATTTTGACCCTAGGAGTCCCAGTGGGTTTTTTTCCCCCATCTTGTGTGCTTCAATTTATACAGTAGTGCCACCTGCTGGCTCAGGGCAAGTGAAACATCCGAACAGATTGATGCCAAACTAGTAGACAAAATGACCAGAGCTTAAAATTACTTACCCATGCAGCACTGCATACTCCTTCTATCTGTTGCAATACAAAAAGGAGTGTTGTGCACTTTTGGAGGGAGGTGATGGGTGAAGCTTGATTGAGACTGGAAGTGCAGTGCAACACAAAGGAGAATCAAAGGGTTGTTGTTTAACTCCTGCTTTATCAGCTTTTCTTCATAATTTAAGCACTACAAACTGTCCACCTTGAACTAAGAGTACGAGTCAGACATGACAGCCTTCATTTTTATAGCCCAACAAGGAGTTCCATCACATCTGGAATACAATCATACCCAAAACAAACAAATTCTTGACTTATATTATTAGAGAGGCAGTGTGGCAGATGGGACAGCTAGCAATAACAACTGGGTCATCATTTAATAAACACAAAAAGCTTGGATTTTTTTTCTTAACTCATTCTGCAGATATTCAGCTAGTATACAATAATTTTGCATTGTATTGGACATTATATAAAATTATTTTGTATTAAATGGCATTTCAATCAGTCAAGTTTCCTCTTGCTCCAGGAAAGTTCTCCTTTGATTTTTGCATTTAGAACAAACTTTGCACCCGACCACTTTGGCTTCATTGCCGAATGTGCCCAACCGTTTTATTGTCTTACCTGGACCATTGCCTGTTTCTGTTTGAATGATTTCATTGAGCCAATCCCTGTCTGAATTTCAAACTGGAGCCTTCTCATAAGTGGTTGTCAAGGTAAGGTTATTTTCATTTACTGGACAGTCTGTCCTTGTTATTAGCCCAGCTTGCTTACTTGGCATTTCTAGAACAAACCACAAAAGACATGTTTGACTTGTCAATCAGTATGGAAAAAAAATAAGAGAGTACAGTAATTCATGCACGTCATTGGTAGACCGACCAAAATACAGCTTCTTGGTTTGGGGACTTTTTCTCAGTGTGTGTTGAGCAGCTACTGGGCATGGCTATGCACACATGCAGCCCACAACCCACATGTAGCCTGTTGTAGAACTACTTTCAGTCAGCGAGTGACATGAAAGCCCTGCCGTGTTTGCTAGTTAGCATAATTTCCTGTCATTAATCATGTTTCATCCAGTGTAAAACACACCCATTTGTTTAGTAAAATAATGAAGCACAGCCCCAATCCTTTTCCCCTTTTAGGATCTCTGCATTTTGATCATGTTGGTGATTGATAGTTCACATATTTTAAGAAGCACAGTGACTTGGGAATTTTGGAGGATCCAAACCTCTCCACCTCAATTGTGTCGAGAAAGTAATGACTGCTCTGATTTGTGGTAAATAGCAGCAGTGTAGGTTTTAAGGCCTTTATTACTTGAACTTCCACTACTTTTTCACAGAAGCATAACGAAATTCTTTACGGATGGTTTCATCTGAGAATCCAGCAAGTGAGTGTGTAGGCAATGCGGCAAGGTAAGAGTAGACGTCACTGCCTCGCTGGCACACCTCACTTGCTAAAGCTGACACTGGAAAGTGACTGGAATGCACTTTAGCTGATTATCTGCTGTCCAGCTGAGCGCCATGGGCACGACCAGCAGCTTTCACAATTAGAGCTTCTTTTTGTGTGTCTTCACGCTGTCGGAGCATTTGCAAGGCACAGAATCCCTGGGGACACAGCGAGCGCAATGTTTTGAAAGCAATAAATATTTCAGTTTTGCATTTCTCGCTTTTTTCTGTGCTGCTTTGATCTGCCTTTGGTTTAGTTGTCATTCTGCATGGGTGACTTCCCATCGCTTTTCCTCCTCCCCTCTGCAACAAAGGAAACTGAGTTGAGGGCCTCTCCCTGAGGGTCCAACGGCTGTTCCCAAACATGTAGGGCCCAGATGTAGAAATCAGAAGGAACTTGAGGCGATGTGCACACAGGGGCACCCCAACTGCCTGCCTCGCCACCCCAATTGTTTAAAGGCAGACACCACCCTAAACACCATAGGTCGTAGGGTACTCCATGCCAAGACTTTCAGCCAGCTGACTTTAATGCTGGTGGTACTCTCTTCCATTTCAGGAAGAGGATGTGGAAACCGGAGTGAGAACTAAGTTGATGTACCTAAAAATAAATAAATAATAAAAACAGATTCTCGGCTCTGCCTAAGCGGCAGGAGAAATATTTTTAAATTGACCTTGTGTGTTGTCTCTCTGCCTTTTTTCTCTTTTTTTTCCCTCTTTTCTATATGTGCACAGAGTCATTTATGTGTCTAGTTTGGGATGAAACTCTATTTTTTCCACATCACAGCTCCAGAGAAGTGCTTTTGTGTCTTCGTTTGCCCTGCAGGCAGTCATGTTACAAGGCAGATTAATAATTACAGAGTACACAGCATCGGGGAAAACAGTTTCTGGATCTTTGATGTCAACATAAGAGAGACCAAAATTACAAAGAAAAGAGCTTCTTATGAGGAGGAAAGGTCCGGTGGTTTTTAAAGCTGCATTTCCTGTTATTGTTAGTGTCTACTGTTTGGCAGAACATGAGAAACATTTAAGCAGGGCCTCATGCCATTTGCAGTGGGGCGCCGTACTTTGTGACAGAGGAGGCGAAAGGGCACGAGAACAAAGGGACTGCTTCAACTTTCAAACTTATGTGATCTGGATATTTTAAGACACTTTAAATGCTTTTTACTTCTTTTATAGTTTTGAAATTGAAGTGTGTTTTTTTTTTTGTTTTTTTTTGATGAAAGAGTTTTGAGTCTCTTAGGTCGGTGCAGATTTCAGAGCACAGATGGGTAAGGGGGCATCTCAGAGACTCATAAAAGAGCCAGGCTTAGGGCTGGGCAGCAACACCCGCATATTGAGGGATGCCTACTTTTAAAACTCATCACTCATTTTCATTTGTTCATAGACCTCAGATGGGTAGATGGATTGGATAAATTGAACCAGATAGATAGGCACATTCTTTTTTCACTCCTATGGGAATTTGTATTATCTGCATACTGTAGCTTGTTATGTGAGTCAGGGTCAGTGGCCCATAGATCACTGTGGACTGAGCAGAGTTTCCTCCTAATATCACTCAGACATTCTTCATTGTACAGTATGTATCTAACTAGAGCCTTGGTTTTTATTTTCTTGAATTGTGAGCACAATCATCATTTTCACCAGTTTATGACAATGTGGCACTAGATAGATAGAGTGATATGAACAGAACTATGTAATAGATAGGTAGATGTGTAAGGCACCATTATCTATCTATCTATCTATCTATCTATCTATCTATCTATCTATCTATCTATCTATCTATCTATCTATCTATCTATCTATCTATCTATCTATCTATCTATCTATCTATCTATCTATCATATAGTGCCTTTCCTATCTATCTATGCATCTATTATATAGTGCCTTTCCTACTAATCTATCTATTTATCCATCCATCCAGTGTCACATTGTCATAAACTGGTGTAATGATAATATCTGTCACAAGTCAAGAAAAAATTCAAGGCTCTAGTTGGATACATCGTATCATATTATGATGCTCTGTCTGTCCTGACAGTGTATGCTCTCTATGCTCGGCAGTCATTAATTGTTCACAGTGGCATTTAATAATTATAAATGTATGTTTCCTTTAAAATGGGTGAACTCTGTGAACACCAGTAGATAAAGATGGAAGAGGCAGACTTAAACCCTGTTCCATAGATAGTCACCTTGGAGGCCACAGGTTGGCCTGCCACATACTGTGAGCACTAACCTCCAAGAAAAGCACATGTACCTTCAAACCATTGCAACACAAGATTTGAAGGGCATGTAAAAGTAAAAGCAGCTGCCTATAAATCATAGGCATTGTTGCCTCAACTGAGATCACAGCATTACTCCCTACCCATCCGGTTATGTGAGTAATGTCAAGGCTACTGGTGTGTGCAATAATCCTTGCCTATTTCACTTGTGTTATTTCCAAGGGCATCTCAACAAAATGTGGAAGGAAAAAAAATATATAAAAACAAGCCCATTAAACATCCCAGCTTATTGCCTGCATGTGGTCCTCTGTGCAACAAAATTAAGTCATACTGTACCACTATACTGCGCAGAGATGGGTTTCATTTATTTTGCTCAGCTTGCAATTTATCTGCAAACCACACGCTGAAGACTGCAACAGAGGAAAGTTTTTGCAGTCATAAAAAACATTAACTAAGGAGAAAGAGAAAACAGGACTGAGATAGCGTTTCATTTTCAATAAAAAGGTGATCACCCAAAACAATGTGCCTTTTTTGTGGTATTTGCAGGCTGTCTCGCCTACCTGGTTTTGTTCCTCATCTTGTGTTATAATTCAGTTAAACTGCCATAGCTTCACTCCTAATAGTTTTGGAGCAATGTGTTCAGATTGTGTACTGTAGCACTAAAGTGGTTTTTCATTATTTGTAAATAATTTGAAATAAGTACAGTATATACCTATGAAAATTCATAGTGAAAGCAATATAATGATTTTATTTTTTAGATTTTATTTGAAGAAAATAACATTCCATATGATCAAGCCTAACTTATACAAGAAAGAAGATAACATTCCATACAATCCATTCAAACCTAACAAATCAGAATATAATCCTCACCCGAGAGAAAGAGAGCAAATCTTTAAAAACAACAAAGAAGGGAGAATGTCCTTTTCCCCGATTTAAATGCCTATTCTTAAATGTTATTAATTAGATCCTGCCATAATTTAAAACACTTTTGAACAGATCCTCTAAGTGAGAAATTAATTTTTTCCAATTTCAGTTAGTATAGAAATTCAGGTACCCACTGACTTTTAACAGGTGGGCTGGGATTCTTTAAGCTGAACAAGATACATTTTTGGTGCCAGTAGTGTGGTACCGGCAATTACAATCAATTTGTCCACATCCGGGAGTCCACCAAGCACAGTTGCTCATGTTAGGGGGGGATTGTGGAAACAAGGCTGTCTGATAGGCATTGAAAGATTTTTGTGTAAATATATGTTAATTTGGTGCGTGGCAGAACATGTAATCCAATGAGGCTGGAGCTCGATTGTAATGTTCACTGGTTGAATCCTGCCCTGGATATATTTTGGACAATTTTAAACCAAGATAAATTTGATCGATAAAAGTTTGTAAGTTGAATGCTTTGCACACATGGAGCTGGAGTGTATTCTGTGCATGGCTGTCTTCCACTCCTTTTCTGTGATATTAAGTGAAAGATCCTTTCCCCAGTGTACACTGGGATCTTTGAAAGGAAGGGATTTTAATATATTTTTATATATTATTGAGATGCTGTTTGAGTCTCCAAGACTGATTAGTATTTCTTCTGGAATAGAAATGAATGGGAGGTGTGGAAAATTGGGTAGGTCCCTTTTAGCAAAGTTTAATGCATTAATTTTTTTATTTATTTTTCTCTTATGATGCCTTCAGTGGTCTATAGTTGCTATTCACTGATAACGATGCAGAGTATGGGAAGAATTTGGGTTAATGGGTTGTCAAGGTGAATCCTGTTTTTACACTAGAATCAAGTAATTGGGGTGCTGGGTTATGATTTGAAAGTTGAAATTGGGACAATGCCAATAGCTGTCGCCTTACTGTGCAGTTTCACGATCTGACACACAGCCAAAATAGCCTGTTATGCACACTTATAAAGAGAGACATCCAGTTTCTCCATTCAGTATACAAACAGTGCTCAATTGATATGGAAGATTTTTTTTTGGAGCATGAGATATTCAAAGTGTGCAAATCAAAAAGTTATGGTGTACTTCTGAGTTGGAAGATGTGTGCTGGGCTGGTAACTTCACTTCAGGAGAGGCCCACCGAATCAATGAGCTGATTAAGAATGTCGTTTTAGTTGTGGTAGACACCATCAACCCACCAGACATAATGGAGGAAGAAAGAATTAAAACAAAACTGAGTGCCATTATGAACAATGCTTGAACATCTTCTCTGTGACACACTAACACTGAGTAGTTTCTTCCAGTGCGTTATTCAGCAGAAGCATGTCAAGAAATGCTAACTGGGGCTCCTTTTACCAATGGCAGGGAGATGAGCCCTCTCTGCCATCTCCATTCAGTACCCAAAGGGATCAGTCCAGTTCCACCGCCTTCTCTGCCTCCACACTCCCGATGCAGGTCTGACATTTCATAATGCCGCCATCCTTGCTACCTCTAGTAAAGACGGTTTCATCAGACCACTCTCTGCTAAAGCTCCCTTTTTAAATGCCAATAGTTGGGCACAGGTTCTGCAATGACTGCCTCCAGAGTGCTAATGAGGCAATTGACCACTTCGCACGTACGCACGTGAATGCTAGGCCAGCCAATTACCCACTAACACCCTGGGGCTATCTCGCCACATGACCGCTCACACTTACATTCCCATGCCTGAGTGTGCTGTTTGTTTATTTATTTACTTACAAACGAGTATCGCCATGGACCTGGTATACCACAATCGCAGGAAAGAAAATGTGTCCTTATGTGAAATTGCATTGATGCTTCGGCCTGACAAGAATCCGCATGTGGGCACAGTTTCAAAAGGTAAACAGAAACGAGGATGAAATCTTTTCAGGATATGAAAAGATTATGATACAAATGTTCCCTGTAAATGTTTCAGCCTTCAGCATCGTCACCAAGCAAGTCACTCCTCTATTAAGGAGACAAACCAATGCTGCCTTTTAATGAATAAGGACATGTATAGAATGCAATAACATAATAGGCAATTAAAACAATAACACAATATTAACTTTAATTAATGCATGTTACATTACATGTAATGGCATTAATTGTTAAATATGATACGGTTCTTGTTTCAGGAGACTAGTGAGCATTAGGACACTGCTGAGGCGGACATTTTGGATTTGTGGTACGAACAGCACTAATATAAAAGTCACAGAGAGACAGGTGCTTGTGATAAATGTGAAATGTAGAAAGTTCCTGATTGTACTCCTGGTCAAGCTTCTTAAGGAGACTCCAGTAATCCCCCTGCTTGTCAGGAATGTTCAGTATTTTGGAGCTGAGACAGGTGGCCTAAAAGAAGGAGCTGTTGTCTCTGAAAGCGGAGAATGTCCAACACACTCTTGTCACAGTAAATCAGGTCAATGAGTTGGTGTGTTATAATGCACTCCTAATAGTGTGTGTGCAGTTTTCTATTTTTGCCGTGAGAACATCAGGCTTTGGTTTATTTGACCTAAAGTTTTTAAAGGTTGGAAACTTTGTACCATGGACCCATGCCCCCCCAAAGATCAGGAGACTGTAGGATGTGGTTATACTGCTGCTGGGTATGTTTCAAGGACTGGCCAATGTGGAGACGAGGTTCTCTGTAAGTAAGGAGATGGGGATAAAGAGTCTGGTTGTGCAGAAAGTCATTGCTGATCATAACAGGGCAGTTGGGGAAGTACTGTATGTAATGATGAGAATGTAGAAGAGCTTGTTACGTCCGCTGCATTATCTAGGCAGAAGTACTGTGCCTTCCTTGATGGGCCAAAAAGATGAAAGGAAGACGCAGGTCATTGTCTTGAAGTGGAAGAACTTCATGGATGAGCTTGAAGCGGTGAAAAAAAAGAGTGAGATTGGAGGCTAAAACAAACACTCTTAAACATGCAAGAGAATGGTTAGCTGAAAAATGTGTAGGAATGAATTGCTTACTACTGCTCTAAATCCCACAAATAGCTGTTGAAAAGGCAACTTATTAAAGTGCATAAATATAGACATGTAAATTTAGTTTGAACTTATGGATAAGTCGCAGAACAATTTAGAAATTTTGTTGATGAAAATGAGTGTCTGATTCTGCATCTGGTCAGGTTGGGGAGCATGCACTGGTACTGCGCGTTGCTGTACCAGCCACACGACAAAACAGCTGGGGATCCTGGTTGGCAACCCCCCAGGCAGACATGTGGTCCAGTCCTCTCACAGGAGGAATGACCATCTATCTGCCACAGCCAAATGTAAAGGGGGTATCCCCTTGTCCTGGTCCAGCCACTTGGGTCCTCGGCAAGGATCCTGTGAGCCGCATCACCCTCTGAGAATTGCACCACATGGCCGTAGTGCCGTAACTGACGCTCCCTCATAATGCAGGTAATGTGCCTCATTCGGGACTCTGTGAGCAACACAAAGTCAAACCAGCGGTACCCAAGGATTCTCCAGAGAGACACAATACCAAAGGAGTCCAGTCTTAGTCTCGTGTCACTGGATAGCGTCCATGTCTTGCAACCATATAGCAAAACAGAAAGCACCAGGACTGTAAAGACTTGGACCTTTGTCCTCTTGCAGTGATACCACACACCCCTTTTAAGTGACCTCAGGTAGCTGTTATGTTGGTGTCCCCTTGGCCTGGTCCAGCCACTCAAGCCAGATCACCCTTGAAGAATTGCACCACAGGGCCGTAGTGCCGTAACTGACACTCCCTAACAATGCAGGTAATGTGTTTGGGACGCTGTGAGCAACACAACGTCAAACCAGTGGTACCCAAGGATTCTCCGAAGACACAGTACCAAAGGAGACCAAAGATACTTTGTCTCGGTCACTGGATAGTGTCCATGTCTCGCAACCATATAGCAAGACAGAAAGCACCAGGGCTCTAAAGACTTGGACCTTCGTCCTTTTGCATAGATATCAGGAGCGCCACACACCCCTTTCTAGTGACCTCATGACCCCCCCATGCTCTCCCAATCTGTCAACTGACTTCATGAATGTCACTGCCAAGGTAAGTAAACCTCTCAGTGAGGTCGATACTCTCTCCTCAGACAGACACACTGCTGATGGCTGTGCCCAAGAGGTCATTAAAGGCCTGGATCTGTAAAAGATGTAAAATAAATAAATAAATAAAATTAAAGATCAGACTCTTCTGGGTCAATGAAGCAATCCTTCTTTTTCTCAAATGCAGTCAGCATGCTGAGAAAAGTTACACAATACTGAAAGACCTTGAAAGACTTAACAGCAAACTAAAAGCAATGCATTTACAAATGCAGACTGTTTTTTGTGTTTATTCACCCATTTGCTTTGATCTTGTGATCTCATATGACTAATCAGTGTATTTGAATGTATAACTGCATTTCTCAGTGATTTCCAAAGTACTGTAGTTCAAAATACAGCTACAAGAAAGTTTTGAGCAATTAATAGACTCGTGTACAAAATATTCCACAGTCCACGTGTCTTCACTTTGAAAGTTTTAATGAAATTCAAAACAAACTGTTCACACAAATAAAGAAGAAAGTTGATAATACACGCTAAAAATAAAAAAAAAACCTTGTCAATGGTGTTTGGTTTATAAGCGTCTTGGTTACATTTCTTGAAGTTTCCATATGTTATCACATACAATATGACTGTATGTACATAATGTAACATAACATTCAGAAAACTATATGCCTTAGACAGCTAGACAGTAACATGAACTGTTAATCTACAGTCTGAGATTGCCCTGTTGTCTAAGTACAGGAATATAATAATATAATAGTGTGGTAAATGTGTTCCATTAACGTGTTAGCTTATAAGGTTTAAAGCAGAATCTTCTGTTATCTGTGTGTCTATGTGAAACTTGCATCCTTTTCACATTAAGGAAACACTTATGTGAATTTTCATTTAATATTAACTTAATCGGTTTGGCTCTTACAGAATAATTAATGGAAATGATGGAGTAGTTGCAAGTCTCTGAGTCATCTGACATGAAATAGGTCCTCCATAAACTCCTTGTGTGCCGCAATTTCAATAGACACACATATAGCAAGGGTAGATACAAGAATGTACAGTGTGTGTGTGTATATATGTATGTATGTGTGTGTTTTTATATATATATATATATATATATATATATATATATATACAGTACACCCCCAAAATTCGGGGGGTTACGTTCCTAGAGCACCCGCGAATTGCGAAAAACCGCGACTTTTGGATATGGTTAAAAAATGCCCTTTAAATGCCTATTTTTATAGTTTAAACCCTAAATACGGTATGCCCCCAAAGCACTTTAATTTCGTTGCAAACTCAGCTTAATACCTTAATACATTACCTAAAAACAGAATATAAAGGAAAACCTGTCTACTGTGCAGCACTATACTGCTATGTCTCCCGCGGTGCTAGAATGTAAAATACCAATGTTACCGCTATACGTACTGTAATTCATGCAAGCATGTTTTCTTTGGTATGTGCTGTCGTTTTCTTTGTTATAAGTAGAGTAAATACATAATAATTTCATTTAATTGAAATACAGTAAAATGTACGGGTACTCGCCAATGATGAATGATATTGATGATGATGATAAAATAGCTGTGCAGTACGATGCAGAGGATTTAAAACTCCTAGGATGGCGCCTCTTCTTCAGGCGCTTCAGGAGGAGTCGTATCTTTGAATGGGTTTTCTTCTGGTGGGGTGTCGTGCTGGCTTTTCTTTATAGGTTTCAGGAACATTGTGATGGGAAGTTGCTATATTGTCTCCTGTAGCGAACTGCTGGAACAATTTCCGTGCTTTCTCAAGGATGATGTTACCGTCCAAGGGGATGTTCTTCTTCCTGCAGTCGGTGATCCACAATGCCAAGATAGATTCCATCCTGACGATATTTTATTCCTTACGGTCGTTACCTTTTTGGCACTATCACAGAAACTTACAGATACGGTGCTCCAGATCGCTACTTTGTTCTTCTTTATGTAGCGTGCAGTGCTTTCATTAATGCCATAGTGGCACGCTGATGCAGCATAACTTTTTAGTTCCCGGAGCAAATTCAGTAGTTCAACCTTCTCCTGGAGTGTTTTAAACTTCTTTTGGCACTTAGGCTCAGTGCTGGAAGCCTTAGAAGGTGCAGGGCGTTTCGGTGACATTTTGTGCGTTTAAGAATAACAAAATGAATACAATAACAAAATGGAAAACACAAGCAGCAGTCAATCAGCAGCAAGGAGAAATGAATAACGCTCTCGGATTGGCTACTTTCACCATCTCAAACCATGTTTCCCTCAGCGGTTGCTTCCTGTTCTCTCTACAGCACAGTTTTGCCATAAAAAATTGCAGAGGATATTTCCACTTTCTGCTAACAATTAATAGTTAGGTTCTAAGGAAAAATCCACGAACTATACTATACTATACTATATACATATCCGGGTTTACGGCTGGTACTTCCGCCACACTAGGGAGTGCCGGCAGAAGCTAATCAGGATGCACCTGGAGCACATCCAGGTGTGTATAAAAGGGGCCGCCTCCCTCCATTCGATGGCTGGAGTTTGGAGGACGAGAGACGAGGTCTTGGTGGAGAGGAGTGAAGGCGGCCTGAAGCAAGAAGAGGCATTGTATGAGGGCCTGGACTTTTGAGGAGTTTGGGGGTTGTGTGCACTTGTAAAATAGGGACTATGTATAATAAACGTGTGTGGGTGTTTGAACCGTCGGTGTCCGCCTGTTTGTGTCCGGGCTGTGTTCCATTTTATATATATATATATATATATATATATATATATATTTATTTAGTGAACTTGAACCTTATACACAGTCAGACACAGACACCAAATGTCTCTAGACAGATGCTTTTATTCCTCCTTTTAGTTCTACACACAACAAAGTGCCTCAGTCACCACCATTTACAGTTCTCTTTCTCTTCTTCTTTTTGTCTTTCTTCTGCCTCCTCCGCTCCGCTCCTCTAAGCGTTGTCCACCTCTTCCTGACTCAAGCTCCTGAAAGGAGTGAGGCGGCCTCCTTTATACTACCCCCGGAAGTGCTCCAGGTATCTCCCGATTGACTTCTGACAGCACTTCTCAACTCCTCATCTGGCGGCATCTCCGGGCATGGCGGAAGTGCTTCATGCCCAGACTCCGGAGCTGTCCAGGGACCCCCTGGTGGTCGCCACAGCCCCCTGCCGGATTCAGCTTCCAAGCTCCTGTTCCATGGCCCCAATGTAAACCAGAGGGCCTGCCCTCTCGTGTCCCAGGGGAGGTACTGCTGGTCATATGTCCCTTCTCCCGGACTTCTCTTTAAAAGGGCATCCCGTCCATCACTATATATTTATATATATATATATATATATATATATATATATATATATATATATATATATATATATATATATATGGGTGGCACAGTGGGTAGCGCTGCTGCCTCGCAGTTGGGAGACCTGGGGACCTGGGTTCGCTTCCCGGGTCCTCCCTGCGTGGAGTTTGCATGTTCTCCCCGTGTCTGCGTGGGTTTCCTCCCACAGTCCAAAAACATGCAGGTCAGGTGGATTGGCGATTCTAAATTGGCCCTAGTGTGTGCTTGGTGTGTTTGTGTGTGTCCTGCGGTGGGTTGGCACCCTGCCCGGGATTGGTTCCTGCCTTGTGCCCTGTGTTGGCTGGGATTGGCTCCAGCAGGCCCCCGTGACCCTGTGTTTGGATTCAGCGGGTTGGAAAATGGATGGATCGATGGATATTTATATATATATATATATATATATATATAATATAAACACACCAGCCACATTTTTAGGTACACCTGCTTGTTAACACAAATATCTGATCAGCCAATCACATAAGAGTAACTCAATGCATTTCGGGAAGTAGACATTGTCAAGATGATCTGCTGAAGTTCAATCTGAGCATCAGAATGAGACAGAATGGTGATTGAGGTGACTGTGAACGTGGTGTGGTTGTTGGTGAGAGACAGTCTGGTCTGATTATTTCAGAAACTGTTTATCTACTTGGATTTACACACAAAGCCATCTCCAGAGTTTACAGAGAATGGTCTGAAAAAGGGAAAACATCCAGTGAGAGGCAGTTCTGTGGGTGAACTGAGGTCAGAAGAGAATGGCCAGACTGGTTCAGGCTGATAGAAAGGTAACAGTAACTCAAATGACCACTTGTTACAACTGAGGTGTGCAGAAGAGTATCTCTGAATGTGCAACACGTCAAACCTTGAAGCAGGTGGGCTACAGCAGCAGGAGACCACACTGAGTGCCACTAATGTCAGTTAAGAACAGGAAACTGAGCCTACAATTTGCACAGGCTCACCAAAATTGGACCAAAGAAGATTAGAAACCGTTGCCTGGTCTGACGAGTCTCGATTTTCTACTGCAACATTCGGATGGTTGGGTCAGAATTTAGCATCAACAACATTAAAGTGTGGATCCATCCAACAGTTCAGGCTGATAGTGGTGTTGTAATGGTGTGGAGGATATTTTCTTGGCAAACTTTGGGCCCCTTAGTACTAATTGAGCATTGTTTAAATGCCACAGCCTACCTGAGTATTGACCATGTTCATCCCTTTATGACTACAGTGTACTCATCTTCTGATGGCTACTTGCAGCAGGATAATGCACCATATCACAAAGCTCAGATCATCTCAGACTGGTTTCTTGAACATGACAATGAGTTCACTGTGCTCAAATGGCCTCCACAGTCACCAGATCTCAATCCAGTAGAGCACCTTTGAGATGTGGTGGAACAGCAGATTTGTATCCTGGATGTGTAGCCGACAAATCTGCAGCAACTGTGTGATGCTATCACAGCAGTATAGACCAAAATCCTTGAGTGTTACCCAGCACCTTGTTGAATGTATGCCACGAAGAATTGTGGCAGTTCTGAAGGCAAAAGAGGGTCCAATGTGGTACTAACAAGATGTACCTAATAATGTGGCCTGTGATTGTGTGTGTGACAACCAACCACAAGTGTTACCTGGTAGGTAACCACCCAAATTATCAGATTGCAACTCAGAGCTAAGAATATGTGTATGTTTGTGTGTGAGCAATATTGTGCTTGCTGGGATTGGCACTAGCTCCCTCTAACCCTAAATGGATAAACATGTTAGGAAATGAGTGGATGGAAATATGTATAGTCGTTCTTAGAGGCTCATTATTTCACTTTTAACATCATATTGTGTTTTTCTGCAGTCAAGCTGCATTTCAGACTTGGAGTTTTATCTGCTGTGTAGCTTAAAAGTATAAAGCAATGCTTTTTACTCCTTCAAAAACAAATGACATTGGCAGCGCTTAGACTTGAAATTCAGTGTAGTCAGCATCAGAGCTGCTTTCCTGAAACAGAGCCAGATGGGTCTAATCAGCACCCGTGACAAACCTGTACAACAGAAACCCCAGATGCGCAAGACCTTTTTCATTTCAGCAGTGCTGACTTTTAAAAGCTTACTTTTTTGTGACAACCTGGAGTTCATGCAGCAGCCAATCCAGCCAGAACTTTTTAGTACTGCATGCAGGTGATTCCAGCTGAACTTCAGTTAAGAAGCATTTCTTTTCTGAAAAGGTAGCCTGCAGGCTGGGATCTGTGTGCCACTCCTGGGGGGAAACATACCGTGTAGGAGTGTGTATATGTCTGTCTGTCAATGTACTCTATCTGTCTTTCTATCTATCTATTGATCAGATCAGACTAAATATATATCATTCTTTACGAAGGGGCTCTGCCCCCTGGTCGCCTTGCTCGCCAACCCCCGTGCAGGCCCTACGCGCCCGTCTTTTCCCAGATCTGCCTCTTGCAACGTATCGTGCTGTGCTTTTGGATAAACACGAATATCATCTCTGTCTTTCAAAACTATTATCGCTGACAGTTCATCACATGTTGGTTTATTATATATGTGAGTGTGATCTTTCGGATTCATATCCAACAAAACTTCTTTGTCCGTGTTTTTCAGATAAATTTCATGTAAAGTGCGATACTTTTGGATGTATGGATTTGTATCCATTATTGGCTATAGAATTTCTAATACGTCCGATCGTCTAATTATTTCGATTCCATGTTGCGTCACTTCTCCATGATCATAAATATAACCTGACCGAACTGTGGTTTCTTTGAAATTAAACTTGTCGTAGCTTTAATTGTTGTGGGACCACAGATTCTCATAGCGTGTGGTCCTGAATTGTATAAATCTACATTTTGTTCATTGAATGATGCAAACGTGAACAGATCATTGTAGATTCAGATACAGTTAGGTCCATAAATATTTGGACAGAGACGACTTTTTTCTAATTTTGGTTCTGTACATTACCACAATGAATTTTAAATGAAACAACTCAGGTGCAGTTGAAGTGCAGACTTTCAGCTTTAAGTCAGTGGGGTGAAGAAAACGATTGCATAAAAATGTGAGGCAACTAAAGCATTTTTTTAAGACAATCCCTCATTTCAGGGGCTCAAAAGTAATTGGTCAAATTAAATAACGAAATAAAATGTTAATTTCTAATACTTGGTTGAAAACCCTTTGCTGGCAATGACAGCCTGAAGTCTTGAACTCCTGGACATCACCAGATGCTGGGTTTCCTCCTTTTTAATGCTCTGCCAGGCCTTTACTACAGCGGCTTTCAGTTGCTGTTTGTTTGTGGGCCTTTCTGTCTGAAGTTTAGTCTTCAAGTGAAATGCATGCTCAATTGGGTTAAGATCAGGTGACTGACTTGGCCATTCAAGAATTTTACACTTCTTTGCTTTAATAAACTCCTGGGTTGCTTTGGCTGTATGTTTTGGGTCATTGTCCATCTGTATCATGAAACGCTGCCCAATCAATTTGACTGCATTTAGCTGGATTTGAGCAGACAGGATGTCTCTGAACACCTCAGAATTCATTCGGCTGCTTCTGTCCTGTGTCACATCATCAATAAACACTAGTGTCCCAGTGCCACTGGCAGCCATGCACACCCAAGCCATCACACTGCCTCCACCGTGTTTTATAGATGATGTGGTATGCTTTGGATAATGAGCTGTTCCATGCCTTCTCAATACTTTTTTCTTGCCATCATTCTGGTAGAGGTTGATCCAAAGAATGTTTTTCCAGAATTGTGCTGGCTTTTTTAGATGTTCTTTAGCAAAGTCCAATCTAGCCTTTCTATTCTTGAGGCGTATGAGTGGCTTGCACCTGAAGTGCACCCTCTGTATTTACTTTCATGCAGTCTTCTCTTTATGGTAGACTTGGATATCGATACGCCTACCTCCTGGAGAGTGTTGTTCACTTGGTTGGCTGTTGTGAAGGGGTTTCTCTTCACCATGGAAATGATTCTGCGATCATCCACCACTGTTGTCTTCTTTGGACGTCCAGGTCTTTTTGCGTTGCTGACTTCACCAGTGCTTGCTTTCTTTCTCAGGATATACCAAACTGTAGATTTTGCCACTCGTAATATTGTAGCAATTTCTCGGATGGGTTTTTTCTGTTTTTGCAGCTTAAGGATGGCTTCTTTCACCTGCATGGAGAGCTCCTTTGACCGCATGTTGTCTGTTCACAGCAAAATCTTCCACATGCAAGCACCACACCTCAAATCAACTCCAGGCCTTTTATCTGCTTAATTGATAATGACATAACGACGTACTTGCCCAACACCTGCCCATGAAATAGCCTTTGAGTCAATTGTCCAATTACTTTTGAGCCCCTGAAATGAAGGGATTGTGTTCAAAAAATGCTTTAGTCGCCTCACATTTTTATGCAATCGTTTTGTTCACCCCACTGAATTAAAGCTGAAAGTCTGCACTTCAACTGCATCTGAGTTGTTTCATTTAAAATTCATTGTGGTGATGTACAGAACCAAATTAGAAAAAAGTTGTCTCTGTCCAAATATTTATGGACCTAACTATTTTGCCTGTAGTGTTTGTGGATTTTACTTTCACTAAATAACAAATCTTTTATTTCTCACGGATACGCCTCTTCACTGGGAAGTAACACTACTTTTCACTGATGGCAACATGAATTAGACGATCCTCAAGTCTCCGACTTAAACTTTAAAGCTGAATAATAACTACATACTTCTGTCATATCACCTATGTCCATATATTCGATCTCTTTTCGCTGTTCTGATATTTCACCGAGTAATAACTTCTGTTTGTTAGCGCTAATGTGATCTTTATTATCAGTTTTTTGAGACTTTTATGATTTAGTGCTTTCATAATCTCTAACCTGTTCTGCATGTATATTGCACCAACGTTTTTGAACCTCTTTACGACGTTCTACTTTGTCTTCTATTCTTTGTCTTTTATTGGACCTGTTAGGTTTTCAAGTCCACTTGTTCCGGGCTGATTATAACTTTCCTTATTTTCTGAATTTGCACTTAGATTATTATTGTTCTTTTCTCTCCAACACTTTTGGGCCTCTTTTTGATGTGCTGCCCTTTCTTCTTCGCTTAGTCGTTGACGTTTCACCTAGAACTTATAAAATTATCCCTACATCGAGGGAAATTAATAGATTGTATGTCTTGTATTAAAATGAGGAAAACATAAAAATTTATAAGAGCTGAAAGCACAGGAACGGTGTCTGACAATAGCATTCACACAAATGAGAGGTGAGTGGACTGTGGGCCTGGTTAAATCTCTTGGCACAAAGTCTCGTCTTGCGGGACTTGAAATTCTCTCTGAAAAAGTCTCATCTTGTCCCAGGATTTTTTTTATATAATAGAGAGATATATGTATATATAGGAATATATGCATACATCTCTTTTTCATAATATAAAAAGACAAATTAGCAAGGGGGGTATTAAAATCTTGGGGGTCTATAATTGCTGGAATTTTGGCTGTGCTAGGCTTACAAATATTGAAGCAAAAGAAGAGGAGTTTTGTGATGTAATCAGTGGTTCTGTTTTAACACAGTATGTTAAAGCACCAACAGTGGAGCGGCTATCAAGATTTAGTATTCTGTAATAACCAGGAAAGAATTGAAGTGTTAAAGGCTTTTGAACCGTTAGGATCTGCGACCACAGCATAATAGATTTTACAGTGTTTGGCAGAGTGCATTTTCTAAAATAACGACAGTTGATTGTAGTAGCACAAACTGTAAGAAGATAAATCGGGATAAGCTTTTAAATGAGGCGATAGTTGAGGAGATGTAGGCAAGATTTAAAGTGGTTTACATATATTGCAGGACACAGTCATTCCAAAATTTAGAAGCAGTAAGAAATTAAAGAAAATTTTGAGGTGGATAAGTAAGGAGCTAAAATGGAAGTTACCAAAAAAAAACATCAGCTTTATAAGGGTAGTAACTCCATATTACCATAAGGCGTTTGAGAGAAAAGATTTAACAGGATATTGGGAAGGCCAAAATACAGTTGGAGAAAAATATTGCAAAAAATGACTTTCAGTATTTTAGCAGTAAAAGAATAGTCAAGTGGGACGTGAAGAGTAATAGGAGCAGAGAATATACAGACTGTGAAATAGCAAGTGCTTTGAACATGCACTTTATTAAAGTTTATACATGAGGAAATTGATAACCTTGATAAAAGAAAAGGGATTACTAAGGAGGTACTGAGTGACTTGGAAATTGTAGAGGGAGAAGTGCTGCTGAGATTAAATAGGCTGAAATCAAACAAATCACCAGGACCAGCTCATTTTTATCCTTGAGTGCTGAAGGTAGTTAGTGACTGCAGATAAAAAATGCTTGGCACATATTTTAGAAAGTCACTGCACACTTGGAAAATTCGTAATGGAGGCTTGCAAGTATTATCCTGTTATGTAAAATGAGTGATTGGACTGATCCAAGTAAGTGTAGGCCAGAGAGCTTAACATGCATCACAGATAAATTAATAAAAGCCATTATTAAGGAGAAGATCAAGCCGCACATGTCTAGAACAGGAGTGTTAACAAATAGCATGGGATCAGATGTGGAAAGTCATGTTTCACAAATATACTGGAATTCTATGAGGAAGCAACAAAAGCATATGATTAGAGAGGTGTATGTGATATTTATCTTGATTTTCAGAAGGCTTTGATAAGGTACCACATGAAAGGTTAGTAATCAAAACTCAAAGAGGTGGGAATTCAAAGCGCAGTCCATTGATGGTACAAAATTGGCTGAAACACAAAGCAAAGGGTTATGGTGAGGGGAACTTTTTCAGAATTTAGCAATGTTAAAATTGGTGCTGGGGTTGCTGCTTGTTTTAATATACATAAACAATCTGGACAAGAACATAATCAATAAGCCGTTCAAGTTTCTGATGATGCCAAACTACGTGGAAGGGCAAGTAATGTAGAATTGTCTGCAGTGTTAAAGAGGGACTTGGATAGCATACTGGCCTGGGAAAACTTAATTTAAGTAAATGAAAAGTGTAAAGTTACATATAGGAAGTTAAAATGTTACACTTTAGTATGGAGTAGGAGGTCTTTAACTTGAAAGTACCCCTTATAACAAGGACCAGCAAGTCGTACTGGACGTGTCACTATCTACATCCAGACAGTGCAGAGAAGCAATCAAGTAAGCTAATGTGATGTTTGGTTATTATCACAATGTGCAGAGTACAAGTCGCTGGAGCTTATACATAAGTTATATAATGCACTGGTGAAACCTCGCCTGGAATACTGCCTTCAGAGGGGTCTCCACGTTACAAAAAAGACTTGAAAAAGTCGAGAGGAGAGCACCTAGGCTGATTTCTGGATTAAGACATATGAGCAATCAGAAGAGAGTTGAACCTTTTTAGTTTAAGCAAGCGAAAATTAAGAGGGAACATGATTGAATTGTTTAAAATTCTGAAAGGATTTAGTACCATGGCTCTCAGTTGTTACTTTAAAATAAATTCTGCATCAAGAACACAGGGACACGGTTGGAAACTTATGAAGGGCAAATTTTACACAAATGTAAAGAACAAAGTTTTCCCAACACAAGGAACTATAAACACATGGAATAAATTAGCAAGCAGTGTGGAAGAGAGAAGAGGACTTTAGAGACCTTCAGCTGTCAGCCTGATGTTATTGGGACAATCACAATTATCACAATTATACAGTATATGAGTGTATGTGTGTGTGTATATATATATATATATTCACGGCATTCGTAGTCTGTGTCACAATCTGATTGTATGGGTGGTTACCTACCAGGTAACGCTTGTGGTTGGCCAGCAGTCTGCTAACATCCGCCACGGTGCCCTCAGTTTGTGAGGAGCAGATCATAGAATGGTTGAAATAGTTTACTGTCAAATAAATGCAAAGAGTACACGACACGTGTTTCGCCCTCATTCTGGGCTCATCAGGTGTACACACTCCACCGCACTCCCTCTCGGGAATCGAGTATATATATATATATATATATATATATAATATACATACATACAGTAATCCCTCGCTACTTCGCAGTTCACTTTTCGCGGATTCACGACTTCGTGGATTTTATATGTAAGCATATCTAAATATATAACGCGGATTTTTCGCTGCTTCCCGGGTTTCTGCAGACAATGCGTCTTTTTACTTCTGGTATTTGCTTCCTCAGTTGGTTTGCCCAGTTGATTTCATACAAGAGATGCTATTGGCGGATGGCTGAGAAGCTACCCAATCAGAGCACGCAGTTAAGTTCCTGTGTGCTGCTGATTGGCTCAGCGACGGAGTGCTGCATTAACCAGGAAGTCTCATCTCACTCATTCAGCATTAACGTGCTCTTGCTACTGCATTCAGGGGATTATCACCTTCAATCGTCATCATTTTTACTGCGCAGCATATTCATCACCATCATCACGTCATATATAGCTACGTGTACTTCGCTATACAGTAAGTGTAAACTTATCTACCGATTTCATATTGCTTAGCAGTTGCCCCTGTTATTAACAGAGTAAAGGGTGGGTTGTAAACAATACAGGGAGGGTTTAAAAACGTCCAAATACACGTTAAATAATTAAATAAATATGGTGTCCCTACTTCGCGGAAATTCAGTTATCGCGGTCGGCCTTGGAACCTATCTCCCGCGATAAGTGAGGGATTACTGTACATACATACATACATACATATACATATATATATTAAATTAAAGGAACACTTTGAAAACACATCGGATCTCAATGGGAAAAAAACTCCCCCTGGATATCTCTACTAATATGGACTGAGTGTCGTGTTAGGAATGAAAGGAAACGAAAATCATCAACCTACAGGGGGGCTGAATTCAAAGACACCCTGAAAATCAAAAAGACAAAATGATGCAGCAGGCTCGTCCATTTTGCCAAAATTTCATTGCAGCAACTCCAAATCGTACTCAGTAGTTTGTGTGAACCCGTGCTTGTATGCATGCCTGACAATGTTTTTCTGGTTGGTGCATGCTGCTAATGAGACGACAGATGGTGTCCTGGGAGGATCTCCTCCCAGATCTGGACCAAGGCATCACTGTGCTTCTTGGCAGTCTGAGGTGCAACCTGGCGGCGTCGGATGGACCGAAACATAATGTCCCACCCAAAGGTGTTCTACTGGATTTAGGTCAGGCGAGTGTTTTGGGCCAGTCAATGGTATCAATTCCTTCATCCTCCAGGAACTGCCTGCATACTCTCGCCACATGAGGCCAGGCATTGTCGTGCACCAGGAGGAACCCAGGAGCCACTGCACCAGCATAGGGTCTGACAATGGGCACGTATTGATGTGCCATCCTGAAGAAGTTGGACTACCTGTGCCACCTCTGTAGGGTCCAGGAATCGCCTTATGTTACCAGTAGTGACACTGACCGTAGCCAAATACAAAACTAGTGAGAAAATAAATGAGGAGGGAAAAATGTCAGTGGCCTCCGCCTGTGAAACCATTCCTGTTTTGGGTGTCGTCTCGTTGTTGCCACTTTAGTGCCCCAAAGCATCTGAAACTGTTTATCAAGCCCCTCTGTTACTTAACTGACCAGATCAATAGCCCAGAAGTTTCATTGACTTTAATGCTATTCTCTCATTAAAAGTGTGCCTTTCATTTTTTTGAGCAGTATATTTATATATATATATATATATATATATATATATATATATATATATATATATATATGTGTGTGTGTGTATAGTATGTATGTGTGTGCGCGCACGCGTGTGTGTGTGTGTATATATATATATATATATATATATATATATATATATATATATATATATATATATATACAGTATATATGTGTGTGTATATAATATACATACTGAATATACAATGTGCATGTACAGTATATATGCAAATGTCTGTATATATAATAGAGAAAAAGAATATCATATGTATATTTTTATTACAAAGTCGAAATGCATTTTCAGAGCCATTTATACTCCTCTCTTTTAAAGTCAATTTTCTTTCATTATTCTATTTTTATGCCTGGTGCCACCTTTCTTTTTTCATCTTGCTTTAGTTGATGTTAACCAATGGAGTCTGCTATGATTTACAGCTTAAGTCACACCTGCCCGTTTCTTCATTTCCTCACTTTCACCTCATGTCACCAGTGCTGTCTGTCTGGGCTTGTTCTGTTGCATGTCTCACCTGCACAAGAGTGCATTGTGCCTCACTCTTACTCCCTGTCAACAGTGCTGCTCTCATGTGTCCGGCATGCCTCTCACCTTCAGCGAGAAATGTAACATGACCCTTTTCTGATCCCGTCTGGTGTCTGTTTCTTCTGTGGGTTGCAGTGTAAGCTCACGTTGAGTCTCTTTCACCACCACTGCTCTGTGGGGGCATCAATGTCATTCCTTGTCACAGAGTCTGCACTGCTTGAAGTGCCTCTCACATGTGCAGGACACAGTGTGGCTTCACTTTTATTCCCTCTCAACAGTGCTGCTTGATTTCATATGTCTTTTCTGGGGGTGTAATGTGGACCATCTCTCACTCTTTGTCATCAGTACAGTTCAGCCCGAAGTGTGTGACATCAATGTAGGGATTGCGCTGGCTCACTCTCACGCCCTGTCATGGATCCTGCTGTCTTGATTTGTCTGATCAGGTGTTTTTCTCGTCTTCATTTGCTTCTTCATTAGGTTTCCCTTCCTCTGTTTTAACTCCATGGATGAACTGTCTTCCGATCCTAATCTCTAACCTGCAAGAGGTAAAATGTGATCCTTCCTGTCCCTCCTGGCCACCATTTCTATTTGGTCTTGAGTGGGATGCTTAATGTGACCTCATTCACACCCTTGGTCACCATTCTTGTCTCATCTTGAGCTCCTCTCAAGTTTAAGGGGCCCCTGTGACCTTACTGTCACTCCAGTACAGCACTTCTGCTCTGTCGTTGAGTGTCTCTCTTTATCAGTTTCTGACTTCAGGGCTGCCATATCTGGGTCTGTTCTGTGTAGAGTGCCACTCTGCTACGGGAGTTATGGTGTAGATTTAGTCTTTGTCACCAGTTGTACTATGTGTGAGTTTCCCATCCATAAGTCTGCCCCAAGTGTGTTTAACCTGTGCAGGGTGTCGAGGACCGACCACCAGTGCTACTCTTTCCTCACTCGTGTCATCTTCTTTTTCTTGTATGATCTGATTGTGTTTCTCCTCTTCTGGATGGACAATGTTGCCTCACGTATATTCCCACACATTGTCCTGCCCGGAGTCTCTCATCTGCCTGACCACCAAGGCCGTCCTGTCTTGAGTGACTCCAACATGTAGGATGTGTAATGTAGCCTGGCTGTCACTCCTTATCACCTCTTGTTTTTTTTGACTGAGCCTGTCCTTTGTTGAATGTCTTCATCTTGGAAGAGGTACAGTATCAGGTGACCTTACTCTCACTCTGTGACACCAGAGCTCCTCTGTCTGGGCCTAATTTGTCAGTGGTGTCTTTCATCTGTTAGTGGCATTGTGTGATCTCTCAGTCACTTCCGTAAACCATTGCTATCTCATCTTAGGTTCTTCTAACCTGCTTTGGAATGACCCTCACTCCCGGACATGTCCTAAATGTCTCATGCCTGTAGAAGATTTAGTGTTTCCAGTCTCCACTCCATGAGCCTGTCTTGTGCTGAGTGTCTCCCACCTTCAGGAGGCGTAGTGTAGCCTTACTGTCACCCCCTGACATGAGAGCTATTTTGTCTGGGCCTGCCCTCTCGGGAGTGCCTCTTGCCTGTGGGAGGCGTAGTGTGGCCTCACTCTCCCTCTCTGTCACCATTGCTGCTCTGTCTGGGCCTGTCCCAGGGCAGTGTTGCCAAAACTTGCCTAAAGCTGGCTGAGATTAAACATTGCACAATGCAGGTGCTCTTCAGGTTTTGCTCTTACTTTTTGATTAAAGACGAGCCGCGCGCTCCCAGCACAATCAGGATTGCTGCCTCTCTCCAGCCGTGCTTGCTGTAGGCTGCTTTGCTTTGACTTTTTGACAGCTTGCTTTCTTACTAATATGCTCGTTATGAGGTAGTATGGTGTGCTCACATCTGTTGTAGGCTCATCTGAAAGTAAAGTGTCCCCTTCAGGGAAAAGTGGGAGTGAAGGAGGTGTGGTTCTCCAGCATTCTCTGCGGCCTGGCACTTTCCAGGTGAACAGGTACCACTGGAGTCCACAGCATACTTTTAGAACGTTGCCAGTGTTCCTGACTTTTATTCGCTTGTCAACCCTGACATTAATAACTTTCAGTTTGTGTTTGGGCCTGCGCCCCTCTGTGTTTTCATTTGGGGAAAATGTTGAAGAGCAACAGTTGTTTTATTTTTTGTTTTGCATAGAATTTGTTTTTAAGGTATTCTATGAATGACACACACTGGCCTCTGCAGGACTTGCCCCAATGCTTATGAGTGTCACAACTGCACAGCTATTGTCCCAAGTCCTGAGTGGCCTGCCCCCCTCTTTCTAACATTGCCAGTATTGCTTATATCTTATATCTCTGGTTTTACAGGGAGAAGGAGGAACAATTCCAAAGGGAAGCACAACAAACTGAAGCAACCATAGAGCAGTTCAGGAAGCAAATGCAGCAGAACACCGAGAAAGTGTATGCCGAAATGAAACAGCAGGTGAGATGGGAAATGTTACTTAATAGAGAGTGTAAGAAAGGCGCTATATTGCGCCCAACCTGACACAGATTCACACGGCAGGTACATGTAAAAACAAACAAACTGTTTATTTTTCTTCAGCTGGAGGGGCACATCTTCCCCGTAAACCCTCCAGCTACAACACAGTCCCAAAACACAGCACAGTCACCAAGCACACTTCTTCTCCTCTCTTCCACCACCACTCCTCCTCAGCAAGCTTTGTCCACCTCCACCCGACTCTGGCCGCTGAGTGGTGGTTGTTGACCCCTTTTATTGGGTACCCAGAAGTGCTCCAGGTGGTTGATTGCCGACATCCGGCTGCACTTCTGGGTAAGGCGAAACTAGTGCCCAAAAGGGGCCAGCAGCTCCTGTTGCAGCACCCCCTGACAGCGCCTGCAGAACCCTACAGAGCTGCACAGAACTCCAACCCCCATGAAGCCCCGGGGGAATCCGAGGCACAGCTGCAACCCAGGGAGGCTGCCATCTAGCGTCCAGGGGGAGATACTGGGCTTCCCACCCTTGTTCCCCTGGCAGATGTGGTGAAGGGGCATCCTGGCCAGGCATGAGCCCCGGCCGTCCGTCACAAGTTTAACAGATTCTCAGCATTGGGTGGAGGTCCGTTAACGCCAGTGAAATGCGCTTCAATAACCTGATTTCTAAAATGCCATGTAAACACCTATTCCAATTAGAGAAATTGGGTTATTGGCCTTGATTAACAGAAGTAGATTTCTCCCACGAACAAAATGATTATGTGGCCATGTAAACCCTCAACTGCATTACTGTTAAGGATTTTGTAGTCTGCACACGTCCATTACGCTCTGTCGGCTGGCACGTGCATTAGCTTCACACATGTTTTCAGCAGCCACAGGTAGAAGCGCCCACCAAATACATTTCTAGAGTTAAATGTTTGGGCGATTGCATTATTCCTTTTCCTGGCTGAAATAATTTGTCTCTGTATGTGAGAAATTGCTAAATTTGTGGCGATGAGCTGAATGTACAGATCTAAACTCGGCAGCACAATCTCGAGAGCAGCAGCGTAACACACGTTACGTACTCCAATCACTTATTAAAGTAACTTACCATAATACTTACTGAAGTAAAAATGCCGGCGTTGTTGTTATTATTCCAGCAACGCTGGGTAAAAGGCAAGAAGAAGCGCACGCACCGGTATGGCTGGTCCTTTTCAGAACTCAATCGAACAGCCAAGCAGAAAAGAAAGAGCTGTGTGCAATCGGATAACAAATCAATAAATAAGGCATCGATTTGACTGAACATCTCTCTGTTATAATAAAAAAATCTTGGGAAGAGAGACAAGATGTGACTTTTTCAGAGAGACACTTTCACGTCCCGCGAGATGAGATTTTGTGTCAAGAGATTTAACCACACCAGGGGCTGGAAATAAAAGACAAAGAGTAGATGACAAAGTAGAACGTTGTAAAGAATTCAAAAACGTTTGGCGCGATACACATGCAGAGCAGGTTAGAGATAATGGAAGTATGAAAATTCGAAAGTCTCAAAAAATGATAGTAAAGATCGCATTAGCGCAAACAAACGGAAATTATTACTCGGTGAAATAACGGAACAGCGAAAAGAGATCGAATATAGATAGATAGATAGAATATATGGACAATGGTGACATGACAGAAGTATGAAGATATTGTAAGGCTTTAAAGTTTAAGTCGGAGACTTGTAGATCGTCTGATTCGTGTTGCCATCAGAGAAAAGTAGTCTTTCTTACCAATGAAGAGGTGTATCGGCGAGAAACTAAAGATTTGTTGTTTGGTGAAAGTAAAATCCACATATGCGAACGGCAGAGACGCAAAGATACTGCCGCTTAGCGCAGGCAGAGGGGTTGGCGAGCGAAGCCCCCTAGTATTTATTAAAAACAAGAAAATTATCACAGGCATCATGTGTCGTTTCCTGATTCTCGGTGGCCAATCATAACATTTAACTCTTTTTTTTTTTTTATACAGTTTAATGACATCAGAGCAATTTGACAAATAGAAGATTACATTCTCATGTAAACACAAATTATTAAGAAACCAGGTTTCTGCTTTAACCACCGGCTATGTGTGTGCTTGTAAACGCACCGATTTTCTGAAAATGAGAACTTAGGAAGAAGGCTTGCTTGCTGTGACTGATACCCATTGTACTACCAGCTGGCCACTCATAAATAGTCACAGCAAGTTAGGCAAATCCATTTGCCAGAGGAGAATTTGTTTTTGTTTTTTTTGTTTTTTTTTTGCTACGTGTGAAATAGAAATGAAGACGTCTTGTCTTCCCAGAGCTAGAGACGTTTAGTTTTTTTTTTTTTAAATATAGCAACTTCATTTTTGTTCTGTTGAAATCATGATTGTGTTGCTTCCTAAGGCACTTGGCGTTATAGTTAGTCAAGGACAGAGATATCTTCCTCCTATGGCAGCACAGTAGAAAACTTACGAATCAATATTCAAGACGCAACATCTCAAGTTCTTTATTGACTTTAGGTGTATCAAACTTCGCTCCAGGAAATAAAGCCCCAGCTGGGTGAGCCTATCCAGTGTGTCATATTAGGATATCTTAGCCATGAATTATAAATATTCAGAGCAAACACTTCACTCCAGGTACACATTTCATCTTTGACACCGAGGCCTTTGCAACTCAGGCTAAAGTTGCTGAATCAGTGGGTACACCCGTTCGCTTTACATCTGTTTGTGTGCCCCTTACACAGTCTAGTAGTGAAAAGATCTGAAAACCGCATGAGCTCAGTTCACATACATTGTTTCTGCTGGGTCCTCAGGGCTTGCAAAATTTCATTATCCCTGGTAGCCCTTCAGGGAGGATCTCTTCAGATTTTGGTGGCCCGAAAAGAATTTTCACGAATACAAAAGGCAATTTCTTAATGTAGAATGTTAGATATAGTCAAAAAATCAATTGAACAACAATCATGCATACATTATTCAACAATCAAGTAACAATCCAACATCAATCAACATAAGTGTACATTCGGTTCTAACTAAATTGAAACCTGTATGAACGATGTGATGAATGTAAACTTTGAAGCAGGCTGTGTCAGATTCTGAATGTGAGATCGCAGCAGAAATCGCAGATGAGTGAGTGCCACTCGACACTGGGGCACAACTTCGTCAGCCTCCTCCCTTGGCTTCTGTGCCTTAGTCTCCACTGCTCTGCTCTTTGATCTTGCTGGGGTGTTACGTTCCAGGTGTCTTGAACTTTTTCCGGAACACATCCAGGAACTGATTCGCTTGTCAGGGCAAAACGTTTCAATCGATTCACCGTTTATGGAGAGATACATGAGGTCTTTCAGTGTTTCAGACTGTAGAGAGGTACGGTGTGATGTTTTCACTCTGTTCTTATGAGGAAATCCTCTCTCACAGATGACTGTAGATGAACTAAGTGTCCAAATTTAATTTTAGAAGTAACAAGAATGGATTCTCTGTACAAGCAATCTAGCTTGATAACCTGGTACTCTGAAAGCCAAACTTTTAGGGGGTGAAAGTGTGCAGGAGATACACGTTCAGGAGTTTGAAACTTTATTAATTGCCTTCCAACTATACTCCCACGGCTCTGGCTTTGAGAGACGCCACAACCTTTAAATCTCAATTGGACTTGTTTAACTCCTTCACACTATTCGTCTTCCATTTCAGTGTTACAGCCCAGAAGCATGCCACTCTTTTGCTCTTATTCACTCTGGACTGGTCCTACACACCATGTGGCACCCCTTCCCTCTCACCATTGCAGAGACGGGGCCTTTCCATTCCAACACTCTCCACACTCCAATCCTATCTCTCACACTCCTTCCGCCTTTTTTCCCGGGAACCCCTCAATCCCCATCCACCCCCTTGCTGAGATGTTTCATTTGTGTATCAAACAGTCCAGCCACATGGCCCTCTGAATCTCCAGCCTATGAAAGAGAGAAGTTAACTCATCACACACATGCACAGGCGCACACGTTTCTGCAGACAGATCATCAGGATTAAAAAGGTGTTTGTTCCGTGATAATTTTTTTTAATTCAAATATCAAGAGAGTGGAGAAAGCAAATAAAGGAGCGAGTTTGTTTTAATTAGGCATATAATTTCCGGTTGCCCATTGGACAGGGCGGTGTTACATTTTGTTAGTCTACTGGGAAAAGTTAATAACCCCAGGACGTCAGGCTACCGATTTTGCGAGCCCCGGTCTTTATTCAGCACTATGGGTGAAGAATTGGAATCCATTTGCAGTGTACTCAAGTCACGGTAGCCAAAATACATCTCAGTAACTGGAGTGTTTTATGTAAGTGGCCTCCCAGTTCTCATTTTATTTTAAACACTGAGACATTGCCATTCTGTATTTACTATATTGCCTTGCACCCAAGTTTTTCCGTTACTTGTACTTTCATCTTAAGCAATGTAACAATAAAAGTGACTTGACTTGCTACACAGCCCAGTTATTAAAGAGTTAAAAGTCATCAGATTAACACTACATCTCATCCAGTGACTAAATTATTTCAGACCAGTTTGTCTGTTATCTTGTCCCAAGTATGTGTATTCAGTCCTGTGGCTAAGCTTTTTGAATCCCGTGCCTTCTGAGTGCTCGTTGCCTCTTGAACACTAAAGCCGATGTCACATTATGCGACTTTTTGTTGCGAGTCATGTCAGATTTGCAGATCAGTCGCTGCTCCGTGTCGAATTACGTGACTGAAAATTGCCACTCATGTCACATTTACCGACCGAGCGCAGATCTTCCAGCACACTTGTACCCGCCCCTTTTTCTGACAGCCAATAGCTTTTCGCCTGACAGAGAGTGGTGCTGAGATAACAGCTGCAGTAAGTTTAGCTGCAATCTCTGTCCCCTAATTCTTTTTTCCATTCTGTTGTGTAAAACACGAGGCATCAGACAGACGAGCTTC